>NC_079195.1:112075742-113275742 GCF_029499605.1 Hyla sarda
ACATCATACATACACCATACATACACACACATCATACATACACCATACATACAGTACATACACACATCATACATACACCATACATACATTACATACACACATCATACATACACCATACATACAGTACATACACACACATCATACATACACCATACATACATTACATACATACAGTACATACACACATCATACATACACCATACATACAGTACATACATCATACATACACCATACATACAGTACATACACACACATCATACATACACCATACATACATTACATACATACAGTACATACACACATCATACATACACCATACATACAGTACATACATCATACATACACCATACATACAGTACATACACACACATCATACATACACCATACATACAGTACATATATACATATCATACATACACCATACGTACAGTATATACACACACACATCATTCATACATCATACATACAGTACATACACACACCTCATACATACACCATACATACAGTACATACACACATCACACATACACCATACATACAGTACATACACACATCATACATACACCATACATACAGTACATACACACATATCATACATACACCATACATAAATTACATATATACATATCATACATACACCATACATACAGTATATACACACACATCACTCATACATCATACATACAGTACATACACACACATCATACATACACCCCCCCACATGCATAATACATACATACCCACACATAATACATACACATCATACATACACACATCATACATAAACACATCATATACACCTCCAGATCCCCCTGCATAATACATCTCCACACATCATGCATACATACATGTTGCTTACACACATCATTCATACACCATACACACATCATACATACAGTACATAGACATACACCATACATACACACACATCATACATACACCATACATACAGTACATACACACATCATACATACACCATACATACAGTACATACACACATTATACATACACCATACATACAGTACATACACACATCATACATACACCATACATACAGTACATAAACACATCATACACACATCATACATACAGTACATACACACATCATACATACACCATACAAACAGTACATACACACACATCATACATACACACACATCATACATACACCATACATACAGTACATACACACATCATACATACACCATACATACAGTACATAAACACATCATACATACACCATACATACAGTACATACACACATCATACATACACCATACATACAGTACATACACACACATCATACATACACCATACATCCAGTACATACACACACATCATACATACAGTACATGCACACATCATACATACACCATACATACAGTACATACACACACCATACATACAGTACATACACACACATCATACATACACCATACATACAGTACATACACACACATCCTACATACACCATACATACAGTACATACACACATCATACATACAGTACATACACACACATCATACATACACCATACATACAGTACATATATACATATCATACATATATACACCATACATACAGTACATACACACATCATACATACACACTCTGCCTCCGGACCCGAAATCAACACGTACCCCCCCCCCCCCCCCAGTCCCCCCTCCTCTCCGGACCCAAAATTAAGCCCCAACAACCCGACCACCTGGCCACCCCCGCTGCTCCACCGGACCCCAAATTAAGCCCCCCGCCGCTCCTCCAGACCCAAAATTAAATTAACCCCTCCTCACTCACCTGCGGCCACCATGAAGTTCTGCGAGGAGACCTGCTGGTGATCCGGTCCCTCCTCTGGACTCACTCGTAGGCCGTTGCTGCAGGCATTAGGAGCGTGTCTTCATACGCTACGCTGCATATGGTGAGGGGAGGAGGGGGGTGTACGTCTCGGCAACATTAGGTGTGCTTAGGGGTTGTGGTAGAAGGGCAGGGGGGGGGGGTTTGAGGCTAACGCCGTGCCGGGTACTGGCAGCGCCGCTGCCACAAGCCTTCCCTTCAGGCCCGAGACCTTGGCGGGGAGGGGCGGGGGGTTTGAGGCTAGCGCCGGGCCTGGTACTGGCAGCGCCGCTGCCGCAGCGTCCGCAGCGACAAGCCTCCCCTTCAGGCCCAGGATCTCGGGCTTTGCCTGAGGGCCCGAAGTGCGGCAATAAATATTATAGCATAGTGGCAGGGGGGCCCTGTAGTGAGGGGCCCTGTCGCGATGGCGACCTTTGCGACCTCTATAGCAACGCCACTGTCTGCAGCAGAAAATCCTGTGCATCAAACATGTGAAAGTTAGTCTGTAGTCTGTTAGGGTGTATTTACATGTACAGTATCTGTTAATATAACTATCTGAATTATGAAATGACTGTAAATTCACATAGGCAGAGGTGTAGATTTCTAGAAAGGCAAACTATGGCTCGAGTTACTGAGGGCAGAAAACTCTCTGAGCCATTAGTGCAGGTCTGCACGTCCTTTATCGCTTGTGAGATGAAAACTCCCCCACTCTGAATGGGATGGAGATCACATAACTGCACACTCAGCAAGTTTCCAGATGATTGATAACAGCTTTGCCAGGGGGACTTTTTTTTGTTTTCTGTTACCATACACATCCCCACTTTGGCAGCTTCCTACATGAGACAGAAGCAGCCAAAACCAGTTCCAATAAGCAAACAGGCCAGCCCTTCCTTCTGAGCTGAAAAAGCCAGGAATTATGAAAAGTGGGGGATGGTGGAGCACCTATCCAGAGCCATACAAAAGAACAGACAAAGATATAGCAGGCGGGGACATGTGTACGTTCTCTATCACTGTAGCTGTATAAAGGGTTACTCTTTTTATTGCTTTGGTAACTTTGCAGACAGACACTTGTAAACTTTCCTCAGTCCGCTGTAGAGATTGTAAGGAAATGTGATATACTTGACCTGTAAGTTTCTTTCCATTGCACTCCATCCCAGATTCTAAGAAGAAGCATACTGTTTAACTGCAGCAATATAAATCTCCATAATGCTGGGTTCACATCACGTTTTCAGCCATACGGGACCGCATACGGCTGGGGGGAGCTAAAACCAGGCGCTCCCGTATACCTGCCGTATGTCGCCCATATGTAATTCATTTCAATGAGCCGACCGTAGTGAAACGCTGACTCCGGTCGGCTCATTTTTCCCCCGTATGTGGTTTTCCACTGGACCTAAAACCGTGACTAGGATTAGGTACTGAGTGACATAACTTTTTTTTTATTTTTTGTGAGATTTGACAGGTCCGTTTAACCCCTTAAGGACTAAGCCCATTTGGGCCTTAAGGACTCAATCAAATCATTACTCTTTTATATTTTCACCCACAGAATAGTATGAGGGCTTGTTTTTTGCACGACCAGTTGTCCTTTGTAATGATATACCTCATTATATCATAAAATGTATGGCACAACCAAAAAAAAATACTATTTGTGTGGGGAAATTGATAGGAAAACCACAATTTTGCTAATCTTGGAAGGTTTTTGTCACGATGCCGGCTGGCAGGTAGTGGACCCTCTGTGCCAGAGAGGGATTGGCGTGGACCGTGCTAGTGGACCGATTCTAAGCCACTACTGGTTTTCACCAGAGCCCGCCGCAAAGCGGGATGGTCTTGCTGCGGCGGTAGTGACCAGGTCGTATCCACTAGCAACGGCTCACCTCTCTGGCTGCTGAAGATAGGCGCGGTACAAGGGAGTAGGCAGAAGCAAGGTCGGACGTAGCAGAAGGTCGGGGCAGGCAGCAAGGATCGTAGTCAGGGGCAACGGCAGAAGGTCTGGAAACACAGGCAAGGAACACACAAGGAACGCTTTCACTGGCACTAAGGCAACAAGATCCGGCAAGGGAGTGCAAGGGAAGTGAGGTAATATAGGGAAGTGCACAGGTGAAAACCCTAATTGGAACCACTGCGCCAATCAGCGGCGCAGTGGCCCTTTAAATCGCAGAGACCCGGCGCGCGCGCGCCCTAGGGAGCGGGGCCGCGCGCGCCGGGACAGAACAGACGGGGAGCGAGTCAGGTAGGGGAGCCGGGGTGCGCATCGCGAGCGGGCGCTACCCGCATCGCGAATCGCATCCCGGCTGGCAGCAGGATCGCAGCGCCCCGGGTCAGAGGACGTGACCGGAGCGCTGCAGCGGAGGGAGTGAAGCGAGCGCTCCGGGGAGGAGCGGGGACCCGGAGCGCTCGGCGTAACAGTACCCCCCCCCTTGGGTCTCCCCTTCTTCTTGGAGCCTGAGAACCTGAGGAGCAGACTTTTGTCAAGGATGTTGACCTCAGGTTCCCAGGATCTCTCTTCAGGACCACAACCCTCCCAGTCTACTAAAAAAAAATTTTTCCCTCTGACCTTTTTGGCAGCCAAAATTTCCTTGACCGAGAAGACGTCCGAGGAGCCGGAAACAGGAGTGGGAGGAACAGATTTGGGAGAAAAACGGTTGAGGATGAGTGGTTTGAGAAGAGAGACGTGAAAGGCATTAGGGATACGAAGAGAAGGAGGAAGAAGAAGTTTATAAGAGACAGGATTAATTTGACACAAAATTTTGAAAGGACCAAGATAGCGTGGTCCCAACTTGTAGCTAGGGACACGGAAGCGGACATATTTAGCGGAGAGCCATACCTTGTCTCCAGGGGAAAAAACGGGGGGAGCTCTTCTTTTCTTATCCGCGAACCTCTTCATGCGTGAAGAAGCCTGTAAGAGAGAATTTTGGGTCTCTCTCCATATAATGGAAAGGTCACGAGAAATTTCATCCACAGCGGGCAGACCAGAGGGCAAGGGGGTAGGGAGGGGGGGAAGAGGGTGACGGCCGTACACCACGAAAAATGGGGATTTGGAGGAAGATTCAGAGACCCTGAAGTTATACGAGAATTCGGCCCATGGAAGGAGATCTGCCCAGTCATCCTGGCGGGAGGAAACAAAATGTCGCAAATAATCACCCAGGATCTGGTTAATTCTTTCTACTTGTCCATTGGACTGGGGATGATATGCAGAGGAAAAATTTAATTTAATCTTGAGTTGTTTACAGAGAGCTCTCCAGAATTTAGACACGAATTGGACCCCTCTATCCGAGACAATCTGCGTAGGCAACCCGTGAAGACGAAAAATGTGTACAAAAAATTGTTTAGCCAACTGAGGCGCAGAAGGAAGACCAGGAAGAGGGATGAAATGTGCCATTTTGGAGAATCGATCAACGACCACCCAAATAACGGTGTTGCCACGGGAAGGGGGTAAATCAGTAATAAAATCCATACCAATCAGAGACCAAGGCTGTTCGGGGACAGGCAGAGGATGAAGAAAACCAGCGGGCTTCTGGCGAGGAGTCTTATCCCGGGCACAGATAGTGCAGGCTCGCACAAAGTCCCCAACATCCGTCTCCAGAGTCGGCCACCAATAGAAGCGGGAGATGAGTTGCACAGATTTCTTGATGCCCGCATGACCTGCGAGATGGGAGGAGTGACCCCATTTGAGGATTCCGAGGCGTTGGCGTGGAGAAACAAAGGTCTTTCCTGGAGGAGTCTGCCTGATGGAGGCAGGAGAAGTGGAGATCAGGCAGTCAGGTGGAATGATGTGTTGCGGAGGGAGATCAACTTCTGAGGCATCCGAGGAACGAGAGAGAGCATCGGCCCTAATGTTCTTATCGGCAGGACGAAAGTGAATCTCAAAATTAAATCGGGCAAAGAACAGAGACCACCGGGCCTGGCGAGGATTCAGCCGTTGGGCCGACTGGAGGTAGGAGAGGTTCTTGTGGTCGGTGTAGATAATAACAGGAAATCTTGATCCCTCCAGCAGATGCCTCCATTCCTCAAGTGCTAATTTAATGGCTAGAAGCTCTCGATCCCCGATGGAGTAGTTCCTCTCCGCTGGAGAGAAGGTCCTAGAGAAAAAACCACAAGTGACAGCATGCCCGGAAGAATTTTTTTGTAGAAGAACAGCTCCAGCTCCTACTGAGGAGGCATCAACCTCCAATAGGAAGGGTTTGGAAGGGTCAGGTCTGGAGAGCACGGGAGCCGAAGAAAAGGCAGACTTGAGTCGTTTAAAGGAGTCTTCTGCTTGAGGAGGCCAGGACTTGGGATCAGCATTTTTTTTGGTTAAAGCCACGATAGGAGCCACAATGGTAGAAAAATGTGGAATAAATTGCCTGTAATAATTGGCGAACCCCAAAAAGCGTTGGATAGCACGGAGTCCGGAGGGGCGTGGCCAATTTAAGACGGCAGAGAGTTTGTCTGGATCCATCTGTAGTCCCTGGCCAGAGACCAAATATCCTAGAAAAGGAAGAGATTGGCATTCAAACAGACATTTCTCAATTTTGGCATAGAGTTGGTTGTCACGAAGTCTCTGAAGAACCATACGGACATGCTGGCGGTGTTCTTCTAGATTGGCAGAAAAAATTAGGATATCGTCCAGATATACCACAACACAGGAGTATAACAGATCACGAAAAATTTCATTGACAAAGTCTTGGAAGACGGCAGGGGCATTGCACAGTCCAAAGGGCATGACCAGATACTCAAAGTGTCCATCTCTGGTGTTAAATGCCGTTTTCCACTCGTCCCCCTCTCTGATGCGGATGAGGTTATAGGCGCCTCTTAAGTCCAATTTAGTGAAGATGTGGGCACCTTGGAGGCGGTCAAAGAGTTCAGAGATGAGGGGTAAGGGGTAGCGGTTCTTAACCGTGATTTTATTAAGACCGCGGTAGTCAATGCAAGGACGTAGGGAGCCATCTTTTTTGGACACAAAGAAAAATCCGGCTCCGGCAGGAGAGGAGGATTTACGGATAAAGCCCTTTTTTAGATTCTCCTGGACGTATTCGGACATGGCAAGAGTCTCTGGGGCAGAGAGAGGATAAATTCTGCCCCGGGGTGGAGTAGTACCCGGGAGGAGGTCGATAGGGCAATCATAAGGCCTGTGAGGAGGTAGAGTCTCAGCTTGTTTTTTGCAGAAAACATCCGCGAAGTCCATATAGGCCTTAGGGAGACCGGTTACTGGAGGAACCACAGAGTTACGGCAAGGGTTACTGGGAACCGGTTTTAGACAGTTCTTGGAACAAGAGGACCCCCAACTCTTGATCTCCCCAGTGGACCAATCCAGGGTTGGGGAATGAAGTTGAAGCCAGGGAAGTCCAAGGAGAATCTCCGAGGTGCAATTGGGGAGGACCCAAAGTTCAATCCTCTCATGATGAGATCCGATGCTCATAAGAAGGGGCTCCGTGCGGAAACGTATGGTACAGTCCAATCTTTCATTATTTACACAATTGATGTAGAGGGGTCTGGCGAGACTGGTCACTGGGATGTTGAACCTGTTGACGAGAGAGGCCAAAATAAAATTTCCTGCAGATCCAGAGTCCAAGAAGGCCACTGTAGAGAAGGAGAAGGCAGAGGCAGACATCCGCACAGGCACAGTAAGACGTGGAGAAGCAGAGTAGACATCAAGGACTGTCTCACCTTTGTGCGGAGTCAGCGTACGTCTTTCCAGGCGGGGAGGACGGATAGGACAATCCCTCAGGAAGTGTTCGGTACTAGCACAGTACAGGCAGAGGTTCTCCATACGGCGTCGTGTCCTCTCTTGAGGTGTCAGGCGAGACCGGTCGACCTGCATAGCCTCCACGGCGGGAGGCACAGGAACAGATTGCAGGGGACCAGAGGAGAGAGGAGCCGAGGAGACGAAACGCCTCGTGCGAACAGAGTCCATATCTTGGCGGAGTTCCTGACGCCTTTCAGAAAAACGCATGTCAATGCGAGTGGCTAGGTGAATAAGTTCATGTAGATTAGCAGGAATTTCTCGTGCGGCCAGAACATCTTTAATGTTGCTGGATAGGCCTTTTTTGAAGGTCGCGCAGAGGGCCTCATTATTCCAGGACAATTCTGAAGCAAGTGTACGGAATTGTACGGCATACTCGCCAACGGAAGAATTACCCTGGACCAGGTTCAACAGGGCAGTCTCAGCAGAAGAGGCTCGGGCAGGTTCCTCAAAGACACTTCGGATTTCCGAGAAGAAGGAGTGTACAGAGGCAGTGACGGGGTCATTGCGGTCCCAGAGCGGTGTGGCCCATGACAGGGCTTTTCCGGACAGAAGACTGACTACGAAAGCCACCTTAGACCTTTCAGTGGGAAACAGGTCCGACATCATCTCCAGATGCAGGGAACATTGGGAAAGAAAGCCACGGCAAAACTTAGAGTCCCCATCAAATTTATCCGGCAAGGATAAGCGTATCCCAGGAGCGGCCACTCGCTGCGGAGGAGGTGCAGGAGCTGGCGGAGGAGATGACTGCTGAAGCTGTGGTAGCAACTGTTGTAGCATAACGGTCAGTTGAGACAGCTGTTGGCCTTGTTGCGCTATCTGTTGTGACTGCTGGGCGACCACCGTGGTGAGGTCAGCGACAACTGGCAGAGGAACTTCAGCGGGATCCATGGCCGGATCTACTGTCACGATGCCGGCTGGCAGGTAGTGGACCCTCTGTGCCAGAGAGGGATTGGCGTGGACCGTGCTAGTGGACCGGTTCTAAGCCACTACTGGTTTTCACCAGAGCCCGCCGCAAAGCGGGATGGTCTTGCTGCGGCGGTAGTGACCAGGTCGTATCCACTAGCAACGGCTCACCTCTCTGGCTGCTGAAGATAGGCGCGGTACAAGGGAGTAGGCAGAAGCAAGGTCGGACGTAGCAGAAGGTCGGGGCAGGCAGCAAGGATCGTAGTCAGGGGCAACGGCAGAAGGTCTGGAAACACAGGCAAGGAACACACAAGGA
Organism: Hyla sarda; assembly: GCF_029499605.1. Classification (NCBI taxonomy): domain Eukaryota; kingdom Metazoa; phylum Chordata; class Amphibia; order Anura; family Hylidae; genus Hyla; species Hyla sarda. The sequence continues at coordinate 112,084,514 of NC_079195.1, forward strand.
ACGCTTTCACTGGCACTAAGGCAACAAGATCCGGCAAGGGAGTGCAAGGGAAGTGAGGTAATATAGGGAAGTGCACAGGTGAAAACCCTAATTGGAACCACTGCGCCAATCAGCGGCGCAGTGGCCCTTTAAATCGCAGAGACCCGGCGCGCGCGCGCCCTAGGGAGCGGGGCCGCGCGCGCCGGGACAGAACAGACGGGGAGCGAGTCAGGTAGGGGAGCCGGGGTGCGCATCGCGAGCGGGCGCTACCCGCATCGCGAATCGCATCCCGGCTGGCAGCAGGATCGCAGCGCCCCGGGTCAGAGGACGTGACCGGAGCGCTGCAGCGGAGGGAGTGAAGCGAGCGCTCCGGGGAGGAGCGGGGACCCGGAGCGCTCGGCGTAACAGTTTTGTTTTCACGCTGTACACTTTATGGTAAAATAGACCTGTTTATTCTGTGGGTCAATACGATTAAAATGATACCCATGATTACATACTTTTCTATTATTTTACCGCTTTTAAAAAAATCGCAAACTTTTTAACCAAATTAGTACATTTAAAATCCCTCTATTTTGCTGACCTATAACTTTTTATTTTTCCATATAAGCGGCGGTATTAAGGCTCATTTTTTGTGCCGTGATCTTTACTTTTTATTGATACCACATTTGCATATGTAAAAAAATTTTGATAAATTTTTTGAGAAATAACATTTTATAAAAAAGCAGCAATTTTGAACTTTTTTTTATTACGTTCACGCTGTTTACCATATGGGATTATTAACATTATATTTTAATAGTTTGGATATTTATGCAAGCAGCGATACCAAAGATGTTTATTAAAAAAAATGTTTACACTTTTTGGGGGGTAAAATGGGGAAATAGGGACAATTTACATTTTTTATTGGGGGAGGGGATTTAAAAAAATTTTTTTTTACACTTTAATAGTACCCATAGGGAACTATTCATAGCAATAATTTGATTGCTAATACTTTTCAGTGCTATGCATAGTGCATAGCACTGATCAGTATTATCGGCTATCTACTGCTCTGGTCTGCTTGATCTCAGACTGAAGCAGAAGAAGCCTGGAGACGGACAGAGGCAGGTGAGGGGACCTCCGTCCATCATTATGGATGATTGGATCCCCGTGGCAACACTGCGGGCGATCCGATCATCCATTTTAGTGACTGCACTGCCACAGATGCCGTGATCTGTATTGATCATGGCATCTGAGGGGTTAATGGCTGACATCCGCGTGATCGCAGATGTCGGCCATTACCGGCAAGTCTCTGCCTGCTATCAGCAGCCGGGACCTGCCATGCATGTCCCGAGCATCGCTCCGATGCTCGCGGTCATAGACAGGATGCAAATGTACGTCCTGGTGTGTTAACCCCTTAAGGACCGGGGGTTTTTCCGTTTTTGCATTTTCGTTTTTTGCTCCTTGCCTTTAAAAAATCATAACTCTTTCAATTTTGCACCTAAAAATCCATATGATGGCTTATTTTTTGCGCCACCAATTCTACTTTGTAATGACATCAGTCATTTTGTCCAAAAATCTACGGTGAAACGGAAAAAAAATTGTGCGACAAAATTGAAAAAAAAACCTCAGTTTTGTAACTTTTGGGGGCTTCCGTTTCTATGTAGTAAATTTTTCGGTAAAAATGACACCTTTTCTTTATTCTGTAGGTCCATACGATTAAAATGATACCCTACTTATATAGGTTTGATTTTGTCGTACTTCTGGAAAAAATCATAACTACATGCAGGAAAATTAATACGTTTAAAATTGTCATCTTCTGATCCCTATAACTTTTTTATTTTTCCGTGTATGGGGCGGTATGTGGGCTCATTTTTTGCGCCGTGATCTGAAGTTTTTAATGGTACCATTTTTGCATTGATAGGACTTATTGATCGCTTTTTATTAATTTTTAAATGATATAAAAAGTGACCAAAAATGCACTATTTTGGACTTTGGAATTTTTTTGCGCTCACGCCATTGACCGAGCGGTTTAATTAATGATATATTTTTATAATTCGGACATTTCCGCACGCGGTGCTACCATATATGTTTATTTTTATTTTTATTTACACTGTGTTTTTTTTTTTATGGGAAAAGGGGGGTGATTCAAACATTTAATAGGGGAGGGGTTAAATGATATTCATTCACTTTTTTTTTGCAGTGTTATAGCTCCCATAGGGAGCTATAACACTGCACACACTGATCTTCATCATTGATCACTGGTTTCTCATAGGAAACCAGTGATCGACGATTCTGCCGCATGACTGCTCATGCCTGGATTTCAGGCACTGAGCAGTCATTCGGCGATCGGACAGCGAGGAGGAAGGTAGGGGCCCTCCCGCTGTCCTGTAAGCTGTTCGGGATGCCGCGATTTTGCCGCGGCTATCCCGAACAGCCCACTGAGTTAACCGGCAGCTTTCACTTTCGGTTTTAGCCGCGCGGCTCAGCTCTGAGCGCGCGGCTAAAGGGTTAATAGCGCGCGGGCTATTGGCGGCGGGTCCCGGCTTCACTATGACGCCGGGCCCGCCGTGATATGATGCGGGGTTACCGTGTAACCCCGCGTTATATCAGGGGAGCAGGACCAAGGACGTACCAGTACGTCCTTGGTCCTTAAGGGGTTAAGTACCACCTCACCAGGATTTACATTTACGTCCTGCGTCGTTAAGTGACAAAAAAGTGACTAAGGCTGTGTTTCCACTTTTCTGGAAAACTGCCCCTACAGTGTTTGAGCCAAAGCCAGAAGTGGATCCATGAGGAAGGAGAAGTAGAAGTCCTTTATATTTCCCATTCCTTTTGAATACACTTCTGGCTTCCCTGCTCTCAACCCTCTTTCTACTTTATTAGAGTCATATGCTCTCAAAAGACTGGCATGCACTTCATAAGACAGCAGGGTGACCCGCAGTGAGTTTTTCTACGATTCACTTAAATAGGTCAGCCGCCAAATCTGTAATTATTGCAGATTTCCAGCGGACTTATTGAAGTCAATAGTAGCGAAACTTGCAGATGATTTCCCATGACCACCAACATATTCTGCAGCACCTTTCAATTGGGGAAGTAACAAATAAATCAACAGGCAATGAGAACAAAAGAGCCCCAAACTATGAGCCAAAAGGTCTCTACTTAGGAGTGACACAATAGCTACAAGTTGTTTATTTTGTTGAGGACAGAGTAGAGTATATATATATATGTGCAACCTGGTAGGTTTTGTATGCTTAATACACTATGGCTATTTGGGAAAAGGGACCTATAACACAGCCTGACCCATACTGTAAGCGAGCTGCGATCTTGTAGCTCAGTACTCTTTATAGAGCCTATTACACAAGGAGATATCGGCCTTTTAGGCTAATAATTGACCCATGTAATATGCTCTCTATCTTCCAGCGGAATCTGCCAGAGAAGTCCCGGGACTGTGCTGTAGTAAATGGGACTTAATGTCTGCATGAACAATAAAGGGGTATTCCACCCCTAGACATCTTATCCCTCATCTAAAGGATAGGGAATAAGATGTCTGATCCCAGGGGTCCTGCGGCTGGGGACCCTCACGATCTCAGCTGTGGCACCCAGACATCCGGTGTACGGAGCAAACTTCACTCCGTGCCAGATGACTGGAGATGCGGGGCAGAGGCTCGTAATGTCACGGCCACACCCCCTCAATGCAAGTCTATGGGAGGAGGTGTGACACCCGTCACGCCCCCTCCCATAGACTTGCATTGAGGGGCTAGGCTGAGATGTCACGAGCCTCCAGCCCTGCACCCGATGCTCTAAACTAATGTCTGGGAGCAGGATGGAGATCGCGGGGGTCCCCAGCAGCAGGACCCCACGATCAGACATCTTACCCCCTATACTTTGCATAGGGGATAAGATGTTTAGGGGCGGAGTACCACTTCCAGAGGAGACATTCTGTAGTGTGAACAGGGCCTTATAGCTGTTAGAATGCAGCCTAATAGCTCTGCAGCTCACAGCTCCCATAATTGCCAAGTGGTTTAGATGAAATACTGGAAATAAAATACTAGGTTGCACATATTGAACCAAAAGTGTGAGATGTAGTAAACACAGCTTCAACTAAAAATATTCTCACTTACAACAAATAGCAGGGTTTGCTATTCTAAACCTATATCAATCATTAAAGGACAACTGTAGTGAAACACATTTATATATTCCTGGGCCTCAAAAATAAAATAAACTTATACATACCTTCCTACGAGCCCCCGTTGGTCCGGCACAGGCGTCACGGTCCGGCAGTGCTGACCTCATTCCACTTCCTGGGGACGTGCAGAGTCATCGGCGTATCACCAGCTGTAGCGATGTCCCGCCTCGGCTGGTGATGAGCTGAGCCCACTGTCATGTAAGAGTCCGGCCAGAGCTCCTTACATGACAGTGGGCTCAACCTATCACTGGCCGGGGCGGGACATCGCTATGGCCGGTGATACGCCAACGGCTCTGCGCGTCCCCGTCCCCAGGAAGTGGAATGAGCTCAGCACTGCCGGACCGTGAGGCCTGTGCCGAACCAACGCGGGCTCATGTATGTTTATTTTGTTTATTTTTGAAGCCCGGGCATGGGAATATATAAAAGTGTTCCACTACAGTTGTCCTTTAATTCTAGTGTAAAAAAAACTATAAACGTAGAAGAAAATAAACTATAAAAGTAGAAGAAAACAATTCAAGAACACAGTGTAAACAGGCCTGTAGCCCAGCCTGCTACTAGATTGTATCCATTTCAAAGGGAAAACATCAATTGCTTTATCTATAATATACAGCCGTAGGTGCTAAAATTCACACTGATACAAGCCCTTGCTGTGAAGACAAGAGACCAGTTTTGAAACAGTGATGTCACCAAGTGAAGTCCATATGTCCGTAGCTTGTATGTCACTGTTCTCTCCACATATAGCAGCTCTAGGTTTTGCTCCTCAGTGTCCAATGTGCTCTGACTAATCCCCAGAAAACAGATGTTACCTTTCCAGAGTGTTTTATGGTGTATCCCCTGATAGCAGTGCCCTGCTTCTCTACAACATCTGAAGACCTTCCATCTTGTGTCTCTTTACAAGACTTCCAAACAACCTCAACCTGCCCATGAAAAAACACTATGAGGAACATTTATCATTGTGCGTCTTTTGAAAGTGTGTTGTGAAGCTATTTTTCTTTTTTACGTTGGTTTTGCTTTCCTGTAACCTATTAATGGTGCACGGGGTTGATAAATTCGGCGCACGTAGGTAAAAGCTCAGCGATCACTTCAGAACACCACTTGTATGTATTCTCCTCTACTCTGCAACTTTTCTGCGACTTTAACCTATTGTTTTTGAGGGGTTTGCGAATTTGTATGTGAATGGCAGCACTTATCCCCTTAAGGACCAGGCCCATTTTGGCCTTAAGGACCAGACCAATTCCATTTTTGCATTTTCGTTTTTTGACTCCTCGCCTTCTAAAAATCATAACTCTTATATTTCCATCCACAGACCCATATGTGGCCTTTTCTTTGCGTCACCAATTGTACTTTGCAATGACATCACTTATTTTACCATGAAATGTACGGTGCAACCAAACAAATAGTATTTATGTGGGAAAATTGAAAAGAAAACCGCAATTTAGCAAATTTTGGAAGGTTTTGCTTTCACGCTGTACACTTTACCATAAAAATGACATGTTTTCTTTATTCTGTGGGTCAATACAATTAAAATGATACCCGTTATATGCTTTTCTATAATTTTACCGCTTTAAAAAAAATCTCAAACAATTTTAAAAAAATTAGTATGTTTGCAATTGCCCTATTTTGACCACCTATAACTTTCAAATTTTTCCGTATACGGTATGAGGGCTCATTTTTTGTGCCGTGATCTGTAGCTTTTATCAGTACCACTTTTGCTTAGGTTTTACTTTATACATTTTTTCTAAATTTTTTTGGGAATAAAATGTGACAAAAAAGCTGCAATTTTGGACTATTTTAATTTTTTTACGTTTATGCTGTTCACTGTATGGGATAATTAACAATATATTTTAATAGTACAGACTTTTACGCATGTGGCAATACCAAATATGTTTATTAATCATTTTTTGTAAGCTTTTTTGGGGGTAAAATGGAAAAAAACGGATGATTTACATTTTTATTGGGGGAGGGGATTTTTCTCATTTTTATCTCATTTTTTTTACACTTTAATTGTCCCCAAAGGGGACTATTTATAGAAATCATTTGATTGCTAACACTTTTCAGTGCTATGCATAGGGCATAGCACTGATCAGTGTTATCGGTTATCTTCTGGTCTGGTCTGCACGATCTCAGACCAGAGCAGAAGACCCCTGGAGATGGATGGAGGCAGGTGAGGGGACCTCCGTCCGCCATTACAGATGATCGAATCACCGCGGCAGCACTGCAGGGAATCAGTTCATCCATTCAGAGTACCGCACTGCCGCGATCTGTATTGATCACGGCATCTGAGGGGTTAATGGCTGACATCTGCGCAATCGCGGATGTCCGCCATTTCCAGCGGGTCCCTGGCTGCTGACAGCAGCCGGAAACTGCCCCACATGACGTGAGCACCGGTCCGGTGCTCACAGTAATGGCGGAGCGTGAATGTACGTCATGGTGCGTTAAGTACCATGGCACCCATGGAGTACATTTACGTCAATTGTCGCTAAGGGGTTAAAGGGGAACTCCGGTGGAAACAAGTAGAAAACAAATGTTTTCAAATCAACTGGTGCCTGAAAGTTAAACAGATTTGTAAATTACTTCTATTAAAAAATGTTAATCCTTCCAGTACTTATTAGCTGCTATATAAAACAGAGAAATTTGTGAATTTATTTTCTGTCTGACAACAGTGCTCTCTGCTGACACCCCTGTCTGTGTCAGGAACTGTCCAGATTAGACGCATATCCTCATAGAAAACCTCTCCTGCTCTGGACAGTTCCTGACACGGACAGAGGCGTCAGCAGAGAGCATTGTTGTCAGGCTGAACAACAGTGATCACAAATTTCTCTGTAGTATATCGTATATCTGTAGCATAAAGCAGCTGATAAGTACTAGAAGGGTTATGATTTTTAAATAGAAGTGATTTACAAATCTATATAAAAACTAAATAGAGAACCACCTGGCACTGCTCTGGGACGGCTGATTAAGTCCTTGATGTGGTCAGTAGGCTAAGCGCTAGTTCACATCAGTTGGTGTATTGGTTGTGCTCACGCTGACAAAGTGGAGCAAAACAATATATTCAAAAAGATAGGAAGAAAAAACGTGGATCACTCACCACAATTCCAATGCTGTGTACTTTATTCAAAAGCAAAGATGATGGCTATACATGGACGGATGGAAAGACAGGGCAGTAGGTGTTTTGGAGCACCGGCCAGAGCAACGGCGCCGTTTCACGCCCACTGGGCGTTTCCTCAGGCCCTGAATTGACCTTCCTATCTTTTTGTGATTTACTAATCTATTTAACTTTCTTGCACTAGTTGATTTGAAAAAATTTTTTTCCACCAGAGTTCCCTTTTAATGTCCATGGCAATCTGCCACATAAGTAAGCATCATCACATTCACTAGAGTCTATTGTTCACATTGTGTAATGTTTCAATAAAAAAAAAACTATTAAAGTTTCCCCCCATCATTCTGCACTCAATTCCCCATACTGATAAAGTGAAAACAGAATTTTACAAATCAAAAGTATTAAGACCCTTTACCAGTGTTTAAGTTGCTTTGACCGCAATAACAGCCTTAAGTTTTATTGGGTATGATACCACAAGGTTTGCATATCTGCATTTGGGGATTACTTCCATGCTTCTCTGCGGATCCTCTCAAGCTCTGTCAGGTTGGATGGACTGTTGGTGGACATGAATTTTAAGGTATATCCAGAAATGTTCAGTTGGGTTCAAGACAGGGTTCTGGCTATACCACTCAAAGACATTAAAGGGGTATTCCAGGCAAAACCTTTTTATATATATATCAACTGGCTCCGGAAAGTTAAACAGATTTGTAAATTACTTCTATTAAAAAATCTTAATCCTTCCAAGTAATTTACAAATCTGTTTAACTTTCCGGAGCCAGTTGATTTATAAAAAAAAGTTTTGGCCTGGAATACCCCTTTAACGACGCAGGACGTATATTTACGTCCTGCGCCGCCTCCCGCGATATGAAGTGGGGTCGTGGTGCGACCCCGCATCACATCGCGTCGGTCCCGGCGCTCATCAACGGCCGGGACTCGCGGCTAATACCACACATCGCCTGTCGCGGCAATGTGCGGTATTAACCCTTTATAAGCAGCGGTCAAAGCTGACCGCCGCTTCTAAAGCGAAAGTGAAAGTATCCCGGCTAGTCAGTCGGGCTGTTCGGGACCACCGCGGTGAAATCGCGGCGTCCCGAACAGCTTGCAGGACACCGGGAGGGCCCTTACCTGCCTCCTCGGTGTCCGATCGACGAATGACAAGCGCCGATAACACTGATCACAGGTGTGTCAATACACGCCAGTGATCTGTGTAAGAGATCAGTGTGTGCAGTGTTATAGATCTATAACACTGCAAAAAAAAAAGGGTTAATAAAGGTAATTTAACCCCTTCCCTAATAAAAGTTTGAATCACCCCCTTTTCCCATAAAAAAATAAAACAGTGTAAATAAAAATAAACATATGTGGTATCGCCGCGTGCGTAAATGTCCAAACTATAAAAATATATTGTTAATTAAACCGCACGGTCAATGTCGTACACGCAAAAAAATTCCAAAGTCCAAAAAAGCGTATTTTGGTCACTTTTTATACCATTAAAAAATTTATAAAAAGTGATCAAAATGTCTGATCAAAACAAAAATCGTACCGATAAAAACTACAGATCACGGCGCAAAAAATGAGCCCTCATACCGTCCTGTACGTGGAAGGAAAAAAAAAGTTATAGGGGTCAGAAGAGGACATTTTTAAACGTATAAATTTTCCTGCATGTAGTTTTGATTTTTTCCAGAAGTACGACAAAATCAAACCTATATAAGTAGGGTATCATTTTAACCGTATGGACATACAGAATAATGATAAGGTGCCATTTTTACCGAAATATGCACTGCGTAGAAACGGAAACCCTCAAAATTTACAAAATGGCGTTTTTTCGATTTTGTCGCACAATGATTTTTTTTCCATTTTGTCGTGAATTTTTGGGTAAAATGACTAATGTCACTGCAAATTAGAAGTGGTGACGCAAAAAATAAGCCATAATACGGATTTTTAGGTGGAAAATTGAAAGGGTTATGATTTTTAAAAGGTAAGGAGGAAAAAACGAAAGTGCAAAAACGGAAAAACCCTGAGTCCTTAAGGGGTTAATAGAACTGTCCCTAAGCCTCTCCTGAGTTGTCTTGGCTGTGAGTTTAGGGTCCCACGGACCCCAGAGTGAAACGGTCCCACGGATCCCAGAGAGAAACAAGGGGACAGAATTATTTACGAGGCCGTGAGAGATTCCAGAGAATGGATCTCATGTATACAATCCAATAAGTTGATCTCTGAAGGAGGAAGAGGCCTCTTCCAACACTTGGCAACAAGGGTCTGCATGAAAAGTTTAAAGGGTGTCTTAGACAGAGCACAATAGGACAAGTGTAAAAGGTAAATAAGGGGCTCCAAGGGAACAGAAACACCCAAAACATCAGTCAGCAAACGTTGAACCATTTTCCAGTAGTCCACTATAAGTGGACAAGACCAGAAAATGTGGAAAATCGATCCCAGTCCTACCCGGCAGCGTCAGCACTTAAGCAACTCGGTTGTATGGTACCACCCCATAAGCATTTTGTATTGGGTTTCCTTGTATGCAGTGCAAATGGAGGCTTTGGAAGCCCTTTCCCAAATGACACGCCATTAAGGAAGGGAAATAGAGGTATAAAACCATAAAGACTCAGCCCATTTTTACCTTAAGGACGCAGCCAATTTTATTTTAGCGTTTTTGTTTTTTTCCTCCTTGCCTTCTAAAATTCATAACTCTTTTATATTTCCATTCCCAGACCCATATGAGGGCTTGTTTTTTGCGTTACTAGTTTGTAATGACATCACTCATTTTACCCTTAAATGTATAGTAAACCCATTCATTTTTGTGTAAGGAAATTTAAACGATAATCATAATTTTGCTAATTTGGGGGGCTTCGTTTTCACACTTTACGCAAAAAAATACATGTTTTCATCTTTTCTATTATTGTACTGCTTTTAAAAAAATCTCAAACTTTTTTTTACAAAATCAGTATGTTTAAAATTGCCCTATTTTGACCACCTCTAACTTTCTTATTTTACCGTATTCAGTGATTTGTGAGGGCTCATTTTTTGTGCCATGATCAGTCATTTGTTTTGTGTATATGTGACTTTTTGATCGCTTTTTATTAATCCCTTAAGGACTCAGGGTTTTTCCGTTTTTGCACTTTCGTTTTTTCCTCCTTACCTTTTAAAATCATAACCCTTTCAATTTTCCACCTAAAAATCCATATTATGGCTTATTTTTTGCGTCGCCAATTCTACTTTGCAGTGACATTAGTCATTTTACCCAAAAATGCACGGCGAAACGGAAAAAAAAATGATTGTGCGACAAAATCGAAAAAAAAACGCCATTTTGTAACTTTTGGGGGCCTCCATTTATACGCAGTGCATATTTCGGTAAAAATTACACCTTATCAATATTCCGTAGGTCCATACGGTTAAAATGATACCCTACTTATATAAGTTTGATTTTGTCGCACTTCTGGAAAAAATCATAACTACATGCAGGAAAATTTATACGTTTAAAAATGTCATCTTCTGACCCCTATAACTTTTTTATTTTTCCACGTACAGGGTGGTATGAGGACTCATTTTTTGCAACGTGATCTGAAGTTTTTATCGGTAGGATTTTTGTTTTGATCAGACTTTTTGATCACTTTTTATTCATTTTTTAATGGTATAAAAAGTGACCAAAATAAGCTTTTTTGGAGTTTGGAATTTTTTTACGCGTACGCCATTGACCGTACGGTTTAATTAATGATATATGTTTGTAGTTCGGACATTTACGCACGCGGCGATACCACATATGTTTATTTATTTATTTTTTTACACTGTTTTATTTTTTTTATGGGAAAAGGGGGGTGATTCAAACTTTTATTAGGGAAGGGGTTAAATGACCTTTATTAACACTTTTTTTTTACATTTTTTTTGCCGTGTTATAGGTCCCATAGGGACCTATAACACTGCACACACTTATCTTTTACACAGATCACAGGCGTGTATTAACACACCTGTGATCAGTGTTATCGGCGCTTGACTGCTCCGGCCTGGATCTCAGGCACGGAGCAGTCATTCGCCGATCGGACACCGAGGAGGCAGGTAAGGGCCCTCCCGGTGTCCGGTCAGCTGTTCGCGCCGCCGCGATTTCATCGCGGCGGTCCCGAACAGCCCGACTGAGCAGCCGGGTCACTTTCACTTTCACTTCTAAAGGGTTAATACCGCACATCGCCGCGATCGGCGATGTGTGGTATTAGCCGCGGGTCCCGGCCGTTGATGAGCGCCGGGACCGACGCGATATGATGTGGGATCGCGGCGCGATCCCGCTTCATATCGCGGGAGCCGGCGCAGGACGTAAATATACGTCCTGCGTCGTTAAGGGGTTAAATTATTTTGCAATTTGATGTGACAAAAAAGCTGAAATGTTTTACTTTTTTTTTTTACGTTTACGCCGTGCGCCATAGGGGATCATTAACATTATATTTTTATAGTTCGGACATTTACGCACGCAACAATACCAAACATGTTTATTATTTATTTTATTTTTTTTAACGCTTTTATGTATTAATATGGGGAAAAAAGGGTGACTAAAAACCTTATTGGGGGAGGGGATTTTTCATATTTTATTTACTTATTTTTTTTACATTTATTTTGCACTTTTTTAGTCCCCATAGGGGACTATTTATAGCAATCATCAGATTGCTAATACTGTTAAGTGCTATGCATAGGGCATAGCAAAGATCAGTATTATAGGCAATCTTCTGCTCTGGTCTGCTGGAGACCCCAGGAGATGGACTGAGGCAGGTGAGGGGACATCTGTCCGCCATCTTGGCTGATCTGATCCCAGCGGCAGTGCCGCAGGAGATTAGATCAGCCATTATAAGTGCCGCACTGCCGCTGATGCCGTGATCTGTATTGATCACGGCACCTGAGGGGTTAATGACAGACATCAGCGCAATTGCTGATGTCCGCCATTACTGGCAGGTCCGTGGCTGCTGACAGCCGCCGGAACCCGCCGGGAATGAAGCGAGCGCATCTCCTGCGCTCGTATCACAGCTGCGCTGTAAATGTATGGCGCTGTGCGCTAAGAGGTGCTATGCAGTGCCGTACATTTACGGCGCATGTCCTTAAGGGGTTAAAGCAGCCTCCCAGCGACCCATATACCAGTGCGAGGGAGGATCACTATTTGGAGGGTGAAGAAGAATAGAGTAGATATCAGAAAGAAGTCCCCTCAACTGAGGTCCACTACAACATAACCGCTCAAAGCTAGTAGATTGTGAAACCACCACGGAAGAAATAAAATGCCATAATTGCAAATAGGGAAACTGTTCAGAGGAGGGGAGATCACAGCGAGAGACTAGCTGATCAAAAGACAAGAGTGAGCGAGAGAGAGGGTCAACTACATCTGCCCAACAAAAGAGACCACAGGAGCCCCATTCCCGCACCATAACAGAGGACAAACCAGGAGGGAAATCACGATGATAGAGAAAAGACCTCATAGGAGAAGGGGAAGAAAATAGCTTAAACTTCCTAGAGCAATAACCCCACACATACTTAGAAAAATACATGGGACCCAACAAGGGAAACAATGAGACAGTAAACAAAGGGATACACCAGAGGAGGGCATTGGGATGTATCGGGGCCAACTAGAGCTTCTCCAGTTCCAGTGACTATATGCATGGTATGAGGACCACGCCGCAAGATGGCACAAGTGAGCAGCCCAGTACTATTTCATCACATCAGGAACCGCTACCCCCCCACCCCCACCCCATAATCTACTAGCCATCATAACCGACATAGGGAGACAATATCTTTTGCCTTCCCAGATAAAAAGAAAAAGGACCAATTGAAAAGAACAAAGGGTGGATAAAGGAACATGAACCGGCAGTTTAGCTTAGGAAGAATTGTCATTTTAACCGCCGCAATATGCCCAAAAACTATATATACTGTGACCGCCACTTCTCCATAAGACCCCTAAGGTCAAGGAAAAGGGGAAGAAAGTTAGCAAAGAATAGCACGAGGTGATAGAAACCCCCAAATACTTAATAGCAGAAGAAGCACGTAGAAGAGTAGATAAGGACGGATGAAGGTTCAAGAGAAGAGCCTCCGTTTTGGAGAGATTCACCTTATATCCAGAGACTACACCATAAGCGTGAATAACCCTATGAAGACTGGAAGAGAAAATAAAGGACGTGAGAGGGTAAGCAAAACATCGTCGGCAAACAGGCAAATCTTAAATTCCCTATCATGAAGGGAGATGCCTGAAATATCTGAATCCCCCTGGATCATGGCGGCAAAAGGTTCAATGCACAATGTGAAGATCAGGGGGGATAATGGACAACCCTGACGCATACCATTGAATAAAGGAAAGATAGGAGAGGGAGCATGAGGAAGTTTAAGAGAAGCTGTAGGAGAGGAGTAAAGACCCCGCATTGCAGTAAGAAAGTTACCTGTGATACCAAATTTCTGAAGGGTGTCAAAAAGAAACGGCCATCCCAGCCTATCAAAGGCCTTTTCTGCATCCAAACTAAGAATCAATGCTTGCTCAGACCTCCGATTGATCAAATTAACAAAACTAACTGCTCTTCTAGTGTTATCACTAGATAAGCTAAGTCCTTAGAAAATAGCTTCAGGTCAGTATTAATAAGAGCAATGGGTCTATAACTGAAGCAATCGTGAGGATCCTTACCAGGTTTAGGCAACAAGGTAATCAAAGAGTGTAAGAAGAGTGAAAGAGTTAAAAAGAGAAACAAGTTTAGGTACAAGGAGAGAAGAATAAGTCTTATAATACAAATAAGTAAATCCGTCCAGGCCGGTCGAGCAACCAGCAGGAAGGGACTTAAGTACCTCTAGGAGCTCCTCACTAGTTATGGGAGCATTAAGAACCTCACGATCTGCCCCTGACAAAGTTGGTAAAGCTCACCGTGAGAGATAAGCTTCTAAATTGGCTGCACGCTGCATTGGGTCAGATGGAAGCTGAGAGGGAAGAGAATATAGACCAGAGTAATAGTCAACCAGAAGATGAGAAACATCAGCTGAATGATAATGAAGAACCCCAGAGGAGTCTCTCAGAGCTTGGGGAAACTGGGAGACCATTCTATCACGGAGGTGTCTGGCCAACATGGTATGTGCTTTATTACCTTTTTTTTTTATAAAAATGCGGCTTATCATACAACAATTGTCTCTCCACATGATGGAGAGCTAGATTACCCAATTGAGCCCCAGCAGTCACCAGTTGTCTCAGCACCGTGAGAGAGGAAGAAGACAGATGAGCTATTACTGCCTTAAGATCCCGGGAACGAGCAAGAGCATCACGCTTAAAGGGGTACTCCGGTGGTCAACGTGTTTTTCCGTTTTTGACTTAGCCTATTTGTTTTGTTTCATTTCTATTCTTGTTGTTTAAGCTACTCTATTTCCCTTCTTTGTTGTCTTTTTATGCCCCACTTTGTTTCCCTATCTTTGCTTCTATTTCCTGTTTCTTGTTGTGCTGAAAAATACAAATCCCAGCATGCCACATGCCTTGCTGGTTTGGGGCGGCTTCTTTTTTTTGTTTGTTTGTTCCGCCCTTTACCCATCCTACTATTTTCCCGGGTCGGCCCCCTTATACACAGCACACTAATATAATCAGCCCTGATTGGGATACACTAGCATACACACACAAAATGGACTACAACTCCCAGCATGTGTCGTTCAGTCTGTGGTATAACACCAGCATGCTGTCTCTGTAGTCTCCTGGGGGTTGTAGTTCACCACACCTCTGTAGGGCATACACCAGTGTTTCCCAACCAGGATGCCTCCAGTTGTTGCAAAACTACAACTCCCAGCATGCCCTGACAGCCTTTGGGCATAGGAGTTGTAGTTTTGCAACAGCTGGAGGCACACTGGTTGGGAAACACTGGTGTAACATGATGTGTATGCTGAATAGGCTAGATTAGTGTTTCCCAACCAGTGTGCCTCCAGCTGTTTCAAATCTACAACTCCCAGCATGCCCAAAGTCTGTCAGAGCATGCTGGGAGTTGTAGTTTTGCAACAGCTGGAGGCACACTGGTTGGGAAACACTGGTGTAACATGTTGTGTATGCTAAATAGGCTAGAACAGTGTTTCCCAACCAGTGTGCCTCCAGCTGTTGCAAATCTACAACTCCCAGCATGCCCAAAGTCTGTCAGGGCATGCTGGGAGTTGTAGTTTTGCAACAGCTGGAGGCACACTGGTTTGTAAACACTAACATACACACACACACAACAGGGACTACAATTCCCAGCATGTGTCATTCAGGAGTCCCCCCTACCCCTTTACATATAGAGATCATTCCCAGTATGAGATTTATTCCCCTGCAGTCCATACATCCCCAGCCCGTGTACCTTCTCATCCTCCCCTTCAGATAACACTTATCTTCTCTGTCTTCCTTCTCCTGTGCAGACCTGTGTCCTTAGAATACAGAGCAGGGGGGAGGGGAGGGGAGGAGCTGTGTGCTCAGCTGGATGAGATGAGGGGGCGTGGCTTATTTTGTTCATGCAGGCAGAGAAAAAAAAAAGCTGTGACATCTTGTCCACAACAGACTCCGAACTGTGGACAACAGTAAAAGAAAACCCTCTGAACTACAGAACTTCCTGCCCAACAAACAGGTAAGAAAAACACACAAATGCGACCAAAACATATAACACATGTATATTGCAAAAAAACTAAACTTACAAAGAAGATGCCATGTAGTCAAAAAAATTAACCACCGGAGTACCCCTTTAAGTCTAGCACCCAGAGCAATACAATGGCCCTGGATAAATCAACTTGTGAGCTTCCCAGAGGATGGCCTGAGAGGACACTGACCCTTCATTGTAAGCAAAATATTCAGTCAGGCACGTCTGGATCGATTCCCAGAAGGGCAAGGACTTAAGTAGAGAGTCATTAAGATGCCAGTGACAGCTGTGAAGAGAAGAAGGGGAAGAGGAAAAAGAAAGAACAGGGCAGTGGTCAGACCAAAAAAATAGGATCCAGAGAGGCAAGGGAAAGCAAACGCACCATGGGGAGGTTACCAAAAAAATTGTCAATACAGGTATACAGTTTATGGGGATGAGAATAAAATCTAAAAGATTGAAAGATTGTACAAACCTGAGGCCCTAATTACCCGGCGAAAAAGCAAAGCTAGGCACAATTGGGCTGGATAGGAGGGGCAGCAGTAAAGGAGAGACGGTCTAGAGAAGGAGAGAAGACAAGATTAAAATCCCCCCAAAAAGCCAGGCAGAAGAGGGATATCTATGGAGTTTAGCAAGCACCCTGTGCAAGAATGGGATTTGAGAGGTATTAGGAGCATAAAGATTACACACACCCCAAAACACCCTCCACCACTACAAAGTGGCAACCAACTCACGCTGCAGTAAGTGCCGCTTACGCAGAGAGTTAACATTAGTGAGACACACTTAACCCCTTAAGGACTCAGGGTTTTTCCGTTTTTGCACTTTCGTTTTTTCCTCCTTGCCTTTTAAAAATCATAACCCTTTCAATTTTCCACCTAAAAATCCATATTATGGCTTATTTTTTGTGTCGCCAATTCTACTTTGCAGTGACATTAGTCATTTTACCCAAAAATGCACGGCGAAACGGGAAAAAAAATCATTGTGCGACAAAATCGAAAAAAAACGCAATTTTGTAAATTTTGGGGGCTTCCGTTTCTACGCAGTGCATATTTCGGTAAAAATTACACCTTATCATTATTCTGTAGGTCCATACGGTTAAAATGATACCCTACTTATATAGGTTTGATTTTGTCGCACTTCTGGAAAAAATCCTAACTACATGCAGGAAAATTTATACGTTTAAAAATGTCATCTTCTGACCCCTATAACTTTTTTATTTTTCCACGTACGGGGCGGTATGAGGACTCATTTTTTGCGCCGTGATCTGAAGTTTTTATTGGTATGATTTTTGTTTTGATCTGACTTTTTGATCACTTTTTATTCATTTTTTAATGTTATAAAAAGTTACCAAAATACGCTTTTTTGGACTTTGGAATTTTTTTGCGCGTACGCCATTGACCGTACGGCTTAATTGATGATATATTTTTATAGTTCGGACATTTACGCACGCGGCGATACCACATATGTTTATTTATTTATTTTTTTTACACTATTTTATTTTTTTTATGGGAAAAGGGGGGTGATTCAAGCTTTTATTAGGGAAGGGGTTAAATGACCTTTATTAACACTTTTTTTTAACTTTTTTTTTGCAGTGTCATAGGTCCCATAGGGACCTATAACACTGCACACACTGATCTCTCATCCTGATCACAGGTGTGTATTAACACGCCTGTGATCAGCATTATCGGCGCTTGACTGCTCCTGCCTGGATCTCAGGCACGGAGCAGTCATTCGTCGATCGGACACCGAGGAGGCAGGTAAGAGCCCTCCCGGTGTCCGATCAGCTGTTCGGGACGCCGCGATTTCACCGCGGCGGTCCCGAACAGCCCGACTGAGCAGCCGGGATACTTTCAGTTTCACTTTAGAAGCGGCGGTCAGCTTTGACCGCCGCTTCTAAAGGGTTAATACGGCACATCGCCGCCATCGGCGATGTGTGGTATTAGCCGCGGGTCCCGGCCGTTGATTAGCATTGGGACCCACGCGATATGATGCGGGATCGCGGCGCGATCCCGCTTCATATCGCGGGAGCCGGCGCAGGACGTAAATATACGTCCTGCGTCGTTTAGGGGTTAACCATGGTGGATGAGGAAGGAGGATCCCAGAAATGCCCCTCCAGACCAACAGCAACAAAGACCTCAGACAGAAGTCCAGCGACAGGAATGGAAAACTCAAGAACCTAGTGAAAACAAGAGAAAGAGGGGGAAAGAAACAGAAGGACAGCAAAAAGACAAACAAATGGACAACAGAAAAAACAAGACAACAAAGGACAAGACAAAGACATAACAGATCAAAAGACGAACCATTGGCCAAACAGCCAATGCCGAAGCCCTGGCAGGGAGACTGGCTTGACAAATACCCAGATCACTGACAGTCTCTTGTCACAGCCTCAAGGGGGGGGGGGGGGGGGGGTAATGGGTAAATGACACAGTAAACCTACCTCCAAAAGGTGAAACACCCCTTCCCAAAGCCGTGCCAAGAGACACATGCTAGAAGAAAAATAACAGGTGACCAAAAATGCAATAAAATAGCAACAACAGTAAATATGAGAAATGCAAAAATATAACCATAATCAAAGCGGTAACAGCAATTAAGGGAAAATCAGGAGCCGACTGAAGCCCCAGAAAATGAAGGAGCAACAGTCCTCAGGCAGCAGTTCATGGAGGAGCCCTAGGAGAGCCCCTAGGAACCTGGGGGGGGGGGGGAGATTTCCTATTCTGCCCAGCCCGCCGGGAGTGGACAGGCTGCCAGACAGGGAGAAGAGGAGGGGGAGGAGATGCCAGGTCCCAATCCACCATCTGAGGAACAGGAAGATCCAAAAGGCTAGGAGATCCATGAAGGAGCACAGGACCACAGAGCGCCTGTCTTTCTAGGCATGAAGAGTAAAAGAAAAATTCCACCTGTAAGGCATTTGGTGAGAGCACAGGACCGCAAGTAGAGGTTGAAGCATCCTTCTTTTCGGCCAAGTAAGCCACGGCAGAACCTGAAACAGCTGGATAGGAGACCCATCAAAATCAAAGTCCTTCAGGGAGCGATTTTTGGCCATAATAGCTTCCTTAAGCTGGAAGTCATGCACACAACAAAAAACGTCCCTAGGTGCCCCAGTAGCAGATTTCGGGCGTAGGGCCCGATGCGCCCTGTCCAGTTTGATTTTGTGAGAAGAGGGTTCCCCCAGGATAAGACTGAAGATAGCTTCCAAGGTCACATGAAGGTCCTCCTCATGGGTGGCCTCCGGCAGCCCCCGCACCCGGATGTTATTACGTCTCCCCGATTATCCAAGTCCTCAACATGCGAATGGAGAGCACTAAGGAATTCCTTAAGCTGGGAGGCGATGGTAGACTGGAGTTGGGGATGTAAGCCCTGGTGGAATCATGAGCATCCTCCAAACCCTCCACTCTGTCAGAAACATGCTGCAGGTCTTGGCCTAGGGACGAGTGAGGGTGCAGGGTGCAGGTAATCCAGAGCAGGGTAAATCAGTCACCGAGAGGGCATCTCACAATGATCCGGCAGTCACCCGCCCAGGGGGCACCAAGGGCCCAGGAGAGACTAAAGAGTGCCCTTGGGGAAAGAACTGCGGAGCCCCCACACTCATTTTGTGTACGGACATGCTCCTCAGAGGCTCAGGTCGGGTAGGCAGGATAATGTATGTAGATAAAGGCTCAGAGTGCTGGGAGAGAGGAGAGCCAAACAATTCAGGCCAGGGCCCTGCAGGGGCAGATGATGAGGGCCCCTTATCAGTAGGGCTGAGTGAGCAGGGTCCCAGTGCAGGAGGACTAGCTGCAGACTCCAGCAGAGAGGAGGAAGAGGAGGGCGATCCCCCCACCAGGGAGGCCTGAGGTGGAGGAAGGGAGGGGTAGCTCCCCGGAGATGTGCAGGCAAGGGACACTCAGGGGGCCGGGTCCCGGGCAGGTAAACCGGGGTATTCACTCACCAGCAAGTCCAGACAAGTGGTAGCCTCAGCACACTCACCAGCAGGAGCTGCAGCAGCTGCAGAGGGCTCCGGAAGGACAGCCCCGAGGCAGAGAGGAGGTGTCTGTTCCTCCATCAGGAGTGGAGACCGGGCAGCTCGGGTGAGAAGCGGAGACTGCAGAGATGCCGGCGGGTCCTCCAGAGGCGGCGTCCGCAAAGCAGGTGAGACAACAGCTCCACTGACAGCGGGACCTTGGAAGTGCGACCTGAGGCTTAGTACTGGGCCAGTAATGACAAGCGGGTGGCTGGGAGTGGAGGCCGGAGGCATGGGTAATGTCCCCAGGCGCGACGGAAGACTTCCAGGCTGTAGAGGAGGGCTTCTGGCAGCACCTGGAGGTCCACCCCATCAAATAAAGCAGGGTCACCAGCTATTTAGAGCTTATTTGCGTCCACGGGAGTGGGAGCAGGAGCAGTCCTAGTGAGAGGCCATCTGCAAGTGTTTTTAACCCCTTAAGGACCAGACCAATTTTATTTTTGCATTTTCATTTTTTCCTCCTCGCCTTCTAAAAATCATAACTCTCTAATATTTCCATCCACAGACCCATATGAGGGCTTGTTTTTTGCATCACCAATTGTACTTTGTAATTACATCACTTATTTTACCATAAAATGTACGGCACAATCAAACAAATATTATTTATGTGGAATAATTGAAAAGAAAACCGCAATTTAGCAAATTTTGGAAGGTTTTGTTTTCACGTTGTATACTTTCCGGTTAAAATGACATGTTTTCTTTATTCTGTGGGTCAATACTATTAAAATTATACCCATGATTATATTCTTTTCTATAACTGTACAGCTTAAAAAAAATCTCAAACCATTTTAACAAAATTAGTATGTTTGCAATTGGCCTATTTTGACCACCTATAACTTTCTCATTTTTCCGTATATGGGGCGATATGAGGGCTCATTTTTTGCGCCATGATCTGTTGTTTTTATCAGTATCACTTTTGCTTAGGTTTTACTTTTTATTAATTTTTTATTCTTTTTTTTTTGAATAAAATGTGACAAAAAAGCAGCAATTTTGGAATTTTTTTACGTTTACGCCGTTCACCGTACGGGATAATTAACAATATATTTTAATAGTTCAGACTTTTACGTACGCCGCGATACCAAATATCTGTATTCTTTATTTTTTTTACGCTTTTTTGGGGGGTAAAATGGGAAAAACGGACGTACTTTTTTATTGGGGGAGGGGATTTTTCAAATTTTTTTACTTTTTTTTTACACTTTATATGTCCCCACAGGGGACTATTCATAGCAATCAATTGATTGCTAATACTGTGCAGTGCTATGTATAGGACACAGCACTGCTCAGTATTATCGGTGATCTTCTGCTCTGGTCTGCTTGATCTCAGACCAGAGCAGAAGACCCCGGGAGACGGCCAGAGCCAGGTGAGGGGACCTCCGGCCGCCATGCTGGATGATCGGATCGCCGCGGCAGCGCTGCGGACGATCCGATCATCCATTAAAAGTACTGCACTGCCGCAGATGCCGTGATCTGTATTGATCACGGCATCGGAGGGGTTAATGGCGAACATCCACACGATCGCTGATGTCCGCCATTACCTCCCTGGCTGCTGATAGCTCCGCTCAGGTGCTCGCGATGATGTCGGCGCGTAAACGTCATGGTGCGTTAAGTACCACGTCACCGTGACGTACATTTACATCCATTGTCGTTAAGCGGTTAATGGGCGTGCATAGGCTAGCGGTGCCCTGGCATCATAAAGTGATACGGTATTTTTCCTACACCACCCGTTGTACCACAAAATCACTTGTTTGCAGTGACT
Organism: Hyla sarda; assembly: GCF_029499605.1. Classification (NCBI taxonomy): domain Eukaryota; kingdom Metazoa; phylum Chordata; class Amphibia; order Anura; family Hylidae; genus Hyla; species Hyla sarda. Next base: position 112,106,084 of record NC_079195.1, read on the forward strand.
ACCTCAGAAGGTTGTGCAACAAGGTATTAAGTTCAAGATAGTTTCATTATTTTGTTCTTAAAGTGATTCTGTTGAACCACAATCCAAAAGCAATGTCTGATTTTCATCACTCAATTTTCATAAAATTATTTTTATTATTTTTGTCAGTTTCAAGTTATTTCAGGGAACATTGTGAGATTTTCTGTCTTTAACTTTTCTGTCTACCAACAATTTTGTCCACTTATGTAAATGCCTGCCAGCATTTTTAAAGCAGTTTATTCTTCAGGAAAACTGCCATGTTAAAATGTCAGTGCATTCCACCCACATTTATCTAAAGTAAATTATAAGTTGTCCTTCAATAGGGTGTTCTGTAGAGGAGCCAAAAAAACACTGAACTTTAAGAAGGCAAAGTATGATCAGTTTAGAGCAGTGTTTCCCAACCTTTTTCGGGTCGGGCACACCTCAGAATTTTTTTTTTCCCGCCGGGCACCCCTACCGAGGTTGATGAGCAAAAAAAACCGCAATGCACTATATCTATTTATCAGTGGGTATGTAGTTTAAAGTTCCGGGCCATCATCACGATAATGACAGAGGGGTGTAGAGGAGTGTACATGGGTGACAGAGGGGTGTAGAGAAGTGTATGTGGGTGACAGAGGGGTGTAGGGCGGTGTACAAGGGTGACAGATGGATGTAGAAGAGTGAACATGGGTGACGGGGGCATAGGGGGTGGACATGGGTGACAAGGATGTGGTCAGAGGGGTGGACAATGGAGGGTGAACATTGGTGACAGGGGTGACAGAGGGTTGGATGGGGGGGACATGGATGACAGGAGGGTGGACATGGGAGACAGGGGGTCAGAGGGGTGGACAAGGGTGACAAGGGTGGAAAAGAGGGACAGGAGTGACAGAGAGGGGTGGACTGGGGTGACAAAGGGACAGATGGGTGAACAGGAGGGTGGACATGGGTGACAGGGTAGACTACGGGGGGTAGACGGGGGGGGTAAATATGAGTGACAAGGTGGACATGGATGAAAGAAGGGTGGACATGGGTGAGAGGGGGGGGGGTGGACATGGGTGACAGGGATGATAGGAGGGTGGACAAGTGTGAGAGGGGGTGGACATGAGTGACAGGGGGGTGGACATGGGTGACAGGGATAGACAGGGTGGTGGACAAGGTGGACATGGATGACAGGGGGATGGACATGAGTGACGGGGGGTGGACATGGGTGACAGGGATAGACAGGGAGGTGGACATGGATGACAGGGGGGGTGGACATGAGTGACGGGGGGTAGAGGGCGGACCTGGGTGACGGTTTGGACAGGGTTGAGAAGGGGTATAAGAGGGGTGGAAAGGGTACGGTACCTTAAGCAAGCCAGCGCGCGCAGCTTGAAGTTCCATGGCAGGCACGGGAGCCCGGCGCAGATACAGCTCGTTCCGCCCCAGGGCACTGTTTTCGGCTCACTGCACCGTAAGGGAAAGGGGGACGCAGGGGGACGCCGTCAGTCATAAGCACGCATGCCGGGGCGGAACATTTAAAAAAAATTAAATCACGGCAAAATACTGCAGCACCGCGGTTGGGAATCACCGGTTTAGAGTAAATAAAGTTCTTAACATTATAGAATGGGATAATGTCCTCAAAAACAAGAGTACAGACACTAAGTGGCAGATTATTAAAAGTATCTTACATTTTTACTGTTCACACCATGGGTTTTCTGCTTCTGTGTTCACGCAGCGCATGTTTAACATTGGAATCCAAAGGATCCAAATACTGATGGAATCTGGTAGTAGAAGGCCATAAATCATTAAGACTTTTACGTTCAGCTCTTATTTACACAAAATAAGAGACAATTCAGCATGTTAGCTCCATTAACCATGGAGCAGAAATGATCCACAGAAGAATTCAGTGAGGAATTTTTTTTTTGCTGAATTCTGTAGTGTGAACATACTCTGATGTCCCCCTACGTGTTCAGAGTGCAAAAAACTGGCCATGCCTTCTAAATAAAGCAAATGCATATTAAAATACAGGAACAACAGCAAGCTGTGGTCACTGGAAGTTTCTTGAAATAGAAAACATCTGCACAATACGAGTCTTAGACACAAAAGGTGCTGACACCAGCAAAGCCAACCCCCAGCTGTGAGCACACGACTTCTTGTCACTGTCAGCTGCTGCTTATTAAAACGTGTGAACTGCCTATGTGCGAGTGTGTGGAGTACGTGACGCGAGTGCTCAGCCGACTAAAATATACTTCTGGCATGCAGCAGCTACAACCAATATGCTGGAATATGACTAATGGCTGTTTACAGGTTCATGAAGTGCAAGCTGTACAAATGCAAATGCCCGCTCAGTCATACACATACAGAACAGACGGGAGCTTGGAACTCTTAACTCTATGGTTTTAATAACACATTATTATTATATTTATTAATTGATTCTGCTGAGCTGTGCACCCCCAACCACCCAAATGTGATAGCGCATGTTTCACTGTTACTGGGTTCATGCAAAGCTATTGTCAGCCCCTTTTGGACCAAGAGAAATTAGCTTCAGAATAACCCAACCAACCACAGCTTTTATGGAAATGTCTCCTGTTCTCGTGAGCCTCGGGAACCCATACATTTTTTTTTTTACTACATATTTTAGCAAATGCAATAATCTAAAATACAATGGGGGCAATTAATAAAGCTTGTGTGACTTTTTGCCTTTTTACATCAGTTATGTCTAGTTTTTAAAAGTGGATGGGAGGGGTGGGTTGTAACTGGGGCAGATAACTGTACTAACAGCTTCTCACATTGGTCATCATACACTTGAAAAATTTTCCATTTAATCCCTCCCCTAAGGACCTTTCAGCAATGCAATGTTTGGACACGAGACATACATCTTTGCAGCCCTGTTTACTAAGGGTACCTTTACAGGCACAACTTTAACTGTACTTAGTTTGCTGACAGAGATTACGGCATGTACAATGCAATTCTAAATATTTTACAATTACTAGGTTAGTATAAAAAAAAATAAGAAAAACAGCACATCTTTTTCAGTTTGCCAAAGTACATTTTCCTACATTTCGTCTATTGTTCCAAAGAACCAAATAATTCCTTTACATCTTACCAGTGACACCCCCCCCCCCTTTACCCCTCTTCTGGCAGCCTGTGTGGTTATATCTGGCTATTTTCTGGCTTCAGCAGCGCTTCTGCTGCTCCGTGCAGCCGCTATGGGTGCTGTTGTCTTGTTGGCTTGTGCTCCTGTTTAGCCTCTCTTTGAAACTGCACAGTCGGGCATATCTTTGTGATTGCCGTTTCTTGCATCTTTCTGGTTACTGCTTTTTCTATGTCATTTGGACAGTTTTTTTTTTGCTAGTATGGTGTTCCTGCTGAAGAGCTGTTTTTTTTCTTTATCATTTTATTGTAACAAAGTTTTTTTGTTTTCCAGATAATGTCATCTCCCAGAAAGGGCTCTGACAGTGGGGCTGTAGGCAGGAAAATTACTGCTAAAACTGGACATCTGGTCTGCTACGAGTATAATGCTCTTCAAGAGGACTCTTATTAGTTCTCTTGTTGTCAGAATTGCTGTCTTCATGTCCAGTCCCAGGGTGAGCTGACGATTCATGACATGATGATTAGGGTCAAGGACTACAGCACTGGATCCATAAGACAACTCCAGGACCCCATGTCCAGCAAACATCTAAGACATTATTTGCCTCATAGGATGGAGGTTTCTCCAAGACTCCTTGAGGATTTTTTTTCCTCATCTTCATTGGATGATGAAGAGTCTCCTTTTGTCTTCTTCCTTTCTGAGAAGACACATCAGCTTTTGAACTACATCAGGCCGAGAAACCGTGATGATGCCTCTAGGGGACCAAAGGTCTTTAAAGTGAACGGGACCCTTCTGTATGTCAAGATAGAGTGGGGGAAAAAAACAGAGAACGGCCCAGTTTTAACTAGCGGTTTGAAGCCATGTTCCCTATGGCGGAGAATCTGGTGGAGTCTTGGGGATTCATTCCTAAGGGGTGGATATGGCCAAGAAGATGATGTTTCCAATCTGCAGTATCCCATGGATCATAGGGCAGAATGTACCCTCACAAGAGGATATACTGCTGCATCCACTTCTGCCTCTGGGGCTATAGCCACTTCTGAAGTAGCTTACTCCTCTAGGCTAAACCTTCATCAAATTAAAGCCGACATTGAGGGTGGAGCACTGGGGGATGGTATCCTGTCTCATTCAAGTCTGTCGGTCTGACAGATAATTTTCTCTGCGACTCAGCACCCCATCAATTAAAATTAGCCTCCAAAGACCATGGACAGAAAACCCCTCAAAATATAACTTATGAAGTCTTCCCTTTGAGCCTGGTTGCCTTTTTGGGTCTGAATTGAACTTTATAATGTAAGACTTATCTGACAAAAAGGGGAAGAGCCTTCCCCAGCAGTCCATTCTAGGGTGGGGTTCCATGGACACATCAAGGATAAAAATGTGCTTCCTGATTAGGGGCCATCTCGAGACTCTGGTTTTCTCCCCATTCCCCTACAGCGTCTCCAGACTAGTTTTCTAATTCTTCTCTCCACCTCCCTATTGGAGCCATTTAATTAATTTCAGAGAAGTCTGGGCCCAAATGATTTAAGATCCCTGGGTCCTGAGAATCATCTTGGAGGAGTACTCCATAGACCTATTGTGGGCCACTCCAGACCACTTTTTCCAAATGAGATGTCTTCATACTCAGAAGCAGGAAATTCTGGAGTCCTACATCTCAGAGTATCTCCTCAAAGGCACTTTGGATGAGGTTATGGCAGGGGAACATGGGTTAGGGATTTAGTCTACAATTTTCCTAGTTTGAAAAGGCGTCAGGGAACTTTTGCACTATTATGGATTTGAGATTCTTCAATTGGTACATAAGAAGTTTTGCATGGAAACTATTTGGTCATTGGTCAGCTTTGTCATTCCCTGGGGTGTGATGGCAATGCTTGACCTTAGGGATGCGTACCTCAATGGCCCTATTCATCCTGGTTCCAGGATATATTTAAGGATCGTGGTCGAGGTCTTTGGGGTGATCAGAGACCTCCAATTTGTTGCCCTGCCTTATGGCATCTATCCTACCCCTTTCACCAAGGTTTTCATAGTTATGGTGGCAGCCCTCAGGTTTCAAGGCTTAATCATTGTACCAAATACAGTGGAGAAAAAAAGTATTTAGTCAGCCACCAATTGTGCAAAGATGAGAGAGGCCTGTAATTTTCGTCATAAGTATACCTCAACTATGAGAGACATAATGAAAAAAAAATCCATAAAATCACATTGTCTGATTTTAAAGAATGTATTTGCAAATTATGGTGGAAAATAAGTATTTGGTCAATAACAAAAGTTAATCTCAATACTTTGTTATATACCATTTGTTGGCAATGACAGAGGTCAAACGTTTTCTTTAAGTCTTCACAAGGATTTCACACACTGTTGCTGGTATTTTGGTCCATTGTTCAATGCAGATCTCCTCTAGAGTAGTGATGTTTTGGGGCTTTTGCTGGGCAACACAGACTTTGAACTCCCTCCAAAGGTTTTCTATGAGATTGAGATCTGGAGACTGGCTAGGCCACTCCAGGACCTTGAAATGCTTTTTACGAAGCCACTCCTTTGTTGCCCAGGTGGTCTGTTTGGGATCATTGTCATGCTGAAAGACCCAGCCACGTTTCATCTTTAATGCCCTTGCTGATGGAAGGAGGTTTTCACTCAAAATCTCACGATACATGGCCCTATTCATTCTTTGCTTTACACGGATCAGTTATCCTGGTCCCTTTGCAGAAAAACAGCCGCAAAGCATGACATTTCCACCCCCATGTTTCACAGTAGGTATGGTGTTCTTTGGATGCAACTCAGCATTCTTTCTCCTCCAAACACGATGAGTTGAGTTTTTACCAAAAAGTTCTACTTTGGTTTCATCTGACCATATAACATTCTCCCAGTACTCTTCTGGATCATCCAAATGCTCTCTAACAAACTTCAGATGGGCCCGGACATGTACTGGCTTAAGCAGGGGGACACATCTTGCACTGAATGATGAGTCCCTGACGGCATAGTGTGTTATTGATGGTAGCCTTTGTTACTTTGGTTCCAGCTCTCTGCAGGTCATTCACTAGGTCCCCCCCGTGTGGTTCTGGTATCTTTGCTCACCGTTCTTGTGATTATTTTGACACCACGGGGTGAGATCTTGCGTGGAGCCCCAGATCGAGGGAGATTATCAGTGGTCTTGTATGTTTTCCATTTTTCCAAAAATTGCTCCCACAGTTGATTTCTTCACACCAAGCTGCTTGGCTATTGCAGATTCAGTCTTCCCAGCCTGGTGCAGGTCTAAAATTTTGCTTCTGGTGTCCTTCGACAGCTTTTTGGTCTTGGCCATAGTGGAGTTTGGAGTGTGACTATTTGAGGTTGTGGACAGGTGTTTTTTATACTGATAACAAGCTCAAACAGGTGCCATTAATACAGGTAATGAGTGGAGGACAAAGGAGACTCTTAGAGAAGTTACAGGTCTGTGAGAGACAGAAATCTTGCTTGTTTGTAGGTTACCAAATACTTATTTTCCACTATCATTTGCCAAAAAATTATTTAAAAATCAGACAATGTGGTTTTATGGATTTTTTTTTCTCATTATGTCTCTCATAGTTGAGGTATACCTATGATGAAAATGACAGGCCTCTCTAATCTTTTTAAGTGGGAGAACTTGCACAATTGGTGGCTGACCAAATACTTTTTAGCCTCACTGTATATGGACGACTGGCTCCTGAAAGCTTCTTTAATTACAGTCCTCACCCAACACCTTCACAAAGCTCTGTCTTTTCTCCGCCATCAATTGGTAGAAGTCCAATATTGTCCCATCAACATCAGTGAAATTTCTGGGAATCATCATCAATTCCATCAATACGATGTTTCATCTGATTACAGAAAGACAGAACAATATTTAGAACACAGCAGAGTCTCTGTCTGTGTCCAGGGGGTAAGTATTCGGACACTGATGAAGATGTTAGGGTTCATGCCAGCAACTACAGAAGTGGTTCTTTGGGCACTTTGGCACCTCCACACTCTTCAAGCAGAGGTCCTATCGAGGTGGAATCACTGCCCAAGGGGGTTTCAGATTCTGTGCTCCCTTCGACAGCTTTTTGGTCTTGGCCATAGTGGAGTTTGGAGTGTGACTATTTGAGGTTGTGGACAGGTGTTTTTTATACTGATAACAAGCCCAAACAGGTGCCATTAATACAGGTAATGAGTGGAGGACAAAGGAGACTCTTAGAGAAGTTACAGGTCTGTGAGAGACAGAAATCTTGCTTGTTTGTAGGTGACCAAATAATTATTTTCCACTATCATTTGCAAAAAAATTATTTAAAAATCAGACAATGTGGTTTTATGGATTTTTTTTTCTCATTATGTCTCTCATAGTTGAGGTATACCTATGATGAAAATGACAGGCCTCTCTAATCTTTTTAAGTGGGAGAACTTGCACAATTGGTGGCTGACCAAATACTTTTTAGCCTCACTGTATATGGACGACTGGCTCCTGAAAGCTTCTTTAATTACAGTCCTCACCCAACACCTTTACAAAGCTCTGTCTTTTCTCCGCCATCAATTGGTAGAAGTCCAATATTGTCCCATCAACATCAGTGAGATTTCTGGGAATCATCATCAATTCCATCAATACGATGCTTCATCTGATTACAGAAAGACAGAACAATATTTAGAACACAGCAGAGTCTCTGTCTGTGTCCAGGGGGTAACTATTCGGACACTGATGAAGATGTTAGGGTTCATGCCAGCAACTACAGAAGTGGTTCTTTGGGCACTTTGGCACCTCCACACTCTTCAAGCAGAGGTCCTATCAGGGTGGAATCACAGCCCAAGGGGGTTTCAGATTCTGTGCTCCCTGTTTTATTAGTCCCGTGTTTCCCTCAGGAAACCTGATTAGATCATATTGACTACAGATGTGTCCCTGGTTGGCTGAAAAGCTCATCTTTCGGGAGTCTCTGTCCAAGGAACATGGTCTCCTCAGGAACAGCTATTATCATCCAATCTCTGAGATTCAGGAAATTCGACTGGCACACCTTCATTTTGCTCCTCTCTTTTAATGGAAAGCAATCTGAGTTCAGTCAGACAACATGATGGCAGTTTTCTACATAAACAAGCAAAGAGACACAAGATCACATCCACTCCTGAGAGAGATGAGTATGATCCTGGATAAGGAACAGAAAACAAGTTATCATTAGAGATTAACATGTACTTTGGCTCATCCAACCCTTGATTTGGCACTCCAGGGAATTATTTGGTGCATGCAATTGTGCCAGCTAGTACAGCTTTGAGAAGTTATTATACCAATGCCTTAATTTATTTATTTTTTCCTGTCTTGGTGAACATAAAAAAAACTTTTATCCCTTCCTGCCTTTAGTATCCTATGTCACACTCATAAAACGCCAGAAATGTTCTGCCAGCAAAAGTTTTATTTAAGAATGAGGTATAAAAAAATATATAGGCAAACAGAACAAAATCCTGTCCCAAGACAAACACACACCCCTAGCCAAGGGATTAATCAGGTTATAGGGCTCCAACCACATACCGCAAATAAAAACAGCAAGGGTAACTTTGTGAAAGCTCAGCCACAAAGAACTCAGGTCAAGGCAGAAGTCCATACACGGCTGCCAGAGCAGTAGTTACAGCAGTCAGCCAACACTGAAAGTTCATTTTAGACAGTCAGCATGACAGTCTGCAACTAGAAGTAGAAAACGTGACGGCCATTGTTTCCCAATATGTGCCATAAGTAAACGATGACACATTAAGTATATGTGAGAGGCAGAGCTGCCGATCATAATGTAATTGCAGACGTTGCAGTGCAGTGACATGATAATACGGACAACTCGTAGAACAGCATGTGACTTCAGGAACACAATGTCATAATTTTCTTTCTGTGATTTTACTGGCGTGGCTCAACATTTTAATTTAATCTTACAAAATACTGGAAATATCAACATTCACAGTATTTTGTTTATGGCAAAGTAAATGCATTTTGCTAAATGTACAGTGTTTTTTCAGACATTTTTTTTCATAAGTTTTATAATAGAACTTCGAAATGCCTGTACAAAAAGTCACACTTTTGAAAAAGTCACAAATGTATATATGTATGAATATAGAGTATATACTTCTCCCTGGAGTAGAGCTGCTGTCAATGATCGCTAGTCATCCACATTATTGTTGGCCAAACATGCTGATTTCGGCTGGATCAGCTCACCATCTAACGTGTTTCTGGAATGTGATGACGGATGTTGATGCAGAGAGCGGCTGGTAATGCTTGACTACAATATGCCCTATTCTTCTGTCTTTAGGAAAATAAGCTGCCACCAGAGGTGTTTGAAAGCAGATTTCTTCCTTCTGCCCATTCAGAATACGTTGACATTGTGGGAGATTTAGCAAAACTTGTGTAGAGGAAGAGTGTGGCAGTTGCCCATAGCAACCAATCAGATCACTTCTTTTAGAGAGAGAGAGTGAGAGAGAGAGAGAGAGAATAAAAATAAAATAAAAATAAAAAAGGTACTGGGGTAAAAATCCATGAACATGAATAAATGTAGTTATAACTTTACAACTGTATGTCTATATGATTCCAATGGTGGCATATATACTTTATTAATGAGGTACTCCACTCACAGACAAAGATGTCTGATCGTGGGGGGTGGCTGATGGGACTCCCACAATCTCTGGTCCAGCACTCCGGCATTCTGAACATTTATGTTTAGAATGCCGGCCTCAGGTGGCTGTGGTTGGGACATCATGCCCCCCCCCCCCCCCCCATTCAACTTCGTTCTCAACATAAATGTTCCGAACGCCAGGGTAGAGGAAAAGATGTCTAGGGGTGGAGTACCCCTTATATGGGGATACATCTAAGTCAGCAGACAAAGTATAAGTCAGTAAAGTATAAGTCAATAAAGCATAAGTGACAAGTGCCTAAGGAGTATATGCTATGCAAAATTGCATAATAAACCAATCAATATGATATATACAGAGTGGGGGTTTACACCTTAGTAACCACCAATCCTCCGACATGTTGCCAACAGACTTTATCAAGGAGTGGTGGGCAACAGAGCAGGGAGAGTATTTATGGGCAAATAAACCAATGGAAATAGTAGAAACAAACCTGTATGAGGAAAAGTAATAAGACAACATGAACAGCTGGATAGAGCGGATATAACATCAGATGCCAGAGGAGAAGTTATGAAACTGGTGCCACACGGAGTTGTACTGCAGACGTTAAGAAAATCAGTACTATACATGTGTGTAGAAACGTTATTCAGAGCCCTGCAGAATTAATGGCCATATACATATATACAAGAGGACATAATAGATGGTACTCAATGAATAATGATACTGGGTTACTGGAGTGTGATCCCCCACTCTGTATGTACTCTATTATGTCAGTTTGATTATTATACACTTTTGGATGGCATATATTCCTTAGGCAATTGTCACTTTATTCTAGGAGTTTTGTTTAGATTGGATTAATAAATACTTATTTTACTTAGTCTTCTGGCTTAGATACATCCCCATGCAAATATATAAAAAGGTATAAAATTGTAATTAAACTACTAAACCACAGGGCCCTTGTGGATGGAACCAGTAACTGATATCATGAAATAGCAAATAGAACACTCCTATTATATACCCGTATATAAGGCCTTATTGCACACACTTAAAGGGGTACTCCGGTGGCCAATGTGTTTTTTCAGTTTCTACTTACCCTTGCAGGTGAGTTTTCTTGTTATCTCTGGTCTCGTGCTTGCTCTCTGTTTGTCTTTCTTTTCCTTTCTTTGCACAAGTGTGTCCATGTAGTGAAGCATCTATTTCCGTTTTGACTTTGCTTCAAAAACTACAGTTCCTAGCATGCCTTGTAGCCTGTCTCCTCTTTCAGTGCCCTGCCCAACTTGTTTCGTGTTGCCATCCAGCCCTGTTTGTGGGCGGCTTTTTTTCTTCTTTCCCCTTTAGCACTCCCTTTCCCCCGCCCTGCTCATTAGTATACTCATCCCACCCTCACTGATAGCTTCTCGCCCCACAGTCCCCACATCAAGGAATTAATGAATTGTCAGCGGGGGGAACTGATCATATGTGACCTGCGGGCACTGCTCTCCTTCTCCACCCCCCCCCCCCCCCAATGAATTTTCATCCACAGCGCACTGTCCCCACATTGGGGAACTAATCATATGTGACCCGCGGGCGCTGCTCTGCCTCCTGTGCTGGGGACAGATGTATAATATGTGAATTACAAAAGTGCTAAACTCGATACAAACACGCTAGATAACCATAAAACTGTTGTACCGGAGTACCCCTTCAAACTAACATGCTGTTATTCCTAAACATTTTAGAATAAGCTCTAGTATTCAGCAAATATATGTTAATAGATAGATATGCGATAGATAGATATGAGATAGATAGATAGATATGAGATAGATATGAGATAGATAGATAGATATAAGATAGATAGATAGATATTAGATAGATAGATATGAGATAGATAGATATTAGATAGATAAATATGAGATGGATATGAGATAGATAGATAGATATGAGATAGATATGAGATAAAAAGATATGAAATAGATAGATAGATAGATATGAGATGGATATGCAGAGGCGGCTCTAGACTTTTTGAGGCCTTAGGCAAAAATATATCTGAGGCCCCCCAAGCGCGATAAAAAAGAAAGAAAAAAAAATGAAAAAAAATATTTAAAAAATTTCTTACATGAGGGTTCCCCTACCGAGGTTGACCAGCAAAAAAAAAAAAAAGGATAAAATGGTAAAAAAAATAAAAAAAATAATGCACTATATCTATTTATCAGTGCTTTATACAGCAACTCACCAATGACGTCTTCTCTAATTTGCTTTGTTGCCTTCTCTTCTCCATTTGGTCTGAGCCATCATGACAATTTCTTCCACCCACAATTCTTCACCGTTAAACCTGCAAAACAAACCTATTAGGCTCCGCACTTTTTTTCCCATGGGTGACAGAGGGGTGTAGAAGTGTGTACATGGGTGACAGAGGGGTGAACAGAGGGGTGTAGAGGAGTGTACATGGGTGACAGAGGGGTGTACAGAGGGGTGTAGAGGAGTGTACATGGGTGACAGAGGGGTGTAGAGGAGTGTACATGGGTGACAGAGGGGTGTAGAGGAGTGTACTTGGGTGACAGAGGGGTGTAGAGGAGTGTACTTGGGTGACAGAGGGGTGTAGAAGAGTGTACATGGGTGACAGAGGGGTGTACATGGGTGACAGAGGGGTGTAGAGGAGTGTACATGGGTGACAGAGGGGTGTAGAGGAGTGTACATGGGTGACAGAGGGGTGTAGAGGAGTGTGGAGGAGTGTACATGGGTGGCAGAGTGGTGTAGAGGAGTGTACATGGGTGACAGAGGGGTGAAGAGGAGTGTACATGGGTGACAGAGGGGTGTAGAGGAGTGTACATGGGTGACAGAGGGGTGTAGAGGAGTGTACATGGGTGACAGAGGGGTGTAGAGGAGTGTACATGGGTGACAGAGGGGTGTAGAGGAGTGTACATGGGTGACAGAGGGGTGTAGAGGAGTGTACATGGGTGACAGGGGGGTGTAGAGGAGTGTACATGGGTGACAGAGGGGTGTAGAGGAGTGTACATGGGTGACAGAGGGGTGTAGAGGAGTGTACTTGGGTGACAGAGGGGTGTAGAGGAGTGTACTTGGGTGACAGAGGGGTGTAGAAGAGTGTACATGGGTGACAGAGGGGTGTACATGGGTGACAGAGGGGTGTAGAGGAGTGTACATGGGTGACAGAGGGGTGTAGAGGAGTGTACATGGGTGACAGAGGGGTGTAGAGGAGTGTGGAGGAGTGTACATGGGTGGCAGAGTGGTGTAGAGGAGTGTACATGGGTGACAGAGGGGTGAAGAGGAGTGTACATGGGTGACAGAGGGGTGTAGAGGAGTGTACATGGGTGACAGAGGGGTGTAGAGGAGTGTACATGGGTGACAGAGGGGTGTAGAGGAGTGTACATGGGTGACAGAGGGGTGTAGAGGAGTGTACATGGGTGACAGAGGGGTGTAGAGGAGTGTACATGGGTGACAGGGGGGTGTAGAGGAGTGTACATGGGTGACAGAGGGGTGTAGAGGAGTGTACATTGGTGACAGAGGGGTGTAGAGTAGTGTACTTGGGTGACAGATGGGTGTAGAAAAGTGTACATGGGTGACAGAGGGGTGTAGAGGAGTGTACATGGGTGACAGTGGGGTGTAGAGGAGTGTACATGGGTGACAGAGGGGTGTAGAGGAGTGTACATGGGTGACAGGGGGTGTAGAGGAGTGTACATGGGTGACAGAGGGGTGTAGAGGAGTGTACATGGGTGACAGAGGGGTGTAGAGGAGTGTAAATGGGTGACAGAGGGGTGTAGAGGAGTGTACATGGGTGACAGAGGGGTTTAGAGGAGTGTACATGGGTAACAGAGGGGTGTAGAGGAGTGTACATGGGTGACAGTGGGGTGTAGAGGAGTGTACATGGGTGACAGAGGGGTGTTGAGGAGTGTACATGGGTGGCAGAGGGGTGTAGAGGAGTGTACATGGGTGACAGAGGGGTGTAGAGGAGTGTACATGGGTGGCACAGGGGTGTAGAGGAGTGTACATGGGTGACAGAGGGGTGTAGAGGAGTGTACTTGGGTGACAGAGAGGTGTAGAGGAGTGTACATGGGTAACAGAGGGGTGTAGAGGAGTGTACATGGGTGACAGTGGGGTGTAGAGGAGTGTACATGGGTGACAGAGGGGTGTTGAGGAGTGTACATGGGTGACAGAGAGGTGTAGAGGAGTGTACATTGGTGACAGAGGGGTGTAGAGGAGTGTACATGGGTGACAGAGGGGTGTACATGGGTGATAGAGGGTGTAGAGGAGTGTACATAGGTGGCAGAGGGGTGTAGAGGAGTGTACATGGGTGACAGAGGGGTGTAGAGGAGTGTACATGGGTGACAGAGGGGTGTAGAGGAGTGTACATGGGTGACAGAGGGGTGTAGAGGAGTGTACATGGGTGACAGAGTGGTGTAGAGGAGTGTACTTGGGTGACAGAGGGGTGTAGAGGAGTGTACTTGGGTGACAGAGGGGTGTAGAGGAGTGTACATGGGTGACAGAGGGGTGTAGAGGAGTGTACATGGGTGACAGAAGGGTGTAGAGGAGTGTACATGGGTGACAGAGGGGTGTAGAGGAGTGTACATGGGTGACAGAGGGGTGTAGAGGAGTGTACATGGGTGACAGAGGGGTGTAGAGGAGTGTACATGGGTGACAGAGGGGTGTAGAGGAGTGTACATGGGTGACAGAGGGGTGTAGAGGAGTGTACATGGGTGACAGAGGGGTGTAGAGGAGTGTACATTGGTGACAGAGGGGTGTAGAGGAGTGTACATGGGTGACAGAGGGGTGTACATGGGTGATAGAGGGTGTAGAGGAGTGTACATGGGTGGCAGAGGGGTATAGAGGAGTGTACATGGGTGAGAGAGGGGTGTAGAGGAGTATACATGAGTGACAAGGGGGTGTAGAGGAGTGTACATGGGTGACAGAGGGGTGTTGAGGAGTGTACATGGGTGGCAGAGGGGTGTAGATGAGTGTACATGGGTGACAGAGGGGTGTAGAGGAGTGTACATGGGTGACAGAGGGGTGTAGAGGAGTGTACATGGGTGACAGAGGGGTGTAGAGGAGTGTACATGGGTGACAGAGGGGTGTAGAGGAGTGTACATGGGTGACAGAGGGGTGTAGAGGAGTGTACATGGGTGACAGAGGGGTGTAGAGGAGTGTACATGGGTGACAGAGTGGTGTAGAGGAGTGTACTTGGGTGACAGAGGGGTGTAGAGGAGTGTACTTGGGTGACAGAGGGGTGTAGAGGAGTGTACATGGGTGACAGAGGGGTGTAGAGGAGTGTACATGGGTGACAGAAGGGTGTAGAGGAGTGTACATGGGTGACAGAGGGGTGTAGAGGAGTGTACATGGGTGACAGAGGGGTGTAGAGGAGTGTACATGGGTGACAGAGGGGTGTAGAGGAGTGTACATGGGTGACAGAGGGGTGAAGAGGAGTGTACATGGGTGACAGAGGGGTGTAGAGGAGTGTACATGGGTGACAGAGGGGTTTAGAGGAGTGTACATGGGTGACAGAGGAGTGTACATGGGTGACAGTGGGGTGTAGAGGAGTGTACATGGGTGACAGAGGGGTGTTGAGGAGTGTACATGGGTGACAGAGGGGTGTAGAGGAGTGTACATGGGTGACAGAGGGGTGTAGAGGAGTGTACATGGGTGACAGAGGGGTGTAGAGGAGTGTACATGGGTGACAGAGGGGTGTAGAGGAGTGTAAATGGGTGACAGAGGGGTGTAGAGGAGTGTACATGGATTAAAGAGGGGTGTAGAGGAGTGTACATGGTTGACAGAGGGGTGTAGAGGAGTGTACATGGGTGACAGAGGGGTGTAGAGGAGTGTACATGGGTGACAGAGGGGTGTAGAGGAGTGTACATGGGTGACAGAGGGGTGTACATAGGTGACCGAGGCGTGTAGAGGAGTGTACATGGGTGACAGAGGGGTGTAGAGGAGTGTACATGTGTGACAGAGGGGTGTAGAGGAGTGTACATAGGTGACAGAAGGGTGTAGAGGAGTGTACATGGGTGACAGAGGGGTGTAGAGGAGTGTACATGGGTGACAGAGGGGTGTAGAGGAGTGTACATGGGTGACAGAGGGGTGTACATAGGTGACAGAGGGGTGTAGAGGAGTGTACATGGGTGACAGAGGGGTGTAGAGGAGTGTACATGTGTGACAGAGGGGTGTAGAGGAGTGTACATGGGTGACAGAAGGGTGTAGAGGAGTGTACATGGGTGACAGAGGGGTGTAGAGGAGTGTACATGGGTGGCAGAGGGGTGTAGAGGAGTGTACATGGGTGACAGAGGGGTGTAGAGGAGTGTACATGGGTGGCAGAGGGGTGTAGAGGAGTGTACATGGGTGATAGAGGGGTGTAGAGGAGTGTACATGGGTGACAGAGGGGTGAACATGGGTGACAGGGGGGTGAACATGGGTGACAGGGGAGTGGACATGGGTGACAGGGAGGTGAACATGGGTGACAGGGGGGTGGACATGGGTGACAGGAGGGTGGACATGGGTGACAGCGGGGGTGGTAGGCATGGGTGACAGGGGGGTGGACATGGATGACAGGTGGACATGGATGACAGGTGGGTGGACAGGGGTGACAGGGGGGTGAACATGGGTGACAGGGGAGTGGACATGGGTGACAGGGGGGTGAACATGGGTGACAGGGGGGTGGACACGGGTGACAGGGGGGGTGGTAGACATGGGTGACAGGGGGTGGACACGGGTGACAGGGGGGTGGACACGGGTGATAGGGGGGAGGACAGGGGTAACAGAGGGGAGGACAGGGGTGACAGGAGGGTGGACAGGGGTGACAGAGGGGAGGACAGGGGTGACAGGGAGTGGACAGGGGTGACAGGGGGGATGACAGGGGTGACAGGGGGGATGACAGGGGGAGGGGTGGACATGGGTGACAGGGGGGTGGACATGGGTGACAGGGGGGTGGACATGGGTGACAGGGGGGTGAACAGGGGTGTGGACATGGGTGACAGGAGGGTGGACATGGGTAACAGGGTGGGTGGACATGGGTGACAGGGGGGTGGACAGGGGTGACAGGTGAGTGGACATGGGTGACAGGGGGGGGTGGACATGGGTGACAGGAGGGTGGACATGGGTAACAGGGTGGGTGGACATGGGTGACAGGGGGGTGGACAGGGGTTGGACAGGGGTGACAGGGGGGTGGAAATGGGTGACAGGGGAGTGGACATGGGTAACAGGGTGGGTGGACATGGGTGACAGGGGGTGGACAGGGGTGACAGGGGAGTGGACATGGGTGACAGGGGGGTGGACATGGGTGACAGGGGGTGGACATGGGTGACAGGGGGGTGGACATGGGTGACAGGGGGGGTGGACATGGGTGACAGGAGGGTGGACATGGGTAACAGGGTGGGTGGACATGGGTGACAGGGGGGTGGACAGGGGTTGGACAGGGGTGACAGGGGGGTGGAAATGGGTGACAGGGGAGTGGACATGGGTAACAGGGTGGGTGGACATGGGTGACAGGGGGTGGACAGGGGTGACAGGGGAGTGGACATGGGTGACAGGGGGGTGGACATGGGTGACAGGGGGTGGACATGGGTGACAGGGGGGTGGACATGGGTGACAGGGGGGTGAACAGGGGTGACAGGGGGGTGAACATGGGTGACAGGGGAGTGGACATGGGTGACAGGGGGGTGAACATGGGTGACAGGGGGGTGGACACGGGTGACAGGGGGGGTGGTAGACATGGGTGACAGGGGGTGGACACGGGTGACAGGGGGGTGGACACGGGTGATAGGGGGGAGGACAGGGGTAACAGAGGGGAGGACAGGGGTGACAGGAGGGTGGACAGGGGTGACAGAGGGGAGGACAGGGGTGACAGGGAGTGGACAGGGGTGACAGGGGGGATGACAGGGGTGACAGGGGGGATGACAGGGGGAGGGGTGGACATGGGTGACAGGGGGGTGGACATGGGTGACAGGTGGGTGAACAGGGGTGACAGGGGGGTGGACAGGGGTGTGGACATGGGTGACAGGAGGGTGGACATGGGTAACAGGGTGGGTGGACATGGGTGACAGGGGGGTGGACAGGGGTGACAGGTGAGTGGACATGGGTGACAGGGGGGGTGGACATGGGTGACAGGAGGGTGGACATGGGTAACAGGGTGGGTGGACATGGGTGACAGGGGGGTGGACAGGGGTTGGACAGGGGTGACAGGGGGGTGGAAATGGGTGACAGGGGAGTGGACATGGGTAACAGGGTGGGTGGACATGGGTGACAGGGGGTGGACAGGGGTGACAGGGGAGTGGACATGGGTGACAGGGGGGTGGACATGGGTGACAGGGGGTGGACATGGGTGACAGGGGGGTGGACATGGGTGACAGGGGGGGTGGACATGGGTGACAGGAGGGTGGACATGGGTAACAGGGTGGGTGGACATGGGTGACAGGGGGATGGACAGGGGTTGGACAGGGGTGACAGGGGGGTGGAAATGGGTGACAGGGGAGTGGACATGGGTAACAGGGTGGGTGGACATGGGTGACAGGGGGGTGGACAGGGGTGACAGGGGAGTGGACATGGGTGACAGGGGGGTGGACATGGGTGACAGGGGGTGGACATGGGTGACAGGGGGGTGGACATGTTATTATAACATTATTACGGACAGTGTACACACCTGACATCCTAACTGGCCATGGTGTGGGATGAGTATGGACTGGATCGGTGTTTCCCAACCAGGGTGCCTCAAGCTGTTGCAAAACTATAACTCCCAGCATGCCTGGACAAACTTAGGCTGTCCGGGCATGCTGAGAGTTGTAGTTTTGCGACAGCTGGAGGCACCCTGGTTGGGAAACACTGGACTGGATACTTATATCATTGAGTGTATTGCTAAATTTACATCCAGAGCTACCAGAGTAACACCACTTAAAGGGCCCCTGATCCTCGATGAGCTAGTAGGGCTCCAAGGGGTTTCCCAACACCACAAAATGAATGGCCATGGGTGACAGGGATGACAGGGGGGTGAACATGGGGGACAGGGGGGTGGACATGGGTGGCAGGGGGGGGGGGTGGACAGGGGTGACAGGGGGTGGACAGGGGTGACAGGGGGAGGACATGGGTGACAGGGGGGTGGACATGGGTGACAGGGGGGGTGGACATGGGTGACAGGGGGGTGGACAGGGGTGACATGGGGTGGACAGGGGTGACAGGGGGATGGACAGGGGTGACAGGAGGGTGGACATGGGTAACAGGGTGGGTGGACATGGGTGACAGGGGGGTGGACAGGGGTGACAGGTGAGTGGACATGGGTGACAGGGGGGGTGGACATGGGTAACAGGGTGGGTGGACATGGGTGACAGGGGGGTGGACAGGGGTGACAGGGGGTGGACAGGGGTGACAGGGGGTGGACAGGGGTGACAGGGGGGTGGAAATGGGTGACAGGGGAGTGGACATGGGTAAAAGGGTGGGTGGACATGGGTAACAGGGTGGGTGGATATGGGTGACAGGGGGGTGGACAGGGGTGACAGGGGGGTGGACATGGGTGACAGGGGGGTGGACATGGGTGACAGGGGGTGGACATGGGTGACAGGGGGGTGGACATGTTATTATAACATTATTACGGACAGTGTACACACCTGACATCCTAACTGGCCATGGTGTGGGATGAGTATGGACTGGATCGGTGTTTCCCAACCAGGGTGCCTCAAGCTGTTGCAAAACTATAACTCCCAGCATGCCTGGACAAACTTAGTCTGTCCGGGCATGCTGAGAGTTGTAGTTTTGCAACAGCTGGAGGCACCCTGGTTGGGAAACACTGGACTGTATACTTATATCATTGAGTATATTGCTAAATTTACATCCAGAGCTACCAGAGTAACACCACTTAAAGGGCCCCTGATCCTCGATGAGCTAGCAGGGCTCCAAGGGGTTTCCCAACACCACAAAATGAATGGCCATGGGTGACAGGGATGACAGGGGGGTGAACATGGGGGCAGGGGGGTGGACATGGGTGACAGGGGGGTGGACATGGGTGGCAGGGGGGGGGGTGGACAGGGGTGACAGGGGGTGGACAGGGGTGACAGGGGGAGGACATGGGTGACAGGGGGGTGAACATGGGTGACAGGGGGGTGAACATGGGTGACAGGGGGTGGACATGGGTGACAGGGGGGTGGACATGGGTGACAGGGGGTGAACAGGGGTGAGGACATGGGTGACAGGGGGTGAAAATGGGTGACAGGAGGTGGAGATGGGTGACAGGGGGGGGGGTGGAGATGGGTGGCAGGGGGTGGACAGGGATGACAGGGGGTGGACAGGGGGGAGGACATGGGTGACAGGGGGAGGACATGGGTGACAGGGGGGGGGACATGGGTGACAGGGATGACAGGAGGGTGAACATGGGTGACAGGGGAGTGGAAATGGGTGACAGGGGGTGGACATGGGTGACAGGGGGTGGACATGGGTGACAGGGAGGTGGACATGGGTGACAGGGGGGTGGACATGGGTGGCAGGGGGGGTGGACATGGGTGACAGGGGGTGGACAGGGGAGACAGGGGGGAGGACATCGGTGACAGGGGTGACAAGGGGGGTGGACAGGGGTGACAGGGGGAGGGGTGGACATGGGTGACAGGGGGGTGGACATGGGTGGCAGGGGGGGTGGACAGGGGGTGGACAGGTGTGACAGGGGGGAGGAGATGGGTGACAGGAGGAGGACATGGGTGACAGGGGGGGACATGGGTGACAGGGATGACAGGAGGGTGAACATGGGTGACAGGGGAATGGACATGGGTGACAGGAGGGTGGACATGGGTTACAGGGGGTGGACATGGGTGGCAGGGGGTGAACAGGGGTGACAGCGGGGTGAACAGGGGTGACAGCGGGGTGAACAGGGGTGACAGCGGGGAGGACAGGGGTCACAGGAGGGTGAACAGGGGTGACAGGAGGGTGGACAGGGGTGACAGGGGGAGGACAGGGGGTGGACATGGGTGACAGGGGGGTGGACAGGGGTGACAGGGGGGTGGACAGGGGTGACAGGGGGTGAACAGGGGTGACAGGTGGGTTGACAGGGGTGAACAGGGGTGACAGGGGGTGGACAGGGGTGACAGGAGGGTGGAGAGGGGTGACAGGAGGGTGGAGAGGGGTGACAGGAGGGTGAACAGGAGTGACAGGAGGGACGGGGAGTGGACATGGGTGACAGGGGGTGGACAGGGGTGACAGGAGGGTGAACAGGGGTGACAGAAGGGTGAACAGGGGTGACAGGGGAGTGGAAATGGGTGACAGGGGGTGGACATGGGTGACAGGGGGGTGAACAGGGGTGACAGGGGGGTGAACAGGGGTGACAGGGGGGTGAACATGTTATAACATTATTACAGACAGTGTACACACCTGACATCCTAACTGGCCATGGTGTGGGATGAGTATGGACTGGATCGGTGTTTCCCAACCATGGTGCCTCCAGCTGTTGCAAAACTACAACTCCCAGCATGCCTGGACAGACTTAGGCTGTCCGGGCATGCTGGGAGTTGTAATTTTGCAACAGCTGGAGGCACCCTGGTTGGGAAACCCTGGACTGGCGGGGGTTTGAGGGGGGCTAGACATGGGTGACGGGGGGGGGGGGGGGCGTAGACATGGGTGACAGGGGGGGTAGGACAAGGGTGACAGGGATGGACAGGGAGGTAGACAAGGTGGACATGGATGACGAGGGGGGTGCAGAGGGTGGACCTGGGTGACGGTGGGGGGGGGGTTTGGACATGGTTGAGAAGGGGTAATAGGGGGGTGGAAAGCGTACGGTACCTTAAGCAAGCCGGCCCGCGCAGCCTGCAGTTCCACGGCAGTCCGGCGCAAATACAGCTCGCTCCGACGTCGGGCACCATTTTCGGCTCACTGCGCCGCAAAAGGGAGGGGGTGTCACGCAGGGGACGCAGGAGGACGCTGTGTGCGCAGTGCTTCCCTTCCCCCCTGCGCGCAGGCCTTTAAGCGCGAGGCCTTATGCGGCTGCCTAAATCGCCTAATTAGAGAGCAGCCATTGTGGATATGAGATAGATAGATAGATAGATAGATATGAGATAGATATGAGATAGATAGAAAGATATTAGATGGGTAGATAGATGATAGATAGATATGAGATAGATATGAGATAGATACAGTAGATAGATAGATAGATAGATAGATAGATAGGACATGAATATCTTTTTACCAACCAGGGTGCCTCCAGATGTTGCAAAACTAAAAAACTACAACTCCTGGGCCTTTGGCTGTTAAGGAATGCTGGGAGTTGTAATTTTGCAACAGCTGGAGGCACCCTGTGGGATGGATAGATCGATAGGTAGATAGATAGTGTTTTCCAACCAGGGTGTCTCCAGCTGTTGCAAAACTACAACTCCCAGCATGCCTGGACTGTAGTTTGCAACAGCTGGAGGCACCATGGTAGGAAAACACTGATCTATGCCCAGTCAATCTATCTATCTCAGTGTTTACCAACCAGTGTGCCTCCAGCTGTTGCAAAACTACAACTCCCAGCATGCCCCGACAGTCTTTAGCTGTCCGGAAGTTGTAGTTTTGCAACAGCTGGAGGGTCCCTGGTTGGGAAACACTGCCTTAAAGGATTAATGATAAATAAACAAGCAGTGTGTCCACATGTTGTGGCCCCATTGGGGTCACTTCCCCTCCTTCGGAGTCCACAGGTCACCTACAGGTCACATTACAAGAACAATTTTTAGAAAAATCGCGGTAAAACCGCACCATTTTTGCCGTGATTTTTCCCAAAAATTTTACTTGTAATGTGACCTGTAGGTGACCTGTGGACACTGGAGCAGGGAAAGTGACCCCACTGGGCTGCTACCCTCCAGCCCCTCTTCCTGTGCTGGGGGCGGAGCCATGAATCAGATACCTTCATCCCTGCGCTACTGCCTGTCTCCCTAATGATACCGGAGCAGGAGCAGCCCAGGGATTGTAAAAAAAAAATAGCACTTGTCTGATTGGGGATCGGGAAAACTGTCCTGGATCCTCACCAGCTGCACCTCTCTCTCAAGGGGGCCCTGGCCAGTGCCTGAGGGCCCATGTGTAGTGGCGGGCCCCTGTGCAGCTGAACATGCTGCACATGTGATTTGTCTGCCCCTGTCTTTGCATCATATGAATACATATTGGTGTAGGTGGTAGGTGTTTTTTGCACACCTTTCCTTTTGATTGATTTAAAAAAAAAATGTGGGTTCATACATTTTATCCTAAGCATATTATTAAAAGTTAAGTTTTACGTAATGCATATCCTGAATACTTACTTGTGGTCTGATGCGGAGGAATGTCTGTAACTGGGGAGCAGCGCCTTAAATATGTTTAGCACTATCCATATTTGTAAAGTGTTGGTTTGGCACCATGGTCAAGCTACTCTGATGCATCAGGCATTGGTGGGTGTAAATCCTGGCTGATCCATGCCTGATTCATCTTCACAAAGGTCAGTCTCTCCAAATTTTTCGTGGACAGACGAGTTCTTCTTGGGGTTACTATTGCCACACTAAACACCCGCTCTGATGGAACACTACTGGCCGGGCAGGACAGCTTTTCCAGGTAAAGCTCTGCTAGTTGTGGCCACAAATCAAGTTTGGCTGCCCAGAAGTCCAACGGATCTTCAAGGTGTGTTGGCATGGCATGTAAGGCATGCCACCACCTGCTGGTTCAGGTCCTGCTCCAGGTCTACCTGCTGCTGATGAATTGCTTGACTATGTGGGTGAAGAAAGCTACTCATCAGCGACTGTAGACTCCACCCCTCCACTCCCAGGCGCCATGGCAGTAGGTGAGCGAAGAGGGCCCCTGCTAGGTCCACCTGAGAGAGGATGGACGATGGCGCAGAGAGGCATCGGCCAACTGGCTACGTAGGATGTCTCTGTAGTAGGTCAGTTTGTCCTCCCTCTCAGTGGGTGTAAAAAAGGCCACCATTTTGTGCCGGTAGCAAGGGTCCAATAAGGTGGAGAGCCAGAAGTCATCCCGCTGCCGAATGGTGACAATTCGGCTGCTGATACGCTGTCACGATTCGGCTGGCTGGAGGTGGATCCTTTGTGCCAGAGAGGGATTGGCGTGGACCGTGTTGCTACTGGTATTCACCAGAGCCCGCCGCAAAGCGGGATGGTCTTGCAGCGGCGGTAGCAACCAGGTCGTATCCACCAGCAACGGCTCAACCTCTCTGACTGCTGAAGATAGGCGCGGTACAAGGGAGTAGACAAGAGCAAGGTCGGACGTAGCAGAAGGTCAGGGCATTCAGCAAGGATCGTAGTCAGGGGCAACGGCAGGAGGTCTGAAACACAGGCTAGGAACACACAAGGAAACGCTTTCACTGGCACAATGGCAACAAGATCCGGCAAGGGAGTGCACAGGTGAACACACTAATTAAGCCTGCTGCGCCAATCAGTGGCGCAGTGGCCCTTTAAATTGCAGGGAGCGGGGCCGCGCGCGCCGGGACAAGACCGACGGGGAGCGAGTCAGGTACGGGAGCCGGGATGCGCATCGCGAGCGGGCGCCTCCCGCATCGCGAATCGCATCCCGGCTGAGAGAGACATTGCAACGCACCCGGTCAGCAGGTCTGACCGGGGCGCTGCAAATGCGAGGAAGTTGCGAGCGCTCCGGGGAGGAGCGGGGACCCGGAGCGCTCAGCGTAACAGTACCCCCCCCTTGGGTCTCCCCCTCTTCTTGGAGCCTGAGAAACTGAGAATAAGACTTTTGTCTAGGATGTTGTCCTCAGGTTCCCAGGATCTCTCTTCTGGACCACAGCCATCCCAATCCACCCCAAAAAAATTTTTTCCTCTGACCGTCTTGGAGGCCAGAATCTCCTTCACGGAGAAGACGTCAGAAGAACTGGATACAGGAGTGGGAGAAACAAGTTTGGGAGAGAAGCGGTTAATGATGAGTGGTTTAAGGAGAGAGACATGGAAGGCATTGGGAATACGAAGAGAAGGAGGAAGAAGGAGTTTGTAAGAGACAGGGTTGATCTGGCACAAGACTTTGAAAGGACCAAGATAGCGTGGTCCCAGTTTGTAACTGGGAACACGAAAGCGGACATATTTAGCAGAGAGCCATACCTTGTCTCCGGGAGCAAAAATGGGGGGAGTTCTTCTTTTCTTATCGGCAAATCTTTTCATCCGGGATGAAGCCTGTAAAAGAGAATTTTGGGTCTCTTTCCATATGGTGGAAAGATCACGAGTCACTTCATCCACAGCGGGCAAACCAGAGGGCAAGGGAGTAGGGAGGGGGGGAAGAGGGTGACGGCCGTACACCACGAAAAATGGGGACTTAGCAGAAGATTCGGAGACTCTGAAGTTGTATGAGAATTCGGCCCATGGTAGAAGATCTGCCCAGTCATCCTGGCAGGAGGAAACAAAATGCCGTAAATAGTCACCCAGGACCTGATTAATTCTTTCTACTTGCCCATTGGATTGGGGATGATAAGAAGAAGAGAAGTTTAATTTAATCTTGAGCTGTTTACAGAGGGCCCTCCAGAATTTAGACACGAATTGGACGCCTCTATCCGAGACGATATGCGTGGGCAATCCATGAAGGCGAAAAATGTGTACAAAAAATTGCTTTGCCAACTGAGGCGCTGAAGGAAGACCAGGAAGAGGAATAAAATGTGCCATCTTGGAAAATCGATCAACGACCACCCAAACAACTGTGTTGCCACGGGATGAGGGCAAGTCTGTAATAAAGTCCATACCAATCTGTGACCAAGGCTGTTCGGGAACGGGCAGAGGATGAAGGAGGCCAGCAGGCTTCTGGCGAGGAGTCTTATCCCGGGCACAGACAGTACAGGCCCGCACAAAATCAACAACATCCGTCTCCAGAGTCGGCCACCAATAAAAACGAGAGATGAGTTGCAAGGATTTTTTGATGCCCGCATGGCCTGCGAGATGGGAGGAGTGTCCCCATTTGAGAATCCCGAGACGCTGGCGTGGAGAAACGAAGGTCTTCCCTGGAGGAGTTTGCCTGATGGAGGCTGGAGAAGTGGAGATCAGACAGTCCGGAGGAATGATGTGTTGCGGAGAGACCTCTACTTCAGAGGCATCAGAAGAACGAGATAGGGCATCGGCCCTAATGTTCTTGTCAGCAGGGCGAAAATGAATTTCAAAGTTAAAACGGGCAAAGAACAACGACCACCTGGCCTGGCGAGGGTTCAGTCGTTGGGCAGACTGGAGATAGGAGAGATTTTTGTGATCAGTGTATATGATAACTGGAAATTTTGATCCCTCCAGCAGATGCCTCCATTCCTCAAGCGCCAATTTAATGGCCAGTAGTTCTCGATCCCCGATGGAGTAATTTCTCTCCGCTGGAGAGAAGGTCCTAGAAAAAAACCCACAAGTAACAGCATGCCCGGAAGAATTTTTTTGTAGAAGGACAGCTCCAGCTCCCACTGAGGAGGCATCTACCTCCAATAGGAAGGGTTTAGATGGGTCAGGTCTGGAGAGCACGGGAGCAGAAGAAAAGGCAGACTTGAGATGTTTAAATGCGTCTTCCGCTTGTGGAGACCAGGACTTGGGATTGGCATTTTTCTTGGTTAAAGCCACGATAGGAGCCACAATAGTGGAAAAGTGTGGAATAAATTGTCTGTAATAATTGGCAAACCCCAAAAAACGTTGGATAGCACGGAGTCCGGAGGGGTGTGGCCAATCTAAGACGGCAGAGAGTTTATCTGGGTCCATTTGTAGTCCCTGGCAAGAGACCAAGTATCCTAGGAAAGGAAGAGATTGACATTCAAAGAGACATTTCTTCATTTTGGCATAAAGTTGATTGTCCCAAAGTCTCTGAAGAACCATGCGGACATGCTGGCGGTGTTCTTCTAAGTTGGCAGAAAAAATCAGAATATCGTCCAGATAAACCACAACACAGGAATATAAGAGATCACGAAAAATTTCATTAACAAAGTCTTGGAAGACGGCAGGGGCGTTGCACAGGCCAAAGGGCATGACCAGATACTCAAAGTGTCCATCTCTGGTGTTAAATGCAGTCTTCCATTCGTCCCCCCTCCCTGATGCGGATGAGATTATAAGCCCCCCTTAAGTCCAGTTTGGTAAAGATGTGGGCACCTTGTAGGCGATCAAAGAGTTCCGAGATAAGAGGTAAGGGGTAGCGTTTTTTTTACCGTGATTTTATTAAGTCCGCGGTAGTCAATGCAAGGGCGTAGGGAGCCATCTTTTTTGGACACAAAAAAAAAATCCAGCTCCGGCAGGAGAGGAGGATTTGCGGATAAAGCCCTTTTTTAAATTTTCCTGGATGTACTCTGACATGGCAAGAGTCTCTGGAGCAGACAGAGGATAGATTCTGCCCCGGGGTGGAGTAGTACCCGGGAGGAGGTCAATAGGACAGTCATAAGGCCTGTGAAGGGGTAAAGTCTCAGCTTGCTTCTTGCAAAAGACGTCAGCATAGTCCATATAAGCCTTAGGAAGACCGGATACAGGGGGAACCACAGGGTCACGGCAGGGAGAACTGGGAACTGGTTCAAGACAGTCCTTGAGACAAGAAGTACCCCAGTTCTTGATTTCTCCTGTGGACCAATCAAGGGTTGGGGAATGGCGTTGAAGCCACGGTAATCCAAGAAGAATTTCAGAAGTGCAGTTGGAGAGGACCAAAAATTCTATTTTTTCGTGATGAGGTCCGATGCACATTAGGAGAGGTTCCGTGCGGTAATGCACGGTACAGTCCAATCTTTCATTGTTAACAGAATTGATGTAGAGGGGTCTGGCGAGACTGGTCACCGGGATGTTGAACCTGTTGATGAGAGAGGCCAAAATAAAATTTCCTGCAGATCCGGAATCCAGGAAGGCCATAGCAGAGAAGGAGAAGGTAGAGGAAGATATCCGCACAGGCACAGTAAGGCGTGGAGAAGCAGAGTTGACATCAAAAACTGTCTCACCTTTGTGCGGAATCAGCGGACGTCTTTCCAGGCGGGGAGGACGGATAGGACAATCCTTCAAGAAGTGTTTGGTACTGGCACAGTACAGGCACAGATTCTCCATGCGGCGTCGTGTCCTCTCTTGAGGTGTCAGGCGAGACCGGTCAACTTGCATAGCCTCCACGGCGGGAGGCACAGGAACGGATTGCAGAGGACCAGAGGAGAGAGGAGCCGGGGAGAGAAACCGCCTCGTGCGAACAAAGTCCATATCCTGGCGGAGCTCCTGACGCCTTTCGGAAAAACGCATGTCAATGCGGGTGGCCAGATGAATAAGTTCATGCAGGTTAGCAGGAATTTCTCGTGCGGCCAGCACATCTTTAATGTTGCTGGATAGGCCTTTTTTAAAGGTCGCGCAGAGGGCCTCATTATTCCAGGATAATTCGGAGGCAAGAGTACGGAATTGGATGGCGTACTCGCCAACAGAAGAATTACCCTGGACCAGGTTCAGCAGGGCAGTCTCAGCAGAAGAGGCTCGGGCAGGTTCCTCAAAGACACTTCGAATCTCCGTGAAGAAGGAGTGTACAGAGGCAGTGACAGGGTCATTGCGGTCCCAGAGCGGTGTGGCCCATGACAGAGCTTTCCCAGACAGAAGGCTGACTACGAAAGCCACCTTAGACCTTTCAGTAGGAAACTGGTCCGACATCATCTCCAAGTGCAGGGAACATTGTGAAAGAAAGCCACGGCAAAACTTAGAGTCCCCATCAAATTTATCCGGCAAGGATAATCGTAGGCCGGAAGCGGCCACTCGCTGCGGAGGGGGTGCAGGAGCTGGCGAAGGAGATTGTTGCAATAGCTGCTGTAGCATCACAGTCAGTTGAGACAGCTGGTGGCCTTGTTGCGCTATCTGTTGCGACTGCTTGGCGACCACCGTGGTGAGGTCGGCGACAACTGGCAGTGGGACTTCAGCGGGATCCATGGCCGGATCTACTGTCACGATTCGGCTGGCTGGAGGTGGATCCTCTGTGCCAGAGAGGGATTGGCGTGGACCGTGTTGGTGGACCGGTTCTAAGTTGCTACTGGTATTCACCAGAGCCCGCCGCAAAGCGGGATGGTCTTGCAGCGGCGGTAGCAACCAGGTCGTATCCACCAGCAACGGCTCAACCTCTCTGACTGCTGAAGATAGGCGCGGTACAAGGGAGTAGACAAGAGCAAGGTCGGATGTAGCAGAAGGTCAGGGCAGGCAGCAAGGATCGTAGTCAGGGGCAACGGCAGGAGGTCTGGAACACAGGCTAGGAACACACAAGGAAACGCTTTCACTGGCACAATGGCAACAAGATCCGGCAAGGGAGTGCACAGGTGAACACACTAATTAAGCCTGCTGCGCCAATCAGTGGCGCAGTGGCCCTTTAAATTGCAGGGACCCGGCGCGCGCGCGCCCTAAGGAGCGGGGCCGCGCGCGCCGGGACAAGACCGACGGGGAGCGAGTCAGGTACGGGAGCCGGGATGCGCATCGCGAGCGGGCGCCTCCCGCATCGCGAATCGCATCCCGGCTGAGAGAGACATTGCAACGCACACGGTCAGCAGGTCTGACCGGGGCGCTGCAAATGCGAGGAAGTTGCGAGCGCTCCGGGGAGGAACGGGGACCCGGAGCGCTCGGCGTAACATACGCATTCAAGTGAGCATGCATCGTGCCATTTGTGCAAGTGACTTGGAGGGACTCCCTGTCTCCATCTCCACTGCATACTGCCATAGTGTGTCTGGGTCCTCTGTCTCGCCTTCCTCATAGCCCTCTAGCCCCTCCTCTCCTGTCAGATGACTAGAAAAACCGCCCATCTTGCGAAACCTAAACTGTGCTCCACTGTGCCCTCCCCCTCCAGTTCAGCCCCCACAGGGCTCATGTGGCCATGAGATGTAGGCACCACATCTCCAGTGCCCTGACTAGCCATCGTTTCCAACACGTGTTGTAGTAGATGAAGCAGTGGTCGAGACCCGACCGCTAGCTGATACCAGGAGCTCAGGCCTATCTAGGCCCTTAGGATTTAACAGGAACAAAATAGTGCACCACTTAGATATACGTATGTGCTCCTATCATTGTGACTTCCACAATGGTTAGGGAGGGGGGCTCCCGTAATCTTTTCTGTTGAACCGATGTGGTGGATCCTCTAACCCGATCCCTCCTGCCTTTTGATCAATTGGTCTCCCGCTGGAGCCTCCCTTCCTCTGAGCTGACCCGCTATACGCAGCTTCATCATTATCTGTCCTCGACTCAGGGATCTCTGCCCACGGACTTCGAGAGGCTATGTAGGAGCGGGCTGCAGATGAGGGGACTCCTTTCCAGTATCTATTCCTTTTTAATTTCCCCTCTGGATGGTGCTGCCCCGGCCCACCGTTACATGGAGCACTGGGAGTCAGCTCTCAGTACTACTATTACTATTGCTCAATGGAGGGTGATCTGGTAAAGGGCCTCTAGGGCTTCCATTTGTACGGCCTATAAAAAAACTCAATTTAAGATGCTGATGGGATGGTATCACACTCCGGTCCTTCTGAATATACTAAATCCAGATATTCCTCCCCAGTACTGGAGGTGTGGGGTGGGCTTGGGCGACACCTTTCACATATTCTGGTCCTGTCCGCTCATAACGCAATTTTGGGTTAGGGTTCAGAAGTTGGTTCAGGCGGTGATGAGGGTGATGGTTCCGTTAGACCCCTTGATTTTTCTTTTACATTTATCAACTAAAACCTTGGCTAAAAAAAACGTTTAAACTGTTCTTGCATATTGTCTTGGCTGCCAAGACGCTAATTGCAAATTATTGGAAGCATACCTTACCCCCATTCGAGGGAGATCTGTTAGCTAGAATTCGAGAGATTCGTTCTCTTGAATCGCTCATGGCCTCCTTAAACAATACTATTCCGCTGTTTCTTTCTGTATGGGACCCGTGGGATAGATTCACTGACAGGCAACCTCCTTAATCTTTAACCTCTCTCCTGGGTTTTTTGGCTACTCTCTTTCTCTATCTCTCTCTTTACTATCCATTATTCCTTTGTATTTTGCGGTGTGTCCCCCTCCCTTCTTGTGGTCTGTTGGTGTTGTACTCCCCCCCCATTCCTTCTGTTCTTTCCCCTCTCCCTCGTCCCTCCCTCCCCTATTTTTTCCTTGTTGTCCTTTGACAGTATTGGAATAGCTGGAATTGGTGCTTCTATAGCTTTCTTCATGTTTTCTGTAACCGCTCTATTCCACTTAATGCATGTTTTTCATGATATGTTTTCTGCTGTTGTTTTGCACTATGGGGCCTGTTCTCCCGAGACTTTGTCAATGTATGTTCCTTATTTAAAAAATTTATAAAAATTACAGTTTAAAAAAAAAAGAAAAAAAAAAGATATACGTATGTGGTATGCACTTATGATGTGAGGACAATGCGCTCCAGTACGCTTAAAAAAGTATTTCTGTGCAACACCAGCCGGTGTGTACTTTTGGCTCGCCTTTCACAGTATCTAGGCCCTTAAAACTTTAACAGGAACAAAATAGTACACCACTTAGAGGTACTTATGTGGTATGCACTTATAAGGGGAGGACAATGTGCTCCAGTACGCTTAACCCCTACCTGCTATAGGACATATGCATACGTCCCAGCACTCAACACGTTCGTGCGCTGGGACGTATGCATACGTCCTAGCGATCTTCTGCATTGCCGCAGGCAGCGCAGGAGATCGGCGGCAGATGTCAATTACAGCCGGAGTCCCGCCACAGCTGACGGGGTTGTGATCGCGCCAGTCCTGGAAGCATTAACTCCATAGATGCTGTGATCAATCCTGATCACGGCATCTATGGTGTTGACAGTTCACCAACGGTGGCGCAGCGATATGATCGCTGGTCGTCGTTGGTTGCTATGGCAGCAGAAGGTCAGATCATGACCTCCTGTATGCTGTTAAGGAAGCCTGTGCGCTGTACTGTGTGCAGATGATTGGGTCATACTGTGCTGCAGTATAAATGCATTGCAGCATAGTATAACCAGTAAAAATTGTAAAAAATAAGAAAAAAAGTTCTTAAATAAAAGTACGAAGGGTAAAAAAAAAAAAAAAAAAATGCCCCTTTCCCAATAAAAGCCATGTATTATCACAAAAAAAGATCAAAAACACAAATCATATACATAATAGGTATTGCCACATCCGTAATGATGTGTACTATAAAAATATAATGTAAATTATCCTGTATGGTGAACGCCGTAACAAAAAAGCACAAAATTTGCCAATTTTGGTACAAATAGCAGAATAAAAATGATCAAAATGTAGGCCGTATCGCAAAAATGATACCAATGAAAAGTACAGCTCACGCAAAAAATAAGCCCTAACTCAATGGCGTCAGATGAAAAATAAAAAAGTTATGGCTGTTGGAAAATGACTGACAGAAAAAGAATTTTGCTCAGAAAAGGAAAAAGAACATATAAAGCTATATAAGATGGGTATCGTCAGAATCGTACTGACCCACAGAATAAATATAACATCCCTTTTACCGCACAGTGTAAACCTTAAAAAAATTTATAAATAAATAAATGCCAGAAATGTTTGTTTTTCACAATATTTTGGAGTTTTTCACAAAAATGCTGCATGTGTCAACAAAAATGCACCACTTATATAAAGTACAATACACGGGTGTGGAAATTTTATAAAAAAAACTACTTGTCCACGGGACTAAAATGGAGCAAAATCTACTTGTCCCTCATGACGATCCACTTGTCCGGGCCAATTTTCGCTTTTACGCTCTCGTTTTTTCCTCCTCGCCCTATAATAGCCATGACTATCTACTATAATGATACCTTTTCATTTTTCAATAACATATTCTCTGAACCAAAAAAAAAAATATATATATATATAAACCCCTTAAGGACCAGGCCCTTTTACACCTTAAGGACCGGAGCGTTTTTTGCAATTCTGACCACTTTAAACATTAATAACTCTGGAATGCTTTTAGTTATCATTCTGATTCCGAGATAGTTTTTTCGTGACATATTCTACTTTAACTTAGTGGTAAAATTTTATGGTAACTTGCATCCTTTCTTGGTGAAAAATCCCAAAATTTGATGAAAAAAATGAAATTTTTGCATTTTTCTAACTTTGAAGCTCTCTGCTTGTAAGGAAAATGGATATTCCAAATATATATTTTTTGGGTTCACATATACAATATGTCTACTTTATGATTGCATCATAAAATTTATGAGTTTTTACTTTTGGAAGACACCAGAGGGCTTCAAAGTTCAGCAGCAATTTTCCGATTTTTCACAAAATTTTCAAACTCGCTATTTTTCAGGGACCAGTTCAGGTTTGAAGTGGATTTGAAGGGTCTTCATATTAGAAATACCCCATAAAAGACCCCATTATAAAAACTACACCCCCCAAAGTATTTAAAATGACATTCAATAAGTGTTTTAACCCTTTAGGTGTTTCACAGGAATAGCAGCAAAGTGAAGGAGAAAATTCAAAATCTTCATTTTTTACACTCGCATGTTCTTGTAGACCCAATTTTTGAATTTTTGCAAGGGGTAAAAAGGAGAAAATTTTTACTTGTATTTGAAACCCAATTTCTCTCGAGTAAGCACATACCTCATATGTCTATGTTAATTTTTCAGCGGGCGCAGTAGAGGGCTCAGAAGGGAAGGAGCGACAAATGGTTTTTGGGGGGCATGCCGCATTTAGGAAGCCCCTATGGTGCCAGGACAGCAAAAAAAAACACATGGCATACCATTTTGGAAACTAGACCCCTCAGGGAACGTAACAAGGGGTAAAGTGAACCTTAATACCCTACAGGTGATTCACGACTTTTGCATATGTAAAAAAAAAATATATATTTTTTTTACCTAAAATGCTTGGTTTCCCAAAAATTTTACATTTTTAAAAAGGGTAATAGCAGAAAATACCCCCCAAAATTTGAAGCCCAATTTCTCCCGATACAGAAAACACCTCGCATGGGGGTGAAAAGTGCTCTGCTGGCGCACTACAGGTCTCAGAAGAGAAGGAGTCACATTTGGCTTTTTTGAAGCAAATTTTGCTCTGGGGGCATGCCGCATTTAGGAAGCCCCTATGGTGCCAGGACAGCAAAAAAAAAAAAAACACATGGCATACCATTTTGGAAACTAGACCCCTCAGGGAACGTAACAAGGGGTAGTTTTAACCTTAATACCCTACAGGTGTTTCACGACTTTTGCATATGTAAAAAAATATATATTTGTTTTCCCATTTATATAAATGCTTGTTTTCCCATTTTTAAAAAGGGTAATAGCAGAAAATACCCCCCAAAATTTGTTAGGAAATTTCTCCCGAGTACGGCGATACCCCATATGTGACCCTAAACTGTTGCCTTGAAATACGACAGGGCTCCAAAGTGAGAGCGCCATGCGCATTTGAGGCCTAAATTAGGGACTTGCATAGGGGTGGACATAGGGGTATTCTACGCCAGTGATTCCCAAACAGGGTGCCTCCAGCTGTTGTAAAACTCCCAGCATGCCTAGACAGTCAACGGCTATCTGGCAATACTGGGAGTAGTTGTTTTGCAACAGCTGGAGGCTCCGTTTTGGAAACAGTGGCGTACCAGACGTTTTTAATTTTTATTGGGGAGGGGAGGGGGGCTGTGTAGGGGTATGTGTATATGTAGTGTTTTTTACTTTTTATTTTATTTTGTGTTAGTGTAGTGTTTTTAGGGTACAGTCGCATGGGCGGGGGTTCACAGTAGTTTCTCGCTGGCAGTTTGAGCTGCGGCAGAAATTTTGCCGCACCTCAAACTTGCAGCCGGATACTTACTGTAATCCTCCGCCCATGTGAGTGTACCCTGAACATTCACATTGGGGGGGGGGGGGGAACATCCAGCTGTTGCAAAACTACAACTCCCAGCATGTACGGTCTATCAGTGCATGCTGGGAGTTGTAGTTTTGCAACAGCTGGAGGCACACTGGTTGTGAAACACCGAGTTTGGTAACAAACTCAGTGTTTTGCAACCAGTGTGCCTTCAGCTGTTGCAAAAGCTACAACCCCCAGCATGTACGGACAGCGGAAGGGCATGCTGGGTCTTGTAGTTATGCAACAGCTGGAGGCATACTACTTTGGCTGGGGATGCTGGGGATTGTAGTTATGCAACAGCTGGAGACACACTGGTTTGCTACTTAACTCAGTGTGCCTTCAGCTGTTGCAAAACTACAACTCTCAGCAGTCACCGACAGCCAACGGGCATGCTGGGAGTTGTAGTTATGCAACCACCAGATGCACCACTACAACTCCCAGCATGCACTTTAGCTGATTGTGCAAGCTGGGAGTTGTAGTTACACAACAGCTGAAGGTACACTTTTCCATAGAAAGAATGTGCCTCCAGCTGTTGCAAAACTACAAGTCCCAGCATGCCCATAAGGGAATGCTGGGAGTTGTGGTGGTCTCCCTCCAGCTGTTGCAAAACTACAAGTCCCAGCATGCCCATAAGGGAATGCTGGGAGTTGTGGTGGTCTGCCTCCTGCTGTTGCATAACTACAGCTCCCAGCATGCCCTTTTTGCATGCTGGGAGCTGTTGCTAAGCAACAGCAGGAGGCTGTCACTCACCTCCAATGATCCTCGCCGCACAGGTCAGTCCTTCGTCGTCTCCGCCGCTGCTCCTGGGGCCCCGATCCCAACAGGGGCGCCGGGGATCGGGGTCCCCAGCACCCGGGGTGCACATCCCGCACCCGCTCACGTCCTCCGGAAGAGGGGCGGAGCGGGTTGCGGGAGTGACACCCGCAGCAGGCGCCCTGATAGGTCGGCCGGTAATCCGGCCGACGAATCAGGGCGATCGTGAGGTGGCACCAGTGCCACCTCACCCCTGCTGGCTCTGGCCCCGATCAGCCAATAATTCCGGGTCACTGGAGACCCGATTGACCCGGAATCCGCCACAGATCGCTGGACTGAATTGTCCAGCGATCTGCGGCCATCGCCGACATGGGGGGTCATCATGACCCCCCTGGGCGATATGCTCCGATGCCTGCTGAACGATTTCAGCAGGCATCGGGCACCGGCTCCGCTCCAGATGGTTGCGGGGGGCCGGTAAAACACATGACGTTCTCATACGTCATGTGTCCTTAAGGACTCGGAAATGAAGACGTATGAGAACGCCATGTGTCCTTAAGGGGTTAAGGGAAGTGAAATTAAAATAGTAAAAGATAATTTTGCAGATTTGGTGGTTTTCTTTTCTGCGCCATTTACCTTGTGGTTGAGGTAACATGTTAGTTTTATACTTTAGGCGCCTGATTACAGCGATACCAGATTTGTATCGTTTACATCATGTTTTACTAATTCTGGACTTTTTCAAATTTTTTTTAGTTGCCATTTTTTAACCCCTGTAGCTTTATTTTTTTTGCCGCATACCAGGCTGTATGAGGGCTCATTTTTTGCGCCATAATCTGATTTTTGTATCGGTACCATTTTGGTATTGATCTGACTTTTTAATCGCTTTTTAACTTTTTTTTTCTGGGATATTATAAAAATTTCAAATCTGTGGTTTGGTATTTTTTTTACATTTACCATACGGGATACACAATGTTATATTTTAATAGGTTGTACAATTACGCACGAAGCGATACCAAATATGTTTATTTTTATTATGTTTACATGTTTTTATATAGGAAAAGGGGGTGATTTGAACTTTTAACATGGAAGGGGTTAATGCAGCGGTCTTCAAACTGTGGCCCTCCAGATGTTGCAAAACTACAACTCCCAGCATGCCCGGACAGCCAACGGCTGTCCTGGCATGCTGGGAATTGTACTTTTGTAACATCTGGAGGGGCACAGTTTGAAGACCACTGGGTTAATATGTGTCTTTTAAACTTTTATTTATTATTATTATTTTTTTTGACACTTTATTAGACTTATGAGGAATCATTCGATTCCTCAGACAGATGAATAGATTCTATTGAACTCTATTAATCTGTGTGCTCTGTGATCCATTGATAGAGCCTGGTCCAGCCAGGATCTATCAATGACAGAGCTGGGACTGGAGGAAGCTGAGGTAAGTCCTCCTGCTACCTCCATAATGGATCGCCCCCCTGCGATCACGCTGCAGGGGGGCGATCCACCCCACTAGCCCACCAGGGAGCGTTCACATGTCCCTTTAGACGCCGCTGTCAGCTTTGACAGCGGCGATCTAAAGGGTTAATAGCCAGCCGCGGCGATCGCAGCATGCTGGCTATTAGCGGCGGCCCCCGGCTACTGAGAACAGCCGGGGGCTGCAGAGTATGGAGCGGGCAGGAATCCGGAGCCCGCTCCATACATACTGCAGAGCGCCGCAAGCATCTCCCCGTGCAGACGTGCGGGGAGCGAAGGCAGAGGACGCAGGTCTGCACAGGGAGAAATTAGCCACGCCCCCCTCATCTCCCCCCGCACGTCTGCAGAGCAGGGGAGAGAAGACACATACACAGCTTCTCATCTCCCCTGCTCTGCTTCCGAGGACACAGGCTGCAGCTGCATGATTTTAATTAAGGAGTTGTTTGAACTCGATTCTCTCTTTGTGTACAGAGTATGGAGCGGGCAGGAGTCGGCAGCCCGCTCCATACAGACTGCAGATCGCCGCACTTGTCAGGTCCGGCCCTGCTTGCCCGAAGCCGGGCTAAGGGCCGGACAAATTCACCTGCCCGGCGCCCAAAACTGCTAGTCCCGGGCGTCGGGCCATAGAAATTCCACATCCCTGACAATATGTCACGAAAAAACAATATCAGAATCGCCCCGCTCAGAAAAAGTGTTCTAAAGCTATTGTCATTTAAAGAGACCCATGTCAAATAAAAAAAAAGCCTGGTCATTAAAGAAGTACTCCAGGATAGGAAAATTGTACTCCATACTGCCAGAGGTAAAAAAAATTAAGAGGTACATAACTTCCTTCGCTCCCCTGGTGCCTCCGGTAACCCACTCCAGCCTCCGCCGCGATCCTCTTCCTGGTTGCCAGTGGTCGGTGAGTCATACTGCGCTCAGCCAATCACCGGCCGCAGCGAAGTCCCGACTCGGTCGGCGATAGGCTGAGCGGCAGTGTGACGTTTTCCTCCCCGGCACCTGCTGCAAGGGCCAAAAACATCACATTGTCGCTCAGCCTATCGCTGGCCGAGTCGGGACTTTGCTGCGGCCGGTGATTGGCTGAGCGCAGTATGACTCACCGACCACCGGCAACCAGGAAGACGATTGCGGCGGAGAACGGAGCGGGTTACCGGAGGCATTGGGGGAGCGAAGGAAGGTATCTACCTCTTTATTTTTTTACTGCTGGCAGTATGGAGTACAATTTTCCTATTCTGGAGTACTCCTTTAAGGTAAAAAATGGGCCCGCCCTTAAGGGGTTAAAAAAGTATTTGTGTACAAACACCAGAAGAACACACCAGTGCTGCAGCACACAGTCGCTATGTACTACACCCAGAACTGCACTCTTCCTCTCTCAATCTTACTCCCTTCCCTATCAGTGCTTCTAGGCAGGATTTGGGCTTGAGGTGAATCGCTGCGGTTCTGTGCAACACACACTGCTCTCTGTCCCTCTCTCTGTGCAACAGAACAATGATGTGACTGGGAGGTGAATCGCTGCTGGAAAAATGCTTTTCTGTGCAACACACAGCGCTGTCTGTCCCTCTCTCTCTCTTTCTGCAATAAAAGGCTGAAGTGACTTTCCGAAAGATGGCTGCCGATTATATAGGGCATTTTAGATGCCCTAAAGCATGGACCACACTAAATGGAGTTTAATGATGAAGTGGCTTCGTAAAAAGCATTTTAAGGTCCTGGAGTGGCCTAGCAAGTCTCCAGATCCTAACCTAATAGAAAACCTTTTGAGGTAGTTGAAAGTCTGTGTTGCCCAGCGACAGCTCCAAACCATCACTACTCTAGAGGAGATCTGCATGAAGCAATGGGCCAAAATACCAGCAACAGTGTGTGAAATCCTTGTGAAGACCTACAGAAAACGTTTGACCTCTGTCATTGCCAACAAAGGCTATATAACAAAGTATTGAGATGAACTGTTGTTATTGACCAAATACTTATTTTCCAGCATAATTTGCAAATAAATTCTTTAAAATCATACAATGTGATTTTATGGATTTTTTTTTCCTCATTATGTCTCTCATAGTTGAGGTATACCTATGATGAAAATTACAGGCCTATCTCATCTTTTTAAGTGGGAGAATTTGCACAATTGGTGGGTCACTAAATATTTTTCGCCCCCACTGTATGCCTAAATTATAATGCTCATCCATGACTTTAAGGGTAGAGTCACATGGTGAATTTTATCCAAGATTATCCAAACCAACACTGCCTGCTGTCCTGTTTGATAGATACAACAACTGCCACCAGTCTTTCATTGCCTGCTGACCACTGGATAATACATCTACCACCAGTCCCCCACTGCCTACAGTCACCTGGCTACTAAAACTACCACCAGTCCATAACATATTTTATTTGGTTTTCTGCATATAAATATAATAAAACCTTAGAGCAAAAGCAATCAAGAACAGTGTGTGCTCATAGGAGGCATCAGAAGAACATCAGTAGGAGCAACTAGTCCAGAAAATAGAACAGACTCGATCAGGGAGAGCAACTCAAGTCCAATGAAGGAAGAAGCACAGGTGTTGAATCTTCTGGGAAGCAGCTGAAAAATTTTTTTTTTCTCTGTTCCACCTCTAGGGGGAGGAGGAGTAGATTGGGCACAGGTGTATAAATCTTAGCTTGGGACTCTTATTGAGAGCTTGCTCTTTCTGAGTGTTGCTGTGTAAGAGGGGGCGTGAAAGAGGAGTTTCAAAAACTGGAGTTTGAAAGCAGGAGGTTGAGATCGCTGTGAGTGCTAATTTCTGAACGCACAAGGTCTACAAAAAATTTTTAAGTGTAATTTTGACTGTCTGTTTTTTCCTATACATTTGTGAAATCCCCATTACTAGATGGCCTCCGTGTTGGAAAATGCAGTCCAATGTACATCCTGTTCAATGTATGCAATCCTTGAACAACAGTTTGAGGGTGCATATTGTTGTGCGAGATGTGTGCTAGTTGTCCGTTTGGAAGCCCAGATCCTGCATCTAGAGGGGCGACTGGCAACAATGAGAAGCATTAACAACATGGAGAGGAGTCTCCTGCTCACTGAGCAGGCACTCTCGGGAGTAGAGGTGGGGGAGGACAGTGGGACGGAGTTGCAGGACAGTCAGGCAGTTAGCTGGGTTACAATTAGAAAGAGGGGTAGGGGAAAAAGTGTCAGGGAGGCTAGTCCTGAACTGGCACACCCCAACAAGTTTGCCCGCTTGGCAGATGAGGGGGATGCCATTACAGAGCTAGGAGAACTGCAGCAGGATACCACCTCTGACCGCCAGGGGGGTGTCTGCTCCAGTAAGGAGGGAGGGAGGAGTACAGGGCAGGCCAGACAGGTACTAGTGGTGGGGGACTCAATTATTAGGGGGACAGACAGGGCAATCTGTCACAAAGACCGGGATCGCTGAACAGTGTGTTGTCTGCCTGGCGCACGAGTTCGGCACATCGCGGATCGGGTTGACAGGTTGTTGGGCGGGGCTGGAGAGGACCCAGCAGTCATGGTACATATTGGCACCAATGACAAAGTAAGAGGTAGGTGGAGTGTCCTTCAAAATGATTTCAGGGACTTAGGCCGCAAGCTTAAGGCAAGGACCTCCAAGGTAGTCTTTTCTGAAATACTACCAGTACCACGAGCCGCACCAGAGAGGCAGCGGGAGATCAGGGAGGTAAACAAGTGTCTCAGAAGCTGGTGTAGGAAGGAAGGGTTTGGGTTCATGGAGAACTGGGCTGACTTCGCTGTCGGTTACCGGCTCTACCGTAGGGACGGGCTGCACCTCAATGGGGAGGGTGCAGCTTTGCTTGGGGAGAAGATGGCTAGAAGGGTGGAGGAGTGTTTAAACTAGGGACTTGGGGGGAGGGAACCTACAGCAAAGAGGGGGAAGATAGTGTAGATAGAGAGGTGGGAATTATAAATGTACCTGGGGGTGGAGCGGAGGGAGGGGTTAGAATAGTTAATAGGAATAAGCTTCATAGGAAAATAAAACTTACACCCTTGAATCCCATTAACCCCAATAACATAAAGGATGGAAATGTAAAGTGTATGTTCACAAATGCCAGAAGCCTAGCAAATAAAATGGGGGAGCTTGAGGCCTTGATACTGGAGGAACATATTGATATAGTTGGGGTCACTGAGACATGGCTGGACTTCTCGCATGACTGGGCTGTCAATCTGCAGGGGTTTACATTGTTTCGCAAGGATAGAATGAACAGAAAAGGTGGTGGAGTCTGTCTGTATGTAAGAAGTGGTATGAAAGTCAGTGTGAATGATGCCATAGTGTGTGATGATTCTGAGGATGTGGAATCATTGTGGGTAGAATTACAAAAGGAGGGAAATACTGAAAAAATAGTATTTGGTGTAATCTACAGACCCCCTAATATCACTGAAGAGATAGAAGTTCAGCTTCATAAACAAATAGAGAGGGCCGCCCGGGCAGGTACAGTGGTAATAATGGGAGATTTTAACTATCCAGATATAGATTGGGGTCCGGGGTTGGCTAAAACTACAAAGGGGCGACAATTCCTAAATTTATTGCAGGATAATTTTATGGGCCAGTTTGTGGAGGACCCAACAAGAAGTGATGCCTTGTTGGATCTGATCATTTCCAACAACGCAGAGCTGGTTGGTAATGTAACTGTGCGGGAAAACCTTGGGAATAGCGACCACAATATAGTTACTTTTGACTTAAAATGTAGAAAACAAAGACAGGCGGGGAAGGCAAAAACATATAACTTTAAAAAGGCAAATTTCCCTGGGCTGAGATCTGCACTACAGGACATAGACTGGGGGGAGGTGTTCTCAAATACTGATACAGAAGGTAAATGGGACATCTTTAAATCAACTCTAAATAACTATACAGCTAAATATATACCAAAGGGGAACAAATATAAACGATTAAAACTAAATCCTACATGGCTGACACATGATGTTAAAAGAGCAATAAACAACAAAAAAATAGCCTTCAAAAAATACAAATCTGATGGGTCAGCTATAACATTTAAACAGTACAAGGAGCTTAATAAAATCTGTAAAAATGTAATAAAAACAGCAAAAATTCAAAATGAGAGACAGGTGGCCAAAGAAAGCAAAACTAATCCTAAATATTTTTTTAGACATATAAATGCAAAAAAACCAAGGACAGAGAATGTAGGACCCCTTAATAATGATAATGGGGAGGTTGTCACAGGCGATCAAGAGAAGGCGGAGCTACTGAATGGGTTCTTTAGTTCTGTATACACTATGGAAGAAGGAGCTGACATTGGCCAGGTCAGTGCTGGTAACACATCATGTAATGTACTGAACTGGCTTAATGTAGAGATGGTACAAGGTAAGTTAAGTGATATAAATGTAAGCAAATCCCCAGGACCGGATGGACTACACCCAAGAGTTCTTAGAGAGGTAAGTTCAGTAATATCTGTACCCCTGTTCATGATATTTAGAGATTCTCTGGTGTCTGGTATTGTGCCAAGGGACTGGCGCAAGGCGAATGTGGTGCCAATCTTCAAAAAGGGCTCTAGGTCTTCCCCAGGAAACTATAGACCGGTAAGTTTAACGTGCATTGTGGGTAAATTGTTTGAAGGACTTATAAGGGATTACATACAGGAATACATAGGGGATAATTGTATTATAAGTGATAGCCAGCATGGGTTTACTAAGGATAGAAGTTGTCAAACCAATCTAATTTGCTTTTATGAAGAGGTGAGTAGAAGCCTTGACAGAGGAATGGCTGTGGATATAGTGTTTCTGGATTTTTCTAAAGCGTTTGATACTGTCCCTCATAGACGTCTGACAGGTAAGTTAAGGTCTTTGGGTTTGGAAATTTTAGTTTGTAACTGGATTGAACACTGGCTCATGGATCGTACCCAGAGAGTGGTGGTCAATGATTCGTACTCTGATTGGTCCCCGGTTATTAGTGGTGTACCCCAAGGTTCTGTACTGGGCCCGCTGTTGTTTAATTTATTTATTAATGATATAGAGGATGGTATTAACAGCTCTGTTTCTATCTTTGCAGATGACACCAAGCTTTGTAGCACAGTACAGTCTATAGAGGATGTGCATAAGTTACAAGATGACTTGGATAGACTAAGTGTCTGGGCATCCACTTGGCAAATGAGGTTCAATGTGGATAAATGTAAAGTTATGCATCTGGGTACTAATAACCTGCATGCATCGTATGTCTTAGGGGGGATTAAACTGGCAGAGTCACTGGTAGAGAAGGATCTGGGTGTACTTGTAGATCACAGACTACAGAATAGCATGCAATGTCAGGCTGCTGCTTCCAAAGCCGGCAGGATATTGTCATGTATCAAAAGAGGCATGGACTCAAGGGACAGGGACATAATACTCCCCCTTTATAAATCATTGGTACGGCCTTACCTGGAATATGCTGTTCAGTTTTGGGCACCTGTCCATAAAAGGGACACTGCGGAGTTGGAAAGGGTGCAGAGACGCGCGACTAAACTAATATGGGGAATGGAACATCTTAGCTATGAGGAGCGATTAAAGGAGTTACAATTGTTTAGTCTTGAGAAGAGACGTTTAAGGGGGGATATGATAAACGTATATAAGTATATTAATGGCCCATACAAAAAATATGGAGAAAAACTGTTCCAGGTTAAACCCCCCCAAAGGACGAGGGGGCACTCCCTCCGTCTGGAGAAGAAAAAGTTTAGTCTCAAGGGTCGACACGCCTTCTTTACCATGAGAACTGTGAACTTATGGAACAGTCTACCTCAGGAACTGGTCACAGCAGGAACAATTAACAGCTTTAAAACAGGATTAGATACATTCCTGGAACAAAATAAGATTAATGCTTATGAAGAAATATAAAATCTCATCCCTTCCCCAATATCGCGCCACACCCCTACCCCTTAATTCCCTGGTTGAACTTGATGGACATATGTCTTTTTTCGACCGTACTAACTATGTAACTATGTAACATAGAAGCAGAAAAGAAACATCCTATCTCCCACAATGCAACCTAGGAAGGGGGGAGGGGGGATTTGGAGCAGTCTTTAAGGGGGAAGCTGCAAAGCACCAAACATCCCCCCCCCCCCCACCCCCTCAGGCAGTACCACTCTGTGGAGCTAAAGGGGCGAACACAATGTCTGCTACATCAGTAGGGGTATATTGTGACAAAATAGAAACCTTCCATTTGTCAAAAAATGTTGCCATCTGTGTGTTTTTATGGCGCTCTGTGTCAATTCTATCAATCCCACAATATAACTTAGGTTGTGTTAAAACCATTGTCAGGGTTGGGGTGGTAGCTGCTAACCAAGAGGTGAACAAACAGCAGAGAGCCACTAGCAAGACTATATGTACTAATTGGGGAACCCTAGGCAGGGGTGCAGCGATGTTATCAGGGGGTCTAAAGCAGGGAAAAGCAGTGGAAAAGCAGGGCTTTAGAGGTGCAAGGTAAAGTCAGGCCCCAAGTATCCTTGATAAAAGAAAGAATCAGGTGCCAGTATGTCACGGTGTAAGAGCAGGTCCATATCCCATGCCACAAATTAGTCAGAGGAGTAGAACATTTTGGGAAGGCAGTTATTCTGTCAGGGAAGTCAGGGGATGGGATGGTAGAATATTAAACCCATAAAGCGCCTCGTGTGCCAGTTTGAAATACATTTTGCGCCAACGTTCATTAATGATACAGCGGCGAATCGTATTCCAACCCTTAAATATACAGCCGGAAATGTCATCATCCAGAATCCCGGAGGACCAGGAGGAGAAAAGCTTGGCTGGGTCAATCTTGACCAGAACGTTCATGATGACCAGATAAATGGAAGAAATGTAAGTTTTACGAGGCTCATTGCCAATCAGAAGATCTAATGCATGGTCAGGGTACTACATATCTAGGTTTCTCAACTGTTTAACAAGGAAAGAATACATTTGAATCAAGGGGAGGATATGGGATGGCGGGAACTCAAATTTAGACACCAAAGACTGAGGAGATAACCAGCATTTATGTGGCCTGTCAATACACTCCCTGACCATTTTTAAGCCTTTC
Source organism: Hyla sarda (assembly GCF_029499605.1). Lineage (NCBI taxonomy): Eukaryota > Metazoa > Chordata > Amphibia > Anura > Hylidae > Hyla > Hyla sarda. The sequence goes on from NC_079195.1 coordinate 112,150,572, forward strand.
TCTGCCCATACCATATAGATTCGGGAGGAAATACCCTGAGGGGCTTCAGGATGACCTGTCAAGGGATGATGTTTAGGAACTAAAAACGGGAGGTGAACAGTTTCTGTACCTCTCTCCATGCCACTATTGTGCCTCTCAAAAGAACCGAGCGCTTCATTAAAGAAAGTAGCTTGGTATAAGTCGTGTGGAGGAGAGCCGATAGGTTCCATGGGGATGCCATCTCGGTTTTCGGCCATGAAGACCTATTTTGTCCAGCACCTAACGGACATTGTCAAAGGCCTTTTCAGTGTCTAACGTTAGCAATGCCAGTTGTTCCTCAAGGGGCTGGTGTTGCAGTCGGTCTAGTACCGCTAAAATTGTTTGAAGATTCATAGCGGCCGATTGGTTCTGTATGAATCCGACCTGGTGGGTACCTATCAGGGCAGGAAGGAATTGGGAGAGACAGTCAGCCAGGATCTTAGAAAGAATCTTGACGTCCTAATTAATTAATGAAATCGGGCGGTAAGATCCCAGGTCTCTCAGGTCCTTGCCAGGCTTCGGAAGTACTTTTATGTATGCCAGTGAGGCCTCCTTTGAAAGCGAGCCTGAGGATATATAGGTAGCGAAGACTTCCACAAGGACTGGAGAGAGTTGGGGTGAGATCCTTGTAAAATTCCCCTGAGTAGCCGTCTGGGCCAGGCGCTTTACCGTTATGCAGGTGTTTAATGACATGTTGAATCTCCTCCACAGTAACTGGGGCATTAAGAATGTCCCGCTGATCATCTGTCAACGAGGGTAGAGCAATACCACGTAGAAATGCTTCGACGGCAGAAAGATCAGCAGGAGAATCCTTGTACAAATTTGAATAAAAATTGGCTAAGATCTTATTGATTAGGTGGGGATTAGTTTGGGTCGTTCCTGAAGAACCACTCAGCGTAACAGTATGCGACAGCGGGCAGCACCCCTTGGCTAGATGTGCCATCAGACGTCCCCCCTTATTACCATAGTGAAATAGATCTACTTCGAATTGAGAGCGTCTGAGGCATTCTCGACGATCGAGCCACAATTCAAAATGAGATCTAGAAGCCTTCCATTCATCCCTATGTACAATGGGGGTGGAAGCGAGTATAAGCCTCTTGCAATTGATTACTTGCCAAAGTGAATTTAGTATGAGATTCTTGTTTCAGGGTAGCCATATGGACAATCAGTCAACCCCGCAGCACTGCCTTCCCAGTCTCCCAGAATTGTTTAGGGTCTGATCATTTTGGACTGAAAATTCCAGCCACCAAGCCTTAAGCTGGTCTACAAATGACTCATCTCTTGTCAGTAAAGAAGGGAATCAGTTCCCTTGGGGAAAGAGGGTTGAAGTGACAAAGTCACCGGAGTATGGTCCAAGAGTGCCAGATCACCAATGTCCACAGGCTGCACCCGATGACTGAGGCCAGAAGTCAGGAAAAAGTAATCAATTCTAGAACAGGAGCCGTGGGCATTGGAGAAATGGGTAAACTCACGGTCATCAGGATGACTCAGGGGCCATGTGTTTTGTATGTTAAGTTGGTTGAGAAACGAGGGGAGTACACAGTCCCTAGATCTAACCAGTGTCAAGAGGGGGAGTGGGCTTTTACGGTCAACCAGAGGGTCTAATACTGTATTAATGTTGCCCCCCAATACCTTAACGGAGGTAGTATCAGTCTGTACTCTGTCCGCTAAGTCTCTGAAAAACAAGATATTGTCACCGTTAGAAGCATATATGTTATAAATACTAAGAAGTTCCCCGTTATGTTATAAGAGAAGATGGGACAGTCTGACATCAGTATCTGTGGAATGGGACACTAAATTGAATTGTAATCATTTGTGAATAAGTGTGAGAACCCCTGCTTTACCATCTTTAGCTGAGGAGCCATAGGCATGCCCTACCCATTGCTGCCACATCCGAAAATATCATGTTCAGAGAGATGGGTTTCCTGCTATAGCCCTATGTCAAGGTGATACTTTTTTTAAGTAATGCAAAAACAATCGCAGTTTATGTGGAAAATGGAGGCCTTTCACATTCCACATAATTAACTTGACCATGGTAACATCTCAACACAGGAGAAATTAGCATAGAACATATTAGAATGGAGAATAAAGGTTTGGGGAGGGAGATGCAGCAGCAAGGAGTACAGATGCCGGACCGCCCAGGTAACCCACCAATGGAGGATACACCAGAGATTGCATTAGAATACTCTGAAATAAATAACATGGCCCCTGGGGGGGGGGGGGGGTTGCAAACATAAATAAAATACAATACAAGGCCTGGAAGGGCCACCAACAATTAAAGGACCCAAAGAGAGCCTCAAAAAGTAGGCAACTCTTGTCTCAGGTAAGGGACTCCCTTTTTTGGGTCACATCGTGAAAGAGAAAAAGAGCACCTGTCTATGCAAAGAAAGACGGTGGTCCCACTCCCAGGCTCAGAAACAAATAATTTAAAGTACAACCTAGCATTGCAAACTGCAACAGGGATGGGGAATAACTGACAGGGGGTACACAATGCATGGTAAATCAGAAAAAGAAACAACTTAAGGCACTAGAATAGTTCATATGACCTGAGAAGAGTCGGTCGTCAGGGAAGAACCTGGGAACACCATACAAGTCCCGCTGAAAGGCTTGTCACCAGTCCCGGAGGTGTTCAGTTTGAAGAGGAATGGCGGTCACTGCCATAGCCATGGCGTGGGAAGCAAAGGCATTTGCAACGATCCCATGGATCTGGAGTGAGCCGTGTTCCAAGTAGCGGATCTGGAGCAGTGTAGCTCCCTATGGGAGCGGGATCTGTGACCAGAGCGTCTGGAAGAGCGTTGTGAAGAGGTGCCCGGGAGATGATCCAGAGATGAGGCCGCCGCCTCAGGAGATTTGTAGACGGATATGTTACCATTCGGATGAAATACTCGCGAAACCACTGGGTATTGGAGCTGGAAATGGTAGTTGGCCTTGAAGAGTGCTGTACAGATGGAGCTGAAGGCCCTCCAGCATGTCATGAAGTACAAACGGTTGCGACAAGCATCTGTAAGCTTGGAGGACCTCCACTTTGTCATTAAAGTCCAGGAAACAGAGGACAAATTGTCGTGGACGGTTCCCCAAGGCTGCTGGTCTGAGCTGCGTCCTACATCAGCAACGCCTGAACTGGAAGTCTTCTTTTTTAGGCTTTTAATACAAAAGCTATTTCTTTTTCACTATTTTGGGATACCAATTCTGTTGCAATTCCCAACTTCTGCCAACAAAAAGGCATACTCAATGTAACTTTATTTTAATGTTAAATAGCATACAAAGTCAATTAGTGTAATGTGTTTTTAAACAGGCTGTTAGTGACCATGGGTTACATGTAGCCATAACTTTTACTTAGCCTTAAAACCACTTTAAAATGACTTAAATACATTTCTAGGTGACATTACAGTGTTATACAGGGCTTTAGAGCTCTTAGGCAGTGTTATAAACATGTTTTGAGGGTTATTGCATTGCGGGTTAACACCTAATTTCAGCCGATAAGTAGCATAAAAAAGGGTCACTGACACTATCTTCCTGTATATTTAGGTTGGTGCAGGTGACCCTGTTGTCAGATTCCCTTTAAACTGCCTGAACTGCTATGCTCATCCAGTGGTCATGCACAAAGAATTGAAAGGGGTTATCCAGGAATAGAAAACCAGAGCTAATTTCTTGAAAAACAGTGCCACTACTGTACACAGATTGTGTGTGGTATGGCAGCTCCAGAGATGGTACTGTTTTTGGAAGAAATTAGCTCTGGTTTTCTATTCCTTGACATCCCATTTAACCTCTTAAGGACCCAGGACGTATGGGTAAGTCCTGGGTCCCGGTCCTGCGATATAACGCGGGGTCACGCGGTGACCCCGCATCATATCGCGGCGGGCCCGGCGTCATAGTGAAGCCGGGACCCGCCTCTAATAGCGCGCGGCACTGATCGCTGTGGCTAAAAACGAAAGTGAAAGTTACCGGTTAGCTCAGGGAGCTGTTCGGGATCGCCGCGGTATAATCGCGGCATCCCGAACAGCTGTAGCACAGGAGGAGGTCTTCTTACCTTCTCCTGTGCTGTCCGATCGCCGAATGAATGCTTCAAGCCTGAGATCCAGGCTTGAGCATTCAATCGCCGAAAACACTGATTGATCCATTCCTATGGAGATGGATCAATCAGTGTAAAAGATCAGTACATGCAATGTTATAGTCCCCTATAGGAGCTATAATATTGCATAAGAAAAGTGTAAAAAAAATCATTAACCCTTTCAATTATCCCTTCCCCTAATAAAAGTTTGAATCACCCGGCTTTTCCAAAAATAAAAAAAACATTATGTAAATAATAATAAAAATAAACATATGTGGTATCGCCGCGTGCAGAAATGTCCGAATTATAAAAATATACCGCTTTTTAAACCGCTCGTTCAATGGCGTACGCGCAAAAAAATTCCAAAGTCCAAAATAGCGCATTTTTTATCACTTTTTATACCACAAAAAAGTGAATAAAAAGTCATCAAAAAGTCTGATCAGAACAAAACTTCAGATGACGGCGCAAAAAATGAGTCCTCAAAGCGCCCTGAACACAGAAAAATAAAAAAGTTATAGGGGTCAAAAGATGACCATTTTAAACGTATAAATTTTCCTGCATGTATTCATGATTTTTTTCGGAAGTGATACAAATTCAAACCTATACAAGTAGGGTATCATTTTAACCGTATGGACCTACAGAATAAAGATAAGGTATCATTTTTGACAAAAAAATGTACTGCGTAAAATCAGAAGCCCCCAAAACTTACAAAATAGTGTTTTTTCATCAATTTTGTCGCACATTGATTTTTTTTCCCGTTTCACCGTAGATTTTTGGGTAAAATGACTAATGTCATTACAAAGTAGAATTAGTGACGCAAAAATTAAGCCATTATATATAATTTTAGGTGAAAATTTTGAAGAGTTATCATTTTTTAAAGTTGAGGAAAAATTGAAAATGAAAAAACCGAAAAAGCCCGGGTCCTTAAGGGGTTAAAGGACAAGTATCATATACAAAAAGTTATTTCCTATCCGAAGGAGCACGTCACGACCCCCGCCTGAAACGGGAGCTGCCAGGCCCCCTCCATAAAGCTCTATGGGAGAGCTGAAGATTGACGAACGGCTCTCCCATAGAGCTATATGGAGGGGGCGTGGCGGCTCCCACTTCGGGCAGGGGTTGTGACGCACTCCTGAGCGAGCTAGAGAACCGGGGGCTCCAAATAGGAGATCACGGGGGACCCTAGCGCTTCGGCAATCTAAAACTTATCCCCTATCCTTCAGATAGGGGATACACTTTTGTTCATGATACTTATACTTTAAGTAGCTGTTATATGATAGCTGTTCTGTTATCTGCCTCCTGTAACAATCTATATATTGGAACCGAACCTTTCATGTGATGAGACTGACCCACTTACGTGTAGCATCATGTTAAAAAAAATTTAAAGATTCCATACAGAAGAAAAAAAAAATGTTGGCCCATGATCATTATTTTACAAAGAAAAGCTCCAGAGGGTTTTTATTGGCTGTATTTTGATTTAAATGGTCTAAGTTTTGTAGTTTAGATCAAGTGCTTATTTAAACCTGCATATACTACCTCGTAAATCATTTGTTATTCTACAGCAAGAAAACAATACAAGTAACAGAGAGTGAACAAAAAAAAAAGATAATTGGCTTTGTTCACTGCAACACGTCCACACACTCAGTCACAAAGTATCCCACACTCCCAGGATGCCCCAGGGTCAGGTGATATGGCTGCAGGTGTTTCCTGGGTAGACTTTCCCTGGCTTCTGCAATGCATTTGGTAGAACTGTGTGTGATTAAAATACAGAGATAACAGATTGTCTCAGGCAAGGGTGTGTACCATAATGTGCATTGTTTGTCCCCAGAACTATTTACATAGCATTAGAAGAGGCACAGATGTCAATGTAACAACTCAGAGAAGGCAAGTTGTATCCAACAAACAAATCATAACTGATACAAATTTCATTTTAGTTGTTTTATCTGACAAAGGTTATGATGTTCCAGAAAACAACCTTACCGTGGACAACTATGGTACTCTGTTCACAAACTGTAACAATTACTTCAAATGCTTTTTGAAGAAAAATGGGTTACAAATGGGTTACTCTGTATTCCCTCATGTCCTACCAGCAGCCCAGATGGGGTATTCAACACCCCCCGCAAACTGGTAGGGCCAATGTAATATTTGATGACAAAAATTGCTAATAAAGAAAATAAAATAATTAACAAATTAAGAACTTTTCCCCCAAAGTTAGGAGAGAGCACCCCAGTCTATTGTGCTTTTTTCTGTCCTTCCAGACAGTAGGACTGTTCGTGATCTATTTAGCATTTTTATCACTAGTTCTTTTATTTACTAGTTCTTCTATTATTTTATTCTTTACTACTGTAAACCTGTTGCTGCATATTTTGCGTGTATTCCTCTGTGCTGATAAGGGACATTTGTTTCCTGGACAGCCTCGTCGAAAGGCTTACATTTCTTTCTTGGATGCCAGGCTTTTCTTCTTGCATTCATCTGCGCACCTTCCCCAGCAGACCTTTCAAGGTCAGGGTAGATATTATGGGGGTATGTCTGCTACTCAGTCCAGTCCCCATTTAGACTGGGGTGTGCAACTCAGAGGTGCACAGCGCTCCAGAGGCTCCAATGAAAAGAAGTCCCCCCTCTGACTACAGGCTTCCTCGAGACTCTGAATACCGTGCCGAAAACCACACTTTTCTGACTGGATCTCCACTCATTGTCCAAGAACCTGCTTCTTTTTACCCAGTGGAAGGTTGCCATTTTTCTGAGGCTTGGAATCTCAGCATTCAGGATCCTTGGGTCCTAATGATAATTTCAGAAGGCTATTCCGTACACCAGGATTCTTTCGCCTGCAAGACAAAAAATTCTTCATGGCTTACTAGAGATGAGTGACCTTTTGAAAAATTCGATTTGGCCGATTTGCCGAATTTTTCTGAAAAATTTGGTTCGATCAGAATTTATTTGCAAATCTATATTAAAAATGGCTATTACTGGACTACATAGAGCCTCAATAGGGGTGTAGAACACTTTGCTTTGTTCTAACACGCACATGGAGTGTGCTGGGGTAGTGAAATAATACTGTTAGTCAGAATGACATGCAGATCACAGTCTTTTAGAATCACTGCCGGTACAATGACAGAGCCTGGAGGTGGCATCAGTATGAGGAGACCATATAGTGGCTGAATGACACAACGTGGAGGTGTTGGCAGCATGAGGAGACCATACAGTGGCTAAATGACACAGTGTGGAGGTGTTGTCAGCATGAGGAGACCATATAGATGCTGAATGACACAGCTCGGATGTGGCTGAAGCATGAGGAGACCATGTAGTGGCTGAATGACACAGTGTGGAGGTGTTGGTAGCATGAGGAGACAATATAGTGGCTGAATGACACAGCTTAGAAGTAGCTGAAGCACGAGGAGACCATATAGTGTCTGAATGGCACAGCTTGGAGTTAGCAGTAGCATGAGTAGACACTAGGGCTTCACAATCCCTAAGATTAAAAGATTAATTTTGAAATTTTAATTGAAGATTTAGGGTAGCTAGTGTTACCATAAAACATTTTTTTTAGGTCCAGACCAAGGCCCAGAAGCATCAGTAAACCATATATTGGCTGAATGAAACAGCCTGGAGTTGGCTGAAGCATGATGAGACCATATAGTGGCTGAATGACACAGCCTGGACTTGGCCGAAGTATGAGACAAGACCATATGGTGGCTGAATGAGACAGCCTGGAGGTCGCCGCAGCAGCATCAGGAGTCCCGAAAGTGACCCGGTGAGAGAGTGGTGCAGTGGGTGGCAATACCAGTACCATGTGACGAAGGTGGGTGAAAAAAGGTCTGATGCAGAGGAATGTTTGTAACAGGGGGGCAGCGCCTTAAATCTGTTTGGCACTATCCATATTTTTGAAGTGTTGGTGTGGCACCATGTTCAATCTACTCTCATGCATCAGGCATTGGTGGTTGGAAATCCTGGCTGATCCATGCCTGATTCATCTTCACAAAGGTCAGTCTCTCCACATTTTTCATGGACAGACGAGTTCTCCTTGGGGTGACTATGGCCCCCGCCGCACTTAACACCCCCTCTGATGGCACACTACTGGCCAGGCAGGACAGCTTTTCCAGTGCAAACTCTGCTAGTTGCAGTCAAAAATCTAGTTTGGCTGCCCAGAAGTCCAGTGGATCTTCAAGGTGTGGTAGCATGGGCATGTCAAGGTATGCCACCACCTGCTGGTTCAGGTCCTGCTCCAGGTGTTCCTGCTGCTGATGAGTTGATTCACTATGCGGGTGAAGAAAGCTACTCATCAGCGACTGTAGACTCAGGATGCTGCTGATGGAGCTGGTACTGCTCCTGCCACCCCACCCCTCCCCAGCAGCCATGGCAGTGGAAGGTGAGCGCAGGGAGCCCCCCAATTCAGACCTGCGAGAGGATGGACCATGTCTCCGATAGGCATCGACCAACTGACTACATAGGATGCCTCTGTAGTAGGTCACTTTATCCTCCCTCTCAGTGGGTGTAAAAAGGGCGGTAGCGAGGGTCCAATGAGGTGGAGATCCAGAAGTCATCCTGCTGCCGAATGGTGACAATTCGGCTGTTGCTACGCAAGCAAGTGAGCATGCATCGTGCCATTTGTGCAAGTGACTCGGAGGGACTCCCTGCCTCCATCTCCACTGCATACTGCCACGGTGTGTCTGGGTCCTCTGTCTCAACTTCCTCATAACCCTCTAGCTCCTCCTCACCTGTCAGATTCCTAGAAAAACCTTCCATTTTGCAAAACCTAAACTGTGCTCCGATGTGCCCCTCCCCCTCCAGTTCAGCCCCCACAGGGCTCATGTAGCCATTAGATGTAGGCACCACGTCACCAGTGCCCTGACCAGCCATAGTTTCCAACACTTGTTGTAACAAATGAAGCAATGGAATGATGTAATTCATCTCGTAATCCTGGCAATTTACTAATAATGTGGCTTCCTAAAAGGGCCTGAGCAAAGGCAGGTGTCATGTATGAGCTTCTACTGGTTCACATTGAAGTTACACAGGGTAGTACCCCTATCCGCTTGGATCATCAAGAAATAGGTGATAGCTTTTTTCTGTTCGTACAGTTGGTCCAACATATGGAGGGTGGAATTCCAACATGTGGCAATGTCACAAATCAAACTATGTTGGGGACACCGTTCTGACGCTGCAGCTCAAGGAGGGTGTGCTTTACAGTGTACGAGTGGCTGAAGTGCATGCAAAGTTTCCTTCCCATTGTTAGGATGTCTTACAAATGGGGGGGAACACTTCAGGAACTGCTTCACAACCAGATTGAACATGTGTGCCATGCAGGGCGCATGGCTCAGCCTTCCCAATCGCAGCGCATGCAAGATGTTCTTCCCATTGTCAGTCACCATGGTTCCCATTTCCAGTTTTCTTGAAGTAAGCCATACTCCGATTTCTTTACGAATGACTTTTAGCAGTTCCTCCCCTGTGTGACTCTTTTCGGCAAGGCAAACCATGTGAAGAACAGCTTGACATTGCCGTGCCCTGCACACATGGTATTCTGAAGGGCCACTGAGACTTGTCTGGGCAGTGGAGGCTGAGGACACGGTGGAGGAAGAGGAGGCGGAGTTGCACACTGTCACAGGACCAACGGCCTGAGAACATGGAGGAGGAAGCAGCGTGACCTGTCCAAGTTGGTATTGTGGCTGTGCAGGAACCACATTCACCCAGTGAGCTGTAAAGGAGATGTATTGTCCCTGACCATAGTTACAGCTCCAGACGTCGGCGCTGCCGTGCACTTTGGTACACACTGACAGGCTCAAGGACTGGACTGCCTTCTCTTCTACAAAATGCTGCAGGGCTGGTACTGCCTTCTTCCCAAAGAAATGACGGCTTGGCAGCCTCGACCTCGGCTCAAGCCATCAGTTCTCTGAAAGGTGCAGAGTCCACCACTTGAAATGGGAGGGACTGCAGCACCAGCAACTTGGACAGGAGCACATTCAGTTTCTGCACCATCGGATGAGTAGACGAATACTGTTGTCTCTTGGACATGGCTTCGCTGATGGATTGTTGGCAGAATGGCTGACTAAAAGTGAGAGGAGCAGGAGCATCTGGAGCGACAGAAGGAGGGTATGACACACAGCTACCTTCGGCTGAGGTGGTTGAGCCTTGGCTTGCTAAAAGAGGGAGCGGCGTGCCACTGGGTGATGCAGCAGGCTGGACCACTACATCGGAGCTACGGTTCTCCCAGGCCGCTTTATGGTGGCGAAGCATATGTTGACACAGGGCTGTGGTGCCAACATTGGCCACGCTTCACCTTCTGCCGACATATCTTGCATGTGGCTATGTGAACCTCCTCTGGATGCTTGATGAAAAACTGCCACACCACCGAGTAGCTGATTTTCCCAAAAGTCTGCACTTTTTGACTGCTACTGCCACCGCCTCCAGGAACCCCTGTTCCACTACCTCCCGGGAAGGGAGGCTGCCGCGAAGCAGGTGGTTTCCCCCGGGCACATTTGGTTCCAGAATTTCCACTTCTGCCACCATGCTGACTGCCAATCATGCTACCACCTTGCTGGCTTAGCTGCTGCCTCACGGGCAACCTGCAACTCTCCTCTCCTGATGAAGCCCCTTCTGCACCCAGCTCCCAATTGCGATCGGCTTCATCATCATCAACCAGTGTCTGCACGTCATTGATGTCCTCCTCAGGTTCCTCAACAGTGTCTGCTTCAGGACCCTAAACCCTGGCAACACCACCTCCCACGTCACTCTCCTCATCATTACTTGCCTGCCTAGCGGAGGAAGCAGCGGATGTCCCCTCCACTTGTTGGCTGGGCAGTAGCTGCTGACTGTCCTCCATAAGACCATCCTCAGTGAATAGTGGAGCTGAACCCACAGCATAAGAAACTTCTATAGGGGAGGGAACAGCATAGGACAGAGGCAATGGGAGAACAGGGACTGCTCCCGGGCCATGCCAACTGAGGGTTGTGTCTGAGGAACCCACCGACTGTTGACTTAGGATATCAGATGTAATTTGTGACGAAGTGGATGACCGTGTTGACCAATCAATGACGGCAGATGGGTTGCTGGTCGAGACACGACTGCTAGCTGATACCGGGAGCACAGGCCTCTCGCTGCGACCCCTACGGCTTCTCGCTCCTAGTCTGCTGCGACCTCTGCCGTAATTGCCCACTGGCCCCTGTTCTGTTTATCAAGCACAGGTAGGACTAGTGTTAGGTCTCGCACCAAATTGAGAAACCTTGGCGTTGGTGTGCGGGCTCTGGTGTGTCCTTCATATAAGGATACACTGGCGAATGTCTCAATTTTAACATCAGTGTTGAGGGATAGCCAATGTATTGTTTACATCTACCACAGTAGTGCACCCATATTCTTGTATTGTATTCTAATTGTTACATATCCACACCGTTTATCTGGTGTAGGATTCTATTGTGGCACTTGTAGTCCGCTGCAGGCATCCTCCATTGTATGCATTTTTATGCTGGGGATCGCCCCTAGCAACGGACTACAAGGGCAGGATCTGCTCCCCCAGTATAAATGCACAACCGCATTTGGGGTTGAGCACTTCCAGCCATTTGAGACCACGTTTTTTGTTGTTTGTTTAAATTTTAAATTTGGAGGTGTGTAAACTCCAACATTAATGCGCCTTGAATATCTTCCAGGCAGCATTAAGGTAGCACCTGTGAGGCCAGGCACCCATAATAGCCAACTCAGGTGGGGCTTGCAGCTTGCCTCCCTCCTCCCATTGCATGTGTGCGTAGTAACACTGGAGGGTATCTGGAAGGAAGTTGTGAGCCAGCCGAATGCTGCCGTAATTGCCCACTGGCCCCTGTTCTGTTTATCAAACACAGGTAGGACTAGCGTTAGGTCTCGCACCAAATTGAGAAACCTTGGCGTTGGTGTGCGGGCTCTGGTGTGTCCTTCATATAAGGATACACTGGCGAATGTCTCAATTTTAACATCAGTGTTGAGGGATAGCCAATGTATTGTTTACATCTACCACAGTAGTGCACCCATATTCTTGTATTGATGAATTTAGGCCTCTGCTCAATCCTCTGTGCACATCTTGGCACTTCTCTGCGTGACATACATATATATATATATATATATATATATATATATATGTGCATATATGAGGGGAGTACAATACGCTTCACTATGCTTAAAACAGTATTTGTCTAGAACAGCAGAAGGTGTGTACTTTTGGCTGGACTTTCACAGTATCTAGACCCTTGAAGGATTAACAGGTACAAAGTAGTACACTACTTAGATGTAGGTATGTGGCATGCACTTATGAGGGCAGAAAAATGTGCTACTGTACGCTTAATAAACGTATTGGTGTCAAACACCAGCCAGTGATTACTTTTGGCTGTAGGTATGTGGTATGCACTTATGAGGGCAGAAAAATTCGGTACATTACAGTTTAAAAAAAAGTATTTTAGTAAAACACCAGCCGGTGATTACTTTTGTCTGGTCTTTCACAGTATCTAGGCACTTGACAGATTAACAGGTGCAAAATAGTACACTACTTAGAAGTACGTATGTGGTATGCACTTATGAGGGCAGAAAAATGTGGTACAGTACGCTTAAAAAAACGCACAACACCAACAGAACACTACAGTGCTGCAGCACAAAAAAACTGTGTACTAAACACAAAATTTCACTCTGTCAAAGACTATTGGGAATGGACTGCTGTGTATTATACCCTCTACAGACTAGTATGACCAGCAGATGATTTGTTGTGGAACAAAGACACAGAATTGCCCTGAAAAATTATTCCTGCCTCTTCATCTAAGGTTTATGAAGTTGAGGCAGCTTGTTGAAATGTATGAGGCAACACACAGATATCTGCCCCTCTCTGTAATACAATGCGGAAGAAAGTAACTGGGAGGTTAATTACTGCAGTAAAAATCCTTTTCAGTGAAAAAAAAACACTGCTCTCTGTCCACCAGAACGCTGATGTGACTAGGATATGAAAAGCTGCTGGAATGAGCTTTTCTGTGTAACACACAGCAATGTCCGTCCTATCTGTATGCAGCATAATGAATGATATGGCGAGCCGCAATATGGCTGCCGAATATATAGGGCTTTGAAATCACAGGGGTGACTGGTTGCTGGTAGGCTGCATCCTGCATGTGATTCAGGGTCATCCTGCCTACTTCCCTTCCCGCCTTGGCTTCCCAGCGTTCCTTGCCCCATGTACTGACATGTGGATCCGCCATTTTAGATGCCCTGGAGCCTGGATTGCAGTAAATGGACTTTAATGAAGTGATTGGCACGATAGAATCATTGATTGCGAATCGAATATTTCATGAAATTCGTAATGAATTCGGGTTTGTCAGCTTCAATTTGCTCATTTCTATGGCTTACATTGTGGAATACATTCAGAAGGAAGACTTGGAAGAGAACCTTCTTGAAGAACAAGGAGCTGGTATCAATTCTCCAGTCTTTTGTTGCCAAAGGGTACCAGAGATTAGAAAATTACTATCGATCTGAGATTTGTCAATTGGTACATAAAGAGTAAGCACTTTCACATGAAGACCATCCAGTCAGTGATCAATATTCTCTGCCCCAGAGATTTCATGGCGATGTTGGATTTCAAGGATGCTTATCTCTACATTCCTATTCATCCTGAATCCAGAAAATGTATGAGGATTGCTGTCTAGGTCAGAGGCATACTGAAAAATCTTCAGTTTGTGATGCTACTATTTGCAATTTCTTTGGACCCACACACACTTACAGGTGTTGGTAGTAGCTGCCCTGAGACTTGTTAAGTTATAATAGTGTGAACCGCTTTGTCCTATTTTTATGCACAGGTCTCCAGGGGACGTGGCTGGAGTGGCTGCTCATGAACATCACAGACTACTGAACATGCTTGTTTAAAGGGAACCAATCAGAATATTTTAGCATATATACTGCATCAGGAAGCAGGACTTTTTTGAGGGAGGGGGTGTAAGGAGGCCTGGGCGTGCACGCCAACATGAAGCAGGACTGTGTCTGTTTGCCTCACGGAGGAGTGCTGTGTAGAGACAGTGAGCAATAACTTTCTTGAGGCAGGCGGAGTGGTGCCTGATCAAGAGGGTGGCCTAGGTGACTGCCTATCTTGCCTATAGGTGGACCTGGCCCTGCTTAAGGTAATGGTTACATTTCTCCCTATATAGGGAGGGGCTCTTAATTTGCTATTTATTCTATTTTCTTTATTGGCATTTGGTGTCATCAAATATTCGTTCCTACAAGTTTGTGGGGGGTCAAAGACCCATCAGTGCTGCTGATAGGACTAGTTATTGTTAGCAAATATTCTGCCATAATTGCATTAAAAGAATGCTATTCAGAATTAACATAATATTTATAAAGCACAGCACTTTTTTTCCTCCCACTTCCCAAATGTTTACACTCCCCACTTTTTACAATAAAAATTCCACTGTCACAGCTTTGGAGTGGGCACTGTGGGGAAGCATAATGCACATGACATTGTCAATTTATAAACTGGTGTACCATTTGGTGATGCATCAATATTAGTAAGTATGTTCCAATCTTTCTTATTTAGAAAAAACATGATTATTGCAAAAGAATGTATCAATCTTTATCAATTCTCCATTAGGCCATATACATTTTTGTACCAGAGGGAACGGTTTCCATTGCCTTGAAAATGTAGGATTATTACTGCATACACATTTCTAGGTGGCATTCACTCACTGTGGCTTATTAGCTTTACCGCAGCTAAATATTGTATGCGATTTTGCAGCGAATACTGAAATTGTGGTAAATTTGACGTGTTTTACAGAGATCAAGTTATGCAAATTGCTGTAAAATGTGCCATTTTTACTGCAATTTCTGTCATTCACTGCAAAAACTGTATGCTGGTATTAGCTGCAGTAATTCTTATAAGCTACAGTGAGTGAATACAGACATATGCTTTGTATCTAGAATTGCAGCTCGGTTCCATTCACCTAGTGTACTTGTCATATAGAAAAACCCTTCAGAGTGGCGACAAGGTTATTTTTAGTGCTCTCACTGCTGTTATTGAGTCCCTAAAAAGTCCCCTCAATGTGCACCAGAGCTGGACTGTTTGCCAGTAGTAAACACACAGGTTCTTTCTTTCCCTTAGTTGTCTAGCAAATCACAACACAGTCCAGCACCTACTCCTTATTGCTATGCCATGATAAGGCTGGTGAAAGTGCTCTGGACTGAACAGGCTCTCTCTTCTGCCCTCGGCACTAGGTAACCTCCACCTTCTGTGTGCCATCTTGATGTTGTTGTTAGAGACAGACTGAGCCCAAAAACAGGCAGTCGACAGAAGATTGCAGAAAAGGGGTACGGTGTAATTTTTGATAAATTAGGTAATTTACAAATATGTTACAGATTACACACGCAATTACAGAGTGAAATAGTTTGAGGCAACAGTGACCATTTAAAGTACTCATGTTTTTAAAACACTATACAACACAATAAACTTTAGTATGTCTGCATGATTACTTTACTGTGAATTTTTTCTGAACATGCTGCTCCAAAATTGCTATGAAGTACATGTCTTTAAAGGGGTACTCCGCCCCTAGACATCTTACCCCCTATCCAAAGGATAGGTGATAAGATGTCTGATCTCAGGGGTCCCGCCGCTGGGACCCCCCACAATCTCTGCTGCGGCACCGCAGTCATCTAATGCATAGAGCGAACTTCGCTCCATGCCTGATGACTAGCGACGCGCCCTCCCTTTCAATGCAAGAGACGACCACCACGCCCCCTCCCATAGACTTGCATTGAGAGGGTGTGGCTGTGACGTCTCTAGCCTCCGATGCTACAGCCAGTGTTCTAAACGTATATCGGGTGCTGCAGGAAGATTGCGGTGGGTCCCATTGGTGAGACCCCTGTGATCAGACATCTTATCCCCTATCCTTTGTATAGGGGATAAGACGTCTAGGAGTGGAGTACACCTTTAAGGCTAGAATCACACATGCTGTTTTAGTAGCAGTTTTTGAGCCAATGTCGGGTGGATTAAATATATAATAATGGTATGTCTGTTTGGGAGTGATACACTATATAATTGTATAAGCATAACAGAAGGTTGCAATATAAGATTTTACATCCAACCAACTAAATAATCTTCAATGAAATGTGGTTTATGTTTTGAACATCCATCTATAGGCAACCATTTAATGTCTTTAATGTCATTTGACGTTTTGTTCTGAATGTAAAGCAATTTCTCATTTTCTCATAGTGCACAAATGCTATTGCTCTGAAAAGCAATGAACAGGCTCTTCTAATGGAGCTGCCTTGAACAGAAAGGCCAAGGTTGGACCCCCAATTTCAGCCTTCAGTGATTTCTGCAATAATAGGAGTTCTGTGCTTTATTACAAGACAGCCAGGGTTGCTGTTTTCTTACCTCTTGTTCAACTTTGACCCTTAAACTTTATTGTGCCTAGCAGAAAAACTCATAAATCTGGCAAATTGATAGTATTTGTGGCACAAAGCAAAAAAACTTAGCACAACTAATGAGACACTCTTTGCTTGTGTGTATAACTAAAGTTACAAGTTCTCCAAAAGTGAGAAAAAATCCTAGAAGAGGGTTGCAAGACCAGCAAAGATTTCCAGAAGGTAAAGTGAGGACAACGTGATCTGTAACAAGATGGGAGTTTTTGTCAATCCTGAAGTTATGTCCACTAGGGCTGCAACTAACGATTATTTTAATAATCGATTAGCTGTCAATTATTTAATCGATTAATCATACAAAAAGGCTAAAATGCAAAAAAAAGCGGTTTAGCTGATTTAACTTGAAAAATTATATGTACAATGGCCACATTATAACAAACAGTTTCTAGGCAATTTTGTACTTATTTCTTTTAAGGCTTATTTTGTTTTTGTTTTTTCGCTTTTTTTGTATACAATAAGAAAAGGGGACAAATTTTTATTGGAGGAGAGGTTTATTTATATTTTAACGCCTTGCCGCAAATTAACATTCATTAAAGTCCATCTGCGGCACCCGAAGTATGAAATGCACTCAGCAGGTGAGCACGCATCATATCCGGTGGGTCCCAGTTGCTATAGGCAACCAGGACCCATGGCTGATGTCCGGCATAATCCCTTTAGACGCGGCAATCAATTTGACCGCCACGTCTAAAACGAAAGTAAACATTGCCGGTTAGCTCAGTGGTGCTGTTCGGGACCGTCGCGGTGAAATTGCGGCAGCACAAACTGCTTGCAGGACACGAGGAGGGTCCCTACCTGCCTCCTCGCTGTCCAATCGCCAAATTACTGCTCCCTGCCTGAGATCCAGGCAGGAGCAGTCAAGCGGCGATGCATGGCAGTGATCAGTGTAGGAAATCAGTGTGTGCAATGTTATAGTCCCCTATAGTCCCCGCTTTAACATTGCAAAAAAAAAAAAAAAAAAGTGAAAATAAAGTGTCAATAAATGTGATTTAACCCCTTCCCTAATAAAAGTTTGAATCACCCCCCTTTTCCCATTTAAAAAAAATTGTTTAAATAAAAATAAACATATGTGGTATCACTGCCTGCGTAAATTTTTCGAACTATAAAAATATATCGTTAATTAAACAGCAGTCAATGACATACACGTAAAAAAAAAATACAAAGTCCATAATAGCGTATTTTTGGTCACTTTTTATACCATGAAAAATATATAAAAAGTGAGAAAAAAGTCTGATCAAAACAAAAATGGTACCGATAAAAACTTCTGACCACTGCGCAAAAAATTAGTCCTCATACCGCCCCATTTTGGTGCATGTAGTCATGATTTTTTTTTAGTAGTAAAATAAAATCAAACCTATATAAATTGGGTATCCTTGCGACCGTATGGACCTACAGAATAAATATAAGGTGCAATTTTTATTTATTTATATATGTTCACTCCTATACACATTAGGGTATATGCAGACTTCAGAGCATGGCACCCTAGTGTCTGTAGTACAGACTATGTAGTACTACAGACGTTAGGGTGCAATACTCTGCACATACCCCCATGTGTATAGCAGTGTGTGTAGTACACACACACACTGCTATACACATGGGGGTATGTGCAGAGCATTGCACCCTAGTGTCTGCAGAAGACAGCATATTCAGACTATCAATTATAGCTATACAGAGCTTTCTTGTGCACATTGATACTTTTTACTGGCCTAGTGGGACTGGATACATTGGAATTCCGTCAGAGATTCCGGAGCAGCAGAGTCCAGAGTCCCGTTGGATTCTGCTGCTGTGCACATGGCAGGATTTCCATCCTAGATGTAACCTGTTCATTCTTTCTGCAGACTCTGCATGGAATGCATAGCCGTCTTTGAGACATTGAATTCCTGTGCAGTCCTAGCACGGGCATATTATGCCGGTACCAGGGCCAGATCATCATTGGCGCTCCTGGAGCACCTGCTCCGGGCCCCGTGCCCGCAGGGGGCCCCGTCACATTCGAGACATCCCTGCGGGCTGCTCAGTAGCGGACCATCGGCGGCTCCTGTGGACTCTTCCTGCTTTTTCTATTTTTCATATTTCCTTACCTGGCCGCACTCGGAAGGCTCAGGTAATGCGTCGGGTCTTGTGGGCTGTGACGAGTGACGTCTCCTGCGGCTCCTCTGCACAACGTCAGGGACATCACTCATCATTTCCTGCAGCCGCTACAGGGCGCAGTTTTCTTCATTACACCCCAGCGCTGCCGGAAATGATGAGTGACGTCCCTGACGCCGTGCAGAGGAGCGGCAGGAGACGTCACTCATCACAGCCCACAAGACCCGACGCATTACCTGAGCCTGCTGAGCGCGGCCAGGTAAGGAAATATGAAAAATAAAAGGCCGGGGGGGGGGGAGCAATGAGAAGGGGAGGATTATGAGTGGGGGAGGATGATGATCAGGGGGGTAATGATGATCAGGGGGGGGTAATGATGATATGGGGGGGGTAATGATGATCAGGGGGGGTAATGATGAGCAGGGGGGGTAATGAAGAGTAGGGGGGGTAATGATGAGCAGGGCGAGTAATGATTAGCAGGGGGTGTAATGATGAGCGGGGGGGGGGGGGGTAATGATGAGCGGGGGGGTAATGATGAGCAGGGGGTAATAATGAGCAGGGGGGAGGGTAATGATGAGCAGGGGGAGGGAAATGATGAGCGGGGGAGGGGGGTAATGATGAGCAGGGGGGGAGGGTAATGATGAGCAGGGGGAGGGTAATGATGAGCAGGGGGGTAATGATGAGCAGGGGGGTAATGATGAGCAGGGGGGGAGGGTAATGATGAGCAGGGGGAGGGTAATGATGAGCAGGGGGGGGTAATGATGAGCAGGGGGAGGGTAATGATGAGCAGGGGGGGGTAATGATGAGCAGGGGGGAGGGTAATGATGAGCAGGGGGAGGGTAATGATGAGCAGGAGGGTAATGATGAGCAGGGGGGTAATGATGAGCAGGGGGAGTAATGATGAGCAGGGGGGGTAATGATGAGCAGGGGGGGGTAATGATGAGCAGGGGGGTAATGATGAGCAGGGGGGGTAATGATGAGCAAGGGGATAATGATGAGGAGGGGGGTGGAATGATGAGCAGGGGGGGTAATGATGAGCAGGGGGGGGTAATTATGAACAGGGGGAGGTAATGATGAGCAGGGGGGAATGATGAGCGAGGGGGTAATGATGAGCAGGGGGGGGTAATGATGAGCAGGGGGGTAATGATGAGCAGGGGGAGGGTAATGATGACCAGGGGGGGGGTAATGATGAGCAGGGGGAGGGTAATGATGAGCAGGGGGGAGGGTAATGATGAGCAGGGGGGAGGGTAATGATGAGCAGGGGGGAGGGTAATGATGAGCAGGAGGGTAATGATGAGCAGGGGGTAATGATGAGCAGGGGGGGTAATAATGAGCAAGGGGTAATGATGAGCAGGGGGGGTAAGGATGAGCAGGGGGGTAATGATGAGCAGGGGGGATAATGATGAGCAGGGGGGATAATGATGAGCAGGGGGGGAAATGATGAGCAGGGGGGAATGATGAGCAGGGGGGGGAATGATGAGCGGGGGGGGGAATGATGAGCAGGGGGGGGATGATGAGCAGGGGGGGGAATGATGAGCAGGGGGAATGATGAGCAGGGGGGGAATGATGAGCAGGGAAGGAATGATGAGCAGGGGGGGATAATGAGCAGGGGGGAGAATGATGAGCAGGGGGGAGAATGATGAGCAGGGTGGGAGCATGATGAGAAGGGGGAAGCAGGGGGGGAGAATGATGAGCAGGGGGATGGAATGATGAGCAGGGGGGGAATGACGAGCAGGGTGGGGGGATGATGAGCAGGAGGGTGGAATGATGAGCAGGGGGGGAAATGATGAGCAGTGGGGGGTGGAATGATGAGCAGTGGGGGGGGGGGGAATGATGAGCAGGGGGGAATGATGAGCAGGGGGCAGAATAATATGCAGTGGGGGGTGGAATGATGAGCAGTGGGGGGTGGAATGATGAGCAGTGGGGGGGAATGATGAGCAGGGGGGAATGATGGGCATGGGGGTAATGATGAGCAACGGGGGGGATGATGAGCAGGGGAAAACACGAGAAAGGAGGTGGGGGGGGTAAATATGGCACAGGGGCTGATAAAAGGGGGAGGAAGGAGGGGGGGCAAACTGAGGATCAAGGGTAATCAAAGTTGGGGGGATGATGAGGCATATAGTTCAGAGCTTCCAAGTCATTTATTTTACATTTATTTTTTCCCCTCAAATTTTCCTGTGAAAATGAGGGTGTGTGTTATACGCAGATAAATACTGTCATTCCCCCTCCCCCCCCCCCTCACATTCAGCAGGACATCCCTGTGTCCTGAAAGATCTTTTTGGGACACAAGGATGTCCCAGTTACCTTTCTGCGGCCCCGCACTAACTTTAAAAACGCTGGGGCCGCCAGGAGGTAGCGCACGCAAGGACATCACAGACGTCCCGTGCGTGCGCCCGTAGGAGCGGAGCAGCGAGGATGCATGCATGGTAAGTTACCTACACGTCATCTTCAGTGCTCCGACCACTGCTCCTCCGGTCCCGGGACCTACTGCTATGGCCCCTAGGCCATAGCAGTAGATCAATCATGACCCCGGACCAGAGGAGCGGTGGTCGGAGCACTGAAGTGGGGCAGTACACAGACATACAGTCTCCAGCCATACACTGTATATGACTGGAGGCTGTGTGTCTGTGGGGGACACTGCCAACATAATGTGGGGGGACTATAACCTAATGCGGGGGAACTGCAATCTACTGTGGGGGAACTGTCATGCCCCCTCCCATAGACTTGCATTGAGGGGGCTGGGCGTGACATCACATGGGGGAAACGTCGCGATCTTCTGTTCCCGTGGACGGGAGCCAGAACCTCCAGCGCTGCCAGAAGCAGATACAGATGGGTGCTGCATGCTATATTGCGGGGGTCCCCAGCGGCAGGACCCCCGCGATCAGACATCTTATCCCCTATCCTTTGGATAGGGGATAAGATGTCTAGGGGTGGAGTACCCCTTTAAGGACCAGGGGAGGACTAAGGCTATGTTTCCAGAGAAGGCAAAAGCACAAAAAAAAATGCCCAAAAATTACCATAACACAGGAAAAAGCAGTAGCCGTTTTTCTGTGTTTTTGCAGGTAAAAAAAAAGGGGGAAACCTAGCCTTAGGGGTCTCTGGGAGCAGGAGTCTGGAGGAGGACTTAGGGGTCTGGGGGGCAGAGGGGTCTGGGGGAATTAGGGCTTGTCTACACTACGAACTTCCGCCAGCAGAATTTTGCTTGTTTTCAATGGAATGCTGCTGCTCTGTGCACACTACAGAAGACACAGTGTGTGGTATTATTTTTAGAGGGCATGATGTTTGGCAGTATAATATACAGGGTACACAGGGTTTGGCAGTATTATATTTAGGAAGCACAGTCTCTTGAAGGGTTATAATGATTGTTGTCTTTATACAGAGGATGAGAAGGATGAGGATCGGCTGGCAAAGTGAGGAACCAATGATGTCCAGGAGTCAAACTTTACAGATGAAGATGGAGCTGGAAGAAGACATTGGCCCTGATTTATCAATCTGTCTGAGACAGAAACTGGAGTGATTTTCCCAAGCAACCAATCACAGCTCATGTTTTATATCTTATGGAGCTCTGGTAAAATGAAAGATTAGTCGTGATTGGTTGCTTGGGAAAATCACTCCAGTTTCTGTCTCAGACAGATTGATAAATCATAATGAAGCGTGTCAACATAGCCTAAGAAATAGATTTACTGATTGCAAGGTGTAAAATTTGGTGGGGGATGTATAATATGGAGACTGGGAGTTCAATTTTCTATTTGAGGAAATGACTGGTATTTATTTAAGAATGTGCACACCACCCTATAGGTATTGTTTTAGAGGCAAACATTCTCTCTTATAGATGTACTTCCTTAGGATACAGAATGAATTCTTTTAAGATGTAAGAGCAACATTACAAGCTATTCAGATACAATGTAATGTTACCCATGTTTCTAAAATCAAAGAAAAGTTAAAATCCTGGATGAAATGACTGTCCATGATGTGTACAAAGGATCAAACTAAAGACTTCAAAAAGGCTGAAGTAACATTAGAGAAGCAGATAAGATTGTTAAACACTGAAACCCTTATCAAGGTCCTGCGCTCCTAACTCTCTAACCCTTCCTTAGAACTCCTATATCATTACACTTTCATTATCTATCTTTTTTCTATGCGCACTTTCCCTGATTTCTCTTACGTCATTCTATTGATTCATACAACTCTGTTCAGAAAAAAACAGGCATTCTTCATCCTTATACAATTCAACGGTATGACATTCATGTGACTGCATTTGGTCCAATTTTTTAAATCTGGACCTAATCCAAAAAATCTTAAAAAATCCTCTCTTGTCCCTCAATTTGGGACACTTACAAGCAATGCTTTTTAAATGTGGAGGAACTGTTATCATGGGATAAGAAGCCATAAAAGTATTTTCATTCTACATGTAAATGAGCAGAAGAGCACACCTTCATATAGTAATAAACTGTTATTCTTGTACTAGTAGTTACCAGAGACAGAAATTCGTATACATGAAAAGTAAATTTTTTGTTTATGTTCATAAATATAATGGGTATTCCTACGTCAACATGTTATCCCCTATCCACAGCTTATCAGTCATGGTCCGCCTGCTGGGACATCTGCTGATGGGAAGGCAGGCAAAATATGACCCAGGATAAACAAGAGAGGGGGGGGGGGGTTATATCCCCCTATACAGAATGAATAGAGCACTGGATATGCATGTGCTCCATTAATTTAGGGATACCGATTACCTATGTTCTTGGGATCGACAGGAATCCTAGTGGTCGAAGCTCCACTGATGCACTAGTTATTCAGTTATCCCCTTACTTGCTGAAATGAGAATACCCCTTTTGTATGTTTCTGAAGTCCAGTTATTTGGGACCTATGTAGGGGGACATATAAGTAAGGTAGGAATGAAGTATATGTAGCATTCACATATTGTGGATTGAGAACTGCATAGAATGAGCTTGTGATCTAGCATTTTAGAAAACTCTACTGCAGAGGTTCCCAACTTTATTTTTATTGGGGGAGGGAATCACAACAGTTTTTCCATTGCATGGAAAGCCTCCATTTCTTTGCTACCTCAAAAAATGCTCATATTGAAACACTTCCTTAACATGAACATTGAAGAATTGTATTCAGGTTTCTTGCAACTGGAAACTAATTTGCCTCCCTACATTTGAGCTTCTTATTTTGGCTTCTCAACAACCAGCAGGCCCCTCCTGAAGCCAAGTTAAACACGTATGAGGTGTCCTAAAGAGATGTTTCTCACCATAAAATACGTGTGACCTGATCGGTGATTTGCATTCTATACTGAATGTTGACAGTGGCCACTGCAAAAAAAAAAAGCAGAAGTTTTTTTCACAATAATTCTCAATAGGAAAGTATTCCTGACATATCTGTTTTAGTAGTCCTCATGAAAAAGCAATGTGGAAGCATCTTATCTGAGAACTCATGCTGTTCCTCTGATATTCCTTTGGGAAACATACACTTAATTATTACAGATCCTCTTTAAAGGGGATCCACTTTCTGATCTCACATGTTTATTGGCAGCATCCGAATTTCAATGACCCCCAAAGAGCATCTCTACAATGGGTGGTAACTTGTCGGTCCAGTTACGGAGAGAACTGCAGCTTCACTACATTCAAGTGAATAGGGCTAAGTTGCAGTACCTGCAAAGCTTCAAGATGGGAATGGGAAAAATGCATTCAAACATTAGACTAGGGTTGAATACTCCACAATGAAATTCTAGTTATATGTTGTTACTTGTGCTACAACCCCCCCCCCCCCCCCCCTCCCTTAAATTAAAAAGCAGACTGCACCGTGTAAATATGTCTTTAAAAATGTTTAAAAATGTAAAAAAAGATAATGTCACATTTTAAACATCAATATTCTTGCTGTAGCTTCGTTGTAGGAACTCCATTGTAGCAATGACTCTTCAAAGCCATTTCAAATGCTTCACTTGTCAATAGATAGAGCTCTTAACAGGACACATTGTGCAGATCCTCTGTTAAATCTTGCTGGATCCTGCTAAATCTGGTTTTATCCTAAGGACACTGTTTTTCCATGACTATGATCTACTTACTTCAAGGCTTGTCAGTGGGGAGTGTTTGACTTTTGGCCTCTGGAACACACAAAATTACTTTATGGTCTCTAAAATCCCATTCAGGAAAGCCTGTAGCACTGGATATCACCAGACACATGTGTCAGCTGTGATACACATACTTGTTCAGCATGGAGAAAATTATATTTATAAGTAAATAGATATGATGGTATAATGTGGGAGGATAATACAATAGGGGAGCTACATCTATCGGCAGTCCTGTTAATCACTTTAATAGTCCTGACATGTCACAGTCCTTAGAGGATTTTTTTTAAACGTATTGTGCATGTTATTTCAACTGCATCTACAATTATGAAAACATAGAAAATATATTTTTATTCAAGTTTTGGCTATGTTGACATGTATTTTTTTTATTTTATGAAAAAGTTATTTACAAAAAGTGGAACGAATTAAAAATTTCAGCACCTTTTTTGGAAGGGGATTCATGGTTCACCTATCTATTTGTAGAATTTGTGGGAATCATGGGCCTATTTAGTAACTTTTCTATCTGCTCTGTTTTGACTTTTAATATGATGGATTAAATTAGTGTGCACAGCCTTGGGGCACTTTTCCTTCAGATACTGGTTGAAGAGCCAACACATTGATATGCAGTCCAAAGTTCTCATCAGCCACAATTATAAATAGAGCAGGTGGTCCAGAAGAGCCTGGTATTAAAAGTACTTCGGTGGAAAATAAATATTTTCAAATCAACTGGTGCCAGAAAGTTAAACAGATTTGTAAATTACTTCTATTTAAAAATCTTAATCCTTCCAGTACTTCAGCTTCCGCATACCACAGAAAAAGTTGCGTAGTTCTTTCCAGTCTGACTACAGTGCTGCTACCTCTCTCCGTGTCAGGAATTGTCCAGAGCAGGAGAGGTTTGCTATGGGTATTTGCACCTGCTCTGGACAGTTCCTGGCATGGATAGAGGTGGCAGCGGAGAACTACACAACTTCCTTTGGAGCAAACAGCAGCTGATAAGTACAGGAAGGCTTAAGATTTTTCAATAGAAGTCATTTACAATCTGTATAACTTTCTGGCACCAGTTCGTTTGAAAACATGTTATTTTTTCTCTGGAGTACCCCTTCAAAATTTCCTCTTCAATAAATTAGCAAATATTTCTAATATACTGTGTCAAAAACTTAGAATACAGTCCTTGGCACCACTGTAGCTACACCATTTAGAGCCAACTGTAGTACACGGCAGCTGAGTATCCCTGTGTGCTTGACCTTGTATGCAGTGCTCTCGTGTAGAAAACAATACAACTAACAATCCTCCAAGTGTAAGAAGATAAACAAAGCGCTCACCGGGCACTTAAGCAGATGTCTTTAAGCTTTATTGCAGAATATCAACTGGATACATCTTGTACAGGGGAGTGGACAGGAGTGGTGGCGTGAGGGGTGGATGGGCAACGGACCGTATTGCACGGTGTCACGCTTCATCAGGGGCCTGATGCCGCGCAATACGGTCCATTGCCCATCCACCCCTCACGCCACCGCTCCTGTCCGCTCCCCTAAACAGGATGTATCCCGTTGATTTTGTGCAATAAAGCTTGAAGACATCTGCTTAAGTGCCCAGTGAGCGCTTAAGTTTATCTTCTTACACTTGGTGGATTTATAATATACTGTTTCATTTTGTCATTATGGGTATTTTGTGCAGAAGATGGGGGATTATTATCATTATTTTTTTTACATTTAGCACAAGTACACAACAAAACTTGGAAAAAAAAAGTATAAGGGCTTGAAATCTTACCAAATGCACTGTAAACTTTTTTGCCTTCACTATTCCTGCATTGGAGTGCAGTCTTCTAACTCTATATATACATGTCACAGCACAGGAAAAAAGCACAACAAATATTATTGCACAGGAATCACATATTTACAAAAAGCCACCGCTGTGACCTCACAACATAGGAAAAAAGTTACATACAGAAATACTGTAAAATACAGGAATAATGTAATAAACACAATGCTGCAGTGAAGGGATAATGCAAACAGCGGAAGTAGCCATGATGGAATTAAGAATGGGGTAATTTTCTTTCTTTTGTCCAAGATCATCCCCACTCCCCACCTTTTTTTTTCTTCTTCTCCTTCCTCTTTTGCATGTACTGTCCTGGTCCTTCCAGTTCATCTGTCCCTTCAATCCCTACTGATTTAATTACACAGCCAGCATAACAACCTCCTTTAGGCTAGGACATGGTGGTTCCTCCTGCTTGTTTGGTTGCTGAACCATGCCACATTTTATGCCATGTCTATGTAAATGTTCTGGTCCTTTTTTTCTTAGGCTGCTTTCACACTATAAAAATATTTCCGTTATGAACGCCCGTTAGGAAATCGGCAGTTATACGGCCAGTACAAAATCACTAATTGCCGTTAGAAAATCCCATTATATGGGATTTTTCCAATAGCCATTTTAACGCGTTGTCGCCCGTTATTAATAACGGACATTATTTTGTGACGGGCGATAGTAACGGGAGAATTAGTGCATGCACTATTTCTTCCGTTCATTCGCCCATCACAAATTAACGTCCGTTAGGCTGGGTTCACACTACGGTTTGTAACTACGGTTCCCGAATACGGCTGAGTGCGGGCGCCGCGATTAAGCACCGCCCCCCCTCCTCCCAGCCGTATACGGGAACCGTAGTTACAAACCGTAGTGTGAACCCAGCCTTATTAATAAAAGGGTATAACTGGTTAAAACGGCTATTAGAAAATCCAGTTATAGTCTATGGGATTTTTCTAGCGGCCGTTAGTGTTTTTGTACCCACCGTATAACTGGCGATTTCCTAACGGGAATATTTTTTAGTGTGAAAGCAGCCTTAAAAAACACCTTCCTTGTTCTGATTTTTATTTTTTTATTTTTTAAATAGGGAGCTAAGAATGGGACTCCATTAACTTTACCATGCCACCTTATCTATACTTCATGGCTAACCACACCTTATCTGTGGAGTGATATGGGCATGATGGGTTCTTTTGCCCCATAGCAAGCTATGCTTGTTACCATGGTACTTACATTCATGAATAATTGTTATGCTGGTGAATCTTTGTTATGATTTTTTAAATAAATTATCCCGTGTACACTCTGCTGGTGGGCAGCTTAACAGGAAGAAATCCCTTCACTGAACACAATCACTTTGATTTCTCAGTTGGTGTTCAGCCACTCAAGAGTATGGACAGCCACAGGGAGCTTAACTTTAATTTCCTTAAGACATTCAGTTCCATGCACCTTTGTGTGATGCTTTTTGCGAGGAGTTTCAGAGTTCGTGCTCCAAGGCACTTACATCTTTTTTTTTTTCAGAAATGTATTTTTGGATGTACTTTGTAAATATTCCCTGGTTCCTGGAAAATGAACAAGACATTGTCTAAAATGTTCTGCTGGATTATTTCCCAGAAAAATATAAATAAATGGATTGCCATGAAAAGTTTATTTAAAAATAGATGTGGTAGTTTGCGTTTTATAACTAACTGAAGTATAGCAACACTACCAAAACCAGTATCCCTGCTAAGAAAATAAAAAACAGATTCTGTCTTTGTATTAGTCCTTATCCAATGTTATTTTTATTAGTTATTTTGTGGTGGCTTAAATATTTTTGCATGAGGTTTGTGCCCAAGACAGGATAATAATTTGGTCATCATGGGTACTATAAAATTAGATCCAGTTTTTGATCCATGCCCTTCCTGCATGTAGCATTCTTCTAAGGGTGCATTCACACTACAATTGTGTGATACGGTCAACCGATCCAGCAGACCACAGTTTTCAGTCCGGGTATGGTGAAAAAAAGCAGACTCCAACAGGCCCATTTAAATGAATGGGATACGGCAGCGGATGGTTTTGAAATTTCCCTGTTGGGTCCGGCGACCGTATCACACAATCATAGTGTGAATGTACCCTTAGTTGGTGTCTGCTACTGTTGACTGACTGACTGATGGGAACAGCCTAGTTCTGTAATTGGGTCTCTCTTGGTCAATTCCACAGACAGTGAATGAAGCAGCAGTGGACATCACAACTAACCCATTAAGATGGGGACCCAGGTCCCCCAATCCTGTGACTACTGCGTGTCCGGCTGTTAGGACTTATGGATAAGTGATAAATTACATATTTGTTGCTGCATATTTCCCTACCTATTGAAGTCAATGAGTAGCAAAATATGCAGCTAATTTTGCTACCCATTGACTCCAATGGGTAGGAAAATACACAGCAACAAATACACAGCAAAATCCGCTACATGGGACCCTACCCTAAATGTGTATTATTCAATCTTTAACCGGGTCATGTTGCTGGCTCCTAACTTTTTAAACGTGTTACTATATTTGTTTTAGCCCTCCTTAACCCCTTAAGGACCAGGCCAATTTTCACTCTAGGACCAGAGCGTTTTTTGGACATCTGACCACTGTCACTTTAAGCATTAATAACTCTGGGATGCTTTTACCTTTCATTCTAATTCGAAGATTGTTTTTTCATGACATATTCTAATTTATGTTAGTGGTAAAATTTTGTTGATATTTGCATCATTTCTTGGTGAAAAATTAAAAAATTTTATGAAAAATTGAAAATGTAGCATTTTTCTAACTTTGAAGCTCTCTGCTTGTAAGGAAAATTGACATAACAAAATAATTATATTTTGATTCACAAATACAATATGTCTACTGTGTTTGCATCATAAAGTTGACATGTTTTTACTTTTGGAAGACATCAGAGGGCTTCAAAGTATAGCAGCAATTTTCCAATTTTTCACAAAATTTTCAAAATCAGAATTTTTCATGGACCAGTTCAGGTTTGAAGTGGATTTGAAGGGTCTTCCTATTAGAAATACCCCATAAATGACCCCATTATAAAAACTACACCCCTCAAAGTATTCAAAATGACATTCAGTATGTGTGTTAACCCTTTAGGTGTTTCACAGGAATAACAGCAAAATAAAGGATAACATTCAAAATCTTCATTTTATACACTCACATGTTCTTCAGACCCAGTTTTTGAATTTTTACAAGAGGTAAAAGGAGGCAAATCCTCTCAAAATTTGTAACCCAATTTCTCTCGAGTAAGGAAATACCTCATATGTGTATGTCAAGTGTTCCGCGGGCGCTCTAGAGGGCTCAGAAGGTAAGGAGTGACAATGGGATTTTGGAGAGTGAGTTTTTCTGAAATGGTTTTTGGGGGGCATGTCGCATTTAGGAAGCCCCTATGGTGCCAGAACAGCAAAAAAAAAAAAAAAAACACATGGCATACCATTTTGGAAACTACACCCCTCAAGGCACATAACAAGGGGTCCAGTGAGCCTTAACACCCCACAGGTGTTTGATGACTTTTCGTTAAAATCGGATGTGTAAATGAAAAAAAAAATTTTCACTAAAGTGCATTTTTCCCCCCAAATTTACCTTTTTTATAAAGGGTAAATGGAGAAAATGCCCCCCCAAAATTTGTAACCCCATCTCTTCTGAGTATGGAAACACCCCATGTTAGGACTTAAAATGCTCTGCGGGCAAACTACAATGCTCAGAAGAGAAGGAGTCACATTTGGCTTTTTGAAAGCAAATTTAGCTGAAATGGTTTTTGGGGGGCATGTCGCCCCTATGGTGCCAGAACAGCAAAAAAAAAAAAAAAACACATGGCATACTATTTTGGAAACTACACCCCTCAAGGAACATAACAAGGGGTACAGTGAGCCTTAATACATCACAGGTATTTCACGACTTTTTGTTAAAGTTGGATGTGTAAATGAAAAAAAAATATTCACTAAAATGCTGGTTTTTCCCCAAATTTTACATTTTTGCAAGGGGTAATAGGAGAAAATTACCCCCAAAATTTGTAACCCAATTTCTTCTGAGTATGGAAATACCCTATGTGTGGACGTCAAGTGCTCTGCTGGCGCACTACAATGCTCAGAAGAGGAGGAGCGCCATTGAGCTTTTGGAAAGGGAATGTGTTTGGAATGAAAGTCAGGGGCCATGTGCGTTTACAAAGCCCCCCGTGGTGCCAGAACAGTGGACCCCCCCACACACACATGTGACCCCATTTTGGAAACTACACCCCTCACAGAATTTAATAAGGGGTGCAGTGAGTATTTACACTCCACTGGCGTTTGACAGATCTTTGGAACAGTGGGCTGAGCAAATGCAAAATTACATTTTTCTCTTTCACGGACCACTGTTCCAGAAAACTGTCAGACACCTGTGGGGCGTAAATGCTCATTGTACCCCTTATTACATTACGTGAGGGGTGTAGTTTCCAAAATGGGGTCATGTGGGGGGGGGGGGGGTCCATTGTTCTGGCACTGTGGGGGCTTTGTAAACACACGTGGCCTTCAATTCCGGACAAATTTTCTCTTCACAATCCCAATGGTGCTCCTTCTCTTCTGAGCATTGTAGTTCGCCCTCAGAGCACTTTACATCCACATATGGGGTATGCTCTTATTTAGAAGAAATGGGGTTACAAATTTTGAGGGGCTTTTTTCCTATTTTCCCTTGTGAAAATGAAAAATTTAGGGTAACACCAGCATTTTAGTGAAATTCTTTTTTTAATTTATTTTCCCATCCAACTTTAATAAAAATACGTCAAACACCTGTGGGGTGTTAAGGCTCACTATACCCCTTGTTACATTCTGTGAGGGGTGTAGTTTCCAAAATGGGGTCACATGTGGGTATTAATTTTTTTGCGTTTATGTCAGAACCGCTGTAAAATGAGCCACCCCTGTGCAAATGTACATAGTGCGCTCTCACTCCTGAGCCTTGTTATGCACCCACAGAGCATTTTAGGCCCACATATGGGGTAGTTCCGTACTCATGAGAAATTGCATTACAAATTTTGGGGGTCTTATTTTTCCTTTTACCTCTTGTGAAAATAGTATGGAGCAACACCAACATGTTAGTGTAAAACTTTACATTTTTTACACTAACAGGCTATTGTAGACCCCAACTTTTCCTTTTCATAAGGGGTAAAAGGAGAAAAAGCCCCCAAAAATTTGTAGTGCAATTTCTCTCGAGTACGGAAATACTCCATATGCGGTACTAAACTGTTTCCTTGAAATACGACAGGCCTCTGAAGTGAGAGAGCAACATGCACATTTGAGGACTAAATTAGGGATTGCATAGGGGTGGACATAGGGATATTCTACGCCAGTGATTCCCAAACAGGGTGCCTCCAGCTGTTGCTAAACTCCCAGCATGCCTGGACAGTCAGTGGCTGTCCAGAAATGCTGGGAGTTGTTGTCTTGCAACAGCTGGAGGCTCCGTTTTGGAAACACTGCTGAACAATAAGTTTTTCATTTTTATTGGGGGGGGGGGGCAGTGTAAGGGGGTGTATATGTAGTACTTTACCCTTTATTATGTGTTAGTGTAGCGTGGTGTAGTGTTTTTAGGGGTACATTCGCACTAGCGGGTTACAGTGAGCTTACCGCTAGGAGTTTGCGCTGTGGCAAAAAATTTGCCGCAGCTCATACTTGAAGCAGGAAACTTACTGTAAACCTGCCTGTGTGAATGTACCCTGCACATTCACATGGGGGGGGGGGGGGGGCAAACCTCCAGCAGTTTCAAAACTACAACTCCCAGCATGCACTGACCGACCATGCATGCTGGGAGTTGTACTTTTGCAACAGCTGGAGGCACACTGGTTGGAAAACCTTCAGTTAGGTTCTGTTACCTAACTCAGTATTTTCCAACCAGTGTGCCTCCAGCTGTTGAAAAACTACAACTCCCAGCTTGTATTGATCTTCAAAGTGCATGCTGGGAGATGTAGTTATGCAACAGCTAGAGGTACACAACTACAACTCCCAGCATGCCGAGACAGCTGTTTGGGCATGCTGGAATTTGCAACATCTGGAGGTCTACAGTTTAGAGACCACTGCACAGTGATTTCCAAACTGTGGACCTCCAGATGTTGCAAAACTACAAATCCCAGCATGCCCAGACAGCAAACTGCTATGTGGGCATGCTGGGAGTTGTAGTTTTGCAAGATCTAGAGGGCCACAGTTCACAGCACAGTGATGTCCAAACTGTGACCCTCCAGCTGTTACAAAACTACAAATCCCAGCATGACAGCTGTCTGGGCATGCTGGGAGTTGTAGTTTTGCAACATCTGGAGGGCAACAGTGTAGAGACCACTGTATAGTGGTCTCAAACTGTAGTCCCCTAGATGTTGGTATGCAACTTACCGGCTTCCATCAGATCCAGGGAGCCGTCCTCTTCTGTCGCACAACATGCCGCCCGCGCTGATCATCGACACCGATCGTCGCCCGCAGGGTAAGTAGCTCTTCGGCGCCGGTCTCCTTCATTTCCCCGTCCTGCCCCGCCTATTGTGGGTGGGCAGAATGCGGAAAATGAAAGTTAACCCCACCCGCCCCCGATCGCTTCTAGATGCCCAATAGCAGGGATAGGAGGGGTGGCATGACATGGGGGAGTCTGATGCCCCCCCTGGGCATTTGCGCGGGGTGCCTGCTGATCGATATTAGCAGTCACCCCGGTCCGGTCCCCACCCGGCACGTGGCGAGAACCGAAATTCCACGGGCGTACAGGTACGCCCTTGGTCCTTAAGTACCAGGGAGCAAAGGCGTACATGTATGCCCTTGATCCTTAACAGGTTAAAGGGGTTATCCAGGAAAAAACTTTTTTTATATATCAACTGGCTCCAGAAAGTTAAGCAGTTTTGTAAATTACTTCTATTAAAAAATCTTAACCCTTTCAGTACTTATGAGCTGCCGAAGTTGAGTTGTTCTTATCTGTCTAAATGCTCTCTAATGACACCTGTCTCAGGAACTGTCCAGAGTAGAATCAAATCCCCATAGTAAACCTCTTCTACTCTGTGCAGTTCCCGAGACAAGCAGAGATGTCAGCAGAGAGCACTGTTGCCCGACAGAAAAGAACCACTCAACTTCAGCAGATGATAATTATTGGAAGGATTAAGATTTTTTAATAGAAGTAATTTACAAATCTGTTTAACTTTCTGGAGCCAGTTGAAATATAAAAAATTTTTTTTCCTCGAATACCCCTTTAAGCATGAAATAAAATGCATGTAAAACAACCCAAAAAAGTGCTTTGTACATAATGCATTTTATATTTCCCTATAGGCTTCGAAGTGACAATTAGATTCCTAAAAACACGATAAAAGATAAAAACCATGAATGAAAATGCTCTGGAAAAAAAATTAAAAGCTCTGTGTATGAATCCAGCCTGGGAATTACAGGACTACAAAAGAACCCAATGGAAAAATACTAAAGTCTTAGCTTTGGTTTTTGTTTATACCATTCACCTCGCAGTTTCATTATGATAATATTTTATTAGCTCGGACATTTTTGCATTCTGCAATACCAAATATATTTATGTTTACTTTTACTGACATTATTTTATTAGTAAAATGAGAAAAGGGGGGTTTAAAATTGTATTAGGGGAGGGTCTTATTCACGTTTTAAAACATTTTTCCCCTACTCCATAGGGGACTATTACATGCAATTTTACAATTTCTAACATTGTTCAATGTCATAGGCAAAGCATTGATCATTATTATTGGCGCTCTACTTATATAGGCTGCTGAGGCTGCCTGTATTCCTGAAGTGCTGATCAAACAGTACAGAGGCAAGTAGGGACCCTTTCCTGTCATTTCAACTGATCAGGACCTTGCGATTGCCCTGTGGTGGTCCCAATCAGCCCTGTAAAAACCCATAGCAGGGATGTTGAAATCCTATCACCCAGGACAAGTAGTTCTGGGCGCCAGGCAGGTGAATTTGTCATAGATTTAGCCCTGTATCGGGCTAGCAGGGACAGACCGACTTCCCCCTTATTTTACTTTAAAGGGGTTATCCAGGAAAAAACTTTTTTATATATATCAACTGGCACCAGAAAGTTAAACAGATTTGTAAATTACTTCTATTAAAAAATATTATTCCTTTCAGTACTTATGAGCTTCTGAAGTTATGGTTGTTCTTTTCTGTCTGTGCTCTCTGATGACACGTGTCTTGGGAACTGCCCAGTTCAGAAGAGGTTTACTATGGTGATTTGCTTCTAAACACTGCAAAAAAAAAGTGAATGAAGATCATTTAACCCCTCCCCTAAAAAAAAAGTTTGAATCACCCCCCTTTTCCATTTAAAAAAAACAAACTGTGTAAATAAAAAAAAATATATATGGTATCGCCGCGTGCGGAAATGTCCGAATTATAAAAATATATCATTAATTATACTGCACAGTCAATGGCGTACGTGCAAAAAAATTCCAAAGTCCAAAATAGTGTATCAACAAGTCCGATCAATACAAAAACGGTACCACTAAAAACTTCAGATCACAGAGCAAAAATGAGTCCTCATACTGCCCCATATGCGGAAAAATACAAACGTAAAAGGGGTCAGAAGATGACAATTTTAAACATATAAATTTTCCTGCATGTAGTTATGATTTTTTTCAGAAAATCAAACCTATATAAGTAGGGTACCATTTTAATTGTATGGACCTACAGAATAAAGATAAGGTGTCATTTTTATCCTGAAATTTACTGCGTGGAAACAGAAGCCCCCAAAACTTAGGAAATGGCGTTTTTTTAAAATTTTGTCTCACAATGATTTTTTTTCCCGTTTCGCTGTAGATTTTTGGGTAAAATTACTGATGTCATTACAAAGTAGAATTGGTGGCGCAAAAAAAAACCATCATATGGATTTTTAGGTGCGAAATTGAAAGAGTTATGATTTTTTAAGGAAAAAATGAAAGTGCAAAAACAGAAAAACCCCTGGTCCTTAAGGGGTTAAGAAGGATCTGTGCTTCTCTTGGGGCTAAATGGCTTTGTTGTGAGATTAACATAACACTGTGGCTATCTTTTTCTGAACTAGTATTTCCTGTTTCAGTTTTCATTTTTTTTCTCCCTCCTACACATCATCCACCCCATCCATTGAAACATAAATGAGCTGCATCCATTCAAAAGACCTGTCGTTTTCAATCAGGGTGCCTACAGCTGTTGCATTAGTTGCAGATTGATCTCTCTCCCACCAAGCGATTCCTCCACCCATTGAAGCAGACAGGCTCCCTGTCATCAGCTGACTAGTGAGTCAGGTCTCGGCCGCATTGCAACCTGGGAAAAATCTGAGACAACAGTAATTTTGTATGCTGTTAAAAATGAACATTGGAGAGAAAATCACAGAAGAATTGTGAGAAAACAGTCACAGGTAGAGACACTATATTATGAACTACACTAACTTTACAGTCCCTGTAACATAGTCAAATAAAAAAAAATCCTGGAATACCCCTTTAACCCCTTCCCGCATTATGACTTATATAAACGTCATGATGTGCTGGTAGTTCGCGCATCATGACGTTTATAAAAGTCATCAGTTAACCCGGTGATGCACGGGTTAACTGGCAGAAGTCCAGCTTTTACCAGTGGGGGACAACTTCTGCAAGCCCCCCCAGGACCATCTGTGGATGGTCCTGGTCAGCGATCACTGTGATTGGTCCCTGTGGACTAATCATAGTGATCGCTGACTGGGGGGGTTAAAGTTCAGATCCCCCGACTGCCCGCCCCTAGAAGTCGGGCAGAGCGGGGGAAATGGATCCCGGGAGCTGCGGGGGGACCACGGCACATACCTGCCGGGACGGCGCGGCATTACGGACCGGCGGCAGGCACACATGGAGGCGGCGGCAGTCAAGTGAAGAAGCAGCGGCGGCAGTCAAGTGAAGAAGCAGCGGCGGCGGCAGGCAAGTGGAAACAGCAGTGAAAATCGCCGTAAAGTGATATTCACTGCTGCTTCTAGGAATTTCAAAACTACAACTCCCAGCATGCCCAGACAGCCTTTGGCTGTCTGGGCATGCTGGGAGTTGTAGTTTTGCAACATCTGGAGGGCCGCAGTTTGGAGACCACTGTGCAGTGGTCTCCAATCTGTGCTCTTCCAGATGTTGCAAAACTACAACTCCCAGCATGCCCAGACAGTCCAGGCAT
The DNA here is from genome assembly GCF_029499605.1 of Hyla sarda. Lineage (NCBI taxonomy): Eukaryota > Metazoa > Chordata > Amphibia > Anura > Hylidae > Hyla > Hyla sarda. The sequence goes on from NC_079195.1 coordinate 112,187,115, forward strand.
GCTGGGAGTTGTAGTTCTGTAATATCTGGCCCTTTAGATGTTGCCAAACTACAACTCCCAGCATGCCTGGGCAGTCTGGGCCTGCTTGGAGTTGAAGTTTTGCAACAGCTGGAGGAACACGGGTTGGGAAACATTGAGTTAGGAAACAATGTTTGCCTCCAGTTGTTGCAAAACTACAACTCCCAGCATGCCCAGACAGCCGAAGGGCATGGTGGGAATTGTAGTTTTGCAACAAGTGGAAGAGAACAGTTGGGAGACCGCTAAGTAGTGGTGTCCAAACTGTAGCCCTCCAGATGTTGCAAAACTTCAACTCCAAGCATGCACAGACTGCCCAGGCATGCTGGGAGTTGTAGTTCGGCAACATCTGAATGGCCATATATTACAGAACTACAACTCCCAGCATATCTGGACTGTCTGGGCATGCTGGGAGTTGTAGTTTTGCAACATCTGGAAGAGCAAAGATTGAAGACCACTGCACAGTGGTCCCCAAACTGCGGCCCTCCAGATGTTGCAAAACTACAACTCTCAGCATGCACGAACAGCCAAAGGGCATGCTGGGAGTTGTAGTTTTGCAACAGCTCGAGGTTTGACCCGCCCATGTAAATGTACATTCACACGGTCGGGTTTACAGCGAGTTTCACGCTGCATGTTTGAGATGCCGCAAATTTTCCGCTGCAGCTCAAACTCCCAGCGGGAAACTCACTGTGAACCGAACCGTGTGAATGTACCCTAAAAACACTACACAAAATAAAAAGTAAAACACTACATATACACATACCCCTACACAGTCGCGCGCCCCCCCCCCCCCCCCAATAAAAAAGAAAAACATCAGGTACGGCACTGTTTCCAAAACAGAACCTCTAGCTGTTGCAAAACAACAACTCCCAGTATTGCCGGACAGACATTGCCTGTCCAGGCATGCTGGGAGTTTTGCAACAGCTGGAGGCACCCTGTTTGGGAATCACTGGCGTAGAATACCCCTATGTCAATCTCTATGCAAATCCCTAATTTAGACCTCAAATGCACATGGCGCTCTCTCACTTCTGAGCCCTGTCGTATTTCAAGGAAACAGTTTAGGGCCACATATGGGATATTTCCGAACTCGGGAAAAATTGCCTAACAAATTTTGGGGGGCTTTTTCTCCTTGTATCCCTTATGAAAATGTAAAGTTGGGGTCTACTCCAGCATGTTATTGTAAAAAAAATTTAATTTTTTACAGTTACTTGCTGGTGTTGCCCCATACTTTTTATTTTCACAAAAGGTAAAAACAAAAAAAGACCCCAAAAATTTGTAACGCACTTTCTCCTGAGTACAGAAATACCCCATATGTGGACATAAAATGCACTGCGGGCGCACAACAAAGTTCAGGAGTGATAGAGCGCAATGTACATTTGAGGTGATTTGCATAGGGGTGGCTGATCGTTACAGCGGTTTTGACATAAATGCAAAAGAAAAGAAAAAAACACATATGACCCCATTTTGGAAACTACACCCCTGAAAGCCTACCCGTCAGATGCAACAAAAATTTTTTTTTTTTATATATATCACTCAGTACCTAATCCTGACCATGTACATCTAATTTGTATGTGTCTAGCTCCTTTATTTTTTTTTATTACACTTTTAATTTAGCTCACTAGTCTGAATTCCTCTCAAAAGGGAGGAGGCGTGGCCTCACTGTGCCTGTCTCCGCCCCCTCCCTCAGTATGCTGTCTACTCACATCTCCCCTAGCATTAGCAAAACTAAAACTCCCAGCTTGTCCTCACTGACAGTAGCAGGACACAAGCTGACAGTGAGAGGATTTTTCCTCCAGCTGTGAGCCCTGCACTCACAGCTGTCAATCAAGGAAGTGTGTCCATGACATAGGTGATGATGCATGGAAACAGCAGGACTAGTATGTATCCAAGCAGGCAGGTGGGGCAGTTGTTTGACTGGCTTTTTCAGTATGAAATACTGAAAATTTTCTAATGAAAGCAATTGCAAAACCTATTGGTTATACATGCTTTACAACATATCAAAAGTTTTCGTATTTGACAGTACCCATTTAAGGAAAGTAACAAGGGGTATAGTGAGCCTTAACTACCCACAGGTGTTTGAAGAATTTTTGTTGAAAATGAAAAATTAATTTTTTTCACTAAAATGCAGGTGTTATCCCAAATTTTTCATTTTCACAAGGAATAATAGGAAAAAAGCACCCCAAAATTTGTAACCCCATTTCTTCTGAGTATATAAATATCCCACAAGTGCTCTGCGGGTGAACTACAGGGCTCAGAAGAGAAGGCTTTTGGAGAAAGAATTGAAGGCCATGTGTGTTTACAAAGCCCCCATAGTGCCAGAACAGTGGACCCCCCACGTGACCTCATTTTGGAACTACACCCCTCACAGAATGTAATAAGGGGTAGAGTGAGCATTTACACCCCAAAGGTGTCTGACAGATTTTTGGAACAGTGGTCCATGAAAATGAAAAATTAAATTTTTAATTTGCACAGCCCACTGTTCCAAAAGTCTGTCAAACACCAGTGAGCCGTAAATTCTCACTTCACCCCTTATTAAATTCTGTGAGGGGTGTCGTTTCCAAAATGGGGTCACATGTGGGGGGTCCACTGTTCTGGCACCATGGGGGCTTTGTAAATGCATATGGCCCCTGACTTCCATTCCAAACAAATTCTCTCTCCAAAAGCTGCCCGCAGAGCACTTGATGTCCACACATGGTGTAATTCCATACTCAGAAGAAATGGGGTTACAAATTTTGGGGGCCATTTTCTCCTATAACCTCTTGTTAAAATAGTTAATTTTGGGGGGAAAAACTGCATTTTAGTGAAAAGAATTATTTTTATTTACACATCCGACTAAAGAAAAGTCGTCAAACACCTGTGGGGTGTTAAGGCTCACTGTACCCCTTGTTACTTGCCTTGAGGGGTGTAGTATCCTAAATAGTATGCCATGTGTTTTTTTTTTTGCTGTTATGGCACCACAGGGGCTTCCTAAATGTGACATGCGGAACAAAAACCATTTCAGCAAAATTTGATTTCAAAAAGCCAAATGTGGCTCCTCCTATTCTGAACATTGTAGTGCGCCCGCAGTACATTTGACGTCCACAAATGGGGTATTTCCATACTCAGAAGAGATGGGGTTACACATTATGTGGGGCATTTTCTCATATTACCTCCTATAAAAATTGTAAATTAGGGGAAAGAAACTGCATTTTAGTTAAAAAACATATTTGTTCTCTCATTTACACATTCGAATTTAACGAAAAGTTGTCAAACACCTGTGGGGTGTTAAGGCTAACTGTACCCCTTCTTACATGCCTTAAGGGGTCTAGATTCCAAAATAGTATGCTATGTGTTTTTTTCTTTGCTGTTATGGAACCATAGGGACTTCCTAAATGCGACATGCCCCCCTAATACCATTTCAGCAAAATTCACTCTCCAAAATCCCATTGTCGCTCCTTCGCCTCTGAGCCCTCTAGTGCACCCACAGAGCACTTTACATCCACATATGAGGTATTTCCTTACTTGAGAGAAATTGGGTTACACACTTTGTGGTGCATATTCTCCTTTTTAAAATTTAAAAACTGGGTCTACAAGAACATGTTAGTGTAAAAAATTGAGATGGGTGGTTAAAAAAAGTGGGTGGGGCAATGCATTTTCGGTTTTCATCCAAGTACTGCGTAATTTTCGGCCCAAAATTTTCCTTGCAGTGCACCACTACAAAAAGTTTCACAAAAAGTGGCAAAACCATCAATGCGCCAAATTTGCACTTTAACCCCTTAACAAAGCAGGACCTAAATGTACGTCCTGGTGAGCTGGTACTTAACGCACTAGGAAGTAGGGATCGACCGATATCATTTTTTTAGGGCCGATACCGATAATCGGTGCAGGTTAGGGCCGTTAGCCGATAACTTATACCGATATTCCGGTATAAGTTATCGCCTATTTAACCCCCTGCGACACCGCTGCAGATCATTGATTTAAAGCGGGCGCTTTAAATCAATGATCTACAGTGGCTTTTGCGGGGCCATAGGCTGCCGCCGCCACCCGCTTCTCTTTCCCTACCTGTCAGGGTGGTCCAGCCATCCATCATTCCTTCCTGTAGTGTCCGGGGGCGTTCCGGGTGAAGAGTGAACCGGTCCGGGCTGTCCTTCTTCTCGGGCGGTCATCTTCTCCACTCCGGGCAGGCTCCGGCCTAGTACGCTGCATAGACGCCGCTGCGCAGTGACGCCCGTGCGCAGCGACGCACCTGAAGTCATGGCGTAGCGGCATCTATGCAGCGTACTAGGCCGGAGCCTGCCCGGAGTGGAGAAGATGACCGCCGGAGAAGAAGGACAGCCCGGACCGGTTCACTCTTCACCCGGAACGCCCCCAAGCACTACAGGAAAGAAGGATGGATGACCCGGACCACCCCCATTACGGGCAAGTTTAATTTTTTTATTGACTCGGAGGGTGGGGGAGGGGCCCGACCGGTATAGCAGTATGGGCAAAAATCCATACCGGTATACCGCCCAGCATCACGGTGGGGGGTGGACGCGGTGCGGTGGGTCGGGGGTGCGGTGCGGCGGGTCGGGGGGGGTGGCGATCGCGGTGGGGGCAGGGCATTATCGGCTTATCGGCAAGGTAATTGCCGATACCGATAATGCCCAAAATCGTGATTATCGGCCGATAATATCGGCCATACCGAAAATCGGTCGATCCCTACTAGGAAGTACATTTACGTCCTATGCATAACCGTGAGCATCATGCCCCGGCTGCTGATAGCAGCCAGGGACCCGCCCGTAATGGTGGATATCCGCAATTGCGCGGATGTCTGCCATTAACCCCTCAGATCTGCAGCATCACGGTACTTTGAATGATCAGCCCGCAGCACTGCCGTGATCGTCCAGCATGGCAATCGGAGGTCCCCTCACCTCCCTCCACTGCCTTCCTTGGGTCTTCTGCTCTGGTCTGCGATCGAGCAGACCAGTGCAGAAGATGACCGATAACACTGATCAGTGCTATGTCCTATACATAGCACTGAACAGTATTAGCAATCGAATGATTGCTATAAATAGTCCCCTATGGGGACTATTAAAGTGTAAAAATAAAAGTTTAAAAAGTTTTTAAAAAATGTGAAAACCCCCCTCCCCCATTAAAAACGTAAATTGTCCCATTTTCCCTATTTCACCCCCAAAAAGTGTAAAAAAAATATTTTATATACATATTTGGTATCGCCGCGTGCCTAAATATTCCAACTATTAAAATAAAATGTTAATGATACCGTACGGTGAACGGCGTCCGTAAAAACTAAAAAAGTCCAAAATATCTGCTTTTTTATAGCATTTTATTTTACAAAAATACATAAAAAAAGTATTACGTTTTATATAAGCAAATATGGTATCAATAAAAAGTATAGATCACGTGGCAAAAAAATGAGCCCTTAATGCCACCGCTTATACGGAAAAATGAAAAAGTTATAGATCTTCAAAATAGGGGGATTTTAAACGTACTAATTTGGTTAAACAGTTTGCAATTTTTTTTAAGCGCAACAGTAATAGAAAAGTATGTTATCATGGTATCATTTCAATCGTATTAACCCAAGGAATAAAGAACACTTCATTTTTACCGTAAATTGTACGGCGTGAAAACAAAACCTTCCAAAATTTGCTAAATTGCGGTTTTCTTTTTCATTTCCCCACACAAATAGTATTTTTTTGGTTGCGCCATACATTTTATGGTAAAGTGAGTGATGCCATTACAACGGACAACTGGTCGCGCAAAAAAACAAGCCCTCATACTAGTCTGTGGATGAAAATATAAATGAGTTATGATTTTTTTGAAGGGGAGGAGGAAAAAACTAAAGGGGTTAAAAAAAAAAGAAGAAAAAAAAAAAACAAAGAATCCAGTCAAGAGAACATAACACTATGAACTGCCACAAACCATTCAGGCTGCTATGGGTTAATATGTGGTTGGTAGAAGAATAGTGACGTTCTGAGATCATATACTGTACCAGGGTGCCTCCTCCACTTGTTGCACAACTACAACTCCCAGCATGCCTGGACAGGCAAAGTCAAGGGAACGTAACACTATGAACTGCCACAAACCATTCAGGGTACTATGGGTTAACCCCTTAACGACGCAGGACGTATATTTACGTCCTGCGCCGGCTCCCGCGATATGAAGCGGGATCCCGCCGCGATCCCGCATCATATCACTTCGGTCCCGGCGCTCATCAACGGCTGGGACCCGTGGCTAATACCACACATCGCCGATCGCGGCGATGTGCGGTATTAACCCTTTAGAAGCGGCAGTCAAAGCTGACCGCCGCTTCTAAAGTGAAATTGACCCGGTTGCTCAGTTGGGCTGTTCAGCTTGCAGGACACCGGGAGGGCCCTTACCTGCCTCCTCGGTGTCCGATCGGCAAATGACTGCTCCGTGCCTGAGATCCAGGCAGGAGCAGTCAAGCGCCGATAACACTGATCACAGGCGTGTTAATACATGCCTGTGATCTGTGTAAAAGATCAGTGTGTGCAGTGTTATAGGTCTCTATGTTAATAAAGGTCATTTAACCCCTTCCCTAATAAAAGTTTGAATCACCCCCCTTTTCCCATAAAAAAAATAAAGCAGTGTAAAAATAAATAAAAATAAACATATGTGGTATTGCCGCGTGCGTAAATGTCCGAACTATAAAAATATATCATTAATTAAACCGCACGGTCAATGGCGTACGCGCAAAAAAAATCCAAAGTCAAAAAAAGCGCATTTTTGGTCACTTTTTTTATCATTAAAAAATGAATAAAAAGTGATCAAAAAGTCCGATCAAAACAAAAATCATACCGATAAAAACTTCAGATCACGGCGCAAAAAATGATCCCTCATACCGCCCTGTAAGTGGAAAAATAAAAAAGTTATAGGGGTCAGAAGATGACATTTTTAAACGTATAAATTTTCCTGCATGTAGTTATGATTTTTTCCAGAAGTGCGACAAAATCAAACCTATATAAGTAGGGTATCATTTTAACCGTATGGACCTACAGAATAATCATAAGGTGTAATTTTTACCGAAAAATGCACTGTGTAGAAACGGAAGCCCCCAAAAGTTACAAAATGGCGTTTTTTCTTCGATTTTGTCGCACAATTTTTTTTTCCGTTTCGCCGTGCATTTTTGGGTAAAATGACTAATGTCACTGCAAAGTAGAATTGGCGAAGCAAAAAATAAGCCATAATATGGATTTTTAGGTGGAAAATTTAAAGGGTTATGATTTTTAAAAGGTAAGGAGGAAAAAACGAAAGTGCAAAAACTGAAAAACCCTGAGTCCTTAAGGGGTTAATAAGGTGGATAGATGTATAGTGACCTTCTAAGACTATATACCAGGATGCCTCCAGTTTTTGCAAAACTACAACTCCCAGGATGCCCGGACAGCCGGGAATCTTGGGAGTTGTAGTTTTGCGATAGCTGGAGGCTCCCCGGTTTTGAAACACTCCACTACACATAAAGAGAAGTGAACTGAAATAAGTTTTCCAGTGTGAATTCCTCCATATGACCGCCATGGCTTTCCTCAGGGCGCTGCACATTATAGGTACATGAGCCCCACCACATAAGACGTGCCCGCTGTGCCATGTTCTTGTATTATAAGACGTGCAAGCTGTGCCATGTTCCTGTATTATAAAACGTGCCCGCTGTGCCATGTTCCTATACTATTATAAGACGTGCCCGCTGTGCCATGTTCCTATAGTATTATAAGATGTGCCCACTGTGCCATGTTCCTATAGTATTATAAGACGTGCCCGCTGTGCCATGTTCCTAAAGTATTATAAGACATGCCCGCTGTGCCATGTTCCTATTTTATTATGAGACGTGCCCACTGTGCCATGTTCCTATTTTATTATAAGACGTGCCCGCTGTGCCATGTTCCTATACTATTATAAGATGTGCCCGCTCTGCCATGTTCCTATAGTATTATAAGACGTGCCTGCTGTGCCATGTTCCTATAGTATTATAAGACATGCCCGCTGTGCCATGTTCCTATTTTATTATGAGACGTGCCCGCTGTGCCATGTTCCTATATTATTATAAGACATGCCCGCTGTGCCATGTTCCTATATTATTATAAGACGTGCCCGCTGTGCCATATTCCTATATTATTATAAGACATACCCGCTGTGCCATGTTCCTATATTATTATAAGACGTGCCCGCTGTGCCATGTTCTGTGCCATGTTCCTATATTATTATAAGACGTGCCCGCTGTGCCATGTTCCTATATTATTATAAGACGTGCCCCTGTGCCATGTTCCTATATTATTATAAGACGTGCCCGCTGTGCCATGTTCCTATATTATTATAAGACGTGCCCACTGTGCCATGTTCTGTGCCATGTTCCTATATTATTATAAGACGTGCCCGCTGTGCCATGTTCCTATATTATTATAAGACGTGCCCGCTGTGCCATGTTCCTATATTATTGTAAGACGTGCCCGCTGTGCCATGTTCTGTGCCATGTTCCTATATTATTATAAGACGTGCCCGCTGTGCCATGTTCCTATATTATTATAAGACGTGCCCACTGTGCCGTTCCTATATTATTATAAGACGTGCCCGCTGTGCCATGTTCCTATATTATTATAAGACGTGCCCGCTGTGCCATGTTCTGTGCCATGTTCCTATATTATTATAAGACGTGCCCGCTGTGCCATGTTCCTATATTATTATAAGACGTGCCCGCTGTGCCATGTTCCTATATTATTATAAGACGTGCCCGCTGTGCCATGTTCTGTGCCATGTTCCTATATTATTATAAGACGTGCCCGCTGTGCCATGTTCCTATATTATTATAAGACGTGCCCGCTGTGCCATATTCCTATATTATTGTAAGACGTGCCCGCTGTGCCATGTTCTGTGCCATGTTCCTATATTATTATAAGACGTGCCCGCTGTGCCATGTTCCTATATTATTATAAGACGTGCCCACTGTGCCGTTCCTATATTATTATAAGACGTGCCCGCTGTGCCATGTTCCTATATTATTATAAGACGTGCCCGCTGTGCCATGTTCTGTGCCATGTTCCTATATTATTATAAGACGTGCCCACTGTGCCATGTTCCTTTATTATTATAAGACGTGCCCGCTGTGCCATGTTCCTATATTATTATAAGACGTGCCCACTGTGCCATGTTCCTATATTATTATAAGACGTGCCCGCTGTGCCATGTTCCTATATTATTATAAGACGTGTCCACGTGTTAATATATCATTAATTAAACCGCACGGTCAATGGCGTACGCGCAAAAAAATTCCAAAGTCAAAAAAAGCGCATTTTTGGTCACTTTTTTTAACATTAAAAAATGAATAAAAAGTGATCAAAAAGTCCGATCAAAACAAAAATCATACCGATAAAAACTTCAGATCACGGCGCAAACAATGATCCCTCATACCGCCCTGTACGTGGAAAAATAAAAAAGTTATAGGGGTCAGAAGATGACATTTTTAAACGTATAAATTTTCCTGCATGTAGTTATGATTTTTTCCAGAAGTGCGACAAAATCAAACCTATATAAGTAGGGTATCATTTTAACCGTATGGACCTACAGAATAATCATAAGGTGTAATTTTTACCGAAAAATGCACTGTGTAGAAACGGAAGCCCCCAAAAGTTACAAAATGGCGTTTTTTCTTCGATTTTGTCGCACAATTTTTTTTTCCGTTTCGCCGTGCATTTTTGGGTAAAATGACTAATGTCACTGCAAAGTAGAATTGGCAAAGCAAAAAATAAGCCATAATATGGATTTTTAGGTGGAAAATTTAAAGGGTTATGATTTTTAAAAGGTAAGGAGGAAAAAACGAAAGTGCAAAAACTGAAAAACCCTGAGTCCTTAAGGGGTTAATAAGGTGGATAGATGTATAGTGACCTTCTAAGACTATATACCAGGATGCCTCCAGTTTTTGCAAAACTACAACTCCCAGGATGCCCGGACAGCCGGGAATCTTGGGAGTTGTAGTTTTGCGATAGCTGGAGGCTCCCCGGTTTTGAAACACTCCACTACACATAAAGAGAAGTGAACTGAAATAAGTTTTCCAGTGTGAATTCCTCCATATGACCGCCATGGCTTTCCTCAGGGCGCTGCACATTATAGGTACATGAGCCCCACCACATAAGACGTGCCCGCTGTGCCATGTTCTTGTATTATAAGACGTGCCCGCTGTGCCATGTTCCTGTATTATAAAACGTGCCCGCTGTGCCATGTTCCTATACTATTATAAGACGTGCCCGCTGTGCCATGTTCCTATAGTATTATAAGATGTGCCCACTGTGCCATGTTCCTATAGTATTATAAGACGTGCCCGCTGTGCCATGTTCCTAAAGTATTATAAGACATGCCCGCTGTGCCATGTTTCTGTATTATAAAACGTGCCCGCTGTGCCATGTTCCTATACTATTATAAGACGTGCCTGATGTGCCATGTTCCTATAGTATTATAAGATGTGCCCACTGTGCCATGTTCCTATAGTATTATAAGACGTGCCCGCTGTGCCATGTTCCTATAGTATTATAAGACATGCCCGCTGTGCCATGTTCCTATTTTATTATGAGACGTGCCCACTGTGCCATGTTCCTATTTTATTATAAGACGTGCCCGCTGTGCCATGTTCCTATACTATTATAAGATGTGCCCGCTCTGCCATGTTCCTATAGTATTATAAGACGTGCCTGCTGTGCCATGTTCCTATAGTATTATAAGACATGCCCGCTGTGCCATGTTCCTATTTTATTATGAGACGTGCCCGCTGTGCCATGTTCCTATATTATTATAAGACATGCCCGCTGTGCCATGTTCCTATATTATTATAAGACGTGCCCGCTGTGCCATGTTCCTATATTATTATAAGACATACCCGCTGTGCCATGTTCCTATATTATTATAAGACGTGCCCGCTGTGCCATGTTCTGTGCCATGTTCCTATATTATTATAAGACGTGCCCGCTGTGCCATGTTCCTATATTATTATAAGACGTGCCCCTGTGCCATGTTCCTATATTATTATAAGACGTGCCCGCTGTGCCATGTTCCTATATTATTATAAGACGTGCCCATTGTGCCATGTTCTGTGCCATGTTCCTATATTATTATAAGACGTGCCCGCTGTGCCATGTTCCTATATTATTATAAGACGTGCCCGCTGTGCCATGTTCCTATATTATTGTAAGACGTGCCCGCTGTGCCATGTTCTGTGCCATGTTCCTATATTATTATAAGACGTGCCCGCTGTGCCATGTTCCTATATTATTATAAGACGTGCCCACTGTGCCGTTCCTATATTATTATAAGACGTGCCCGCTGTGCCATGTTCCTATATTATTATAAGACGTGCCCGCTGTGCCATGTTCTGTGCCATGTTCCTATATTATTATAAGACGTGCCCGCTGTGCCATGTTCCTATATTATTATAAGACGTGCCCGCTGTGCCATGTTCCTATATTATTATAAGACGTGCCCGCTGTGCCATGTTCTGTGCCATGTTCCTATATTATTATAAGACGTGCCCGCTGTGCCATGTTCCTATATTATTATAAGACGTGCCCGCTGTGCCATATTCCTATATTATTGTAAGACGTGCCCGCTGTGCCATGTTCTGTGCCATGTTCCTATATTATTATAAGACGTGCCCGCTGTGTCATGTTCCTATATTATTATAAGACGTGCCCACTGTGCCGTTCCTATATTATTATAAGACGTGCCCGCTGTGCCATGTTCCTATATTATTATAAGACGTGCCCGCTGTGCCATGTTCTGTGCCATGTTCCTATATTATTATAAGACGTGCCCACTGTGCCATGTTCCTTTATTATTATAAGACGTGCCCGCTGTGCCATGTTCTGTGCCATGTTCCTATATTATTATAAGACGTGCCCACTGTGCCATGTTCCTATATTATTATAAGACGTGCCCGCTGTGCCATGTTCCTATATTATTATAAGACGTGTCCACTGTGCCATGTTCCTATATTATTATAAGACGTGCCCGCTGTGCCATGTTCCTATATTATTATAAGACGTGCCCGCTGTGCCATGTTCCTATATTATTATAAGACGTGCCCACTGTGCCATGTTCCTATATTATTGTAAGACGTGCCCGCTGTGCCATATTCTGTGCCATGTTCCTATATTATTATAAGACGTGCCCGCTGTGCCATGTTCCTATACTATTTCTTACATAAGGAGACTAAAGCATTTCCCCTCATGTGCTGATACTTGGGGTCTTGCATCACTCCTGCTGTAGTTTCCGATTTCTTCCCCAAATTGCATCAGTTGAGGCGGTGAGTCAGCCCGCCGGAGGTGACTGATAACAGCTCCGGGGTTGTATGTGCCATACGGGGCCGTGTGTTACTCAGCTGCCGTTACACAACCTCACTACGAGCTCTCCGCGGCCGCCAGAGCGAGACCTCGCCAGCGCGCCTGCGCTCACGTACGTGCAGGGGAGCACTAATCACAAGGCTGACTCTGATGTGACGTCATCATCTCAGCAACAACGTTCTCGAGGAGTTGCTTACCCGGGTCCTAGTGCCGCCGGATACTGACAGTTTTGAGCGAATAAATCTGTGGCTCTACAGCTGGTGCAAAACTACAATTTGACAGGGCATGCTGGAATTTGTAGTTTTGCAACAGCTAAAGAGCCACAGGTCAGGGAACACCGCCCATATCATATTTATCCAAAGCTATGAGCCCATGTGATCTCCAGCCCCAGTGTGGTGAGAGGCTTAGTGGTACAGTTGCCACGCATGCTTTTCTGATAAATGGGATTCGTGCACAGAACTTCACTGAACCTGTATGGTTGCCTTGGTAACTATACTGCCGAGCGTGGCCTGTGTCACCTCCACACTGTGGCTGAAGATCATGTGGGCTCACAACTGGGCTTACGCTTTAAAGGAAAATGCTCATCTGTTCACCCACTCTAAACCCGATACACCGAGTTATAGTGTGGGTGAACAGGAGACCGATGCAGGGTTTCTGACCTATATACGTACCTGAAGTCCGGTGCCTGGTCCCTCTGAAGTTTGGCTTCTTCCAGGGCTGAATTGCGTGCCAGAGGCGGCCGCCGGCTGGATTTGAATATTCATGGGCGCTGGTCACGTGAGTGCTCAATAGGCACAAACGCTTACGTGACCAGCGCCAATAAATATTCAAATCCAGCCGGCCTGCCTCCTCTGGCATGCAATTCAGCCCTGGAAGAAGCCGAACTTCAGAGGGACCAGGCACTGTATTTCATGTACGTATATAGGTCAAAAACCCTGCATCGGTCTCCTGTTCACCCACACTATAACTCAGTGTATCGGGTATAGTGTGGGTGAACGGGTGAGTGTTTTCCTTTAAGGGCTTATTGACACTACAGGATCTCAGCCCGCAGATATTCTGGGCAAAGATTTGGTCTGGTGCTGGAGCAGGTGCCGGAAAACATGGCACAAGGACCATTCGGACATGCACCATCTCAATAGACAGCAGTGCATTTAACCCCTTAAGGACGCAGCCCTTTTTCACCTTAAGGACTGAGCCCTTTTTCGCAATTATGACCACCGTCACTTTACAAATTAATAACGCGAAAACACTTTTACCGAATAATCTGATTCTGAGATTGTTTTTTCGTGACATATTCTACTTTATTTTGGTGGTAAATTTTCGGCGTTAATTGCATCCTTTTTTGGTGAAAAATCCCCAAATTTCATGAAAATTTTGAAAATTTAGCATTTTTCTAACTTTGAAGCTCTCTAATTGTAAGGAAAATGGATATTCCAAATAAATTTTATTTTTCTTCACAAACACAATATGTCCACTTTATGTTGGCATCATAAAATGGACATACTTTTGCATTTTGAAAAAATTAGAGGGCTTCAAAGTAGAGCAGCAATTTTCAAAAATGTCATGAAAATTGCTAAATCTGAAGGGACAGATGTTACAGAACTACAACTTCCAGCATGCCTGGGCAGTCGAGGCATGCTGAGAGTTGTAGTTTGGCAACATCTGGAGGGCTACTGTTTGGGCACCACTGTAACAGTGGTCTCCAAACTGTAACCCTCCAGATGTTGCAAAACTACAACTCCCAGCATGCCCGGACAGCCTCTGGGCATGCTAGGAGTTGCAGTTTGGCCCCCCTAGTGGTTGCCACAGTAGAGATCGATTTACTTTCACACCCCCCCCCCCCCCCCACTGTGGATTCCCTACCTGATCAGGATCCTGCAGGCTCCAGCGAAGATCCCAGGTCCCCAGGCATCTTCTCCTGCAGGTACGGCCTTCATCTTCTTCCCAGAGCCCCTCGACATCCAGGGGCGGGCAGATCTGGGGTTGCCATGGCAACCCCCTGACCTGCGCTACCATTGGTCAGAACTCCGTTCTGAGTAATGGCAGGGGATAGGAGTAGATCGCAGCTTTGCGATCTCACTACAATCCTTTAGGCTGATCGGGTCTGTTGCTGGCAACTCCGATCAGTCCTATTTTCCGGGTGATCGGGTCACCAGAGACCCGATCAGCCCGGAATTGGAGAAAATCGCATGTCTGAATTGACATGCGATTTTCTCCGATCGCCCACTTGGGGGGGTCTCAAGACCCCCCTGGGCGATGTGCCAGGGTGCCTGCTGAATGATTTCAGCAGGCATCCGGCTCTGGTCCCCAACCGGCTAGCGGTGGGGACCGGATTTCCCACGGGCGTATGGATACGCCCTCGGTCCTTAAGGACTCGGAATGCAGGCCTATCCATACGCCCTGTGTCCTGAAGAGGTTAAGAGTGGATTCCACCAAAAGAATGAACATCTTTCAGCAGAGTCTTGCATCTGGAATTTCCATGGCGGAATGTCAGCAGCAGAAATTCCGTAGTGTGATTGGGGCAGCAGGATTCTATTGTGAACAATGGCAGGCTGCTGCACCCTACTTTCCAAGCGAAATTCTGCTTGGAAAATCTGTAGTGTGACTGGAACTAATTGGAAAATACATTAAAACTGAAGTCAGAGATGTACATTGGCACGCTTGGTTGGGATGCAGTCTGGTGTGAGATCCCAGTACAAACTTTGAATTATGTTTTCACAGCCATGCGCACATGGAACTATGACCGCCATCCCTATGTGAATACACAAAAATCTAAAAGAAATTACATTATATTTACAGTCTGCGCTGTGTAAGGTCTTGTTCACATCTGCGTCAGAGCCTTCGTTCTTTCCTCCGTCACACATTCTGTTTAGATAAGAAGACAAGAGAAGAAAACATACTGCATACAGTATTTATTTATCCCTATAGAATCCTGCAAAGTGACAAAAACACAATGAACCCCATTTAACCCCTTAAAGCGTACCTGTCAAAAAACACTGCTATATTTGTTGCTAATTACCTCCTCCTGATCATGTACATCTAATTTGTATGTGTCTATGACCTATATTTATCTCAGAATTACCTTTATTTAATTGCTCAGTGAGGTTTCTATGCATGCAGAGGCTTGGGGCCTGTCCCTCTCTTCTCCTTGCTGTGATGACTCCTCCCCCTCCCAGGGCCGGATCCAGAGTCTAGTCTCGGGAGGGGCACTATTAGAGTATTTTGTGTTGGCGGACAGAAAATAAGTTGCTGCTTAAGGTACTTACAATATTAAATGTATCATACAGTCCTAACCTTGTTTGAGACCCATAGGCCATGTTCACACGTCAGAATTTCCTATCCGGAATTCGGCCTGGGCATTCCGCTGTAGCAGAGTCCCATTGAATTCAACAGGATTCTGCTGCGCTGTGCTCACGGCAGAATATCCATGCCAGATGTTTCCAGCACGGAAATTCTGTTTTCTGTCTCCGCAGAAAGAATGAACACGCTCATTCTTTCTGCAGACACCGCACGGAATGCTTAGCCATCTAGGAGACAGCTGTCCGCACAGAGACTTTCCCTGCGGACAGATAGGATATGTTTAAACAGATATATCGATATTACAAAGATCATAAGACATTTTAAGCAGTTTACTTATAATATATTAGAATGTTTACATAAACAGGACTACACATAGGACACGTGGTCACACATTTAGGAGGGAGATTTATCAAAACCTGTCCAGAGGAAAAGTTCGCCAGTTGCCTATAGCAACCCAGGCCTTTTTACAAATGAAAGAAGCGATCTGATTGGTTGCTATGGGCAACTCAGCAACTTTTAGCCTGGAAGAAAGGAGATTTTGTCTAAGGCAAAGGAAAGGGGTTTTTTACACTAAGAACCATAAGGATGTGAAATCCTCTGCCTGCAGATGCGGTTTTATTAGTCTGTACAGACGTTTAACCCCTTAAGGACCAAGGACGTACCGGTACGTCCTTGGTCCTGCTCTCCCGATATAACGCGGGGTTACACAGTAACCCCGCGTCATATCACAGCGGGCCCGGCGTCATAGTGAAGCCGGGACCCGCCTCTAATAGCGCGCAGCGCCGATCGCGGCGCTGCGCGCTATTAACCCTTTAGCCGCACGCTCAGAGCTGAGCCGCGCGGCTAAAAGTGAAAGTGAAAGTTCCCGACTAGCTCAGTCGGGCTGTTCGGGATCGCCGCGGCTAATCGCGGCATCCCGAACAGCTGACAGGACAGCGGGAGGGCCCCTTCCTGCCTCCTCGCTGTCCGATCGCCGAATGACTGCTCAGTGCCTGAGATCCAGGCATGAGCAGTCATGCGGCAGAATCGTTGATCACTGGTTTCTTATGAGAAACCAGTGATCAACATAGAAGATCAGTGTGTGCAGTGTTATAGGTCCCTATGGGACCTATAACACTGCAAAAAAAAAGTGAAAAAAAAAAGTGAATAAAGATCATTTAACTCCTCCCCTATTAAAAGTTTGAATCACCCCCCTTTTCCAATAAAAAAAAAAAAAACACAGTGTAAATAAAAATAAAAATAAACATATGTGGTATCACCGTGTGCGGAAATGTCCGAATTATAAAATGTATCATTAATTAAACCGCTCGGTCAATGGCGTGCGCGAAAAAAAATTCCAAAGTCCAAAATAGTGCATTTTTGGTCACTTTTTATATCATTTAAAAATCAATAAGTCCTATCAATGCAAAAATGGTACCGTTAAAAACTTCAGATCACGGCGCAAAAAATGAGCCCTCATACCGCCCCATACATGGAAAAATAAAAAAGTTATAGGGGTCAGAAGATGACAATTTTAAACGTATTAATTTTCCTGCATGTAGTTATGATTTTTTCCAGAAGTCCGACAAAATCAAACCTATATAAGTAGGGTATCATTTTAATTGTATGGACCTACAGAATACATATCAGGTGTCATTTTTACCGAAAAATGTACTACGTAGAAACGGAAGCCCCCAAAAGTTACAAAACCAGGTTTTTTTTTCAATTTTGTCGCACAATGATTTTTTTCCCGCTTCACCATAGATTTTTCTGCAAAATGACTGATGTCATTACAAAGTAGAATTGGTGGCGCAAAAAATAAGCCATCATATGGATTTTTAGGTGTAAATTTGAAAGAGTTATGATTTTTTAAAGGCAAGGAGCAAAAAACGAAAATGCAAAAACGGAAAAACCTCCGGTCCTTAAGGGGTTAAACAGCAACTGGATGAATATTTGCAAAAACATAACATTAAGGGATATAGGCCCTGATTTTTTTAAGCATGTTGTAATGCCTGCGCTGTAGCATGATGTGATGCCCGCGCTGTAGCATGTTGTGATGCCCGCGCTGTAGCATGATGTGATACCCGCGCTGTAGCATGTTGTGATGCCCGCACTGTAGCATGTTGTGATGCCCACACTGTAGCATGTTGTGATGCCCGCACTGTAGCATGTTGTGATGCCCACGCTGTAGCATGTTGTGATGCCCGTGCTGTAGCATGTTGTGATGCCCGCACTGTAGCATGTTGTGATGCCCACACTGTAGCATGTCGTGATGCCCGCGCTGTAGCATGTTGTAGAAAATTATTTCCAGTATAATAATCATATATACCAATTGCCACAGAATGGGAAAGTGCAAAAGAAGTTTTTACCATTTAAAACTACAGCTCCCAGTATGACCTTAAGTATGTGGTAAGGTAATGCTGGGAGTTGTTGTTTCACCCATCATTACTGCAGAACTTATACGTGACTTCAGCTCTGATAGGACATAATGAGGAGAATACACAATGATATCAGTGACTACAGGTGACGTCTTCTCTATAGTGAGGAGAATACACAATGATATCAGTAATTACAGGTGACGTCTTCTCTATAGTGAGGAGAATACACAATGATATCAGTGATTACAGGTGACGTCTTCTCTATAGTGAGGAGAATACACAATGATATCAGTGATTACAGGTGACGTCTTCTCTATAGTAAGGAGAATACACAATGATATCAGTGACTACAGGTGACATCTTCTCTATAGTGAGGAGAATACACAATGATATCAGTGACTACAGGTGACATTTTCTCTATAGTAAGGAGAATACACAATGATATCAGTGACTACAGGTGAAATCTTCTCTATAGTCTTTCCTTATCTAATTCAGATGGTACATACCACCAGGACTTGTTCCAGCTAAATGTTCACTCAACAGAACTTGATGGTTCCTCACTATGTCAGTGGATTCTGATCCTCTATATGAAAACAATAATCATAATAATACTGCCAAACACTGTATCCTTTGAATATAATACTGGCACACACCATACCCTCTGAATGTGATACTACTACACACTGTACACTCTGAATATACTACCGCCACACACCGTACCCTCTGTATATAAAACCACCACACACCGTACCCTCTGTATATAAAACCGCCACACACCCTAACCTCTGAATATAAAACCGCCACACACCGTAACCTCTGAATATAAAACCGCCACACACCGAATCCTCTGTATATAAAACCGCCACACACGGTAACCTCTGAATATATTACTACAACACACTGAACCCTCCGAATATAATACTACCACATACTGTGCTCTCTGAATATAACCTTGCCGTGCACCCTCTGAATACAATACCGTAATGTATTGTGGCCCATAAAAACCATACTACCCCAAAAATTCCTTATAATACACACTATGGCAGACATGTATAATTGTCTTTAGACTGTTTTTTGTGTCTAAAAATGGTGCAAAAAAGGCGCAAGGAGGGTTTATTTGTGCCTTTTTTTGCGCTTGAGTTGCAATCCACTGATTTTGGTAATACACATGATATGGAAGGGTTTTATGAACTGCGTCTTTTTGTGAAAAGGCGCAAAAAAGGCGCAAAGCCACTGAAAAGTCTCTAAAACTACACCAGCCCAGACTTAGCTTTTTGGTGTATGTGAAGAGTGAAATTTTAGAAAATGTGACCTGCACAAAATTTATCAAATGCTCTTCTACCTTTTAATAAATTTGGTGCTGCTACACAGAAAAATACTTCACTTACACCTACAATGGTAAATGCCGGCTTATACCTCTGAAATGCAAAACACTCTGGGCCCCTCACTTATAGTAATAATGCCCCATCCTGTGACCCCACATATAATAATTATAACCCGTCCTGTTTCCCCCACATAATAATAATAATGCCCTCTGTCCTGTGTCCCTTACATATAATGCCCCCTGTCCAGCCCCCTCAGGGGGCATTATATGTGAGGGGCACAGGACATGGGGTATTATATATGAGGAGCACATGACAGAGGGACATTATATGTGAGGGGCACAGGACATGGGGTATTATATATGAGGGGCACATGATGGGGGGGGTTCTGTCATGTGCCCCCACATATAATGCCCCCTGACATGTGCCCCTCACTTATAATTTGCCCCTCTCACTCATAATTTGCTCCCCCCTCCCCTTTCTCACGCCCGTCACCTTTCTCACACTCTGCGGCTGCTCCATTCCTGCAGTCAGTGAGAGCCGCGGGGACGTGATCTCCGGGCGCCAGCGCGATGATGTGATGTCATCGCGCTGGCCTGCCGTGATTGTCTCTCACTGACTGCAGGAATGGAGCAGCCACGGCGTGTGATAGAAAGGTGACGGGCGTGAGAAAGGGGTGGTGGAGCAGGACAGCCGACGGCTCCCGCTCCACCATGCTATAGTACAGGAGGAGGGGCAACAATCTCGGGGGGGAATTTCCCCGTGCCCCCCCCCCCCCTGGATCCGCCACTGCCCCTCCCTCACTCTGCTCTGACTCACAGAGAGTCGGGAGCAAGCACAGCAGCTCTGGACTTGCCTGCAGCCCTGACAATCACTCATCTTGTCCATGACGTGTCGATGACCATTGCACACTGCAGGACTGGTATGTGTCCCAGGAGGCAGGGGGACCCCTAGTGGCCAGTTTTTTTTACTGGCTTTTTCTGTATGAAATACTGAAAATTGCCTGATGAAAGCAATTGCAAAACATATTGTTTTTGCATGCTTTATAACATATCAAAAGTTATTGTATCTGACAATGCCCATTTAAGGACGAAGCCCATTTTGACCTTAAAGAGTACCTGTCATCAAGTAAAACTTTTGATATTGTTTTCCTTATGAAAAGTTAATCCTATTTACTATATATCTTCATTTAAAAAAAAATCATTATTTCCATCACTTTTTTACTGTTTAAAAAGTGGCGACTAGGGGTCTCTCTTCTCTAGTGTACAGCAGGTCCCGCATAGCCTCCGGACTTGTGTCGGACTGGCACAAGTCTGAGCTTCAGAAGTACGGGTGGGGCGGGGCATGAGGGCGGCTTTGCACATCTCTTGTTCCCTGCCTGTCAATCATGCAGGCGGGAACGAGCACTGGCTGCGCGTCACAGGGCTCTTTGAACACATATAATTGGCTCAGGGTTTGTAAAACTTACCATATTACTGATGCTGTGTTTATATAGCAGGGTGCATGGCAGGCAGCATGGCTCCGATTTCCCTTCTCTCTGTATACCTCGTGCTGAGCATAACAGAGAGGAGGGGACTGACAGCCTGCCTGCCGTGATTGGCTTCCTGTTCTATTCGCGCTCCCGAGCATGAGCGAAGCATAGAACAGGGAAAGGCGGAAGCGTTACTCGGCAGGCTTCAAGTACGCCTGCCGGGTAACATAGTGACATAGTTAATAAGGTTGAAAAAAGGCCAGAGTCCATCAAGTTCAACCTATATCCCTAATGAGTTCCTACTGAGTTGATCCAGAGGAAGGCAAAAAACCCTCATACTAGAGGTAAATATTCCTTCCCGACTCCAAATATGGCAGTCAGAATAAATCCCTGGATTAACGTTCTGTCCCTATAAATCTAATATACATAACCAGCAATGTTATTACTCTCCAAAAATGCATCCAGACCCCTTTTGAATTCATTTACAGAGTTCCCCATGACCACCTCCTCTGGCAGAGAGTTCCACAGTCTCACTGCTCTTACAGGAAAGAACCCCCGTCTGTGCTGGTGTAGTAACCTTCTTTCCTCAAGACGTAGAGGATGCCCCCTTGTTATAGATAACACCCCCCTGCAGCAGAAAAAGCTCACAGGCAGTCTTTATAAAGGCATAACTCAATAAATAATGGGGGGAACACACAAAGAAGAAAATAATCCCTCTTTACTTGGTGGCAGGTACTATTTAGGGCCGGGCCAATTTTCATTTTTGTATTTTTGTTTTTTTTTCTCCTCTCCTTTTAAAATCCATAACTCTTATTTTTTCACCTACAGACCCATATGAGACCAATTGTACTTTGTAATGACATCTTTCATTTTACCATAAGATGTACCATGAAACCAAAAAATTGTATTTGTGGGTGGAATTTTATAAGAAAACCGCAATTTTGCAACTTTATGATAAAAATTATACAATGGCCCATATTTATCAATCAGTCTAAGGCTACTTTCATACTATAAACTAGGCTCCATTACAAATGGACGTTAAGGGCTTTTTTTTTTTTGTTACCTTTGACTGCCATTAATGTCCATTTTTGTAACGGAGCCTAATGGGAGTCATAACAGGCACAGAGGATCCAATTAATTTGAATGGAATTTTCTGACGTCCGTTATCACCCCCCGTTATTCCACCGGAAGATAGCGGGAGAAAAAGACGTCCCAAGCACAAATTTTTCTCCCGCTATTCTCTATCGGCCGTCACACTGCAGAGCACAAGAGCAGAGCATTGTGAAAGGAGCCTGAAAGCCTAATTGTCTGGTTTTACCCATAGCAACTAATCATAGCTCAACTTTCACTATACAAGAGCTTGTTAAAGGGGTACTCCTGTGAAAACCTTTTTTTTTTTATCAACTGTTGCCAGAAAATTAAATAGATATGTAAATGACTTCTATAAAAAAAAAATCTTAATCCTTCCAATACATTTTATGGGCTTTATACTACAGAGGAAATGCTTTTCTTATCGAATTTCTCTGATGTCACGACCACAGTGCTCTCTGCTGACCTCTGCTGTCCGTTTTAGGAACTGTCCAGAGCAGCATATGTTTGCTATGGGGATTTTCTCCTGCTCTGGACAGTTCCAAAAATAGACAGCAGAGGTCAGCAGAGAGCACTGTGGTCATGACATAAGAGAAATCCAAAAAGAAAAGCATTTCTTCTATAGTATATAACCCCTAAAAATTACTGGAAGGATTAAGATTTTTTAATAGAAGTAATTTACAAATCTTTTTAACTTTCTGGCACCAGTTGATTTAAAAAAAAAAGATTTGATTTTCCACGAGAGTACCCCTTTAAGATATGAAAATTAAGCTGTGCATGGTTGTGATGGGAAAAAAACAGACATTTAGGGTTTCAGGCTGATACATAAATCAGGGCCAATATCTTTATTCTGCAGATCAATGCGATCAAAATTATACCCAATTTATATATTTTTGTATTATTGTACTACTTTAAAAAAAAAATGCAAACTATGTTTTAACAAAATTCATGTGCATAAAATTGTCTTTTTCTGACCTCAATAACTTTTTTATTTTTCCTGCATACAGGGATGTATGAGGGCTCATTTTTTGCAATGTGACCTGTAGTATTTATGATTTGATGGGACTTTTTTGATTGCTTTTTATAATTTTTTCCTGATATATGATGTGATTAAAAATAATTATTTTTGGTGTTTGATATTTTTTACATTTATTTTTTACATAGTTTTGACATTTACGCACGTGGCGATACCAAATATGTTTTCCTTTTTTGGGAAATTATACAGTAAATGCGATCTAAATTTTATTTTGGGAGGGAGTTTTATATAATTTTAGAAACTTTTTTTTTTTTTTTTACACTTTTTAAGTCCCCATAGGGACCTTCAGATTGCATTTACTGTATAGGGACCATTACTGTAATGGCCCCATAGGGACCAATAGATTGCATTTACTGTATAATGCTATGCCTATGGCATAGTAATATACAGTGTGATCAGCGATGCACTGATATAGCCTGGCTAAGGATAGGGGATAAGATGTCTAATTGCGGGGGCCCCGCCACTGAGGAGTCGGACCCTCGCGACCTCCGCTGCGGCATCCCAGTCATCCGGCACACGGAGCGAACTTCGCTTGATCCCAGATGACTGGCGACTACAGCCACCATGCCCCCTTCATTCATATCTATTGGAGGAGGCGTGATGGCTACGTACTAGCCATAGACATGAATGGAGGGGGTGTGGTGTGACGTCACGAACACGGAAGCTCGAAGCTTCCGTGTTCCGGACGCCGCGCTGCCGGCACAGAGATCACAGGAGTCCCCAGCGGCGAGACCCCCCCCCCCCCCCCCCGCGATCAGACATCTTATCCCCTATCCTTTAGTACTAGGACGCAAGGGTTAAAGTGAAGGATTTTTGTTGAAATCCATTGGTGTTTGTTATGCAGCGGACCTGTGATGGTGGCAGGACATCTCGGAAATGCACCATATCATAGACAACAATGAATTTCCAAACAAAATCCGCAGAAAGAATAGACATGTGTATGCCGGAATCAGGATTTTTGCTACTGAAATTCCGCTGTGCACAGTGCAGCAGAATCCCATTCAAATCAGTGGGACTCTGCTACAGCAGAATTTCTGAGTGGAATATTCCTGCAGAACTCCGCTTGAAGATTCCGCCATGTGAACATACCCTTAAAAGTGAAAGGGCATACATAATTCCACACAGAATCTTCAATTCCTCTTTTCAATTGTTCCTCAGATTAAACATAGAAGTTCATAGTGTTTGGATTCTAACTGGGTTTCAGGCAGTTTTTGAAGCTAAATCCATGTGGAAATTTGTGTTAACTCTGCTTCAAATTATTTAGTGTGAACATATGCTTTTAAAGTGGTACGCTGGCGCTAAGACATCTTATCCCCTATCCAAAGGATAGGGGATAAGATGTCTTAGCACTGGAGTACCCCTTTAATACTGGCCTCTTCTTATGGGGCCCACTCAGGCACCAGGAGCTTTCTGCAACTGCTACCTTTGCACCCCCTATGGTAAGGCCCCCAATCATCGTATAACTTGTGCTTGACTTTGGTACTTCAACAATGGACGAGCAGAACTACCTACTGCGTTTATGGATAATTTAATACCATATTTATATTGTCAGGTAACGCTACTTGGAAATTGTGTTACACCTATAAAACTTTTGTATAGAAATCGGGATTAAATACTTTATACTTCTTTAAAAAACTATATAAAAGGAAAAACAATACATTCTATGCCGTATAGCTGCACATGAAAGTACATCAAAGTAGTTAGTGGTAAAATGTTCTCGGTTTCAGAGACCAATGTTTTATCAGGTCTATAGAGTGCAAAAGGAAGGAAATGAATACTAAGTGAGACACAATATATTCACACGTATGCCAAGTCTCGTGGGTTCTAAAAGCTCAGTGAAAGTTTACAATACTCCGTGTCTCTCATATCTACATGGACAACAGTTAACATATTGGGAAAATAGAATTATAATTATTATTATTGACAGCAAAAAATCAGTGTAAAAAATCAAAGGCATGCAAAGGTTTTTAGTCTCCCAAATTCTGTATGTTGCTATCTGTAAACTGTCTGTTTTTAAAGAGTACCTCTCATCAAAAAAATAGTTTTTTATTTTATAGTTTAATATGTATAGATTGATTTTCTAATTGGGTTCTATAAAAAAAATGTATACTTTTATGTGTTTTTTATGTTTATACTTTTGTCCACTAGAGGTCTCCCTAGGAGTCCCTTTTTTAGTGATTTCGGACTCACGCTGGCCTGGCAGCTGAGTCCGAAATCGCATACTCAGCGCAGCTCCCTGCCTGTCAATCAGACAGACAGGAGCGAGCGCTGTGCTGGGGTGAAAAATTTAAACCCGTGGCTCTGCAAGATAGAAGCAGCAGGGCTAGAGTTGGGGGAGGGCAGAGCAAGGGGAGAGAGGAGGTACACGCCACCTCCCTCCTCTCCCCGAGCTCAAAAGGATGCAGATCTCCACGGGGAGAAGTACACGCCCCCTCCCTTTTCTCTAGAGCTGAAGCCGCAGATTTCCACGGAAAGCCAGAGCAGCGGAGAGTGGAGCTCGGCTAGAGCAGGTCTAGAAGCCAGAGCATTGTCTGTTCCTCATCTCCCCTGCCTGAGCTCTGACTGTATTTACTATACACGTGCTGGGGATTCATACACAGCAGGGACTGGGAATAAATCTCTGCCTGGGGATGATTTCTATGTGAGGAGGAGGAGGAGGGCGGGGGGGGGGGAGGGTGTTATGTATGTATGTATGCTGGGAGTTGTAGTCCCTGTTAGGTGTGTGTATGCTGGGAGTTGTAGTCCCTGTTAGGTGTGTGTGTGTATGCTGGGAGCTGTAGTCCCTGTTATGTGTGTGTATGTATGCTGGGAGTTGTAGTCCCTATTAGGTGTGTGTATGTATGCTGGGATTTGTAGACCCTGTTAGGTGTGTGTGTGTATGCTGGGAGTTTTAGTCCTTGTTAGGTGTGTGTGTGTGTGTGTATGCTGGGAGTTGTAGTCCCTGTTATGTGTGTGTATGCTGGGAGTTTTAGTCCCTGTTAGGTGTGTGTGTGTGTGTGTGTGTGTGCTGGGAGTAGTCCCTGTTTTGTGTGTGTGTGTGTGTATGCTGGGAGCTGTAGTCCCTGTTATGTGTGTGTATGCTGGGAGTTGTAGTCCTTATTAGGTGTGTGTATGTATGCTGGGAGTTGTAGTCCCTGTTAGGTGTGTGTATGTATGCTGGGAGTTGTAGTTCCTGTCAGGTGTGTGTGTGTGCTGGGAGTTGTAGTCCCTGTTAGTTGTGTGTGTGTGTATGTATGCTGGGAGTTGTAGTCCCTGTTAGGTGTGTGTATGTGTGTGCTGGGAGTTGTAGTCCCAGTTAGGTGTGTGTGTATGTATGCTGGGAGTTGTAGTCCCTGTTAGGTGTGTGTGTATGCTGAGAGTTGTAGTCCCTGTTAGGTGTGTGTATGCTGGGAGTTGTAGTCCCTGTTAGGTGTGTGTATGCTGGGAGTTGTAGTCCCTATTAGGTGTGTGTCTGTATGCTGGGAGTTGTAGTCCCTGTTAGGTGTGTGTATGCTGGGAATTTTAGACCATGTTAGGTGTGTGTGTGTGTGTGAGTGTGTATATGTTGGGAGTTGTAGTCCCTGTTAGGTGTGTGTATGCTGGGAGTTGTAATCCCTGTTAGGTGTGTGTGTGTTTGTGTATGCTGGGAGTTGTAGTCCCTGTTAGGTGTGTGTGTATGCTGGGAGTTGTAGTCCCTGTTAGGTGTGTGTGTGTATGTATGCTGGGAGTTGTAGTCCCTGTTAGGTGTGTGTGTGTGTGTGTGTGTATGCTGGGAGTTGTAGTCCCTGTTAGGTGTGTGTATGCTGGGAGTTGTAGTCCCTGTTAGGTGTGTGTGTATGCTGGGAGTTGTAGCCCCTGTTAGGTGTGTGTTTGTATGCTGGGAGTTGTAGTTCCTGTTAGGTGTGTGCATATGCTGGGAGTTGTAATCCCTGTTAGGTGTGTGTGTGTGCTGGAAGTTGTAGTCCCTGTTAGGTGTGTGTGTGTATGTGGGAGTTGTAGTCCCTGTTAGGTGTATGTGTGTATGCTGGGAGTTGTAGTCCTTGTTAGGTGTGTGTGTGTGTATGCTGGGAGTTGTAGTCCCTGTTAGGTGTGTGTGTGTGTGTATGCTGGGAGTTGTAGTCCCAGTTATGTGTGTGTGTGTGTGTGTATGCTGGGAATTGTAGTCCCTGTTAGGTGTGTGTGTGTGTGTGTGTGTATGCTGGGAGTTGTAGTCCCTGTTAGGTGTGTGTGTATGCTGGGAGTTGTAGTCCCTATTAGGTGTGTGTGTGTGTATGCTGGGTGTTGTAGTCACTGTTAGTTGTGTGTGTCTTTGCTGGGAGTTGTAGTCCCTTTTAGGTGTGTGCATTTGCTGGGAGTTGTAGTTCATGTTAGCTGTATGTGTGTGTGCTGGAAGTTGTAGTCCCTGTTAGGTGTGTGTGTGTGTGTATGCAGGAGTTTTAGCCCCTGTTAAGTGTGTGTGTATGCTGGGAGTTGTAGTCCCTGTTAAGTGTGTGTATGCTGGGAGTTGTAGTCCCTGTTAGGTGTATATATGCTGGAAGTTGTAGTCCCTGTTAGGTGTGTGTATGCTGGAAGTTGTAGTACCTGTTAGGTGTGTGTATGCTAATGTTTCCCACTGGTGTATGTCCTGTATCGGTGTGGTGAACTACAACTCCCAGGAGACTACATAGGCATCATGCTGGTGTTATACCACAGACTGAAAACTCCTGAATGACACATGCTGGGAGTTGTAGTCCCTTTTGTGTGTGTATGCCAGTGTATCCCAACCAGTGCTGAGTTATATTAGTGTGCTGTGTATAATACTGTGTGTATATATATATATATATATATATATATATATATATTTGTGTGCTGTGTATAACGCAGTTTTCCTCGGGCTGCAAGGGGAGGACGAACTGCGCGGGCTGGTTTCCGCTTTTTCATGGGGTGTTCATTAGCCCCATAAAAAGGACATAGAAATGCATGGGGTTTGTACAGGACATGAACATCACTGCATTAACCCTGTGCATTTATATGTCAGCGTTTATACAGGGATGTAGAAATGCACAGGGTTCATACAGGGAAGCAGAGATGCACGGGGTTCATACAGGGAAGCAGAAATGCATGGGGTTCATACAGGGAAGCAGAAATACACGGGGTTCATACAGGGAAGCAGAGATGCACGGGGTCCATACAGGGAAGCAGAGATGCATGGGGTTCATACAGGGAAGCAGAGATGCACAGGGTTCATACAGGGAAGCAGAAATGCATGGGGTTCATACAGGGAAGCAGAGATGCACAGGGTCCATTCAGGGAAGCAGAGATGCACGGGGTTCATACAGGGGAGCAGAGATGCACAGGGATCATACAGGGAAGCAGAGATGCACGGGGTCCATACAGGGAATCAGAAATGCACGGGGTTCATACAGGGAGGCAGAGATGCACGGGGTTCATACAGGGAAGCAGAGATGCACGGGGTTCATACAGTGAAGCAGAGATGCACAGGGTTCATACAGGGACGTAGAAATGCACGGGGTATATACAGGGAAGCAGAGATGCACGGGGTTCATACAGGGAAGCAGAGATGCACGGGGTTCATACAGGGACGTAGAAATGCACAGGGTCTATACAGGGAAGCAGAGATGCACAGGTCCATACAGGGAAGCAGAGATGCACGGGGTTCATATAGGGAAGCAGAGATGCACGGGGTTCATACAGGGACGTAGAAATGCACGGAGTTCATACAGGGAGGCAGAGATGCACAGGGTTCATACAGGCAAGCAGAGATGCACGGGGTCCATACAGGGAAGCAGAGATGCACGGTGTCCATACAGGGAAGCAGAGATGCACGGGGTTTATACAGGGAAGCAGAGATGCACGGGGTCCATACAGGGAAGCAGAGATGCGCAGGGTTCATACAGGGAAGCAGAGATGCTTGGGGTTTGTACAGAGGTCTTCATGTCAACGTTCATTGTACTGCAGCTGTACTGAGAGAAAATCATGTCAGGAGGGACGTACAGGAGAAATAACTCTGTAGCATGTACAGTTTCATCCAGGGGAAATTGAGAAGGAGGAGAAAACGGATGAAGCTGTACATGCTACAGAGTTATTTCTCCTGTATGTCCCTCCTGACATGATTTTCTCTCAAAGCTGCAGTACAATGAACACTGACATGAAGACCTCTGTAAAAACCCCATGCATCTCTGCTTCCCTGTATGAACCCCATGCATCTCTGCTTCCCTGTACAAACCCCGTGCATCTCTGTTTCCCTGTACAAACCCTGTGCATCTCTGCTTCCCTGTATGAACCCCGTGCATCTCTGCTTCCCTATATGAACCCTGTGCATCTCTGCTTCCCTGTACAAACCCCGTGCATCTCTGCTTCCCTGTATGAACCCCGTGCATCTCTGCTTCCCTGTATGAACCTTGAGCATCTCTGCTTCCCTGTATGAACCCTGTGCATCTCTGCTTCCCTGTATGGACCCTGTGCATCTCTGCTTCCCTGTATGAACCCTGTGCATCTCTGCTTCCCTGTATGAACCCCATGCATCTCTGCTTCCCTGTCGAACCCTGTGCATCTCTGTTTCCCTGTATGATCCCCGTGCATCTCTGCTTCCCTGTATGAACCCTGTGCATCTCTGCTTCCCTATATGAACCCCGTGCATCTCTGCTTCCCTGTATGAACCCCGTGCATTTCTGCTTCCCTGTATCAACCCCGTGCATTTCTATGTCAAATAAGGCAACATCAATCTCATGCCATGCTTCTTCACCTCTGGTTCGATTAAAATATTCGCCATGGCCCTTATCCCAAATCCAGGGACGAGACTCTACCTACACCAAAATATTTAAAAAAAAAATACATTAAAAATAATTCAATAAGCACACAATTTTACAAACAACATGTGCAAAATGCATATCTCCTCATGGCCACAATACATGTTGTTACACACTGTAAATGCTCAAATTTGCAAACTGTCTATATTTTGCACAATGTGCTTTGCAAAATGCATATCTCCTCATGGACGCACTACACTGTACCTGCAAACACATATCCCTAGTTCGTTAACATATTTAACATCAAGCAATATACCAAGTGGACTTTTGGGCCAGCAAATACTAGTTGACATAGTTATACCTCAGTGATGACGTCCTCTGTGCTTATACACATTCTGGAATAGGCTTGCCGGCTCATGTCTGCACCTCAGCAGCTTCCTTCCCCAGCCAAGCATGAAAAAATTGACTGACCTGGTTCGGGTCATGTGATCAAATGGTCCAAAAGGGGCAGAACTTGGCTGCTTAGTGCACTCCCACTGTTTTCTGCTTCAAATTTAGGGCGGAATCTGCTTCGGAATTGGGGGTGGAATTTCCGTTCTGACATTAAACCTAAAAATGCCTTTGGAGGCGGAAATTATTCTTCAAAAAATTTCCAAGCCGGCAGGCGGAAATTCCGTAGTGTGGACCTAGCCTAAGGGTCTATTCACAAGGCAGAATTTCCACTAGCGGAATTCCGCCTGAATTTAAAGCCCATAGACTTCTATGGGATTCTTCACTCCCATTCACACTTCTGATTTCTGCTTGCGGAATTCCACAAGCAGAAATTCAGAAGTGTGAATGGGAGTTCGGAATCCCATAGAAGTCTATTGGCTTTAATTTCAGGCAGAATTCCGCTAACTGAAATTCTGTCATGTGAATAGAACCTAAGGCTAGGTTCACACTGCGGAATCTCCAGGCAGAAAATTTCCGCCCAAAGATTCCGAATCAGTCGGTGCTAGGACTGTGTGGACACTGCAGTCTCCAATAGACTGCAATGTGTTCCGCGAGTATTTTCACCTGAAGAATGAGCAACGCCATTCTTCAGGTGTAAATTTTCAAGGAGATTTTCCATTCACAAATTACGCTTCACAAATTTCGAAGTGTGAATTTATGAATGGAAACACATTCACTATACTATACATTTTAGTAAGCGGAATTTCTGCCTGCAATTTCAAAGCTTAATTGCAGGCGGAAATTCCGTAGTGTGAACCTAGCCTTTGCCATCATACAGAATGCGTGCACATCCTTGAGGAGTGAAAATACCAGTACTGGTTGAGAACCAGGGACATTCTAGTTAGGCTAGGTTCAGACTACGGAATCTCAGGGCAGAAAATTTTCCTGCCCGGAGATTCTGAGTTCCGCCTGCGCCGACTGAATCAGTCGGCGCTAGGACCGCGCGGACACTGCAGTCTCCCATAGACTGCAATGTGTTCTGCGAGGAATTCCGCCTGAAGAAAGAGCACCGCCTTTCTTCAGGCGGAAATTTCTAAGCGGATTTACTAAGCGGATTTTCCGCTTCACAAAATCCGAAGTGTGAATTTGTGAACGGAAAACCATTCACTACACTAGACATTTTAGCAATGGGAATTTCTGACAGAAATTTTACGACTGAATTTCTGTCGGAAATTCCGTAGTCTGAACCTAGCCTTATTGTTATGGGTTGGAAGCTTTTAGCTACAATCATGAGAAATAGAAAGTACGCACTCTTAGAATTTTATGGGGGTGTACTTTTTTCAAAACTGTACAGTGTAATATACAGTAATGCTATAAACATGTATTGGGAAAGTTACCTTCCACCCTACATACTATAAATCATGGATGTTTTCACAGCTTATGTATATAATGGTTAATCTCATAGATTTTCTTATGTACATTACAGGGTGCCTTGAAAAAATGACATGGGTCTGTGTCATATTTTTAGCAACAAACTTTATTTGAATCTGACTTCCTCTTCGAGGCTGTCTGTGTCATTCTTGGCTACTCATGCTGCTCTCGGATGTGTAGACAGGTGTGAGTCACCTGAAATCACCTGATGCCGTCTGTCTATGAGGAAGATGTGCTTTTATTCTGAAGCAATAAGGATCAGTCTATGTACAGTCTGAAAAACAGGTTTATGAGTTATAGGAAAACAAGGGACTTTTTCTTTCCAAATATCTTGTATCTGGGCATGAAAATATCACCTTATGTTATCTGGTTCTGCTAGTTTATGAGTAACTTCGTATCTCAGACAGTGTTTTGTAGAACTACAAGCTGTATTATAACATTCTTCTAGAAAGAAAAGATACCAATATTTAAGAGAACAGTGGGATCCAGGTCATGAGATCAGCCATATGCAATGAAATGTAATCCAGAAACCTACTTTATGGCTAATGTGATATTTTTGACTCTCTAGACTTTCTCCCCCCATTATTAGTTAGCCTGGTCATTTTATTCATGCAACTGCTATCAAACAATGTAGGTAATACTGTGTATGAAAATGTAATTCAGATGGGTTTGTAATCACCTTGCGCCATCTGTAGGTAAACTTAAGCTGGCCACACACATTAGATACAGTGGGGATCAAAAGTTTGGGCATCCCCAGGTAAAAATTTGTATTAATGTGCATAAAGAAGCCAAGGAAAGATGGAAAAATCTCCAAAAGGCATCAAATTACAGATTAGACATTCTTATAATATGTCAACAAAAGTTAGATTTTATTTCCATCATTTACAAAATAACAGAAAACAAAAAAATAGTGTCTGCAAAATTTTGGGCACCCTGCAGAATTTATAGCATGCACTGCCTCCTTTGCAAAGCTGAGACCTGCCAGTGTCATGGACTGTTCTCAATCATCATCTGGGAAGACCAGGTGATGTCAATCTCAAAGGTTTTAAATGCCCAGACTCATCTGATCTTGCCCCAACAATCAGCACCATGGGTTCTTCTAAGCAGTTGTCTAGAAATCTGAAACTGAAAATAGTTGACGCTCACAAAGCTGGAGAAGGCTATAAGAAGATAGCAAAACATTTTCAGATGTCAATATCCTCTGTTCGGAATGTAATTAAGAAATGGCAGTCGTCAGGAACAGTGGAAGTTAAAGCAAGATCTGGAAGACCAAGAAAATATCAGACAGAACAGCTTGCAGGATTGTGAGAAAAACAATTCAAAACCCACGTTTGACTGCACAATCCCTCCAGAAAGATCTGGCAGACACTGGAGTTGTGGTACACTATTCCACTATAAAGAGACACTTGTACAAATATGGTCTTCATGGAAGAGTCATCAGAAGAAAACCTCTTCTATGTCCTCACCCCAAAAATCTGCATTTGAACTTTGCAAATAAACATATAGACAAGCCTGATGAATTTTGGATACAAGTTCTGTGGACCGATGAGGTTAAAATAGAACTTTTTGGCCGGAATAAGCAAAGGTATGTTTGGAGAAGAAGGGGAACAGAATTTAATTAAAAGAACCTCTGTCCAACTGTTAAGCATGGGGGGTGGATCAATCATGCTTTGGAGTTGTATTGCAGCCAGTGGCACAGAGAACATCTCATGTATAGAAGGAAAAATTGATTCAATAAAATTTCAGCAAACTTTGGATACTAACTTGATGCCATCTGTGAAAAGGCTGAAGTTAAAGAGAGGATGGCTTCTACAAATGGATAATGATCCTAAACACACCTCGAAATCCACGGGGGATTACCGTATTTATTGGGGTATAACACGCACCCTCATTTTACCAAGGATATTTGGGTAAAAAAAGTTTTTTACCCAAATATCCATGGTAAAATGAGGGTACGTGTGTGCGCGTGTATACCCCGATACACCCCCAGGAAAGGCAGGGGGAGAGAGGCCGTCGCTGCCCGCTTCTCTCCCCCTGCCTTTCCTGGGGTCTAGAGCCCTGCTGCCGGCCCTTCTCTCCCCCTGGCTATCGGCGCCGCTGCCCGTTCTGTCCCCCTGACTATCGGTGCCGGCGCCCCATTGCCGGCGCCGATAGCCAGGGAGAGAGAAGCGGCGCCGACAGTCAGGGGGAGAGAAGGGGCAGCGGCACCCATTGCCGGCGCCGCTGCCCCGTTGCCTCCCCCCATCCCCGGTGGCATAATTACCTGTTGCCGGGGTCGGGTCCGCGCTGCTGCAGGCCTCCGGCGTGCGTCCCCTGCGTCGTTGCTATGCACGGCGCGGCGCACTGACGTCATGCGCCGCGCCGTGCAGCGCATAGCAGGGGGACAGAACGGGCAGCGGCGCCGATAGCCAAGGGGAGAGAAGGGCCGGCAGCAGGGCTCTAGACCCCAGGAAAGGCAGGGGGAGAGAAGCGGGCAGTGACGGCCTCTCTCCCCTGCCTTTCCCGGGGATGTATTGGCGTATAACACGCACATAGACTTTAGGCTAAATATTTTAGCCTAAAAAGTGCGTGTTATACGCCGATAAATACGGTACATTAAGAGGTGTAAACTGAAGGTTTTGCCATGGCCTTCACAATCTCCTGACCTCAACATAATTGAAAATCTATGGATAGACCTTAAAAGAGCAGTGCATGATAGATAGCCCAGAAATCTAAAAGAACTGGAAGACTTTTGTAAGGAAGAATGGGCAAAAATACCTCAAACAAGAATTGAAAGACTCTTGGCTGGCTACAAAAAGCGTTTACAAGCTGTGATACATGTCAAAGGGGGCAGTACAAGATATTAACTCTGCAGGGTGCCCAAACTCTTGCAGATGCCAGAAGTCACAATGCCAAGCTGGAAAGTCAGAAATACCAGATGATCTGAAATACAAGAAATAACGCTAGCAACTGGAGTAAGCTCTTTCGCAGTCAAGGGCTGAAGGCATAATGCAGGCTTAAATAGCAAGCTACTCAAGGGAAAAGCCAACAAGGTCAGCTGACTTGGCCCAGACAGTTTCAGAGTTAGAAAGATTTAACCCTGCGGGTTCTGGCAGAACCAGACATCACAGAAGGAAAAACATACCTTTAATAGGGCTAAATTGCAATAAATATTGGTTGTATTTTGAAGCCTAACCCAGAGAAAAGTAAATTTGGGTGGATAAGTATGTATTGTGGTGGGCCAGACTGCCAGGGGGCTGCAGTTCGATGTGGAGAGGGGTAGAGAGGGCTTATAGTGTTATTATGGGGGTGAGGGTATTTTCCTTTTTATAAATAGGGTAAGTGAATTACTGTAGTTTTGACTGTATAGCATAGAAGAATTTAAAGCCATGACTATGGAGTTTAAGACCCTAGCCAAACAGGAGAGGGATGGAGAGGGATAGGGAAAATGTATTGTTTTTGAGAGAATTAATAGTGTTTTTATGGAATGTTTTAAATGACATGAAATTCTAATTAAAAAAAAAAGTAATTAAAAAATATATTTTAAAAAAAACTTAACAAAAACGCAGTTATAAGTATGTTTTGGTTAGACCTGAGCATGAAGCAGTGGCAGCTCAACAAGCCATGATTCATATATGGTTCTAAGATAGTGACTCTGGTTGGCTTCTTTTTAAACTGTATCAGTTTTTATTGCCGAACTGAAAACCATGGAGTACTATCAGACAGGAGAGAGCACATAGGAGTATTATCAGACAGGAGAAAGCACAGAGGGGTACTAGAAGACAGAAGAGGGCACAGAGGAGTCCTATCAGACAGGAGAGCACACATAGGAGTACTATCAGACAGAAGAAAGTACAGAGGAGTATTATCAGACAGGAGAGAGCACAGAGGAGTACTATCAGACAGGAGAGAGAACAGAGGAGTCCTATCAGACAGGAGAGCACACATAGGAGTACTATCAGACAGAAGAAAGTACAGAGGAGTATTATCAGACAGGAGAGAGCACAGAAGAGTACTATCAGACAGGAGAGAGAACAGAGGAGTACTATCAGACAGGAGAGAGTACAGAGGAGCACTTTCACACAGGAGAAAGCACAGAGGGTTACTAGCAGACAGGAAAGCACACAGAGGAGTCCTATCAGACAGGAGAGAGCACAGAGGAGTCCTATCAGACAGGAGAGAGCACAGAGGAATACTATCAGACAGGAGAGAGTACAGAGGAGTCCTATCAGACAGGAGAGAGCACAGAAGAGTACTATCAGACAGGAGAGAGTACATAGGAGCACTATCAAACAGGAGAGAGCAAAGAGGAGTACTATCAGACAGGAGATAGCACATAGGAGTCCTCTCAGACAGGAGGGAGCACAGAGGAGTACTATCAGACCAGAGAGAGTACAGAGGAGTCCTATCAGACAGGAGAGCGCACAGAGTAGTGCTATCAGACAGGAGAGAGCACAAAGGAGTCCTATCAGACAGGAGACAGCACATAGGAGTCCTATCAGACAGGAGAGAGCACAGAGGAGCACTATCAGACCGGAGGGAGTACAGAGGAGTACTATCAGACAGGAGAGAGCACAGAGGAGAACTATCAGACAGCAGAGAGCACAGAGGAATCCTATCAGACAGAAGAGAGCACAAAGGAGTACTATCAGACAAGAGAAAGCACAGAGGGGTACTAGCAGACAGAAGAGGGCACAGAGGAGTCCTATCAGACAGGAGAGAGCACATAGGAGTACTATCAGACAGGAGAGAGTACAGAGGAGCACTATCAGACCGGAGGGAGTACAGAGGAGTCCTATCAGACAGGAGAGAGCACATAGGAGTACTATCAGACAGGAGAGAGTACAGAGGAGTCCTATCAGACAGGAGAGAGCACAGAGGAGTCCTATCAGACAGGAGAGAGTACAGAGGAGTACTATCAGACAGGAGAGAGTACAGAGGAGTATTATCAGACAGGAGAGAGTACAGAGGAGCACTATCAGACAGGAGAGAGCACAGAGGAGTATTATCAGACAGGAGAGAGCACATAGGAGTATTATCAGACAGGAGAAAGCACAGAGGAGTCCTATCAGACAGGAGAGAGTACAGAGGAGTACTATCAGACAGAAGAGAGTACAAAGGAGTACTATCAGACAGGAGAGAGCACAGAGGGGTCCTATCAGACAGGAGAGAGTACAGAGGAGTGCTATCAGGCATGAGAGAGCACAAAGGAGTACTATCAGACAGCAGAGATCACATAGGAGTACTATCAGACAGGAGAAATTACAGAGGAGTCCTATAAGACAGGAGAGAGCACAGAGGAGTACTATCAGACAGGAGAGAGCACAGAGGAGTACTATCAGACAGGAGAGAGCATATTCTCAGACAGGAGAAAGCACAGAAGAGTACTATTAGACAGGAGAGAGCACAGAGGAGTACTATCAGACAGGAGAAAGCACAGAGGGGTACTAGCAGACAGGAGAGGGCACAGAGGAGTAATATCAGACAGAAGAGAGTACAGAGGAGTCCTATCAGACAGGAGAGAGCACAGAGGAGTCCTATCAGACAGGAGAGAGCACATAGGAGTACTATCAGACAGGAGAAATCACAGAGGAGTCCTATAAGACAGGAGAGAGCACAGAGGAGTACTATCAGACAGGAGAGAGCACAGAGGAGTACTATCAGACAGGAGAGAGCACAGAGGAGTCCTATCAGACAGGAGAGAGCACAGAGGAGTATTATCAGACAGAAGAGTGCACAGAGGAGTCCTAACAGACAGAAGAGAGTACAGAGGAGTCCTATAAGACAGGAGAGAGCACAGAGGAGTCCTATCAGACAGAAGAGTGCACAGAGGAGTCCTAACAGACAGAAGAGAGTACAGAGGAGTATTATCAGACAGGAGAGAGCACAGAGGAGTACTATAAGACAGGAGAGAGCACATAGGGGTATTATCACACAGGAGAAAGCACAGAGGAGTACTATTAGGCAGGAGAGAGCACAGAGGAGTACTATCAGTCAGGAGAGAGCACATAGGAGTATTATCAGACAGGAGAAAGCACAGAGGGGTACTAGCAGACAGGAGAGGGCACACAGGACAGGAGAGAGCACACAGGAGTACTATCAGACAGAAGAGAGTACAGAGGAGTACTATCAGACAGGAGAGAGCACAGAGGAGTCCTATCAGACAGTAGAGAGTACAGAGGAGTGCTATCAGACAGGAGAGAGAACATAGGAGTACTATCAGACAGGAGAGAGCACATAGGAGTACTATAAGACAGGAGATAGCACAGAGGAGTCCTATCAGACAGGAGAGAGCACAGAGGAGTCCTATCAGAGAGGAGAGAGCACAGAGGAGTACTATCAGACAGGAGAGAGTACATAGGAGCACTATCAGACAGGAGAGAGCACAGATGAGTCCTATCAGACAGGAGAGAGCACAGAGGGGTCCTATCAGACAGGTGAGAGTACAGAGGAGTGCTATCAGGCATGAGAGAGCACAGAGGAGTCCTATCAGACAGGAGAGAGCACATAGGAGTACTATCAGACAGGAGAAATCACTTAGGAGTCCTATAAGACAGGAGAGGGCACATAGGAGTCCTATCAGACAGGAGAGAGTACAGAGGAGTATTATCAGACACGGGATACAACAGAGGAGTGCTAGCCCACCCTCACTTTCTGGAATTTGTCCATGCCTGTGCTTCAGCTTGGACAAAGCCATGATTTTATAAGCCATTATTTCTATAAAAAGGAAATAAAATTTTCTTATGAAGTATATTAGAAAGGTTAATGTTTTGCCAAGATGTACAACATATAAAAAGTTTTTGAACCTGACAGTGCCCATTTAAGCCTCATACTACTATGTTTTTATATGTATTAAAATTAACTATCCCATCAATTAGTCACTGAACAAGAGACCTATATAAAGTCCCTTAACCCCTTAAGGACCAAGCCCATTTTCACCTTCAGGACCCGGGCATTTTTTGCACATCTGACCACTGTCACTTTAAGCATTAATAACTCTGGGATGCTTTTACTTTTCATTCTGATTCCGAGATAGTTTATGTTAGTGCTAAATTTTTGTTGATACTTGTATCATTTCATGGTGAAAAATTCCCAAATTTGATGAACAAATTGAAAGCTTTGCATTTTTTTTTAACTTTGAAGCTCTCTGCTTATAAGGAAAATGGATATTCCAAATAAATTATATATTGATTCACATATACAATATGTCTACTTTATGTTTGCATCATAAAGTTGACATGTTTTTACTTTTGGAAGACATCAGAGGGCTTCAAAGTATAGCAGCAATTTTCCAATTTTTCACAACATTTTCAAAATCTGAATTTTTCAGGGACCAGTTCAGTTTTTAAGTGGATTTGAGGGGCTTTCATATTAGAAATACCCCATAAATGACCCCATTATAAAAACGATACCCCTCAAAGTATTCAAAATTACATTCAAAAAGTTTGTTAACCCTTTAGTTGTTTCACAGGAATAGCAGCAAAGTGAAGGAGAAAATTTAAAATCTAAATTTTTTACACTTGCATGTTCTTTTAGACCCAGTTTTTGAATTTTTACAAGGGGTAAACGCAGAGAAATCTTCCTTAAATGTGTAACCCAATTTCTCTTGAGTAAGAAAATATCTCATATGTGTATGTCAAGTGCTCTGTGGGTGCACTACAAGGCTCAGAAGGGAAGGAGCGACAATGGGATTTTGGAAAGTGAGTTTTTCTGAAATGGTTTTTGGGGGGCATGTCACATTTAGTCCACTATGGTGCAAGAACAGCAAAAAAAAAAAACACATGGCATACTATTTTGGAAACTACACCCCTCAAGGAATGTAACAAGGGGTACAGTGAGCCTTAACACCCCACAGGTGTTTGATGACTTTTCCTTGAAGTTGGATGTGTAAATTATTATTTTTTCACTAAAATGCTGGTTTTCCGACAAATTTTACATTTATACAAGGGGTAATAGGAGAAAATGCCCCCCAAAATTTGTAACCCCATTTCTTCTGAGTATGGAAATACCCCATGTGTGGATGTCAGGTGCTCTGTTGGTGCACTACAATGCTCAGAGGAGAAGGAGTCACATTTGGCCTTTGGAAAGCAAATTTAGCTGAAATGGTTTTTAGGGGGCATGTCACATTTAGGAAGCCCCTATGGTGCTAGAACAGCAAAAAAAAAAAAAAAAAACACACCACATGGCATACTATTTTGGAAACTACACCCCTCAAGGGACGTAACAAGGGGTACAGTGAGCCTTAACACCCCACAGGTTAGATGTGTAAATTATTTTTTTTTTTCACTAAAATGCTGGTTTTCCATGTTGCATTTAGGAAGCCCTATGGTGCCAGAAGAGCCTTAACACCCCACAGGTGTTTGACGACTTTGGATGTGTAAATTAATTAAAAACATTTTTTTACTAAAATGCTGGTTTTTCCCCAAATTTTACATTTTTACAAGGGGTAATAGGAGAAAATGCCCCCCCAAAATTTGTAACCCCCATCTCTTCAGAGTATGGAAATCCCCCATGTGTGGACATCAAGTGCACTGCGGGCGCACTACAATGCTTCGGAGAGAAGGAGTTACATTTGCAAATTTTGCTGAAATCGGAATCAGAAATCAGGACTCAGCAGGAGCGCAGTTCCCTGACTGCCTTGAGCATTGATCATTTAAATAGCTGCCAATAGAGCAAGA
The DNA here is from genome assembly GCF_029499605.1 of Hyla sarda. Classification (NCBI taxonomy): domain Eukaryota; kingdom Metazoa; phylum Chordata; class Amphibia; order Anura; family Hylidae; genus Hyla; species Hyla sarda. Next base: position 112,227,264 of record NC_079195.1, read on the forward strand.
ACAGCAGGACCCCCCCCCCCTCAAGGAGTGTTACATTGGGTACACTGAGTTACTAAAGTGGGGTACAGTGGGACGTAAAATTATAAAACAGGTGACTCAATGACCCATGACCCATTTTTGGAAAAAAATACCCCCAGAGGTCTTATCAGGTTTTTTTTTTTTACTTAACATTTTTTTGGGCAATTAAGTGGTTTATGGGGTTTAAACTTGGAATGTACTCTGGACTTGGTACATTGGGGTCAAATTATGGGAAATTTAAATGAAAAGGGAAAATGTAGTACTGCAGGGAAGTGTGATACTCCTTGAAGCAATCCTTAATTCAGAGGCCCGGATTATCTGGGCAAGTGTCACACTGAGTGATGGTGTCCTTCCGTATCCCCCTCCTGTGACACACTCTGCATTTCTTCTGGGATCGTCCCATTTTTCAGTGTGGGGGACCTCACCTGGAAAGTGTTGGCCGGGGACGATCCTGGCACCTATAACTTCAGTTCCTTGGGAACTCCGGCCTGCTCTTTCCTGGTCGCCAAAGATCAGGGCCTTTAGGACTTCTTCTTGGAACTGGAGAAATGTCCCTGTGTTGCCAGCGTTTTGGGACAGTACAAAAGAGTTGTACATGGTAACCTGTACCAAGTAGACCGCAACTTTTTTGTACCATACCTGTGTTTTGCTCATGGCATTGTATGGCTTGAGAATTTGATCAGAGAAATTAACTCCCCCATATACTGATTGTAGCCCAGACTGTTGTTGTGGTACCTCACACAGGGACAGGTGAGCTGCTGTTACCATGAATTGTGGTCAGCATAAGGACATCCATCTTATCCTTATACCTGACCAGCAACAGGTTTTCATGGGTAAGGGCACGGTACTCACCCTTGGGCATAGGTGTCTTAACAAAATTTACAGGGAGGCCTCTCTGGTTCTTCCGCACGGTCCCACAAGCGGACGTGGATCTGGTGGCAAGGAATGTGAACAGAGGGATGCTGGTATAAAAGTTGTCCATGTTAAGGTGGTAACCCTTATCCAGCAATGGGTGCACAAGGTTCCAAAATGATTTTCCTTCTAACACCCAGAGTGGGGGGACATTCTGGGGGTTCAATACGGGAATTTCATCCCTCATATACTCTAAACTTGTAAGTGTACCCGGAGGTACTCTCACAAAGTTTGTAGAGTTTCATGCCATACCGTGCCCACTTAGAGGGAATGTATGTGTATGTGTGTGTGTGGGGGGGGGGGGGGATTGTGTAGTGTGTGTTTTTGGTGTGAACTCTAAGAATCACACACCGTTATGAAAAAAAAAACTCTGTGGCCAAAAAAAAAAAAAGGGGGGGGGGGCAAATGCAGCGCCCTTAAACTGTAATAGGGCCCGGGTCATGCTGAAAAAACTGTGGCAGACCCTTGAGGACCTATTAGGGGGTCAGGGTGGGGGGAATTGTAACTTTTTTAAAATTTTTAACCTTAAGTACCAGGGCGTCAGGGCATAACTGTATGCCCTAGGTCCCTAAGTGGCTAATCCTAGTGACAGTAATGTGTTTCAAATATGATGTAACTCGGCTATGCTTATTTGTTACCTCGTGCTCCTGCTCTCCTGTCAGGCAGGCTCCTTCCCAAGCCCCCCTGCACTTTTTTCCCCATTGTAAATACGTTTTACCATGTAAAGTGTTATAAAATGTAATGTTGCTTTAAGAGTTATACATATGATATGTCACGTGATTGTTACCCAGGAGATACCAGTGACCAGGTGATCCCAAGGGTGACCTATGGGCTCCCTGCTAGTCTCCCCCATATAAGCCCTGGGTGGAGCTAGCTTCTCTCTCTTTGAGCTCTGCTCTTCTGCTAAGCTGAGGTCCAGTACAGTCGCCTAGTGTGTTTGTCCAGAGTGTTGGAGACCTCAAAGTGAAGTCCTGCAGCCACCATCAAGTCATGTAAGCTAAAGTCACAGCTTTATGAGTCAAGTCAGTCCCTTTCATCTGTCAAGTCAGCGTGTTCTGCATTCAGTTGTCCAGTCCTACTACAAGTCCCGGCAAGCCCTTAAGGTCTCTGCGTCACTGGTCACCTCCTTGGGCCCTGGCTGAACTGTATAGACTTTACCAACTATCTGCCCTCAGTAAAGCTACCATTGTCCGTAACCTGGCGTCGGAGTCTTTATTGCCCCTGTGCCTAGCCCAGTATCCAAGCGGTATACTTTCATGTGGTTATAGGCTAAACAACTCCCTGGTGTCACGAATAAAAGGGGTTAATGCCATCTGCCCCTAGGGTAACAACATCTGCCCAGCACCACACACCCCACCTCCACACTTTTTAGGGTTCACCTAGTTCTTTCAGTTCAGTGCTCAGAAAAAAAGTCTAACATAAATCCTGCCCCAGAACAGTGCATTTCCACATACTTGCATTTCTTACAAAAACAAACAAAAAAAAAACAAGTAGTTCCCCTTTTAATATTGACCCTAGAAATGTCAAAAGTGGATTTATGACATAAAATTTGCCAATTTCTCTCTGAGGAGTATACTTGGCCATCCTCCAAACAAATAGCAGGATTGTTTTGCTCACTAAGCTGGCAAGCATTTGCCTTGGAATTCTAGAATTCAGCCAACCAAGTAACAGCAAAGACACAGAGGTCTTTCTTGTGGGGCGTAAACTGGCAAATGTGTGTGAGTTCATTGCCAGTTCCCTGATAAAGTATTAGGCACTGCAGTGTATTCCGAGCCTGGACACAAGCCAGCTTTCTACTTAGAAAAGTTTGATAATGAAAAAAATAAAGTCTTAACCTTATAGTCTAAAATCTACAACATTCATCTGGAGAGAGGAGCAGCTTTTCTTCCTATACTATCCAATCTACCCAACTACCTGCCTATTTATCTATCTATCTATCTATCTATCTATCTACCTACCTACATCTATCTATCTACCTACCTATCTACCTATATCTATCTATCTACCTACCTATCTCATATCTATCTAGCTCATATCTATCTATCTCATATCTATTTATCTAGCTCATATCTATCTATCTGTCTGTCTATCTACCTATCTATATTTTTGCAGATAAAGCATATGAAATGCATGGTTTGATATCATTCACTATGAGAGCAATATCTGCTAGGTTCTAAAAGAGACATTCCAACAGACTCAACTCTAACCTATTTTTGCTTTATATGTAGACACTATGCCCTGTATGTAAAGCCAAAAAAATGAGTTTTCTATGGACTTGTATCTATTAGACACTGAAGATAGGACTTCTTTCTCCATAACCCAAACAAATAAAATAGAAGGTTTGCTGACTGATAGCTTCTAATATTCCTAGACTGAATGTTACAACTTGTCTTCATACTGACCCCTGAAGTTGTTTGCTTCTGGACAACTACTTCTGCCAGGAGAAACTGCTCTTTCCAGGTAGGATTTATTTCATTGAAACCTTATAGCTATGTGTTTTGCACACACCAGTTACTCCAGCCTCCTAATATGTACTCTGTGTAACCATCTTCTATGCATGCTGGTTTGAAGTCAAAGGCAATGTGTGTTGTTTATTGGCTGCTCTATGAAAGATATCTCTACCTGTTTTTGGCCTATGTTCACACTATTGAATTTCCTCTACTTCTTTAAAGGGGTATTCTGACCAAATATATCTTATTCCCTATCCAAAGGATAGAGGATAAGATGCCTGATCGTGGGGGGCCCGCCGCTGGGCCCCCCGTGATCTCCGTGCAGCACCTGCAGAATGCGGGGCTGTGTCTCCAGTCTCGGAAACTTTGTGAAAATGCATAAGGTTTTTCTAGGCAGTAAAAGGCTGGGCTGCCGCTCCTTCCCAAACATGCTCCAAGTTGTCAGATACAATTGCAATCCACTCTCACCTCCTCGGGGATATCCATGCGCTGCCACATGCAGAGTAAAAGAATAATTCCAGGGAATATAAATGAAAAAACTGTGTTTATTTGAAACTGTGTATAACACGTTTCAAAGCCGGTCCGGCTTCTTCCTCAGGTCCTGAGAAAGAAGCCAAACTGGCTTGAAATGCGTTGCACTCAGTTTTAAATACACTCATAGGGGGAGATTTATCAAAACCTGTGCAGAGTAAAAGTTGACCAGTTTCCCATAGCAACCAATCAGATTGCTTCTTTCATCTTTCAGAGGCCTTTTTAAAAAATAAAGAAGTTATCTGATTGGTTGCTATGGGCAACTCAGCAACTTTTACTCTACATAGGTTTTGATAAATCTCCCCCATAGTTTTTACATTTATATTTCCTGGAATTATTCTTTTACTCTGCATGTGGCTGTGGCTGGACATCCCCGAGGAGATGAGAGTGGATTGCAATTGATATTAGAAAGGCAGGGGTGCGATCAGCCATTGAAGGGGTCGTCCCACTTATGTCAGCGCTGCAGTCATTTTATTTATACATTTCCCGGAGGAAAAACAGGACACATCAGGAGGGCTGACAGATCCTTTTAAAAAACAGACAGTATATATTTTGCATTTTCTAGTAGATAACATGATAACTTTGCTCTGTCACATGAAACATATCTCAAACATATTAAACATATCTCTTACAGACGTATCATTGATGTATATGCAGGTGATCCTTGTGGCCTGTGGTTCTTTTCATGCATAGTCTATATGTACTGTACTTTTGTACTCAAATTTCTTAGCTGCTTTTAATATAGTTGTTCCGGAAGAGAAGTGGTTTCCAGCTAGAACATGTTAGTTAGCAGAGGAGGAGGTATTTTGTGCACTCTTAGCCCTTCTCTGATGTTTTTTTAATTTTTTTTCTTAAGCTACAAAAACTGATACAGTGCTGTGAAAGTATTTTTCCACCATCTCAATTTTTTCTATTGTTGCCTTTTTGACACATTTCAATGTTTTAGATCATCAAATTACTTTTAATATTAGATAGAGATAAAAGTTGATTTTAGTCCTCCCTGTTTGCCCCTTAATCTGTGTTCACAAGTTGCGTTTTTCTTGTGCTAGTTACAATGTTGTCAATTTTCTGCTACAAATGACTGTAATTGTGGTACAGATTACATGTTTTAAAGGGATTTGTGCAATCACAATAATTTGTATCTTTTTAGCTGTAATTTTTGAAAATTCCAGCATAGTTACAGCAAAAACATGTCACTACCACAAAAAATGCAACATGCCCTAGCTACTATGTAGATTAGTTAGCAACATTCAATTATTAAATTGACTATTGGGATGAATTTTGTTAGCCACATCCAGACCTATTGAATCTAAGCATCACAATTCAACTGGCCCACGACAACCAATCCATTTTCCAGGAAACTGTTCATCTAGGAATGGTCGGACCTGGCACGTTCCCTGAGTTTTCCAGCAAGATGATGCACCACCACATTATGGGTGTCATGTCCGAGCATTCCTAGATGAACAGTTTCCTGGAAAGTGGATTGGTCGTCGTGGGCCTGTTGAATGGCCCCCAAGGTCTCCCAATCTGACCCCCTTAGACTTTTATCTTTGGGGTCATCTGAAGGCAATTGTCTATGCTGTGAAGATACAAGATGTGCAGCACCTGAAACTACGGATACTGGAAGCCTGTGCTAGCATTTCTCCTGCGGTGTTGCTATCAGTGTGTGAAGAGTGGGAGAAGAGGGTTGCATTGACAAGCCAACACAATGGGCAACACATTGAACACATTTGTACGTCACACGGAGCTTCAGCCTATCACCGGCCGCAGCGATGTCCCGCCTTGGCTGGTGATAGGTTGAAGCTCCATGTGACGTGGCGGGCTAACAGGAAGTAAGAAGAATACAGCCCGGGGACCGAACACCTGTACCGGAGCTCTGGGGGCTCGTTGGCAGGTAAGAGAAAGTTTGTTTTCTTTTTTTGCAGCCTGGACGGGATAAAATGAGAAAAGTGCGCGCCGGACATGTCCTTTAAAATGTCTTACATATTGTATGGGCATGAAATATGTAGGAATACTTTCAGATAGTGGGAAAAAACTGAAAGCACCAAGATGTACATAGTTTTATAAGAAAAGAAAAATGGCAGCAGCACACATGGTCAACAAAATGGAGGCTCTTAGCACACTTTTTGATCAAAACGTGTCCCCCCCATCCACCACGCGGAGGTGGCCTCATATAGCATGGGACCCTAACACAAATATTGAGCCTAACACTCACAACACTCACTTCTGCTGGGCATATAGCCTCTGACTGGGTGACATGTTGGATCCATTATCAATCCAAACCACCTCCTGTGAAATAGGGAAGGGGATACAGCTACAGGGGATACGGCTACAGAGGGAGCCACTCCCTCCAAATTGCACAGCAAAAACAAAACAAAAAAAATTTAGCCAGCACCTATACCCAATACACGGGTGCACGCTGCTGTGGCAAGTACAAAACATGTAGAAAAAAGAAAAGAAAAATGGCAGCAGCGCACATGGTCAATAAAATGGAGGCTCTTAGCGCACTTTTTGATCAAAATGTGTGTGTCCCCATCCACCCCATTTTTATTTTCTTTTTTTTTTTTTTACATGTTTTGTACGTGCCACAGCAGCATGCACCCGTGTATTGGGTATAGGTGCTGGCTACATTTTTTTGTTTTTTTGTTTTTGCTGTATGGTTTTATAAGAGCTGATGTAAACTAACACAGTGGATGAGTTAACAGCAACTCTTTAAGATCTGACACAAAAATGCTTTTAGAATGGTCAGCAATTTCTATATAACATCTGAGGACCCCTGTGCAAAACCAGATTGTGATTATGTTTCTGCCAACAACTGTTAAAGTGCCTCAGTCACTAAAATATACATTTGACCTATCCTAGAGACATGACATGAGTTTTGATCGGTCAGGGTCTGAGCACTGTAAACCCCACGATCGTCAGAATGGTTTGGAGCCCTATAATGATAAAACATTTTTTTTTTTATAGCAATTAGTTATTTTTGCAAGAAATGTTATATGTCAGAATGATCTAGAGAGAGATGCATCAGATAAGCTTTGACCTTTTCATTACTATTTATGACTTCTCACATGTAATGATATTAACACAACTTAGATTACTCCTGATAACCCCCTTCCCCTGCTCTTACACATGTATGCTTGGCTTGGCTGGAAATCTGGTAGTAGTTTATTTTCCATTAAAACAAAGTATTGGGTACATGCTGTGCTCCCTACATATAATACTGCAACACATGGTACGCCTATATAGAATACTGGCACATACTGTCCCCTCAGTATAATACTGCTAGATGCTGTGCTCCTAAATACAATACTGCCACACATTGCATCTGAATACAATAGCACCACATACTGTGTTCCGGAATACAATACCACTACATGCTGTGTCCAGAATACAATACCACTACATGCTGTGCTCCAGAATACAATACCACTACATGCTGTGCCCCCTGAGTACAATACTGCTGCAAAAGTGAATAATTAATGCCACTGTGCTATAAATTATGACGCCACTGCCATTAATAAAATGTGTCCCTGCTCCCTAATGAACTATGTTACTGCCCCCAAATAAACTATGCCTTCCCCCTTTATGAACTTCAACACTGTACCCATTAACTTTGCCAATATGCCACCAAATGAATTGGGCCTCTGTAACCCCAAACTGTGCCCCTGTGTCCCCAAATGAACTGTGCCACTGTCCACCTAGTCTGTGCAACTGCCCCTCCTTAGAATACTCATCTGCCCTGGGTTCCATGCTGCTCTGCTTCTTCATGGGGTAGCACAGAAAGATGTTGCCGCATAATAGAGCACTGGTGGGGAGGGAGCCAGCCAGAGGCGTAGCGTGGGGGGTGCAGGGGGGCCGGCCGCACCGTGCGCAACATCTGGGGGGGGGGGCGCGCTCGCACTCGCAGCTCTCTGCCCCTGCCTGGCTCACTCACTCTCTCTGCAGTGCTCGCTGTGCGAATCTGATCCGAGCCGCCGAATCGCCGCCCACTGTAAAAAGCAGTGGCGGATCCAGGGGGGGGCAACGGGGCAATTTACCCCCCCCCCCCCGAGATTGTTGCCCCTCTTCCTGAACTATCGCATGGTGGAGCGGGAGCTGTCGGCTGTCCCGCTCCACCACCCCTTTCTCACGCCTGCGGTCAGTGAGAGCCAATCACGGCAGGCCGGCGCCATGACATCACATCATCGCGCCGGTGCCCGGAGATCACGTCCCCGCGGCTCTCACTGACTGCAGGAATGGAGCAGCCGCAGCATGGGAGAAAGGTGACGGGCGTGAGAAAGGGGAGGGGGGAGCAAATTATAAGTGAGAGGGGCAAATGATGAGTAAGGGGAACATGTCAGGGGGGCATTATATGTGGGGGCACAGGACAGGACCCCCCTGTCATGTGCCCCTCATATATAATACCCCATGTCCTGTGCCCATCACATATAATTCCCCCCCTGACATGTGTCCTTCACATATAATGCCCCCTGTCCTGCCCCCTCAGGGGGCATTATATGTGAGGGGCACATGTCAGGGGGGAATTATATGTGAGGGGCACAGGACATGGGGCATTATATGTGAGGGGCACAGGACAGGGGACATTATAAGTCAGGGTCACATGTCAGGGGGGCATTATATGTGGGGACACATGACAGGGGGGCATTATATGTGAGGGGCACATGTCAGGGGGCAATATATGTGGGGGCACATGACAGGGGCCCCTGTCATGTGCTGTCATGTGCCAATATAATGCACATACAATGCCCCCCGACATTTGCCGCTTACTTATAATACCCAAAGTCATGTGCCTTGGATCATCTCCAGGGTATGGTTCCATTTTGATGTTTAGTTTTTGTTCTTGATATTTTTTGTCGTTTACGATGGTTGTGAGACGACATATAATAGCATGGCCCATGCTAGGTTACTACATTTGTAGATTTGTATTCCTAGACCTGCTGAAAATTTGGAGAATATGTAATGCATGTTCGCACTCAATAAAGTGTTTGAAAATAAACTTGTATTTAGATGCATTTTACTTTAATTACATCAGTATTTCCATAACAAACAATACATGTGCTTAGGGGGTAAGGGTTTCTTTAACTAATCTAGTGGAAGAGACTCGAGTGCTAAAATCCAGGGGTTAGGGGGCGCAAATTACTTGCCTTGCCCCGGGTGCTGACAACCCATGCTACGCCACTGGAGCCAGCATTTACTTTTTCAACTGTACTGGGGTTTTAAAGATGCCAAAACAATTGAATCCCAGAACTGTGGGGAACCTCTTTCCTTTTTCCCTGAACTGGCTGGAGGTGAAGCAAATGTTAGTTTGGTGTTGCTAAGGGTGCAATCGGGTGAGGCTACAGTACTGCCTATTCAGGCAAGCATCATTCATCAGATTTCAGAAGGACACTAACATTGTCTATTACATCCTCATTTTAGCTTTGCAAAGAACAGCCTGTCCTTTTAAAATATGATCTTTTAGAGGTTGATTTGCATGTTTTGTTTTGCAGGCAGTCACTAAGAACTGGAACATTTTATTCAATAAACTCCACTGATGGACGTTTATGAAAACTGATGTTCTACAGAAGATCGTGTAGCCCTGCAATAACAATTAGATTTTGCTGGAACATAAAAATAATAGAAAATTCTTGTCTCATTGTTTTCGATTGAAACAATTTTTGCTGAATATTGCTTGTTTATTCATGGAAAAATCGCAACAATATTTGTGTGGATGTAAATGCAATTGTAATGTCAAAGCAAAGCATATTACTTAAAGGAAAACGTTCATCCTGTTCACCCAAACTGAACCCAATACACCGGGTTATAGTGCGGGTGAACAGAAGACTGATGCAGGGTCCCTGACTAATATACATACCTTCTGTCCGGCGCCCAGTCCCTCTGAATATCCTCATCTATCTTCGCTGAATTGCGTGCTGAAGGCGGGCCCGCTGAATTTGAATATTCATGGTTGCTGGTCATTTGAGCGCTTGTGCCTACTGAACGCTCACGTGACCAGCGACCATGCATTTTCAGATACAGCTGGTGGGCCCGCCTCCAGCACGCAATTCAGCGACGATAGATGAGGATATTCAAAGGGACCGGGCGCCGGACAAAATGTATGTATATTAGTCAGAGACCCCGCATCGGTCTCCTGTTCACCCGCACTATAATCCAGTGTATTGGGTTAAGTATGAGTGAACAGGATGACAGTTTTCCTTTAAGTAAGATTAAAAGGTAACTTCACCCAAACATCCTGCAGCACCTGTGTATTTATATACACTTACCTATGAATTCACATTCCAAACTGCTGAAACTGTTAGATAGCTGTTAGGGCAAGGAAAAACGTGGCACCCTTTATATATTTGGCTGTGCTTCCATTGCGTAAAAAAAATGCTTTGCTTCTCTGGTGCAAAGAGTCAAAGAGGTGTGAAGGCTGGAACGCCCCTTCCTTTATTTTTTACACTAACATCCTGGTGTTGCCCCATACTTAGAGGTTAAAGGAATAAAATTTGTAACGCAATTTCTCCAATTTCTTCCTCCAGGCCTCAGGAGTGAGAGTGCACTATGTACATTTGAGGCCTAAATTGGTGATTTACACAGGGGAGGCTGATTTTATAGCAGTTCTGACATAAACGCAAAAAAATAAATACCCACATGTGGCCCTATTTTGGAAACTGCACCCCTCATGGAACGTAACAAGGGGTATAGTGAACCTTAACACCCCACAGGTGTTTCACAAATTTTCGTTAAAGTTTGATGGAAAAATGAAAAAAAAAAAAAGTTTTTCACTAAAAGCTGGTGTTACCCTACATTTTTCATTTTCACAAGGGAAAATAGGAAAAAAGCCCCCCAAAATGTGTAACTCCATAAGAACATACCTGCTATGTGGATGTAAAGTGCTCTGCGGGCGCACTACAATACCCAGAAGAGAAGGAGCGCCATTGGGCTTTTGGAGAAAAAATGTGTCCGCAATTGAAGGTCACATGTGTTTACAAAGCCCCCATGGTGCCAGAACAATGGACCCCCCCCCCCACATGTGACCCCATTTTGGAAACTACACCCCTCACATAATGTAATAAGGGGTACAGTGAACATTTACGCCCCACAGGTGTCTTACATTTTTTGGAACAGTGGTTCGTAAAAATGAAAAATATGATTTTTCATTTGCACAGCCTACTGTTCCAAAGATCTGTCAAATGCCATTGGGGAGTAAATGCTCATTGCACCCCTTATTAAATTTTGTGAGGGTGTATTTTCCAAAATGGGGTCACATATTGTCCACTGTTCTGGCACCATGGGGGCTTTGTAAATGCACATGGCCCCCGACTTCCATTCCAAACAAATTCTCTCTCCAAACGCTCAAAGTTGCTCCATCTCTTCTGAGCATTGTAGTTCACCCACAGAGCACTTTACATCCACATATTGGGTATTTCCATACTCAGAAGAAATGGGGTTACAAATTTTGGGGGGCATTTTCTCCTATTACCCACTGTAAACATTTAAAATTTGGGGAAAACCTAGCATTTTAGTGAACATTTTTTTTTTCATTTACACATCCGAATTTAGCAAAAAGTAGTCACCTGTGGGATGTTAAGGGCTCACTGTACCCCTTGTTACGTTTCTTGAGGGGTGTAGTCTCCAAAATAGTATGCCATGTTGTTGTTGTTTTTTTTGTGCTGTTCTGGCACCATAGGGGCTTCCTAAAAGTGACATGCCCCCTAAAAACCATTACAGCAAAATTCACTCTCCAAAATCCCATTGTCGCTCCTTCTCTACTGAGCCCTCTAGTGCACCCACAGAGCACTTTACATCCACATATGAGGTATTTCCTTACTCGAGAGAATTTGGGTTAAAAATTTTGGGGGAATCCCCTTGTAAAAATTCAAAAAATGCCTCTAAAAGAACATGCGAGTGGAAGAGTACAAGAATGCCCCCTCCCATAGGCTTGCATTGAGGTGGCGGAGCGTGACATCACATGGGGGCGGGGCCGTGACGTCACAATGCTCCGTCCCCCGTGATCGCCAGTAATCAGACCCGGAGCGAACGTGCTCCGGGGCCTGATTGTAACGGGGTGCTGCGTGCAAGATCACGGGGGTTCCCAGCGGCGGAACCCCCGCGATCAAGCATCTTATCCCCTATCCTTTTGATTGGGGATAAGATGTCTTAGCGCCGGAGTACCCCTTTAAATCATGTCCTATCCAGGACAATATGGGCAACAGAAGCACATTAGGGAATATTCATACACCACAGATTTGTTGCATACATTTCTCAGCCTAAAAATCAGTTCTTCTCACCTGAATGTTTTTGCTTTGTCTGTAAGCATTTCTGCAACAAACCTGCAAAGTTTGGACATACACCTAGGCGGGATACACTCTGGAGATTCTCTGGCCGGAAAAAGTCTGGAGATTCCGAGCTCGCCCGTCATCGACTAAATCAGTCAGGACTGCACGGACATTGCTATCCCCATAGCTGGCAATGTATTCCGCTTGGGTTCCCCAAAAGAATAAGCAGGATCATTCTTTCGAGGTTGGAATTTCATTAGTGGAATGTCCAGCACTGAAATTCTGTAGTCTGCACTGTACAGCGGAATCCCATTCACTGCAACGGGGTTCTGCTGCATCGGAATAGTGCATTTTCTAAGTAGAATTACACTTAGAAATGTTGTAGTGTGAACCTAGCCTTTAAGTACAGCATGGTAGATATGTACAATATTGGACTAATGCCATTACAAGAAAAAAGATAAATCAGGCTTTTCATTCAAGCTGTGCTTATGTAATGGTTTGTGCAGACAGTGACCCTGTTTAGGCAAGACATAAAGCTAAAAGAAAATGTTTTTCTCTGTGGAATGTTTCATGGTGCAACATAATGTGCAGCATGTGATCCATCGGGATTATATAAGAAGTTAGGGGCAAGCTGCACATTTCTAAAGAATGTACGGTACTGTAAACATATACACTGGGTCAGATCAATGCCCTGCATGAATACATTCTCATTGTAGGTTAAAATATAAGCAGAATTAGGCCTCCTTCATACACACTTTTTCGTGTATTTTATTTTTTTATTTTAAACACGTTTGTGCATGTGTGTTTTCTTTATTGCAGTGTTTGTGGTGTTTTTCCAAAATACTGTGTTTTACCCCTAGACGACACAGGATATACATGTACCAGGACATTCTGCAGTGTTTACTGTCTATTACAGGAGTTATCTAGTGTTTTTTTTTTCATTCTGCCTGGACTACAACATAAAATATAATTGACTTAACTCCCGCTGGTCTTCTTCCTCATTTTGGAGCTGGACATGTCACACTGCACTAAACTTTTTGCCGGAGAACCCTTTTAAGCGAGCACAGGAGCTGTGCTTGTTATGCAGACTGTGAGTATTGGCTGCTATCAGCAGTTGAGACTCACTGCTAATAATGGCCATCATTGTTTATGCTGATGTCTACCATTAACCCTTTAGAAACTATAATACGGTATATACTCGAGTATAAGCCGACCCGAATATAAGCCGAGGCCCCTAATTTCTCCCCAAAATCCCAGGAAAAGTTATTGACTCGAGTATAAGCCTAGGGTGGGAAATACATCATCCCCCTGTCATCATCCAGACCCCCGTCATTAACACCCTCATCGTCATCACCCTGTCATCATCCCCCTTCATCATCACCGCCTGTCATCATCCATCCCCCCTTCATCATCAACGCCTGTCATCATCCTCTTGTCATCATAACACCCCCCCCTTCATCATCCCCTTGTCATCATCCCACACCCCCCTTCATCATCCCCTTGTCATCATCCCACACCCCCTCTTCATCATCCCCTTGTCATCATCCCACACCCCCTCTTCATCATCCCCTTGTCATCATCCCACACCCCCTCTTCATCATCCCCTTGTCATCATCCCACACCCCCTCTTCATCATCCCCTTGTCATCATCCCACACCCCCTCTTCATCATCCCCTTGTCATCATCCCACACACCCCTTCAACATCCCCTTGTCATCATCCCCTCCCCCCTTCATCATTCCCTTGTCATCATCCCACACACCCCCTTCATCATCCCCTTGTCATCATCCCCTTGTCATCATCCCCACCCCCCTTCATCATCCCCTTGTCATCATCCCACACCCCACCCTTCATCATCCCCCTGTCATCATCCCACACCCCCCCCCCTTCATCATCCCCTTGTCATCATCCCACACCCCCCCCTTGTCATCATCCCACACACCGATGGCTGCCCGGGCTTGCTGGGAGTTGTAGTTTTGAAACATCTGGAGGTCCGCAGGTTGAAGACCACTGAGGGCGGAGAGTTCACTCAAGTATAAGCCGAGGGGGGTGTTTTCAGCACGAAAAATCGTGCTGAAAAACTCGGCTTATGCTCGAGTATATACGGTAAATGCTTTTTACAGCATCTTAAGGATACAATGACAGGTGCTGGTGGATTTTGGGTGGTTACATTGCAGGAGATCTGATGAGTTACAATGGTGGCCAGAGGTCTCCTCCTTACCTCCGTGCCACCATTTGTCGCTCTTGTACAGTCTGCCTCAGAATTTTTCAGGGACCAGTTCAGATTTGAAGTGGATTTGAAGGGCCTTCATATTAGAAATACCCCACAAATGACCCCATTATAAAAACTGCACCCCTCAAAGTTTTTAAAATGACATTCAGTAAGTGTGTTAACCCTTTATGTGTTTCACAGGAATAGCAGCAAAGTGAAGGAGAAAATTCAAAATCTTTCTTTTTTACACTCGCATGTTCTTGTAGACCCAGTTTTTAAATTTTTACAAGGGGTAAAAGGAGAGAAATCTTCCTAAAATTTGTAACCCAATTTCTCTCGAGTAAGGAAATACCTCATATGTGTATGTCAAGTGTTCGGTGGGTGCACTAAAGGGCTCAGAAGGGAAGGAGTGACAGTAGGATTTTGGAGAGTGAGTTTTTCTGAAATGGTTTTTGGGGGGCATGTCCCATTTAGGAAGCCCCTATGGTGCCAGGACAGCAAAAAAAAAAAAAAAAAACACCACATGGTATACTATTTTGGAAATTACAACCCTCAAGGAACGTAACAAGGGGTACAGTGAACCTTAACACCCCACAGGTGTTTGACCAGATGGCATACTATTTTAGAAACTACACCCCTCAAGGAAAGTAAGAAGGGGTACAGTGAGCCTTAACACCCTACAAGTGTTTGATGACTTTTCGTTAAACTTGGATGTGTAAATGATTTTTTTTCCCACTAAAATGCTGGTTTTTCCCCCAAATTTTACATTTTTACAAGGGGTAATAGGAGAAAATGCCCCCCTAAATTTGTAACTCCATCTCTTCTGAGTATGGAAATACCCTATGTGTGTACATCAAGTGCACTGCGGGCGCACTACAATGCTCAGAAGAGAAGGAGTCACATTTGGCTTTTGGAAAGCAAATTTTGCTGAAATGGTTTTTGGGGGGCATGT
This sequence comes from Hyla sarda, assembly GCF_029499605.1. NCBI lineage: Eukaryota > Metazoa > Chordata > Amphibia > Anura > Hylidae > Hyla > Hyla sarda. Next base: position 112,242,599 of record NC_079195.1, read on the forward strand.
CCCATTTAGGAATCCCCTATGGTGCAGGGACAGCAAAAAAAAAAAAAAAAAAAACACATGGCATACTATTTTGGAAACTACACCCCTCAAGGAACGTAATAAGGAGTACAGTGACCTTTAACACCCCACAGGTGTTTGACGACTTTTCGTTAAAGTTGGATGTGTAAATGATTTTTTTATAATTTTTCACTAAAATGCTGGTTTTCCCCCAAATTTTTTACAAGGGGTAATAGGAGAAAATGCCCCCCAAAATGTGTAACCCCATCTCTTCTGAGTATGTAAATACCCCATGTGTGGACGTCAAGTGCACTGCGGGCGCACTACAATGCTCAAAAGAGAAGGAGTCACATTTGGCTTTTGGAAAGGAAATTTTGCTGAAATGTTTTTTGGGGGGCATGTCCCATTTAGGAAGCCCCTATGGTGCTGGGACAGCAAAAAAAACAAAAACACATGGCATACTATTTTGGAAACTTCACCCCTCATGGAACGTAACAAGGGGTACAGGGAACCTTAACATCCCACAGGTGTTTGATGACTTTTCGTTAAAGTTGGATGTGTAAATTATTTTTTTTTCCACTAAAATGCTGGTTTTCCCCCAAATTTTACATTTTTATAAAGGGTAATAGGAGAAAATGCCCCCCCCCCCCCAAAAAATAATTTGTAACCCCATCTCTTCTGAGTATGGAAGTACCCCATGTGTGGACATCACGTGCACTATGGGCGCACTACAATGCTCAGAAGAGAAGGAGTCACATTTGCAAATTTTGCTGAAATGGGGGGCATGTCGCATTTAGGAAGCCCCTATGGTGCCATAACAGCAAAAAACAAAAAAAAAAAAAAACACCTGGCATACTATTTTGGAAACTACACTCCTCAAGGAATGTAACAATGAGTGGATTGTTTGTATTGTTTGATAAATGTTCATTATAATGGGATGGGAAAAGGAAAAATTTGATTTTTTTTACACAAGAATGCAGGGGTTACCCCAAATTTTCTCATTTTCCCAAGTAGTAAAACGAGAAAATTTTACCGTTAATTTGTAGATACATTTCTTTGGAGTAAGGAAATACCTCATATCTGGATGTTAGCAGCTCTGCGGGTAAACACCGTTCTCTGTGGAGCCAGAGCACAGTCAGGGTCCTTGAGCTTCTGCATTGCTGCCTGTGGAGCCAGAACAGCGGGACCCCCACTCAAGGGGCATTACATGGGGTAAACATCTGGGGTACACTAAATAACTAAAATGGGGTACAGTGGAACGTAAAAAAATAAAACAGGTTATGTTTCAGAAAGATTACCCAGAGCATAGCCAAAAATATGCCCACCCCAAACCCTACGCTCTGAATCATCATTCTGGGAATGTGATGTGTGTGGCCGTTCCTAACCTGTTGCCTCAAATGCGCCCCCACTCAGTTAGATAGAGAGTGCTGCGCATTTGAGGCAACATAAAAAGTCCCCAATGATAGTGACTCATTTTTGAAAAAAATACCCCCAGAGGTCTTATCAGGTTTTTTTTATTTTTTTTTTATAAAGGAGTTTTTGGGGCAATTTAGGCAATGTTCTCTGAACTTGGTACATTGGGGTCAAATTATGGAAAATTTAAATGAAGAGGGAAAATTTTGTACTCCATAGAAGTGTGATACTCCCTGAAGCAATCTTTAATGCAGAGGCCAAGATGATCGGGGCAAGTGTCACATTGAGTGGTGGTATCCTTCCACACTCTGCATCTTTTCTGGGATCGTCCCTTCTTTCCAGTGTGGGAGACCTCACCTGGAAAGTGTTGGCCTGGGACGATCCTGGCACCTATAACTTCAGTTCCTTGGGAAATCCGGCCTGCTCTTTCCCAGTCACCAAAGATCAAGACTGTTAAGACTTTATCTTGGAACTGGAAAAATGTCCCTGTTTTGCCCGCGTACTGGGACAGTACAAAAGAGTTGTACATGGCAACCTGTACCAAGTGGACCACAACTTTTTTGTACCATACCCATGTTTTCCGTATGGCATTGTATGGCTTGAAGATTTGATCAGAGAGATCAACTCCCCCCATATGCCGATTGTAGTCCAGAATACAATCGGGCTTGAGTACCGTTGTTGTGGTACCTTGCACAGGGACAGGTGAGCTGCCGTTACCATGAATTGTGGTCAGCATAATGACATCCCTCTTATCCTTATACCTGACTAGCAACAGGTTTTCATGGGTAAGGGCATGGGAATCACCCTTGGGCATAGGTTTCTGGAGAAAAGGGAGGCCTCTCTGGTTCTTCCACACTTCCTACTCTCTCTTCACGCCATACCGCGCCAAGGGAATATACTGGCGGAAGATGAGTCTCCCCTTAAAACTGATAAGAGACTCATCTACCGAGAGCTCCCTGAGGGGTTCGTAGGCCTCCAAAAATTTGGCCCCAAAGTGATCGATGACCGGCTTCACTTTGTAAAGCCGGTCATAGGCAGGATCCCTTCGGGGTGGACATGCCTCATTATCAGTGTAATGGAGGCATTTCCAAATGGCCTCGAACCGCCTCCATGTCATGACCATACTGTAAAGCGTCCCCGCTCCAGTACTGTCTGACACTGGGTCGCCAACAAACTCCGGAATCCGTGGCTGATAAGCCTCTGGGGGTCTCCAGACAGGTTCACCGGAAGGGGGCTCCGGTACACTTGTCTGGGTGGTTGAACTCCTAGTACGAGCGGCATGGCCACTCGTACTAGTGCCGGCCACTCGTACTAGTGCCGGCCACTTTCATGGGGCGGTGAGTGGCCTCGCTTTGCGGCGTCTCCGCCACCATGCAGGGGACTCATCATCCGTACTAGATGAGGAGGAGGATGAGGAAGAACACAAGAATGTAGGATCTTCCTGGTCCTCACTGACAGATTCAGAGTCGGAGGCAAGAAAAACGTATGCCTCTGCTACCGAAAATGCCCGGCGAGCCATCGCCTTTTTCTACGGTGGGGGGGGGGAGAGTATGTAGTGTGTGCTTGGTGTTAACTTCATCTATAACGGTATGTGATTAAAAATCACACACCATTATATAGGGGGGGGGGGGGGGGAAAGCTGCGGCCCCAAAAAAATGGAGGCACATTGCAGTGCCCTGAACCCCTGAAAAGGGCCCGGGTCACACTGAAAAAACTGCGGTGGACCCTTGGGGACCTATTAGGGTTTTTTTTTTTACTTTTTTTTACTTTTTTTACTCCTACCTGTCCCTGGGATGTATTCTGTCCCTGCTCTAAAGGGGATCTTCAGTCCTGAGGGGCTCCGATCCCAGCAGAGGGGGGTCCCTGGCTCCTTCTTGCAGCTCTGACCGCTGACTGAACTCAGTAAACGGGCAGAGCTGCGAGAAGATGCTGTGGACCCCACCCCTGCCGGCTGCTATTGGCCAGATGATCGTCCGGCCAATAGCAGCGATACGGGGGGACGAAATCGCCACCTCCCCATAGATACAGGAGGTGATTGGGGGTTATCCTACACCCCCGATCACCATGTATCTCCGGGTCAGCGGGTCACCCGTATGACCAGAATCACGGCAGATTGCTGGTGTGAATTCACCAGTGATCTGCAGCGATCGCCGACATGGGGAGGTCTGATGACCCCCCTGGGCATTTGCATGGGGTGCCAAAATTTGCGGCGGGGACCAAAATTCCCACGGATGTACGCGTATGTCCTTGGTCCTTGACCTCTTAAAGACGGCGGGCGTATCCATACACCCCCCGTTTTAAAGTCCTTAAGGACTGAGGGCATATGAATAAGCCTGTGGGAATTCCGGTCTCCGCCGCTAGCCGGTCGGGGACCGGACCGGGATGCCTGCTGAAATCATTCAGCAGGCATCCCGGCACATCGCCGAGTGGCTCCTGAGACCCCCCCCATGTCGGCGATCGCAGGAAATCGCATGTCAATTCAGACATGCGGTTTTCTGCTATTCCGGGCTGATCGGGTCTCTGGTGACCTGATCGCCCGGAAAATAGGGATGATCGGAGCTGTCAGTGATAGCCCCGATCATCCTAAGGGATAGGAGTGAGGTTGCAGTGGTGCAACCTCCTCCTATCCCCTGCCATTAGTCAGCACTGAGTACTGACCAATGGCAGTTGAAGGCGGGGGGGTTAGCATGGGTGACAGAGGTGTCAACAGAGAGCATTGTGGTCAGACTGAAAAGAACAACTCAACTTCCTCTGTAGAATACAGCAGCTGATAAGTACTGGAAGGATTAAGATTTTTTATAGAAGTAATTTACAAATCTGTTTAGCTTTCTAGCACCTGTAGATTAAAAAAAAAAAAAAAATAGTTTTCCACCTGAGTACCCCTTTAAGGGATGAAGTACTTCACACATTAGAAAATAAACCTAAAAAAGAGGAACAATTTTTTACAAACGTGAAGAAAAATTCATGTGTAAAATTAAATACTTCAGTAAATTTTTCAATGTGTATGAACTTACCCTCTGATTGCATTTTTTCTGTAGTGTTTTCAGCATTAAAATCATTGGATTTACTGATCATATGATTTAAGGATTTCTCTTTTAGAAAAAAAAGTCACACAGTTGCACCTAAAATACAACACACTTTACACATGTGATTTTTTTTTTAGCAGGAAACATGTTATCTCGATTCTATAGGTCAGTTCGATTACAAGGATATCCAATGTACTTATCCAATATCCAATAGTCTTCTGCTTTTTATAACTATTCTAAAAATGTCCCTGTCCTGACCCGTATAACTTGAATCTCCAATATAGGTTTGAAGAGACAAGTTTATAGACAAAGAGCCATTCTGGGGTCTTGTACAAGCTTGTTAAAAGTGTATAGTGGCTTTCTTTGGACAAATGTGCTTTATTATTTGGAAAATGGGAAAAAAAAGGGGGGGGATTTTAATCTTTGTTATGGGAGAGGTTTATTTATAGCATGTTATTATTACACACTTTTTAGTCCTCCTAGTGGACTTGTATGGGCAATTATTAAATAGCTCATACGGATCAATGCAGTACCTATGAACCATAAGATCTGTACTTATTTGATAGAGCCAACCTTGGGAAGATATGTGGCCTAGCAAAGGTTTCGAGCTACTATGACAAGGTATATGCTGCCCACAATCTGGACCACTGCACCACCAATGACACTTGTAACAGCCATTTAGATGTCACTGTCAACAGCAGCATCTAAATGGTTAATAAGTGACAGCAGACATTGTTCTGTGTCAGCTAGGGGCTGAATGCCGAGCACTCTCTTTATTGCCTTAACAGCCCCAAGAAGAAAATAAATGTTATGGGTTGTTAAAGGGGTACTACACTCCCCAGTATTCAGAACATTTAGTTCCGAACTCTCGTGTGGTCTTTGGGGGTCGCCACGCTTCATCGTGATGTCAATAATGCTCCAAATAATTTTTTGTTTTTAGAGTGGTGTATGGCTTCCTACTGAAGGCTGCTTAACATCAGACTACAGCTGGTAAATATGCCTCTCCAAAAACCTCAGCAAAAAAATGTGTGAAACCATCCATGTTACTTTAGTGTGAACCCAGCCCAATACTTATATAATATATATGACGTTTGCCATGACTGCTGTTACTCATATCAGTTAATCATATGGATAACCTGGATCTGTAACATTCTTTGGCAGAGAGTCATTGGGCTTCTTTATAAATAAATTTGTGGTCCTGACCCTGCGTTGTTAGTTTCTAGGTGGAGATAGGGTTAGGTGTGATTGGTTATGTCCCACAATTTAGCTTACAAGTAAAGCCAATCATTACTGGTTAACCTTTTCCATTGAGTTGTTGGGAAAATAAAAAGAAAAGACTTATACTTCCACTTTATAAAGTACAAACGAAGAAATGTTTTATGGCATGCACCATGCAACCTTATAGTTGCTTTATTACAAAAACTGGTTACGGTAGCTGAATAGGAAGACAGCCATTTTGCATCTTAAAGGGGTTATCCAGAAATATAAAAACATAGCTAATTTTTTTAAACCGCTCCCCGTCTGTCTCCAGATTGGATTTGGTTCTGCAGCTCAGTTCCATTGAAGTGAATGGAGCCAAGTTGTAATACCACACACAACCTGGGAACAGACATGGAGCTGTTCTTGAAAGAGGTTAGCTCTGTTTTTCTATTCCTGGATAACCACTTTAACACTGTTTCATTAGGGCTGTGACAAGCAGTGTTAAAGGGGTTATCCAGGAAAAAACTTTATTTATATATATATATATATATATATATACAGGCTCCAGAAAGTTAAACAGATTTGTAAATTACTTCTATTAAAAAATCTTAATCCTTTCAGTACTTATGAGCTTCTGAAGTAAAGGTTGTTCTTTTCTGTCTAAGTGCTCTCTTATGACACCTGTCTCGAGAACCGCCCAGTTTAGAAGCAAATCCCCATAGCAAACCTCTTCAAAACTGGGCGGTTCCCGAGACATGTGTCATCAGAGAGCACTTATCCAGAAAAGAACAATCTTAACTTCAGAAGCTCATAAGTACTGAAAGGATTAAGATTTTTTTAATAGAAGTAATTTACAAATCTGTTTAACTTTCTGCAGCCAGTTGATATATAAAAAAAAAGTTTTTCCCTGGAATACCCCTTTAAGGGGTAAAATGGCCATCTCCTTACGCTTCTACCTGGAACTGTGTTTGTAATCAGGCAACTTTTTGATCGCACGGTGAGTGCCACAGAAGAATTCTTCATTTGTATATCACCTTCAGGGGTGGGATTAAAATCCATGTAGATTTCAAGCCAATTTATGTGAGGGATGCCTGACCCCACACGCCTGATGATTCATCCCGTTACATCATATTTACAGGAAGGAAGAGGAAATCAGTGTGAATATGACATTACATGAAATTTAAAAAAGATTACAGGAAATAAAGAAATTACAGGCCATGCGGTCATGTTACCAAGTCTGAGAACACAAGAAGTGTATATAGACCATATCACACCCATTAAAGTGAATGCAATGATAGTTTATTGAAAAGTCTTGGAAACCCCTTTAATCCATTTTGTTATGATACAAGAGTATGCAGAAGAGTGTTTGTCATAGATCCATCTGGCCTGAGCTCTATAACTGAAATAATCCCTCCTTATGCTACATATAACCACTGGTAAAAACTTTTGCCAGAATAATTTTAAAATACAACTTATCTTATACCCTGCTGTAGACTGGAAATTGGCTTTTATAAGTGCCTAGAATGTTAACACCGGTCCCCTCCGCTTCGTTCACTCTGTAGTGTTCTTGAGCAATGTTATTAACATGTTCGTGAGTATATATCATATTGCACTTTTTAGATGATATATGTGTAAGAGATGTCTGTTTTCGAAAGATCTGTTTTTAATAATGTTGGGTGATAACCAGTATGGCTGCCATTACAGAACCCACTGCCAACTAGTCTTCCAAGATTTACCATATAGAGGTCTAAAATAGGTGAATATGTGCTTAAAGGGGTTATTCAGGATTAGAAAAACAGAGCTGGTTTCTTCCAGAAACAGTGCCACAGCTGTTCTCAGGTTGTGTGGTATTGCACCTCAGTTCCACTAACGTAAACGCAGCCAATTTGTAATACCACACACAACCTGAGGACAGGAGTGGTGCTGTTTATGGAAGAAACTAACTCTGTTTTCTCTTCCTAGATAACCCCTTTACTTTACAGATGGCAAGGAGAAAGTAAAGGGGATATTAGGTATACCTTCATATTTGCCATTTTTTTTAAATCCATTCATTTTGATTCATTTGGATCCTGCACTAAAATTGTTACATTTGTACATGGTAGAATTTGCAGGGAAGAAACAGATGGTTGCAACACTTGTATGTGCGCCAATCTTGTAGATCAATGCTAATTTAAGGACCCTTTATATGGGTTAATCATCATGTAGGCAGGACCACATAAATGATAATTGGATCATTCGTGCGGCCCTTCACTTTTATCATTTACACATTGAACAATGTTTTTTTTTTTTTATCTGCTAAAACAATGCAGTCAGCTGACAGTAGCCTTGGAGTGCATCAGATATTCTGTTGATCTAGCTACTTGTTAGTCATTAGCATTTGTATTATTAAAACATTTTATCATTTCAAATGAAAAGAGTCATTGGAAATAAACAATTCCTTCCTATGAGTTTTCAGGGATTTTCTGGGCCACTGCCCAAGGAACATGGCCAGGGCTTCCGACTCCATTCACTGTGTACACCCATGTGCTGTGGCTGAGGCTCTGCCAAACAGCTGATCGACAGGAGTGCTTCTTCCCACCAATTTTCATAGCCTTTCCTGAGGATATGAGGAGGCCATCAATAAAAAAAAGTCTGGAAAAACCCCAAGCAGTAATATTCTGTTGGTTCAGCGAGTTAACTGAATGATGTCTTTATTGTTCAGCACATAAACCTTAAAAGTGTCCCTGCCATTTAAAAAACAACAACTTTTGGCATGTTACAGAGACATGTCAAAAGTTTTGATTAATTGGGGTCTCAGGGCTGGGACCCCTTCTGTTCAGGAGGAGGAGCAAGGATAAGCATGCAGCAGCTCCCCAACTCTAAGTGATCTTTGTCTTGTTGCCCTGTAGACTTTTAATGGAACAGTGAGACAAAGATCGCTGAGAACCGGGAAGTAAAGCACACTACTGCACGCTTGTCCCCGCTACTTCTCTTGATCGGTAGATGCCTCAGCAATGAAACCCCAATTGATCAAAACTTTTGACATGTCTCTGTGTGAAAAAAATTTTGTAAGTTTTTTTAATGACAGGTACACTTTAAGGGGAACCAATCAGCAGATTTTAGCATATATAACGCTTGACAACGCATTATATATGCTAAAATGATTATCCTCACCATCCTCGGGGGACGTTTGTGCCCCCCAGGGATGATGAGGATATTAAGTTATAAAGTCCCCCCGGCAAGTAGTCCCCTTAGTGGGGAATTCCACTTACCAGCACCCACACCATGGTCCCCACTCTGGCCAGTCACCCTAGCCATGAGCACTCCCCTCCTGCACCTGCCGGAGGGGCTGGGATTCGCATCGCAGGATGCGCCCGCATGCGAATCCCAGCCCGCCACTCACCTCCGCCCTCCTCCATTCCTTCTGTTTTCCTGCAGCGCTGATGCGCATACCCCCGTCTCCTAGCGCACGCGCATCAGCGCTCTAAAATTTAAAGGGCCAGTACACCCTTAATTAGTCCATGCACTTTCACTGTTTTTATAAATATCTGCACCTCCCATCACTCCCTGCCTGATATTTGTTGCCCTTAGAGCCTTAGAGAAAGCGTTGTTGTTTAGCCATGCCGTGTTCCAGACCCCTGCATTCCGTGACCTGACCTTGCTCCTTGCCGCCTGCCTATTGACGTCCTGCTACGTCCCCATCTATGCTCCTGTGCCATCAGCACTGACCTCCTGCTATCCAGACCACGTCTTGCCTATTCCTTCTATCACCTCAGCCACCTGTGTGGTCGAGTCATACCAGGGGTAGCGACCTGGGTGCCACCTACTGTAGCAGGACCATCCCGCTTTGCGGTGGGCTCTGGTGAAAACCAACGACATCTTAGACTCAGCTCCCTGACACAGCCCACGTCACCTGCCACACAGGTCCAGCGGATCCACTACCACCAGAGAATCCTACCAACTGCCATGAGTCCTTACACACCCGTTACTCTGCATTGCTCCGCCCGTGGCCTCGCCCAGACGGCTTTAATGACAGCTCGCATCACCACTCTGCTCCGTCTGCTTAGGGAGCAGAGTAATGATGCGAGCCATCATTCAAGCCATCGGGGCAGGGCCACGGTCGGAGCAATGGGGAAAGTTATAGTCTAAAGTTGTGTAAGTTATAGTGTAAAGCATGCAGAGACATTATAGTCTAAAGTTGTGGGGGAGATTTATCAAAACCTAGAGGAAGGAGTGGTGCAGTTGCCCATAGCAACCAATAAGATTGCTCTTTTTGTGTTTCAGAGACCTTTTTTAAAAATGAAAGAAGCATTCTAATAGGTTGATATGGGCAACTGCACCAGTTTTCCTCTATATGGGTTTTGATACATTTTCCCCAAGGTCTTTAGCTACTAGTGTGACCTTGGTAAAGTAAACTTCACAGTAAAGAAAATATATATTTACAGATATAGTAACCCTCTGTAAACCATACAACTTCAGTTTTCCGGACCAACTAAAAATATTAAAGTGTCCTCCAGTGTTTTCTGAAAAATGACTATAGTGCAGCACTGTGTCATTTTTCTAAAAAAAAAACATTTGGGGAGATTTATCTTAACCTGTGGAGAGGCAAAGTTGCCCAGTTGCCCATAGCAACCAATCAGATCTCTTCTTTTATTTTTCACAGGCCTTGTTGAGAATGAAAGAAGCGATCTGATTGGTTTCTATGGGCAACTGCGCAACTTTGCCTCCCCACAGGTTTAGATAAATCTCCCCTATTGATTTTGAATTCAGCATTACAAAATTACACACTAATTCAAACAAACTTACAAACTTGTTCAAACAAGGATAGGGGATAAATATTTCATCAGTGGGGATCCGACCGCTAGGACCCCCTGCCTAATTCAAGCATACGGGTCCTGAGTGCCCATGTTTGAATGGAGCAGTGGTTGGGTATGCACACTGCAGCTCTAATCAATCTATTGGGACTATCTACAATTAGCAGAGTACAGTAATTGACTATATAGGGCCACAGAGTTTACATGGAGCAGCAGTGTGTATAACTGACTGCTGCAATGGAGGCAGGGGCCAGCTCTCCAAACTTTCCTGCCTCTGTCCCCTCTGCTGCCATACACCCTTCCACCTCTAAATATGCATATGCTTTTGTGATAGCCTGGGGGAGTAGGGTATATGAAAGTGTAGCTGTGCGGTTACTAAGGGTGCCTGCTTAACCCTTTCTATTCGTGACGCCAGGGTGAGGGCTATTCTCTTCATGCTTGTCTTACCGCCACCCTTCCCAAAAGCGATAGGGAGATAGGAAATAATTGATTGTCCACAACCGGAGATTTGCAGAAACTTGTTGGAACTTTTAAAGATTTTAGGCAAAAATGAACAGGAACAGTCCATATAACAGAGTCTATTAGAGCTTGACAAGTGGTTGGGACCTCGTGAGTCTATTGAGCTTAGGAAGATAATTGTTGCGGTGATCCACTGGATTTAGGGGTTTAGATTCGGTCCAGTAATCACGCTAGCTTTAGCGGGGATTGAGATTTTAACTCACAGTTTAGTTTTATGCTGAGGCCGGCAGACTTCTGGCCTAGCTTGTCTTTGAAAGTTGCACAGATCGGTCCTGCTAGTCCGGCATCCACGAGAGCAGCAACCCAAGAGAGCGATAATTGGCTACAGCTACAGCACTATATTAAATATACACATTATTAAATATATACATAATAGCATTATGAAATTAGAAAAGGAGGAGGCGACTAGGGGCTGTCCCACCTGGGGGACCCTACCTGAACGTAGTAACTCTGACTTTGGGGACCACCATACAAGGTACGTTATGCAATACGGTTGCGGGACACCACACTTTTTAGAGAGGTCACGTCCTAATGATGTGAGAGTTATTCCCACATGACCGCTCTGAAGAGAATATGCATGTTCAGAGATAGACTGGCATATGGCAGCAGAGAGGATGGAGACAGGGAAGCTCAGAGAACCGACTCCTGCCTTCATTGTGCAAAAGAGCATATTTAGATATTAGCAACAGAGGCTTTTATTCTACAACAGGACCATGGATCGGAATGAGTAGTACATCATTTTACTCAGGTTCACCCGCACTATAACCCTGTGTATTGGGTTCAGTGTGGCGAAATCCTCTGTCAGCTTCCCTCTAACAACAACTTAGAGTCTGCAGGATTCCCTCTATACAGGCCCTACATAATTCGCAAACAAAAGTATTGGAAACTACCAACCCTTATCCCCTTACATCCTTCCCTTCAATCCCCTGGTTGGACTTGATGGACGTATGTCTTTTTTCAACCATACTAACTATGTAACTATGTAACTATGTAACATGGAAAGAAGATCGAAGTCAAACAATTCTCAGTCTCAGTGTAGGTTGGAAGGCAAGTGATGGTGATGGTCCTATTTTGATATTTGCCATGAGGCACCCTCACATCTGTGTATGCCTCTATGCACACCTGCTCTTTAACCAGAACTCTTTGGTTAGTTAAAATGTGAAATATTATGTATTGCCACTATGCGAAAAGATGTACATCAGGCATAAAAATTAAAATTCATTATTACTAACCCTCCATTCTGTTAGTGCTATGTATACAAGGAAGAATACAATTGTGACCGGTGATTTGTACTTATTGTTATGTCACCTATTGACTTCTAATGTGGACATACTGTTCCATCTGTGACGCATTGTAATGAAATCACAATACAATATAGTTCTCATGTTAGGTTCATTGTACTTTGCTGTATGATAGGGATGAACATAGTAAGAATAAAGTCTGAAGAACAAGACTTTCCGGTAGTTCTGTTTATGTTTTGCTTTTAGAATATTGTTAGACATAGATGTGTGCCTACTGTGGTGGCCCAGTACGGGATGGTTTTCCCCCATACCTAACCTACCCTGTCAGGCAGTGTCCCTCAGTGTCCCCAGAGCGCCCTGCAGTTGTTTTCCCCATGTAAATATGTTGTGTATTATATTTGGTGTTGTATCTTTAATAAATGGACCATATGATTGTTACCCAGGAGGTACTAGTGACCAGCTGACCCCAAAGGTGACCTATGGGCTCCCTGATAGTCTCCCCCATATAAACCCTGGGTGGAGCTAGCTTCTCCTGAGGTCCAGTGCAGTCAAGTCGTTTTAGTGTGTGTGTCCAGAACATGGAGGCCTAAAGTCAAGTCCTGCAGCTACAAGTCAAGTCCGGCAGCCACAAATCAAGTGCAAATAATCTAAAGTCACAGTTCTGTCAGTCAAGTCAAGTCTTCTGTCTATCCAGCGTGGCCTGCACTAAATTCTCTTGTCTACTACAAGTCCCAGAAAACCTGCGAGGTCTCTGTGTCACTGATCACCTCCTTGGGCCCTGGCTGTGCTGCATAGACTGTACCATCGGTCTACCCTCAGTAAAGCTACCGTTGTCTGTGCCTAGCCTAGGATCCAGTGGTATACCTTCGGGTGGCTAAAGCTAAACCATGCCCTGGCATCACAAACAAAAGGGGTTAATACCATCTGGCCCTAGGGTAACAACATCTGCCCTGCACCACACATCCCGCCATTACCACAACTTTTGGCATCACTTACAGGATACGGGTGTGTGCCTTATGCTACAAGTCCTCCCCCCAGTCTGAACTGTGTCCAATATTGTCTACAAGAAAATCACATGCCGATTGCGCCAGAAAGTGTACGGGACTTGGTTTATGAATAGTGTTTTACTTGTGGCGCTTGTGAAATAGAGGGGAGGTGAAAAAAAGACATTATTAAAGAAAACCCTGAAGTCGTGAACATCATGTGCAAAATTCGCACTGAAGTAATGTTGCATCCCAAAACGTCTGCCGCCATACCTGAAAGGGTTAATCTGTTGGAAGAAAAGTGCGTGAAAGGATCCCACCATGGCCAGTGTCCCACCCCTGGGCGTGAAAGCCAAGTTGTAGTTCCTAGCCCCAAGTGGAACTTGAAAGGTCCGCCTCTTGTTGCCAGGGGGGCGGAAGAAGAGGACAAAGTAACTTCCGGTCCCGGGCCCTGCGGATGACGAAGTTCCGTCCGGTGGCAATTTTGCTGATAAAAGCAAGAAGATGGTGGATGCTCAGCAGACTACCCTTGCAGAGAGTCCCAAGATGGCGCCGGAGACCCAGAGAGTCGCCGCGGTGCACATGTTCCAGGAGTTAATGTACCATCTCCAGAAGATCTCCATCAGGGCCGAGGAGGCCTGCTATCAAGTCCCGCTGCCCAAGGATGACGGAGAATGGCCTGCAACCCCGGTGGAAGATACGCTGAAGTCTTCAAAAGAGCCGCCACCGGTTAGGCTGTCACCCCACCACCGGACCTGGGGATCCTGGGAGGAGATCTACACAGAGGAGTCAGAAGTGACTACCCCTCCATCTACCCCCCAGTCCAGAGCCAGGTCCGGCAGCCCCCAGCACCCCAGTCACCACCGCTACCCAAGTGGTTATTTGGCAACAAGCAAGCACTAGTCCAATTCATGAGGGACCATCTCCTATGCCTGCCAGGGAAGTCCCATCCTCCCGTCCCAGCAGCCCAGACCGAGACGTGAGGCCGAAGTTACTGCCATAATGAAAGAGTTAAGGGAGCAGAGGAGAAGGGAGTAGGGCCCTAAAGTTTTGACGTATGAAATATGTCAAGTTCAGCAACTGGACACCAAGAACCTGGAGGCCTTATATATCAGGAGGCTAGAACAACCTCGAGAGGGGGAGCCATCCCTAGAATGGCGAAGAGCTACAGTCATCAAGTTTGACAGAATGAGGGGGTATGGCACGTTAATGGACTGCCACCACAGTGGTACTATTCTGGTCAACAGGAGAGCGGTAAAGAGAGACTACCTCCCTACACCTCTACACTCCCTAGAGAGCGGGGAGATTGTGGAATACACCCCTGTACAAAGCCTGCGAGGGGAATGGGCAGCTACCGTCACCAGGTCCAATAATCAGATGCAAATCCCCTTCGCCTATTTCCTCTCTGAAGATTGGGACTCAGATCCATTTGGTCTCCTGCCACCTAGCATCAAGGGGAAGGTCATCCAAGAAAAATGGTATCCTGAGACACCTGCTATGGACCCCAAGTATTTGCGTCAAGGGTCCACTACAAATGTGCCCAGACCTACTCCTGTGGTCGAGGAGGTTTGACCGGCCCAACAGGCACCTACTCGTGATCCCCCAGTGGTGCAAGCTGCTGCTGTCCAGGTGGTGGTCACCGTGAGCCCAACCATCAGCGAATCCAGTTTGTCCGATGTGTCGTATGGAGGGGGCACAGTCTCATGGTCCTAGGTACATGTCCCAGCCTAGAAAGCAAGGTGACCGGCGAGGTTAGGAAGGAAAGTTGCCAGGCCACAGTATTTGAAGAAATATTACTGCTGAGTCGTGAGACTGACTGAGTACAGAAATCATTGTTGTTTTCGGTTTTGCAACATTTAAACCCCTTAGGGTCAAATTTTTGTTTTTGCATTTTCGCTTTTTCCTCCTTCCTTTTTAAAATCATAACGCTTTCAATTTTGCACCTACAGACTCATACTGTATAAGGGCTTGTTTTTTGCGCCACCAATTGTAATTTGCAATGACATAACTTATTATATAATATAACCTGCGGCGAAACCAAAATAAAATGATTTGTGTGGTGAAATAAAACAAAAAAAACACCATTTTGTAAATTTTGGGGGCTCTCGTTTCTACGCAGTGCAATATTTGGTAAAAATTACACCTTATCTTTATTCTGTGGGTCAATACGGTTACAAGGATACCCAATTTATTTAGGTTTTATTTTATTTTAATACTTAAAAAAATTATAAACTACATGCACCAAAATTAGTATGTTTAAAATTGGCATTTTATGACCCCTATAACTTTTTTATTTTTCCGTGTACTGGGCGGTATGAGGGCTCATTTTTTGCACCGTCATCTGAAGTTTTTATAGGTACTATTTTTGTTTTGATGGGAATTTTTTATCGCTTTTTATTAATATTTTTAAGGTATTTGAAGTAACCAAAAATGCACAATTTTGGAATTTGGTATTTTTTTACGTGTACGCCATCGACCGTGGGGTTTAGCTAGCCTTATATTTTAATAGTTCAGACATTTACGCATGCGGCGGTACCACACATGATTATTTTTATTCTTTATTACATTATTTTATTAAAAAAATGGGAAAAGGGAGGTGATTTAAACTTTTAATAGGGAAGGGGTTAATGAACTTTTATAAAAAAAAAAAACAATGTACACATTTTTTTTTAGCCCCCCCCCCCCATGGTTTTTTTATTTTTAGCAAAGCACGGATCAGAGTAACCGGCGATCTGCTGCTCCTGCCTGCGCACCTTGACAACGGAGAGGCAGGTGAGGACCCCCCCGTCGTCCGGTAAGCTGATCGGGACATCGCGATTTTGTCGCGAGAGTCCCGATCAGCTCCGCTAAGCTGCCAGGATTCTTTTGCTTTAGTTTTAAATGCCGCAATCAACTTTGAAGGCTGAAGGCTTAATACCGGGCATACCAATCGGCCGAGCCCGACATTAGCCTTGGGTCCTGGCTGCGCGTAGCCACCGGGGCCCACTTGGTTTAACCCTTTCTCTGCTTGTGAGAACGGTTTAAACCCGGTAAACCGGACCAGGGCATACAGCTACACCCTGAGTCCTTAAGGATCGGGGATGCAGGGTATCTGCATATGCCCTGCGTCCCCAAGAGGTTAAGGAAAGTACCCGATGAACTTGTCAAGAAGTTTACTTGTAACCACATACGTAAGTGTTCCTGCCAGGCTTTTTAGCCGTGAACCTTTACTGAGAACTCCAAAATGTACCTGAACTGTAGAGTGGTGTAGTAAAAGTCTGTATATATCAAAGTAATATATTTTGTCTATAATTTTGTGCACAATGTTAAAAACACAATGTTGGTATACTGTAATAAAACATGTATAATGTTTTTGTATAGAAATGGTTAAGGTGTACAGTGTCCTTATTCATGGCACCCAAGGACAAGTCCCAGCAAGGTACAAAGATAAACTCATAAAAAAAGTTAAGTACCAGACATAGTTCAGTGTAGTCAGCACACTATTATTACTTTTGTCTAATCCAATTTCAGTGATTAGATAGGACTGTAGTCTTGTATATTTGTATATTTTCCAGTCCACCCATGTCTATAATGAGTATGTCTGATGTTTTCTCCTGTCCCAGTGTGCAGGATATTTTACTGACCAGAATGTATTTCTAATAGCTTCACAGCACATGTGTAGAGACATAGTTAACCAAATGTACATGTAACATGATGTTTGGAGTCTATATATAGAGTTCTGGGGGGAAGTGTGTCAAACCAAGAGACCCCAGTAGTCAAGTCATTGGGTAGATATCCTCAGGCAGCTCAATCTGAAATGCCTTGTAAGGTTTTTATGTATATAGTTGTTGGAGAGTGTTTCCCCGTACCTTTCCTGCCCTCTCAGGCAGTGTCCCTCAGTGTCCCCCTGCAGTTGTTTCCCCCATGTAAATATGTTGTGTATTATATTGTGTGTTGTATCTTTAATAAACGTACCATGTGATTGTTACCCAGGAGGTACTGGGGACCAGCTGACCCCAAAGGTGATCTATAGGCTCCATGCTAGTCTCCCCCATATAAACCCTGGGTGGAGCTAGCTTCTCTCTCTCTTGTTCCTGAGGTCCAGTGAAGTCAAGTAATCTTAGTGTGTGTGTCCAGAACATTGGGGGCCATAAGTCAAGTCCTGCAGCTACAAGTCAGTTCTTGTAGCCTCAAGTCAAGTCCTGCAGCCACAAGTCAAGTGCAAAGTAAGCTAAAGTTATAGTCCTGTCAGTCAAGTCAAGTCTTCGGTCTATCCAGCATGGCCTGCACTAAATTTTACTGTCTACTACAAGTCCCAGCAAACATGCGAAGTCTCTGTTTCACTGGTCACCTCCTTGGGCCCTTGCTGTGCTGCATAGACTGTACCATCTGTCTACTCTTAGTAAAGCTACCGTTGTCCTAACTTGGCATCAGTGTCTTCATTGCCCCGTGCCTAGCCCAGGATCCAGCAGCATACCTTCGGGTGGTTAAGGCTAAACCTCTCCCTGGCATCACAACACATGGGGTTGATACCATCTGCCCCTAGGGTAAAATTTGCCCTGCACCAAACACCCCGCCATTACCACACTAAATTGCTACATGTGTATACATATATACATATATATGAGTGTAGATGACATTGGTTTGGATTAAACCAGTATGCTACCACCATGAAGTAGACATGTTCCTGTACTCAGCAAGTTTCTTTTGGAATCCTACAGTTAAAACCTGCACACATTTTTCTTTTATTATTTTTACCATCTATAGAGTTATTTCTTTGTTCTTTATCTTAGAATGTGTAATTGCAGTTCCTATTAATAGTGCTATGCATTTCCAGATTTAACAAATTAAAGGGATAGTCTCGGGAGTGTAAAATGTATTTGTGTATTATGTTTAACTTCACTGCATGAAATCATTTCTACACTTTTTGCACTGTGTGGGCACGGTTTGTCACCTTAATACACAAATTTTTCTGCTTAGCAGTTCCTTTCTTGTTGCATGGGCATTTAATCTATTATACTTTCCATGGTATTGGATATCCATTCTTTCCCTGACTTAATATGACTGCCATATAAGTATGAGAGGAGATGCACAATCGCGCGACCCTCTCGCATCTAGCAATATACTTCTTTACCCGCATCCTCCGGACTTGCGTGATATACTTGCATATCCGTTCTTTCCCTGAATAAATATGGCTGCCATTCGAGCATGAGAGGAGATGCGCATGCACGCGATCCTCTCACATTTCGCGATATGCTCCTTTGCCTGAATCCTCCAGACTTGCGCAAATTACTTGAACAGTGTTATGACGTGGTGGATGCACCACGTCAACTTTACGCTGGACATGCGCAATTCTGGCAAAAATGGCGATCGGGTAACGTAACATGGGAGCAGACAACATGGCATGATCACAGGTGTATAATTTAATTTCTTTGTCTATTGGCTGCATGAATATATATATATAAATAGCTAGACTATTCTACTTGCCATACATTCCCTGAGGAAGCTCTGTGCGAAACGGCATTGGGGTGGCTCTCTGAAGTGGGTAAGATGTTCTTGAGGTGCATGCTTGTTGTGCTGGGATTGTCTCTATGTGTGTATGGGCTATTGTTTATGTAGGACTCCTACTAGCCCTGTTCACTGGTTGACAAATCAGCTTATACAACTGTGCTTGCTTATTCCTTTACTGCGGTCCTCTCTTTTTGTTTATGGGGCAACTATGCATGTGTCATTAATATCCTGTATGTCTACCCAGACATATGTAGTTGTATGATTGCTAGTATTTTTTATACAGCCATTACTGGTTTATGTGTGTATACACATATAAACAGGTATATACTTTTATCCTTTCTGAATTTAGCTATGCACTAGATACCCACCTTAATACCCATGAGGAGATGCCTTTGTAGTCTTTCTGCTGCTGTTCCATTTTAATTGATTTTATAAGCATTCACCTTTACTAATAAAGATTGTACACTTTTTGCATCATATTGCATCAAATTTATTAGATGTGTTCCCACAAGTAACATTTATTGTTACCTTTGACAATTGAGCCCTTCTTTTGGTTTAACCCCTTAAGGACTCAGGACGTACCTGTACATCCTAAGCCCGCTCCCGGTGTTAAAAACGGGGACACGCCATGACCCCGCATCACACCGGGTCGGTCCTGGCTGCTAATCATAGCCGGGACCCTGGGCTAACAGCGCGTGGCATCGATTGTTGTGCCGCGCGCTGTTAACCCTTCAGACGTGGCGATTAAAGTTGACTGCCGCGTCTGAAAAGTAAACGCTTCCCGGCAGCTCAGTCGGGCTGATCGGGACATCGCGATAAAATCGCTATGTTCCATTCAGCTGGGACGCAGGCGGAGGTCTCCTTACCTGTGCCCGCGCCGTCCGATCGGGGTTTGATTGCTCCAAGCCCGAACTACAGGCTTGAGCAATCAAAAAAACAAAAGTGCAAAAACCGAAAACCCTTCAGTCCTTAAGGGGTTAATGTCCAATAGCTGCCCAATGTTGCAGTATCATTGTGTAGCTTTTGGAAATTGCATGCAACTTGGTTCCCGTCCCCTCTCATCTCAAGACGTGCCGAGGGTGGCAGTGGACCCCCGGGGAGCAGAATCCCTTTCAGTTTAATTCATTGGGCATTTTCTAATTTACAGTGGGGATCAAAAGTTTGGGCACCCCAGGTAACAATTTGTATTAATGTGCATAAAGAAGCCAAGGAAAATGGAAAAAGCAAATGACAGATTAGACATTCTTATAACATGTCAACAAAAGTTAGATTTTATTTCCATCATTTACACTTTCAAAATAACAGAAAACAAAAAAAATGGTGTCTGCAAAAGTTTGGGCACCCTGCAGAATTTATAGCATGCACTGCCCCCTTTGGCAAGTATCACAGCTTGTAAACTCTTTTTGTAGCCAGCCAAGAGTCTTTCAATTCTTGTTTAAGGTATCTTTGCCCATTCTTCTTTACAAAAGTCTTCCAGTTCTTTGAGGTTTCTGGGCTGTCTGTCACGCACTGCTCTTTTAAGGTCTATCCATAGATTTTCAATTATGTTCAAGAGATTGTGAAGGCCATGGCAAAACCTTCAGTTTACGCCTCTTGATGTCACCCCCCGTGGATTTCGAGGTGTGATTAGGATCATTATCCATTTGTAGAAGCCATCCTCTCTTTAACTTCAGCTGTTTCACAGATGGCATCAAGTTAGCATCCACAATTTGCTGAAATTTTATTGAATCCATTTTTCCTTATACTCGTGAGATGTTCCCTGTGCCACTGGCTGCAATACAACCCCAAAGCATGATTGATCCACCCCCATGCTTAACAGTTGGACAGATGTTCATTTCATTAAATTCTGTTCCCCTTCTTCTCCAAATGTACCTTTGCTCATTCCGGCCAGAAAGGACAATTTTAACCTCATCAGTCCACAGAACTTGTTTCCAAAATGCATCAGGCCTGTCTATATGTTCATTTGCAAAGTTCAAATGCTGATTTTTGTGGTGAGGACATAGAAGAGGTTTTCTTCTGATGACTCTGCCATGAAGACCATATTTGTACAAGTATCTCTTTATAGTGGAATAGTGTACCACAACTCCAGTGTCTGCCAGATCTTTCTGGAGGGATTGTGCAGTCAAACGTGGGTTTTGAATTGTTTTTCTCACAATCCTGCGAGCTGTTCTGTCTGATATTTTTCTTGGTCTTCCAGATCTTGCTTTAACTTCCACTGTTCGTGATGACTGCCATTTCTTAAATACATTCCGAACAGAGGATATTAACATCAGAAAACATTTTGCTATCTTCTTATAGCCTTCTCCAGCTTTGTGAGCATCAACTATTTTCAGTTTCAGATTTCTAGACAACTGCTTAGAAGAACCCATGGTGCTGATTTTTGGGGTAAGGTCAGATGAGTCTGGGCATTTAAAACCTTTGAGATTGACATCCCCTGGTCTTCCCAGATGATGATTGAGAACAATCCATGACACTGGCAGGTCTCAGCTTTGCAAAGGGGGCAGTGCATCCTATAAATTCTGCAGGGTGCCCAAACTTTTGCAGATGCCATTTTTTTGTTTTCTGTTATTTTGAAAGTGTAAATGATGGAAATAAAATCTAGCGTTTGTTGACATATTATAAGAATGTCTAATCTGTAATTTGATGCCTTTTGGAGATTTTTCCATCTTGCCTTGGCTTCGTTATGCACATTAATACACATTTTTACCTGGGGTGCCCAAACTTTTGATCCCCACTGTATCTTGTGCCTGATTTCTTATAATTTTCTAAATCTTTGCTTGTAGTCACTGAATTGAAACCTTCATTCTTAGGAACATTTGCCTTGGTCATGTGAAGATCCCACAAAGACCTCCATGAACTAAATTGTAACAAAGCTGGTACCTAAGCGTTCATGTAATGACCAGGACAGAGTAACTAAATCAGTATCCACTATACAGAAGAACCGATGACTGGGATCCTTGCTTCTGAAACACTGACATACATCCTCTGCTCAGTTAAATCTTCTTTACTGTACAACCTGCCCTGACTTTTTCCTAAACCTGCTGTGTCAGAACAGAACTCATACTTACAGTAGTATTACTGAGTCAGTGTCCTCCTCCAGCACTAGGGTAGGCAGAGCAGATGCATACACTACAGCAGACTTTGCTGAGCAGAGGATGTGACGGTTGGTGTTCAGAAAGAAATGCAGTCTCATCCTCTGCTCAGCAGAATCATTTGTACTGTACACAGAATATAAATAATACAATCATATAAATACCATCATTCAAAATGAGTGTCATCTCAGGATTTCCCAGGTTGCAGTGTGCCCGAGATATTGCATCACTAGTCAGGAGATCAGATGGAGCCTGCCCTGCTTCAATGGGTGGAGCGACCGCTGGGTCAATAAATTGTGACACTTTACTGGAAGGTGACCGCGTCCTTCATTTCTATACATACTCCCCTTTTCTTATTCTCTCCAATGATCCAAGAACTAAATACCATATAATTACCATGTCACATCACATCACGACCACATATGACATTCACGGAGTGTCTGAATAACAACCCCATACTGGTACCAAATAATACCTCCACACCAGGACCACATATTACTACCATATAGTGTCTGAATAATAGCACTATACTGCTACCATATAGTACCTGCACGCAGGGACCACATATTACTGCTTCATAGTCATAGTAACCCCATACTATTACTGAAAAGCAATGTTACTACCACACAGTAGGCATAAAGTAACATATACCATTTATTTTTACAACATATACAGTGGAGATCAAAAGTTTGGGCACCCCAGGTGAAAATTTGTATTAATGTGCATAAAGAAGCCAAGGAAAGATGGAAAAAATCTCCAAAAGGCATCAAATTACAGATTAGACATTCTTATAATATGTCAACAAAAGTTAGATTTTATTTCCATCATTTACACTTTCAAAATAACAGAAAACAAAAAAATGGCGTCTGCAAAAGTTTGGGCACCCGGCAGAATTTATAGCATGCACTGCCCCTTTGCAAAGCTGAGACCTGTCAGTGTCATGGATTGTTCTCAATCATCATCTGGGAAGACCAGGTGATGTCAATCTCAAAGGTTTTAAATGCCCAGACTCATCTGATCTTGCCCCAACAATCAGCACCATGGGTTCTTCTAAGCAGTTGTCTAGAAATCTGAAACTGAAAATAGTTGATGCTCACAAAGCGGGAGAAGTCTATAAGAAGATAGCAAAACGTTTTCAGATGTCAATATCCTCTGTTCGGAATGTAATTAAGAAATGGCAGTCATCAGGAACAGTGGAAGTTAAAGCAAGATCTGGAAGACCAAGAAAAATATCAGACAGAACAGCTCGCAGGATTCTGAGAAAAACAATTCAAAACCCACATTTGACTGCACAATCCCTCCAGAAAGATCTGGCAGACACTGGAGTTGTGGTACACTATTCCACTATAAAGAGATACTTGTACAAATATGGTCTTCATGGAAGAGTAATCAGAAGAAAACCTCTTCTACGTCCTCACCACAAAAATCAGCATTTGAACTTTGCAAGTGAACATATAGACAAGCCTGATGCATTTGGAAACAAGTTCTGTGGACAGATTAGGTTAAAATTGTCCTTTCTGGCCGGAATGAGCTAAGGTACGTTTGGAGAAGAAGGGGAACAGAATTTAATTAAAAGAACCTCTGTCCAACTGTTAAGCATGGGGGTGGATCAATCATGCTTTGGGGTTGTATTGCAGCCCATGGCACAGGGCACCTCTCATGAGTAGAAGGAAAAATGGATTCAATAAAATTTCAGCAAATTGTGGATGCTAACTTGATGCCATCTGTGAAACAGCTGAAGTTAAAGAGAGGATGGCTTCTACAAATGGATAATGATCCTAAACACACCTCGAAATCCAAAGTGGATTACATCACGAGGCGTAAAGATAGAATGAACAGAAAAGGTGGTGGAGTCTGTCTGTATGTAAGAAGTGGTATGAAAGTCATTGTAGATGATGCCATAGTGTGTGATGATTCTGAGGATGTGGAATCACTGTGGGTAGAATTACAAAAGGAGGGAAATACTAAAAAAAATTATATTTGGTGTAATCTACAGACCCCCTAATATCACTGAAGAGATAGAAGGTCGGCTGCATAAACAAATAGAGAGGGCCGCCCGGGCAGTTACAGTGGTAATAATGGGAGATTTTAACTATCCAGATATAGATTGGGGTCCGGGGTGACAATTCCTTAATTTATTGCAGGATAATTTTATGGGACAGTTTGTGGAGGACCCAACAAGAAGTGATGCCTTGTTGGATCTGATCATTTCAAACAATGCAGAGCTGGTTGGTAATGTAACTGTGTGGGAAAACCTTGGTAATAGCGACCACAATATAGTTACTTTTGTCTTAAAATGTAGAAAACAAAGACAGGCGGGGAAAGCAAAAACATATAACTTTAAAAAGGCAAACTTCCCTGGGCTGAGAGCTGCACTACAGGACATAGACTGGGGGGAGGTGTTCTCAAATACTGATACAGAAGGTAAATGGGACATCTTTAAATCAACTCTAAATAACTATACAGCTAAATATATACCAAAGGGGAACAAATATAAACAATTAAAACTAAATCCTACATGGCTGACAAATGATGTTAAAAGAGCAATAAACAACAACGAAAAATAGCTTTCAAAAAATACAAATCTGATGGGTCAGCTATAACATTTAAACAGTACAAGGAGCTTAATAAAATCTGTAAAAATTTTTAAAAAAACAGCAAAAATTCAAAATGAGAGACAGGTGGCCAAAGAAAGCAAAACTAATCCTAAATATTTTTTTAGATATATAAATGCAAAAAAAACCAAGGACAGAGCATGTAGGACCCCTTAATAATGATAATGGGGAGGTTGTCACGGGCGATCAAGAGAAAGCGGAGCTACTGAATGGGTTCTTTAGTTCTGTACTAGTGTTGCTCGCGAATATTCGCAATTCGAATATTATTCGCGAATATCGCATATTCGCAAATTCGCGAATTTCACGAATATAGCGCTATATATTCGTAATTACGAATATTCGTTTTTTTTTTTTTTTTCTTCACAGTACACATCACAGTGATCACCCCTCTCTGCTTCCAGCTTGTGTGGTGTAAAGAAGGCTGTAATACTACTGTGTGAGACTGGCGTGCAAATATTCGCATATACGAAAATGAGCATATGCTAATTTTCGCATATGCGAATTTTCGCGTATGTTAATTTTGTATATGCTAATTTTCACATATGTTAATTTTCGCATACGCGAATGTTCGTATATGCGAAAATAAAACGAGAATATAATGAATATGCGAATATTCGCGAATATATGACGAATATTCGTCCATATATTCGCGAATATTTGCGAATTCGAATATGGCCTATGCCGCTCAACACTATTCTGTACATACTATGGAAGAAGGAGGAGCTGACATTGGACAGGTCAGTGCTGGTAACACATCATGTAATGTACTGAACTGGCTTAATGTAGAGATGGTACAAGGTAAGTTAAGTAATATAAATGTAAGCAAATCTCCAGGACCGGATGGACTACACCCAAGAGTTCTTAGAGAGGTAAGTTCAGTAATATCTGTACCCTTGTTCATGATATTTAGAGATTCTCTGGTGTCTTGTATTGTGCCAAGGGACTGGCGCAAGGTGAATGTGGTGCCAATCTTCAAAAAGGGCTCTAGGTCTTCCCCAGGAAACTATAGACCGGTTTAACGTGCATTGTGGGTAAATTGTTTGAAGGACTTATACAGGATTACATACAGGAATACATAGGGGATAATTGTATTATAAGTGATAGCCAACATGGGTTTACTAAAGATAGAAGTTGTCAAACCAATCTAATTTGCTTTTATGAAGAGGTGAGTAGAAGCCTTGACAGAGGGATGGCTGTGGATATAGTGTTTCTGGATTTTTCTAAAGCGTTTGATACTGTCCCTCATAGACGTCTGACAGGTAAGTTAAGGTCTTTGGGTTTGGAAATTTTAGTTTGTAACTGGATTGAACACTGGCTCATGGATCGTACCCAGAGAGTGGTAGTCAATGATTCATACTCTGATTGGTCCCCGGTTATTAGTGGTGTGCCCCAAGGTTCAGTACTTGGACCGCTGTTGTTTAATTTATTTATCAATGATATAGAGGATGGTATTAAGAGCACGGTACAGTCTATAGAGGATGTGTATAGGTTACAAGATGACTTGGATAGACTAAGTGTCTGGGCATCCACTTGGCAAGTGAGGTTCAATGTGGATAAATGTAAAGTTATGCATCTGGGTACTAATAACCTGCATGCGTCTTATGTCTTAGGGGGGATTAAACTGGCAGAGTCACTGGTAGAGAAGGATCTGGGTGTACTTGTAGATCACAGACTACAGAATAGCATGCAATGTCAGGCTGCTGCTTCCAAGGCCAGCAGGATATTGTCATGTATCAAAAGGGGCATGGACTCGAGGGACAGGGACATAATACTCCCCCTTTATAAAGCATTGGTATGGCCTCACCTGGAATATGCTGTTCAGTTTTGGGCACCAGTCCATAAAAGGGACACTGTGGAGCTGGAAAGGGTGCAGAGACGCGCGACTAAACTAATATGGGGCATGGAACATCTTAGCTATGAGGAGCGATTAAAGGAGTTACAATTGTTTAGTCTTGAGAAAAGACTTTTAAGGGAGAATATGATAAATGTATATAACTATATTAATGGCCGATACAAAAAATATGGAGAAAAACTGTTCCAGGTTAAACCCCCCCCCCCCCCAAAGGACGAGGGGGCACTCGTTTAGTCTCAAGGGGCGACACACCTTCTTTACCATAAAAACTGTGAACTTATGGAACAGTCTACCTCAGGAACTGGTCACAGCAGGAAAAATTAACTGCTTTAAAACAGGGTTAGATACATTCCTGGCACAAAATAACATTAATGCTTATGAAGAAATATAAAATTCCTTCCCCAATATAGCGCCACACCCCTACCCTTCAATTCCCTGTTGAACTTGATGGATGTAAGTCTTTTTTCAACTGTACTAACTATGTAACTATGTAAACTGAAGGTTTTGCCAGGGCCTTCACGATCTCCTGACCTCAACATAATTGAGACCTTAAAAGAGCAGTGCGTGACAGACAGCCCAGAAATCTCAAAGAACTGGAAGGCTTTTGTAAGGAAGAATGGACAAAGATACCTCAAACAAGAATTGAAAGACTCTTGGCTGGCTACAAAAAGCATTTACAAGCTGTGATACTTGCCAAAGGGGGCAGTACAAGATATTAACTCTGCAGGGTGCCTATACTTTTGCAGATGCCATTTTTTGTTTTCTGTTATTTTGAAAGTGAAAATGATGGAAATAAAATCTTTTGTTGACATATTATAAGAATGTGTAATCTGTAATTTGATGCCTTTTGGAGATTTTTCCATCTTTCCTTGGCTTCTTTATGCACATTAATACAAATGCCTGAACTTAAGTAAGATCCCCACTGTAAGTGATTACAGTGCAGTTAGATCCAGTGATTCATAGGTGACCTCTTCTCTGATTGGAATAGGTCACTTACCCTTTCATCATTCCAGACCGCCATGATGAATTCTTCTAGCCACGACTTATCTGTTCAGAGTTTTCTGCCTAGATGTCTTTGACTTCTCACTTTTGCAGAATCTATTCTCTGCACAAATGTTTAATTCATCTGCCTCTTTAACAATACCATCCTGTACTTGCTGAATCACCAATTCCCTTAAAACTAAAGTTAGCTTTATTTTAGTAAATGTTGCCCCAACAAAAAATAGTGCTTGATGAAGTACCAGAAGCCTTGGTATGCCATAGTATCCAACTGTAATACTGTTGAAAGGAGTACAAGTGGGTGGCTTCAGCTATCAAATTGCCCCTGTACATATGAGCCTATCTTTAAGGCACTATTTTTAGATTATTTTCTGTGCATTCATTTATTTAATTCTTTTTTCAAATTCCCTCAGGTTTGCATTATAATTTACAACTTATCTTTCATATATCAACAATAATTTTATTTTTTTTCAGCATTATACACTGGTTGTTCTCTGGACAGTTTGACCTGATGTTTTTATGCATGAACTGATGTGTTTAACTAAAGATCTCCGATTGCACCATTCAGCAGAATATGTTGGCACCATATGAATACAAACATAATAAAAGAATTGTAAAAAAAAATGTCAAACACTAGATTTGATTTGCTTACAAGGCAACCCAGTCTAGTGTCCATACTCAGGAAGACATGCTGCAGAAGCGGAAATGATTTGTTGATGCTCGGGAACTTTTGTGCCATGCCTTGTCTATTCCTTTTGCTGTGACGTACAAGAGGAAATTCTACATCCTTAGGTGGTGTATATTTTAATATACAATAATGGCTATAGGAAAGGGCTTGTCTACCAGATTCAGGACTCACTTTAGGATCATGACTAAGCTTTATACACTAGTGGAAAAACACAGTTTTCCACTCCATAGAATCCCAACCTTTTTTATATTCCACTGTTTTATAAGACGACATGCAAAGTATTTTCCCTTTGTTAGATTGCCAATATGTTGTTTCTCAACTTTAATAGGGGAAGAGCATTCAAGGATAACTACATATACAGTGTGTATATCTATATATATATATATATATATATATATATATATATATATGTATATATATATATATATATGTATATATATATATATATATATATATATATATATAATGCAAAATCATCTGTAGTTGCAGTATCTTGTAATACCTTTTTTATTGGACTAACAAGATTTTGTAGAGACAAGCTTTCGGGATTCCTCCCTTTATCTGTTGACTTGATAAAGGGAGGAATCCCGAAAGCTTGTCTCTACAAAATCTTGTTAGTCCAATAAAAAAGGTATTACAAGATACTGCAACTACAGATGATTTAGCATTTTGCATCACTGGACTAATACGGCTACTCCTAACTAATCATATATATATATATATATATATATATATATATATATATATATATATATATATATATATATCTTATATAATGCATTCAGAAGAAAATAGTTTTAGAGACATCTTCAAAAACTAGTTCACAGGACCTTCGGACCAGTATTCCACTCTGCATAATCCACCGTTTGTGGTACCATTTGTGGACCTGAGGAAGGCACAAGCTTAGGGCCGAAACGCGTCGTCCTTATTGAAATAATATATATGTTGTCCTGTGCTGACCTGGGTCTTTATTGCGCGGCAAGTTTATGTGCATAACCTCCTAGACCACTTTTTTTTTGTTTGACATCCACCATTTAAATACAAAAGAACAGGATTGTGTGCTAATACTGCTGGGTACATAGCCCAGACTAAAGGAACTAGCAACTTTTTTTCCATTGCCTTTTTTGGAGGCTCCTAGGAAAATGGTCAATTTCTGCATTTGCTTAGTCTGTCTTCCCCTAAAAGCAGCTTAAAACATATTTCTTTTTATAAGATTTTAAAAACAAGATCACATGTGGTTCAAATTCCATAGTCAATAATTAGAGAAATGCAGCATGACAAAAACAACATGGATCAGATTATATGAGCAATGATTCACAGGCAGAGTTTGGCCGATGCTTGAGATTGCAACATCTTGATCTCCACTTTTAATTTCCTATATCAATATAGTCCTGTATCAATAGACACTCTGGAAAGGATACAGTGTTGTATGTGGCCTTCACAGGGATATACAGTAAAGATATACACTCACCTGCAAAATACTGCCCATGTGATATAATAAATAAATAAATAAATAAAAAAGATGCGTATGTGCTTTGGTTTGTGAACCATGTGATGCTGCCTGTGTCTGCTATATGATCTTACCATAAACTTACATTAGTAACCTAACCATCTGCTGTCATCTGTCAGTGCTTAGGTCAAGGCTCATTCAGCAGTGTTTGTACAAATGTTGTGAACTAAATACTTGGGTCACGTCTTTGCTTAGGGAATGGAAAGGATCCAGTGGCAATCTTAAGGCTCACGAGGAAGGCCAAAATGAACTTCTGAAACTCTAGATGTTCTCGGTGGAATTCTACACTTGAGCAGGCCCATTTAACATAGTGTTAATAGCTGCTTTGTGATTGCTGTAGGGCACAACACAATGATGTCTGGCAAAGCATCACAGCTGAAACGTCTATTCAGTAAAAATAACTTTTATATTTGTAGTGTTAATAATATGTAAAGATTAGGGATGTCCCAATACCATTTTTTTAAAGACCAAGTACGAGTACCAATACTTTAATTCTAGTACTCGCCGATACCAAGAACAAGTACTTTAATTTTAAAGGGAATCTGACACCAGGGTGACGCGGTTTCTGGCACTGCTTACCGTGCCGATATGTGGGTTCTTTGTTGTGTGCAATGGAGGCAGCGGCGGTAGAAACCAGGTCACCGGCACTATCTACTTATAAATTCAAGTTAGTGCAAGTGACTCTACTGTAAGATTGCCTTTAATAGTAGAGAGTATAGATAGGTGCAGACATTAGTAGCAGCCCCCTGTAGACTGCTGCCTCCCCTTTGTAGCCAGAAGACCCCCCCCCTTGTAGCTAGCAGGACACCCCTTGCAGATAGCAGGCCCCCCTTGTAGCCAGCAGGACCCCCCTTGTAGATAGCATGAGCCACCATTGTAGCCAGCAGGACCCCCCTTGTAGATAGTAGGCCTCCCCCTTGTAGCCAGCAGACACCCCCACCCCTTGTAGATAGCAGGACCCCCCTTGTAGTTTCTCACTTGCACCTGTCCGGTATCGCCGCTATGCAGCCTCGTACTCATCACTGCCGCTTCCCCGTTCTGCTGTCTGCATCATGGCGTCTTATGGAGAAGCATGTGACATACACGTCACTCTGCTTCCTCCGTAGCATTACGATGGATGCAGTGGAGTGACGTGTGTGTCACATGCTCCTCCATAAGACGCCATGATGCGGACGGCAGAACAGGGCAGCGGAGCAGAGCCCTCCACCAGTTATCGGATTTGGTATCGGGGACATTAGACGAGTCCCCGATACCATGCAAATACCTGGTATCGGCCATCGGGACATCCCTAGTAAAGATGACTACAGTATATAAAAGCACTTTTCATTTATGGCTAGGCCTCCTTATTGCAGATCTGAATGAATTTTCACCAATGCCTTCATATATTTAAACTATTATAATCCTCAATTTCCTAATGGTGGATTTCGGTTTTGGTATAATATTGACTTCTACTTGACTAACAATTATCCTCCTTGATCAATTGTAAAGTTTATGTTTTCTTTTTATATTGTGGCCAGTACACACAGGATTATTAAGACATACTCCATCTTATAGAAAAGTATGTAACCTGTGTGTGTGAGGAACAGATATAGTACCAATACTGCACTTATACCTGTATACCAGCACTTACATACAATTCACAATATGACAAGAAAAAATCGCAACAAAAAACTATCCAAAACGGTGGTGTTTCCCCACTCAAATGTATTGTGGTTCATCAGGAGAGAAGAAGATTAGGAAGTGACTACAGTCATTACTATAAACATCATACCAATTGGGTAATAAATGACTGGCCACAATTATCCACAATTAGTATTATATAATTATGTGTTAGCAATATGTTAAATAAGGATATTTTTCTGTAGATTGAGTTTATCTAAATAATCTTATGAACTCTATGATTTACTAAGTGTGTTTTGCAGTATTACCTTGGGTCACCGAGGAGACCCAATCATTTGTGTCTGTTCACCTATAATAGATATAAATTTTGTCTTTAAACCTATAATAGATATTAAAGGTTACATTATAAATTGTGATACGCCTCTGTGATAAACTACTTCAGATTAATTTTTCAAAGACTGTACAGACAAACCGGAATCTAATGTATATAGGCACCATTAGACATAGTCTGGCTGTGACAAGGTTTTACAGTCTGAGTTGTTTTGGTTTCCCTTGTAATTCGTGCCACCAGGGCGGCTCTTGTGGCTAACAGGCTTTCAAAAATGATGGAGTCTGTCTACAACCAAAGAGCAGGCACACTCAAAAACATGCTACATTGAGAACATCACATGCAACAAATAGATACAAGTAAAAGAGAAAAAGAAAAGCTATAAAATGGAGTTACACATAGAATTATTTAAAAGCTATACTTTTCCTATATACTATTGATAACAGTTAAAACAGTTAAAAGTTTAAAACATTGGTTCTCAAACCATACCATATTATATTATCAGAACAACTGCTTCCTAAGGGGTTTTGTCATTCCGGCAATGTAGGGTGTCCACACCATGCAGTCTTGTTATGCATTGCTGATTTTGAACCACTAACCCATGGTCTTATGTACAACTCTATTTTTATGCTAAGACATAAAGGGGTGCTCCAGAAATTTTTTGTTTTTCCAAATCAGCTGGTTCCAGAAAGTTAAAAAGATTTGTAAATTACTTCTATTAAAACAAATCTTAATCCTTCCAGTACTTATCAACTTCTGTATGCTGATAAGGAAGTTGAGTTATTCTTTCCAGCCTGACCACAATGCTATCTACTGACACAACTGTCCAGGTCAGGAACTGTCCAGAGTAGGAGCAAATCCCCATAGTAAACATCTCCTGCTCTGGACAGTTCCTGACATGGACAGAGGTGTCAGCAGGGACACTGTGGTCAGACTGAAAATAACTACTTAATTTCCTCTGGAGCATACAGCAGCTGATAAGCATTTTTAATAGAAGTAATTTACAAATCTGTTTAACTTACTGGCACCAGTTGATTTGAAAAAAAAAATTTCCCTCTTGGGTACCCCTTTAAAGGAGAAGTCCCATGCCGAAAAACGTATTCCCTATCTGCAGGATAGGGGATACGTTTTCGATTATGGGGGGGGGGGGGGGGGATCTGACCACTGGGACCCACCACTATCTTCTGTATGGGGCCTTTGATCTCCACAGGAGCAGTGCGTCATGACCTCTGCCCAAAGTGGGGGCCACCAACCCCCTCCATATATCTCTATTTGGGAGAATCGAAGATAGCTGAATGTCTCTCCCATAGAGATATATGGAGGGGGTGTGGCGGCTTCGTTCGGGGGTGCAACATGCCACTCCAGGGGAGAGTGGTGGTCTCATACAGCGGTCGGACCCCTCACTATCTAAAACTGATCCCCTATCCTGCGGATAGAGAATACTTACTTCAGCATGGAACTTCTTTAAAGGGGTATTCCAAAGAGAAAAAAAATCCAAATCTACTGATTATAGAAACATATACAGATTTACCATTTATCTCATTAAAAATCTCAGAGCCTCAAGTACTTATCAGCTTCTGTATGTCCTAATAGAGGTTGTGTAGTTCTTTCCAATCTGACACATTTCTTCCTGCTGCCACCTATGACCATGTGAGGAACTGTCCAGTAAAGAATAGGTTTGCTATATAGGTTTGTTTCTGCTCTAAAAAGTTCCTGCAAAGGACAGAGGTGGCAGCAGGGAGCATGGTGTTAGATTGGAAAGAACTTCACAGCTTTCTTCAGGGTATAGAACAGTGGTTTCCAACCTGCGGACCTCCAGATGTTGCAAAACTACAACTCCCAGCATGCCCGCACAGCCGAGCATGCTGGGAGTTGTAGTTTTGCAACATCTGGAGGTCCGCAGGTTGAAGACCACTGGCATAGAGCAGTTGATAAGCACTGAAAGGCTTGATTTTTTATTTTATTTTTAAATCCGTACAATTTTATTGATTTGAAAAAATCTTTCTCTGGAATCCTTCTTTATGAAGTCCACATTACAAAGCAGGAATGGACTAGCCATTAGGGACCCTATTACATGGAGCGTTTATTGTTTGAACAGGACGATATTGCCCGGTGTATTAGGGTCAGCAATCAGCCGACGAATGAGACAGATAAATACTACTGAAATGCAATGCTCTATCCATCTGAAAGTTTATAATAACTTTGGTGGTTGATAAGGGGCCCATGAATACCTCAGTTCTTCTCTGGCACAGATTTATTGTTAGCTTTTATTAGTGCACAATATGGAAACTATTGGGCCTCAGAGTACAGTTTTCAGACCAATATACAGCCGGCAAGGTGTACAAATATTTAGCGGAATCAAGTCGTTTTATAGTTTTTACCGCAAGTTTGGGAAAATTATAGCAGAAACAGCCAAAATTCAACACGCGAACATGTGAATACAACCTAAAGACTTCGAATCTTCATAGAACATGTCAAAATACCTTTGCCTCATGGCAATATTTCTCCTAAAAACACACTTTGTATAAGAAAATGCATAAAAAAAACTGGTAATGTGAACTTACCTAATGCACAGAACCAATTCATCTAGCTGAACATAGCACATGCAGATGACCAGGTGCAGTGATAAGACTCCACCCCCTCTCTCTCTCTGCACATCCAGAGGATTAATGTGAGGTGCGGGCAGCATTAGGCAATCATTTCAGTGATGGAATTGCAACCAGTATGGCTGAAAACTCAAGCCTATCAGTTAAAATAGGAAAGCACAAGGCATACACAAGAACCTCTATATTATTCTAAAATAATAGCATACGCTGCACTATATGGCAAACTAAAAAAAAATTATCAAAGTGCTTCTTTAAGTTTAGCTCTGTTTTTTTTTTTTTTTTTACTCCATTCAGCTTTCCCTCAACTCTGACCAGTTTCCCTATCCCAGCTTCTGAAAAACATCCACTTAGAATTTAGGTGAAAGAATAAAATTTTGATTTCATCAGACCAGAGAATCTTGTTTCTTGGTCATCTCTCTTACCCTTCTCCCTTGTGGTGGAAATTTTCTTTTTTTTTAAAATCAACTGGTTATGGAAAGTTAAACAGATTTGTAAATTACTTCTATTTAAAAATCTTAATCCTTCCAGTACTTATCAGCTGCTGTATGCTGCAGATGAAGTTGTGTAGTTCTTTTCAGTCTTACCACCGTGCTCTCTGTTGACACCTCTGTCCATGTCAGGAACTGTTCAGAGCAGGAGCGGTTTGCTATGGGGATTTGCTCCTTGTCTGGACAGTTCCAGACATGGACAAAGGTGTCAGCAGAGAGCACTGTGGTCAAACAGAAAAGAACTATACAACTTCCTCTGTAGTATACGGCAGCTCATACGTACTGGAAAGATTAAGGTTTTTAAATAGAAATCATTTACAAATCAGTTTTTTTGCCACTGCATATCCCTTTAATTACTTAGTTTGGTGGAGCTATAGTTGTTCCAAACTTCCTCCATTTAAGAATTATTGAGGCCACTGTGCTCGAGGACTTTCAGTGCAGCAAAAAATGGTATCTTTCCTAAAGTCTGTGCCTCCATACAATCCTGTCTCAGTTCTACAGGCATTTTTTCCCCCTCATGGCTTGGTTTTAGCTCTGATATCGTGTCAGCTGTGAGACCTTATATAAACAGGGGTGTGTCTTTCCAAATCATGCCCAATCCCCTGAATTTATCATAGGGGATTCCAATCAAGTTGTCAATTTGTAAAAATATGTTTCTATTTCCAAATTCTCATTATGTATTGAGTGCAGAATGATGAGGAAAATATATATTTTTATTAAGGCAAAATGCTGCAACATAATGGGTCTGCCAACGCTCTTCTCATGCATTGCATATTTAAATAGAACAAAAAAAAACAAAAAAAATGTAACTACTATTGACAATCACTGCAATGATAAATCCAATTTATATGACAAGATCATTAACTAAAGAATGTTTCATAGAGAAAGCTCGTCCTGAAGAACATTCTGTATATCAATGTAACACTTTTTAATTATCTATTCTAATGAGGAGCTGACATACTATTGGAATGACTGGTTCAGCAATGCTTAGCTGTACTGTATATAAGTGGTTAGGTTGTAGCTGGTAATTGCTTTTGTACTGATATAACACATTGAACAGTTTCAATTAGGTTACGCAATGGAAGTGTTCAAGCAAGCTTATGGTGATCAGGGTAAAAGATTCCGGCAGCTATCTGGAAATGAACATACTGTATATCTGAGATCAGTTGCCTCACAAATGCCTTAAAGGGGTACTCCGGTGGTTATTTTTTTTTTACTATATGGCATCTTCTTTGTAAGTTTAGTTTTTTTGCAATATACATGTGTTATATGTTTTGGCAGCATGTGTGTGTTTTTCTTACCTGTTTGTTGGGCAGGAAGTTCTGTAGTTCAGAGGGTTTTCTTTTACGGTTGTACACAGTTCTGAGTCTGTTGTGGACAAGATGTCACAGCTTTTTTGTTTTTTCCCTCTGTCTGCATGAGAGGAATAAGCCACGCCCCCTCATCTCATCCAGCTGAGTACACAGCTCCTCACCTCCCCTCCCCCCTGCTCTGTATTCTAAGGACGCAGGTCTGCACAGGAGAAGGACCTCATAGAGAAGATGTGTTATCTGAAGGGGAGGATGACAAGGTGCACGGGCTGGGGATGTATGGACTGCAGGGGAATAAATCTCATACTGGGAATGATCTCTATGGGGGAGATTTATCAAAACCTGTGCAGAGGAAAACTTGCCCAGTTGCCCATAGCAACCAGATTTCTTTCATTTTTCACAGGCCTTCATAAAAATGAAAGCAGCAAGATGATTGGTTGCTATGGGCAACTTTTCCTCTGCACAGGTTTTGATAAATCTCCCCCTATGTGTGAAGGGGAGGGGGGGACTTCTGAATGACATGCTGGGAGTTGTAGTCCCTGTTGTGTGTGTGTTTGTATGCTAGTGTTTACAAACCAGTGTGCCTCCAGCTGTTGCAAAACTACAACTCCTAGCATGCCCAAAGGCAGTCAAGTAGTTTTGCGGCACCCTGGTTGGGAAACACTGGTGTATGCCCTACAGAGGTGTGGTGAACCACAGACTGAAGACTCCTGAATGACACATGCTGGGAGTTGTAGTCTCGTGTGTGTATGCCAGTGTAACCCAACCAGGGCTGATTAGTGTGCTGTGTATAAGGGGGCTGAGTCGGGAAATAGTAGGATGGGTAAAGGGCAGAACAAACAAAAACAAAAAAAGAGCCGCCCCAAACCAGCAAGGCATGTGGCATGCTGGGATTTGTAGTTTTCCCGCACAGCAAGAACCAGGAAATAGAAGCAAAGATAGGGAAACAAAGTGGGGGATAAGAAGACAAAAGAACAGAAATAGAGTAGGCCAAAAACAAGAATAGAAATGAAAAAACAAATAGGGTAAGTCAAAAATGGAAAAACACGTTGACCACCGGGGTACCCCTTTAACCCCTTAAGGACTCAGCCCATTTTTGCTTTAAGGACTCAGACAATTTAATTTTTACGTTTTCATTTTTTCCTCCTCGCCTTCTAAAAATCATAACTCTTTTATATTTTCATCCACAGACTAGTATGAGGGCTTGTTTTTTGCGCGACCAGTTGTTCTTTGTAATGACATCACTCATTATATCATAAAATGTATGGCGCAACCAAAAAACACTATTTTTGTGGGGAAATTAAAACGAAAAACGCAATTTTGCTAATTTTGGAAGGTTTCGTTTTCACGCCGTACAATTTCTGGTAAAAATGAAGTGTGTTCTTTATTCTGAGGGTCAATACGATTAAAATGATACCCATTATTATATACTTTTATATTATTGTTGCGCTTAAAAAAAATCACAAACTTTTTAACCAAATTAGTACGTTTATAATCCCTTTATTTTGATGACCTATAACTTTTTTATTTTTCCGTATAAGCGGCGGTATGGGGGCTCATTTTTTGCGCCATGATCTGTACTTTTTTTTGATACCACATTTGCATATAAAAAACTTAATACATTTTTTATAATTTTTTTTTTATAAAATGTATTAAAAAAGTAGGAATTTTGGACTTTTTTAATTTTTTTTCGTTCACGCCGTTCACCGTACGGGATCCTTAACATTTTATTTTAATAGTTCGGACATTTACGCACGCGGCGATACCAAATATGTCTATAAAAAAAATGTTTTTTACGCTTTTTGGGGGTAAAATAGGAAAAAATGGACGTTTTACTTTTTTATTGGGGGAGGGGATTTTTCACATTATTTTTTTACACTTGAATAGTCCCCATAGGGGACTATTCATAGCAATACCATGATTGCTAATACTGATCTGTTCTATGTATAGGACATAGAACAGATCACTATTATCGGTCATCTCCTGCTCTGGTCTGCTCGATCACAGACCAGAGCAGGAGACGCCGGGAGCCGCACGGAGGAAGGTGAGGGGACCTCCGTCCGGCGTTATGAATGATCGGATCCCCGCAGCAGCGCTGCGGGCGATCCGATCGTTCATTTTAATCGCGAACTGCCGCAGATGCCGGGATCTGTATTGATCCCGGCACCTGAGGGGTTAATGGCGGACGCCCGCGAGATCGCGGGCGTCGGCCATTGCCGGCGGGTCCCTGGCTGCGATCAGCAGCCGGGATCAGCCGCGCATGACACGGGCATCGCTCCGATGCCCGCGGTTATGCTCAGGACGTAAATGTACGTCCTGGTGCGTTAAGTACCACCTCACCAGGACGTACATTTACGTCCTGCGTCCTTAAGGGGTTAAGTAGCAGCATACATAGCCAGCTTGGAATTCCTTTTCTATGTTTTGATTGGTGGGTGTCCCACTGGTTGTACCCCCTTATAGCTGTGATTAGACTGGTAGCTATGGGTGATACCTCAAGTCCTTGCTATTACTAGTTTCAGGAGACCACAATGCATGTCCCAGCGATACTAAAATGGGCACTGTCAGTTTCAAAAACTTTGATTTTACTGATAAAAATGAAAGACCTTTTGTAATATGGTTGTTTAAATTAAAAAAAATTTTTTTTTAATTATAGTATAGAAAACGGCTCCTGAAAATCCCACCACTAGGGGGTCCCCATTCCTAATGGAACACTAAAGTTTTGCAGCAGCATCAGGCTTGTCCTTGAGTCATGGACAAGGCTGCGTGAGCAGACACCAATCACCTCAAAAGGAGGGACACTCCCCCTTGCTGAGAGGATTTCTTACACTGAGCTAATGACAAAAAGGATCTCTTTATAATATAAGTTAGAGGCATAAACAATTTTAAGTACATGGTCAGGATTAAGTAGTGCATAACTTTTTTTTGATCTGACAGGTACACTTTAAGTATTATGTTGACTATGAGTCCAACCACAGATTGAGGGAATGCTGGCAGTTGTAGTTACACAAGATCTAGATAGCCACAGGTTGAGTCCACGGTCACAAAAACCACTATAGATGAGCGAAGTTACAGTACTTCGATTCTGCACGAACCTCACGGCTCGGCAGTTGCTGACTTTAGCCTGCATAAGTTAGTTCAGCCTCAGGTGGGCTGGAAAAGATGGATACAGTCCTAGGAGACTCTCCTAGAACTGTATCTACCTTTTCCAGCCCACTGGAGCACCTGAAAGCTGAACTAATTTATGCAGGATAAGTCATCAACTGCCGAGCCGAGAAGTTTATGCAGAATCAGAGTACTGTAACTTTGCTCGTCTGATACGCTTATGGTCATATGATCTGGAAGTTTTACAAGCCATTGAAGTTCTGGATTTTGTATGTATTAAATTTAAATAAAAAAAAAAAATTAAAAGTTCTGGGTAAAATGCTGTAGGACCACATTTATGGTTAAGAGCCAAGCTATAATACCTTCATGTGGTAGTCCCACATCAATGCAAGTCTTCTGTTACATTAAGCCAGCAATGAAGTCACATTGGACCGCTATTTTAGGAGACTGTTGAAAAGTTCCTTAACAGTCAGGTACAAGAAGATCATGTAATACTTCATCTCAGTAGTGTTCTTTGGGTGTACATTTAGAGGATGTACTGTTAAAACAGTTCTGTGTAATTATTTGAATATGATGAGTTTTAGAATATCTGAAGTCATTGTAGCCACCCCGCTTAGTATCTCACTGGCACTACTGTATGCTCATTAAATCTCAAACTTTTACCCAAGGTGTCTCATGCAGAAACCTCTTCCAAAAGTCCGCCTGTGACTTACCAACAATTCTATGCCATGTTGGTTATAGAAACTTAGGACAATTCCTTCATTGATCTACACCCACATTTTATAATGGACCATTCAAAAGTCCTTCAAGTAGAAAAACAAGGACACAGTATTATTTTCTGACGGTTTATTAGAAAAGTAAAAAAAGGCACATTGTGTAGATTTTAACTTGAACATCAAGTGCAAATATATATTTGTAAACCTTATTACAGCAGCATGTCAGAATACAGACAAATTGAAATGAATACTAGTGCTTTCCACATACTGTTAACTGCAGTAGAGCTACTTAATAGAACCTCTTTTAGCTGCCAATGAATCAGTAGTGGGGGGGGGGGGGGGGGGCGCAAATGCCCACATTGTCCCAAAAGAAATTTGTACTTTGAGTTCAGTTTTAACAATTCACCCTCTATAAGAGGTAGAGCTATACCACCTTTAATGCAGACCAGCTGCTAAAGCATTACAGAGAAAAAAAAAAAAATGTATAAAAGAAATTGCAGTACTACCAGTGCACATAATGCTAAACTTCAATACCTGTGTGCAGACCACTGCAAATATAGTCAACTGTGAGCTAAACCCCATAACAAAAATAGAAAATAAAAATTGAAGCTTCACCATGTACATGTTCTTTTCATCATCAGTGCAGAAATTCATGAAAAGCAAATGTTGTTCACTAAACTTGGCAGCGGAAAAGTAAACCCTCCTGTTGCCAGACAAGATGTAAGTTGGCAGGAATCTGGCAACTGAGGGGTTAAAATAAAAAACACATCTAAAATACTTTACGTAAAAGAGAAATTCATTACACATCACCTTTAATAAAAAAAAAAAAAAAAGTGTCATTCATCCATTCTAAAATGCCCCCAATAAACCTTCACGTGATTGCAGTAGCCCATGATACAGGCATTTCATTCATTCGCCATTTGTTTCCATACATACAACTTTAACATTCTTCAACAATAAGTTCTGAAGAACTGTACAGTTTCCTCTTCAGAACCTTGAACCCTGGACTGAGTTTTAATGAGTGCCCAGACCCAGGGACTGGTTTGGTGCTGAAGAGACCCTGAATTCTAGGCCATAACCTGGAGTCCAGTTTGAACAATATAGTCAGTTGGAAAGTAGGTACTACGGATGGATCAACCTCAAGCTGCGCCACAGTGTGACAGTCCTTGCTGTTCTCCACACATAGGTCGATAAGTGCACCTCGGAGTCCACAAGGCTCACTGAATGCCAGATGCATCAGTTCTTGGCCCAAATGGCAGAGAAGATCATCTGGGAGGAGGAGCTTGGAACACCTTAAGGAGTTAATGTTTGCTTTGTTCAGGCTTCTTTTTATCATTTTGAGAAGGCTGGGGCACAGCTGCTCTCCTTCTGGGTCACAGAGAAGCTCAGAGTCTGGTATGGAAATGTTATCAAATTCATCAAAGTCTGAAATAGATTAAAAAAAAAAGGGTAGACATTAGTCTTCAACAATAGTCTGGCAAACTGGTAAAACAAAAATCTGTTTAAAAACAGAGTCAAAGAGTAGAGCTCCAAAAATTAACAATACCTACCGCATTCAGAGAAGGAGTTGCTGCTTGTAAGGGATTCACAGTCTGAACTAC
Organism: Hyla sarda; assembly: GCF_029499605.1. NCBI lineage: Eukaryota > Metazoa > Chordata > Amphibia > Anura > Hylidae > Hyla > Hyla sarda. Next base: position 112,283,788 of record NC_079195.1, read on the forward strand.
CTCTTTGGGACAAGTCCACACAGCGCCCATCCCACAGGTCTTTGGGTTCTTTAATGACTGGTGGTGGCAGAGCAATAGGAACAGTATAGAACATACCACCCCTGGCTGGCATGACTGGTTCTTCTTAAGAGAGCTTGGGCAAAAACCAAGTAATCACTGCAAAGAAAGGAAGAAAGAGTCAACTACTGCAGTATGAGATCACTGCACCACACATCTGAGCACAGCTAGGATCACTGCTTGCTTTAGACCAGTGTGCCTCCAGCTGTTGCAACACTACAACTCCCAGCATGCCTGGACAGCCGAAGGCTGTCCAGGCATGCTGGGAGTTGTAGTTTTGCAACAGCTGGAGGCACACTGGTTGGGAAACACTGCTTTAGACAGAACCCCACTGATGGGGGATTATACAAAAAGTCTAGGAAATACAAGGGTCATCTGCTTATTTTAAAAGCAGAAACAATGAGATTTTGCAGACCCCCCCCAGTGCACAGTTCTTACCTGTGACTCCAGCTGTTGAAAGGCTACAACCCCCACCATACCTGCAGTCAGGGTATAATGGGAGTTGTAGGTTTGCAACAGTCACATATTGAGGAACATTGCCGTAGTGCTAACTAGTGTATATTTACAAAACAATTCTCTCGGCATTCTAAGCCAACTATACAGGTTTATACAAAAGGAGTCAATGTATTCTAGCCCAACTGACAATACACAGGCACAGGGGAAAGGGTTAACAGAAGGCGATACTTACAGTGCTTAGCGTGCAGACGGAGGGAGGACGTCTGAGAAACCGAAGAAAACGGATAAAAAAAAAAAAATGCCTATGAAGTGTTCCTTTAAGTGCTAAAACCGTGCGCTGGCAGCTGCTAGGCTTCACTGCTCGGCGCACTAGTGCTAGTTACCATCCCTGGCACTGGCAGCTTCCTGACCTGCACAGCCGCTTATATACCTCTACTGAACGGGGGCTCGACTATCCCAGTACGTTCTATCCCCGCCCACTCCTGGTGCTAGCCAATGAGAACTAAGCACACGTTCACAACGTTCTATCCTGCCCGGCTACAGCAGCCTCAGCCCCGCCCCCTTCGCTGCTGGGACTGGAGTCAGTGTCTGCGTTAAAGGGACAGTGTTTATAGTGGGAGAGATCCAGGGGGAGGGGAGGGGGAGTTTTTTTTTTTCAGACAAAGGCATCCACCAGTCTATCATTTCTGCACTGTGCTCATTCCTCTGCAGCATTGCTTTGTACTCTTGTTTTTCTTTCTTTCAAGACCAAGCCTCCCCCCCTCCACTCTCCCTAATGGATTTAGCTGAACAACATGTTATTTTTCTCCTGCACCTCCACTGCAGATGCATGGAGCATTTATATACGTGTCAGATGCACTGGTCACTACAGATTAAAAAAATAAAATAAAAAAAAATTTAATAAAAAAAAAAAAAAAAAAAAAAGGCAAGTTTCTGTAAAATGCCAAATTATATGCAATGGTGTTTGTTGTGATTTGCATCAAAGACCGTGATCGTGGTTCAGGTCAAAGACAGTGTCTATAGCAGTGTTTACCAAGCAGTGTTGCAAAACTACAACTCCCAGCATGCCCGGACAGCCTTTGGCTGTCCGGGCATGCTGGGAGTTGTAGTTTTGCAACAGCTGGAGACACACTGTTTGGAAAATAGTGTTATATATGATGGGTGATTTACTGCTATTGTATGTGTGAAGGGTGGAAGTACTATATTGGATGTAAACAAACTCTACAGACAAGGTAAGGCATGCTGTCACTTGTAGTTCTGAATGTTCACTTTAGCCACTGAGTTTCTCACTTTGCTTTTTTTTTATTTTATTTTTATACCCAACTAAAGATGTCAGTTTACACAGCAGGGATATAGTAGAAAACACAGTAAAGAACATGGCAACACTATTTAGTATGGCGACAACAATGTATCAAAACTATATTAAATAGACACTGAAGCTATAGGAAACCTATAGTTGAAAACACAGTAAAGAACATGGCAACAATATTTACAACAATGTAGCCAAATATATTCAATAGACACTGAAGCTGATTTTTTTGGAGTTTTCCTTATATTAAAAAACAACAAAAAACCTCAGGAATCCTTTAAAAAAACAGTAGTTCAAAACACAGTAAAGAACATGGCAACACTATTTAGTATGGCAACAACAATGTATCAAAAGTATATTTAATAGACACTGAAGCTGATGTTTATTGTTTTCCTTAAATAAAAAAATAAATAAATAAATAAAATAAAAAACCCAGGAAACCTTTAACAAAAATGTAGTTGAAAACACAGTAAAGAACATGGTAACACTATTTAGTATGGCAACAGCAATGTATCAAAACTATATTTAATAGACACTGAAGCTAAAGGAAACCTATAGATGAAAACACAGTAAAGAACATGGCAACAATATTTACAATAATGTAGCCAAATATATTCAATAGACACTGAAGCTGATTTTTTTGGAGTTTTCCTTATATTAAAAAACAACAAAAAACCTCAGGAATCCTTTAAAAAAACTGTAGTTCAAAACACAGTAAAGAACATGGCAACACTATTTAGTATGGCAACAACAATGTATCAAAAGTATATTTAATAGACACTGAAGCTGATGTTTATTGTTTTCCTTATATAAAAAAATTAATTAATAAATAAATAAAAAAAAACTCAGGAAACCTTTAACAAAAATGTAGTTGAAAACACAGTAAAGAACATGGTAACACTATTTAATATGGCAACAGCAATGTATCAAAACTATATTTAATAGACACTGCAGCTGATGTTGTTATTGGTGTCATTATGTTTAGAAACCTAATATATATATAATAATAAAAAAAAACCTGCAGACTACAGTGATATCTATATTGTGTCTGGAATTGGTGCTGGGCCATGGGGTAGCATTTTTTTCATACCAGCCCAACTTGTGACTCTTCAGCTGTTGCAAAACTACAACTCCCATCATGGCTGTCCAGGCATGCTGGGGGTTGTAGTTCTGCAACAGCTGCAAAGCCACATGCTGGGAAACACACTCTGCTCCTAGGTTAAAAAAAAAGGGGGGTCTGAGCAAACACTCACTCTGTATCTAGTAAATACGTGGTGCCATATGTTCTGGAAAAGTTTCACATATCTTTGTATGTATCTCGCAGCCCATTCATGGGTCCCATTTATTGCCCTTTTCATCCCAAATCATTACCTTGTAAGAAAAATCAGTTTCTGAATAGGGTTGTTTTTACAGTACGCACATGCAGTTGCTAAGATACCTGCAAGAAATTGTAGTTTTGGATGGAAAAAAAAACATGCAAAATATGCACCAACATGTACTGTGTAAACACGTCCAAAGAGGAAAATATAAATAAAACACTGATATATATATATATATATATATATATATATATATATATATATATGTATATATATTTGTACTGAATCCTGTAGTAGCCCGGATCAGTGGGGCCATGCTTACCATCAGATAATAAAATATGTTGGGAGTATAGGGTTTTTTTTCAAGCAGAATTCACATTTAAATATGTAGCATGTATTGAGGATCTAGTTTTCCCCCAAAATTATTGTTTTTAGTGCTTCCAGTTTTTAAAAGACCATCTAGCACCTTTGCACATACATCACACATGTGGATATATTTTAACATGTGCCCCATAATGTTTATCTGAAAGGACACTCTCCCCTTAAAGGGGTACTCCGGTGCTTAGACATCTTATCCCTTATCCAAAGGATAGGGGATAAGATGCCTGACCGCGGGAGTCCTGCCGCTGGGGACCCCCGTGATCTTGGACGCGGCACCCCGTTTGTAATCAGTCCCCGGAGCGTGTTCGCTCCGGGTCTGATTACGGGCGATCACAGGGCGGGCGGCGTGTGATGTCACACTCCGCCCCTCAATGCAAGCCTACAGGAGGGGGCGTGAAGCTGTCACACCCCCTCCCATAGGCTTGCATTGAGGGGCGGAGCGTGACGTCACACGGGGGCGGAGGCGTGACATCACACGCCGCCTGCCCTGTGATTACCCGTAATCAGACCCGGAGCGAACACGCTCCGGGGACTGATTACAAACGGGGTGCCGCGTGCAAGATCACGGGGGTCCCCAGCGGCGGGACTCCCGCGGTCAGGCATCTTATCTCCTATCCTTTGGATAGCGGATAAGATGTCTAAGCACCGGAGTACCCCTTTAATAATGGTGTTTTTGCAATACAGTTCCCGTATATAATAACCATAAAAAGAAAGAAAAATCCGGCACTGACACCAAATTAAACAGTGGTAACTACGTGAAATGGCAATGGGTGTAACAATGGTCCTGGTTTCTATGGGTGGTGCTAGACGCTATGGAAGTACGCATGGAAAAACGAGATCACAGAGAGATAAGCGTAGAGACTGGGGCCTGACGAAGCGGCTGTGGCCCAACGCCTGATTCCCCCGTAACATCTTCTGCCTCCCCGCTCCTACCTCCACCTGGTCTTCGGATGCCACCGGAGTGACACATCTGCAGCTGACCATTTTCGAAGCAAGGGTGAGTCGCTACGCTTATCTCTCTGTGATCTCAGTTCCCGTATATGTTTTCAATGTGAAAACCGTACGGAACCGTATTAAAAACCATATACATTGACTCCATTGAAACCCCTATGCCAAACGATGCATCCGTTTGGCGTCTTGTACGGTTTTGTCCGTTTTTTTCCTGTACCGAGAACTGTGGCCTACCACGTTTTTTTGTCCGAGTGGAAAAACCATATTGAAACCGTATATGTTTTTTTTTTTTTTTTTTAACATGGGAGTCAATGGGAACTAGGTGCGTACGGTTCCATCCGGTTAGCACCATGCGGTTTTTGACTTTGCACAGTTTTTTTCTTGGAATTTCAAAACAAGTGAAACTTTATTCATAATGGAGGGAAAAGTTAAAAACTTATATATGTTTTTTTCTTAAAAAATGGATACAACCGGACATCCTTTTTCAAACCGTATACGTTTTTTAACCGTATACTGGTTGGAATTAGTACACACGTTTTGATACAGTTTTGTCTGGTTTTGAGGAATCCGTATTTCATCAAAAAACCTGATATGGAACTGTATTGCAGAAACGTGGTGTTAATGCAGCCTAATATGGTCCAGATATATGCAACCTCACAGAAAGAATGGATATAGGGATAAATAGGATGGTATTAGTGCTCAGGCAGCTTCCAATATAAATGGCGTCCATAAGCTATCACCTACTTTATTACATGCTAAGGATATCTATGTGCTGTACATATGATGCTATCTTACTGTCCCTAGAGCAGTGCTTCCCAACCTTGGTGCCTCCAGCTGTTGCAAAACTACAACTCCCAGCATGCCCGGACAGCCATTGGCTGTCCGGGCATGCTGGGAGTTGTAATTTTGCAACAGCTGGAGGCACCCTGGTTGGGAAGCACAGCCCTAGAGTCTGGAGACAACAGTGTTGGACTATAGTAATGCAGACAACAGACAGATCTGCACATATCCTCACAGCTGGAAACTGTTCGCGTTCTCTGCTGCCCCTAGTGGTTGTAATACAAACGGCATATCTCTAAGTGAAACCACAAAGAGCAATTGCATCAGGATTGCTGCAGCATGATCTCACATTCCAGCACAGTCTACTGCAAATCAACAGTATGGATTACATCAGACTGAGATACTTTGCATATGTCTTTTTTCATCTAGATATTGAAAGCAGTCAGTATGATGCAATGCAGTGAGTGTATAGCATGTGCACAGATCATGCTCTTGCAGCAGATTCTCATAAGTAGACATATAAGTACAGTTTACTTTGTAGTATTACACTACTAGGCTATGTTCACACCATATGTTGGTCAGTATTTGGAGCCAATACTAGGAACTAAATCAACGCTCCCACTCCTGGTCGTGTCCTCAAATACTGATCAAAATATTTTTACATATAATATTATTTTTATATATATTATAATGGCGCGTGTATATTATAAAACACATACAACTAAGGCTGGGTTCACACCACGTTTTCTTAAATACGGATCCCGTACACAGTTTGGAGGAGGGGGGCGGGGATTAATCGCAGCGCCCGCACTCAGCCGTATTCGGGAACTGTATTTAATGCAAGTCTATGAGCCGACCGGAGTGAACCGCAGCCTCCGGTCGGCTTCGTTTTCGGCCGTATGCGGTTTCCCGACTGCAGGCAAAAACGTGGTCGACCACGTTTTTGCCTGCGGTCGGGAAACCGCATACGGCCAAAAACGAAGCCGACCGGAGGCTGCGGTTCACTCCGGTCGGCTCATAGACTTGCATTAAATACGGTTCCCGAATACGGCTGAGTGCGGGCGCCGCGATTAAGCCCCGCCCCCTCCTCCAAACTGTATACGGGAACCGTATTTAAGAAAACGTGGTGTGAACCCAGCCTTACAAGGAAGCCAAGGGACCAGCGATTGCGGCACAGCATGCTGGGAGTTGTAGTTTTTCAACAACTGGAGGGCTACAGTTTGGACACCACTACACAGTGGTCTCCAAACTGTTCTCCTCCAATTGTGGCATAACTACAACTCGCAACATGCCATTCGGTTGTCTGGGCATGATGCGAGCTGTAGTTTTGCAAAAACTGGAGGCACGCTGGTTGGGAAACATTGTCTGTTTCCTAACTTAGTGTTTCCCAACCCGTGTTCCTCCAGCTGTTGCAAAACTATAACTCACAGCATGCACTGACAGACCATGCATGCTGGGAGTTGTAGTTTTTCAACAGCTGGAGGCACACAGGTTGGGAAACAATGAGTAAAGTAACAAACTCTCAGTGTTTTGCAATCAGTGTGCCTCCAGCTGTTGCATAACTACAACCCCCAGCATGCACGGACAGCCAAAGGTCATGTTGGAAGTTGTAGTAGTAGGCCTCCAGCTGTTGCATAACTACAAGTCCTATCATGCCTTTCTGCTGTCCGTGCATGCAGGGAGTTGTAGTTTTTGCTACAGGTGATGGCACACTGGTTGCGAAACACTGAGAGTTTGTTTACTCAGTGTTTTGCAACCAGTGTGCCTCTAGCTGTTGCAAACAACAACTCCCAGCATGCCCTTTGGCTGTCCGTACATGCTGGGAGTTGTACTTTTGCAACAGCTGGTGGCACATTGGTTGCAAAACTTTGAGTAACAAACTCTGTGTTTTACAACTACTGTGCCTCCAGCTGTTGCATAACTGCAACCCCCAGAATGCACAGACAGCCAAAGGGCATGCTGGGAGTTGTTGTTTTGCAATGGTGGAGGTCCCCCCCCCCCCCCCCATGTGAATGTACAGGGTACATTCACACGGGCAGGGGTTTATAGAGAGTTTCTCACTGCAAGTTTGAGATGCAGCTAATTTTCCACTGCAGCTCAAACTCACTGTGAACCCCCCCCCCCCCCCGTGTGATTGTACCCTAAAAACACTAAACTACACAAATTAAAAAGTAAAACACTACATATACACATACCCCTACACATTTACCCCCTTCTCCCTGGTACGCCTCGTACAGCACGGTTTCTAAAATGGAGCCTCCAGCTGCGGCAAAACAACAACTCCCAGTGTTGCCGGACAGCCATTGACTGTCCAGGCATGTTGGGAGTTTTGCAACAGCTGGAGGCACCATGTTTGGGAAACACAGCCATAGGGGAATTTTGGTATCGGAGGGAAGTGTAATTCTTGCATCCGGGTCCGTCCCTATGCAAATCCCAAATTTAGGCCTCAAATGCGCATGGCGCTCTCTCACTGGGAGGCCTGTCATATTTCAAGGCAACAGTTTAGGGCCACATATGGGGTATTTCCGTACTTGGGAGAAATAGCCTAACACATTTTGGGGAGCTTGTTCTCCTTTTACCCCTTATGAAAAAGTAAAGTTGGGGTCTACACCAGCATGTTATTGTAAAAAAAAATTTTTTTTTACACTAACATGACATAAACGCAAAAAAAAACAAAAAACACCCACATGTGACCCCATTTTGGAAACTACACCCCTTGTGGAATGTAACAAGGGGTACAGTGAGCATTTACACCCCACGGGTGCCTGACAGATTTTTGGAACAGTGATCCGTGAAAATGAAAAATTTTATTTTTCATTTGCACAGCCCACTGTTCCAAAGATCTGTCAAACGCCAGTGGGATGTAAATGCTCACTGCACCCCTTATTAAACTATGTGAGGGGTGTAGTTTTCATGTGGGGGTCACATGTGGGGCGGGGTCCACTATTCTGGCACCACAGGGCCTTTGTAAACACACATGGCCCCGACTTCCATTCCAAACTAATTCTCTCTCCAAAAGCCCAATGGCTCCCCTTCTCTTATGTGCATTGTAGTTCGCCCGCAGAGTACTTTACATCCACAAGTGGGGTATTTCCATACTCAGAAGAAACAGTGTTAAATATTTTGGGAGGCTTTTTCTCCTATTACCCCTTGTGAAAATAAAAAATTTGGGGTAACACCAGCATTTAAGTGAAAAAATAAAATTTTTCATTTTCACGTCCAACTTTACCAGAAATTTGTTAAACACCTGTGGTGCATAAAGGCTCACTGTAATCCCTTGTTACGTTCCTTGAGGGGTGTAGTTTCCAAAATAGTATGCCATGTGTTTTTGTTTTTTTTGCTGTTCTGGCACCATAGGGGCTTCCCAAATTACGACATGCCCCCCAAAAACCATTCCAGAAAAACTCACTCTCCAAAGTCCCATTGTCGCTCCTTCCCTTCTGAGCCTTCTAGTGCACCCACAGAGCACTAGACATCCACATATTAGGTATTTCCTTACTTGAGAGAAATTGGGTTACACATTTTAGGGTGATTTATCTCCTTTTACCCCTTGCAAAAAAAAACAAACAAACTTGACATTGCTGCTATTCCTGTGAAACACCTAAAGGGTTAACACACTTTCTGAATGTCATTTTGAATACTCAAATCCACTTCAAAACTGAACTGGTCCCAGAAAAATTCAGATTTTGAAAATCTTGTGAAAAATTGGATAATTGCTGCTGAACTTTGAAGCCCTCTGATGTCTTCCAAAAGTAAAAACATGTCAACTTTATGATGCAAACATAAAGTAGCCATATTGTATATGTGAATCAATATATAATTTATTTGGGATGTCCATTTTCCTTATAAGCAATGAGTTTCAAAATAAAAAAATGCAACATTTTCAAAGTTTTTATTCAAATTTTGGAATTTGTTTACCAAGAAATTATGCAAGTATCGATGGAAATTTACCACTAACATAAAGTAGAATATGTCACGAAAAAACTATCTTGGAATCAAAATGAAAAGTAAAAGCATCCCAGAGTTATTAATGCTTAACCCCTTAACGACGCCAGACGTAAATGTACGTCCTGGTGAGCTGGTACTTAACACACCAGGTCATACATTTACGTCCTATGCATAAACGTGAGCATCGGAGCGATGCTCGGGTCATGCGCGGCAGGTCCGGGCTGCTGATAGCAGCTAGGGACCCGCCGGTGATATCCACCATTAACCCCTCAGATGCCGTGGTCAATACAGATCACGGCCTCTGCAGCATCGCGGTCACTAAAATGGATGATTGGATTGCCTGCAGCACTGCCCCTCACCTGCCTCCGCTGCCTTCCACGGGTCTTCTGCTCTGGTCTGCGATCGAGCAGACCAGAGCAGAAGATGACCGATAATACTGATCAGTGCTATGTCCTATGCATAGCACTCAACAGTATCAGCAATCAAATGATTGCTATAAATAGTCCCCTATGGGGACTATTAAAGTGTAAAAATAAAAGTAAAAAATAAATGTAAAAAAATGTGAAAAACCCCCTCCCTCAATAAAAATTTAAATTGTCCCATTTTCCCTATTTCACCCCAAAAGTGTAAAAAATATATTTTATATACATATTTGGTATCACCGCGTGTGTAAATATCCAAACTATTAAAATAAAATGTTAATGATATCGTACGGTGAATGGCGTGAACGTAAAAAAAAAAAAAAAGTTCAAAATAGCTGCTTTTTTATAACATTTTATTCCAAAAATTTTCTATAACAATGTATTAAAAGTTTTATATAAGCAAATATGGTATCAATAAAAAGTAAAGATCACAGCGCAAAAAATGAGCCCTCATACTGCCGCTTATATGGAAAAATGATAAAGTTCTAGGTCTTCAAAATAGGGGGATTTTGACCATACTAATTTGGTTCAAAAAAGTTTGTGATTTTTTTTAAGCACAACAGTAATAGAAAAGTATGTTATCATGGGTATCATTTTAATTGTATTGACCCAAGGAATAAAGAACACGTCATTTTTACCGTAAATTGTACAGTGTGAAAACGAAACCTTCCAAAATTTGCAAAATTGCGGTTTTCTTTTTAATTTTCCCACACAAATAGTATTTTTTTTGGTTGCACCATACGTTCTATGATAAAGTGAGTGATGGCATTACAACGGACAACTGGTCGCGCAAAAAACAAGCCCTCATACTAGTCTGTGGATGAAAATATAAAAGAGTTATGATTTTTTGAAGGCGAGGAGGAAAAAACGAAAACGGGCTGAGTCCTTAAGGGGTTAAAGTGACAGTGGTCAGATGTGCAAAAAATGCTCGGGTCCTTAAGGTAATAATGGGCTGAGTCCTTAAGGGGTTTTCCACCAGAGTACTCCTTTAACATTATGTGTAGTTTGGATGAGTTTTCTTATTCTGAGTGTCTTTTAGAGAAATATTGTCTTGGAGTTAACCCTTTAACGACGCAGGACGTATATTTACGTCCTGCGCCGGCTCCCGCGATATGAAGCGGGGTCGCGCTGCGACCCCTCATCACATCGCGTCGGTCCCGGCGCTCATCAACGGCCTGGACCCGCGGCTAATACCACACATCGCCGATCGTGGCGATGTGCGGTATTAATCCTTTAGAAGCGGCGGTCAAAGCTGACCGCCGCTTCTAAAGCGAAAGTGAAAGTATCCCGGCTAGTCAGTCAGGCTGTTCGGGACCGCTGCGGTGAAATCGCGGCGCCCCGAACAGCTTGCAGGACACCGGGAGGGCCCTTACCTGCCTCCTCGGTGTCCAATCGACGAATGACTGCTCCGTGCCTGAGATCCAGGCAGGAGCAGTCAAGCGCCGATAACACTGATCACAGGCGTGTTAATACACGCCAGTGATCAGCATAGGAGATCAGTGTGTGCAGTGTTATAGGTCCCTATGGGACCTATAACACTGCAAAAAAAAAAAGTAAAAAAAAAGTGTTAATAAAGGTCATTTAACCCCTTCCCTAATAAAAGTTCTCATAAAAAAAAAACCAGTGTAAATAAAAATAAACATATGTGGTATCTCCGCGTGCGTAAATGTCTGAACTATAAAAATATATTGTTAATTAAACCGCACAGTCAATGGCGTACGCGCAAAAAAATTCCAAAGTCCAAAAAAGCGTATTTTGGTCACTTTTATACCATTAAAAAATGAATAAAAAGAGATCAAAAAGTCCGATCAAAAAAACAATTCATACTGATAAAAACTTCAGATCATGGCGCAAAAAATGAGCCCTCATACCACCCTGTACGTGGAAAAATAAAATGTGATAGGGGTCAGAAGAGGACATTTTTAAACGTATAAATTTTCCTGCATGTAGTTATGATTTTTTCCAGAAGTACGACAAAATCAAACCTATATAAGTAGGGTATCATTTTAACTGTATGGACCTACAGAATAATGATAAGGTGTCATTTTTTACCGAAATATGCACTGCGTAGAAACGGAAGCCCCCAAAAGTTACAAAATTGTGTTTTTTCTTCGATTTTGTCGCACAATGATTTTTTTTCCGTTTCGTCGTGAATTTTTGGGTAAAATGACTGAAGTCACTGCAAAGTAGAATTGGTGACGCAAAAAATAAGCCATAATATGGATTTTTAGGTGGAAAATTGAAAGGGTTATGATTTTTAAAAGGTAAGGAGGAAAAAATGAAAGTGCAAAAACGGAAAAACCCTGAGTCCTTAAGGGGTTAAAGGGGTTATCCAACATAAGGTGACTTTAGTAATCAAGTGTCATACAGTACTGGACATACATACCAAGGACTATGCTTGTGTTGGTGGTAAATAGCTGTGTCTTGTGTTCCCCATTACGCTGCTGGCTTGTTTTTGGGAACTAACTACTTCTTGTTCCTGTGACCTCCTTCAGACTACAGTCCCCAGGATCCTTTGTTTGAAGGTGGGAGATGACTTATTTCACACATAGGTCACCCCACCCATTGCAGTACATCCACGCTTTCTTTGAACACAAGGACTTGCTCTGCATCACCTGACACGCAAGCTCTGGATCTGTATGATGATGAATTCACGCACATGTGCACTGGTAACATCATCAGGAGGCTGGCTGTACACACAAAAGATAAGGCTGCCAAGCGCCCTTTTAACACCTGACTTGTGATGTATTGTCTCAAGCCGCACATCAGGCTGGGAAAGGTCCGAGACAACACTCATTTTGTAGACTGCAGAAAATGAACTTCCGGGGAAAAGAAAGACAAAGAAATTCGATACCAGCAACAAAGTATATTAGCAACAAGACTAACTTTGCTTACATTCAAAGAACCAAAAATACCAGTTTCAATGATTTGACCTATAATTAATAAAACAATTATAAACACAAGTAGGTGTTTTATGAAGATTAGAAGCCTTTAGACTGTGTTGAATTTCTAGACTGTGTTGAATGGCACAGTTTTATTGTGATGCACACAACTGCTGTAAAATAGCACCTTTTTAGCCAGTCATTTATGCACTCGGCACCTCCTCTGCCCTCTGATTGATACGGAGGTGATAAACTGGTGAAGGGGCCAAACTTTGCTGGATATATCTTTTAATATCTGATATCTCAGCACTGGAGGAGTCAATTAACCAATAAGAAGTTTGTACAGATACAGGGTTAAAAGCCCTATACAGCTATGTCCTTACAGGTTTGCTTAAAGGGGTACTCCAGTGGAAAACCATTTTTGGCAGATCAGCTGGTGCCAGAAAGTTAAACAGATGTGTAAATGACTTCTATTTAAAAATCTTAATCTTTCCAGTACTTATCAGCTGCTGTATGTTCCAGAGAAAGATGTATAGTTTTTTTTTTTTTGTCTGATTACAGTGCTCTTTGCTGACACCTCTGTTCGTGTCAGGAACTGTCCAGGGTAGGAGCAAATCCCCATAACACACCTTTCCTGCTTTAGACAGTTCCTGACATGGACAGAGATGTCAGCAGACAGCATTGTGGTCAGACAGAAAAGAACTATACAACTTCCTCTGGAGCATCCAGCAGCTGATAAGTACTGGAAGGATTAAGATTTTTTTTAATAGAAGTAATTTAGAAATCTGTTTAACTTTCTGCCACCAGTTGATTAGAAAAAAAAGGGTACCACTTTAAACTTTGAACATGCATGTTTTTCAAAAGAAGGGATTGAATAGATGCATAAAACTCCTGGATCCGCTTATAATAGCAAGAAAAAGTGCAAAGGATGCGGTCTAGCTTATATCTGAGGAGAAGAAAATAACATTCAACCTTGTGGGTTTTTCTTTGCCTGATAGTGTTCATGATCATTTTTTCTAGGTTCTGTCAAAATCATTGAGATCTAGAAACCAATATGTAATATGTTCTTTTCCCCAGAATCAGTGTGTAATGCCAGCACAATCCACATGACATTTACATAAGGTAAATTTCACCATTCCTGCCATTATGTAATCCTCCTCCCTGCCAGATAACACAGCCTCTGGTAACCAGAGTGCATGTTTGGGAGCATCCAGTATTATGTCAGTGATGCCATCTGACAGTCTGCAGGGCTGGTCTTCTGGTTTTACAGAGTGATGTTTGTTGTTCAGAGCCTGTTAATCTGAGTTATTAAACGTACTGGTCCTCTCTGCAGCAGACAGCTGAGCCGACCGGTTTTGTGGCAAACAACATGTTTTAATTACAATTCAAAAAAAATAGTTTAGGGCAATGTTTGTACAAAATAATAAATGTTAGACTAATAACTTCTATTAAGTATTTCTATTGTGAAGGCAGACAATAATGGGCCAGCTTCCAATTGACAATTCAAAACTAAATATTCCAATATCTATCTATTTATTTATCTATGCAGAAAAGCAGCGGCACACCAATATCCAAGTGAAAAAAATGAGTGGCTTATATTTCAACCAAACATCTACAGGAGCGACGTTTCGCCTGTCTCACACAGGCATTGTCAAGGCTTGACAATGCCTGTGTGAGACAGGCGAAACGTCGCTCCTGTAGATGTTTGGTTGAAATAAAAGCCACTCATTTTTTTCACTTGGATATTGGTGTGCCGCTGCTTTTCTGCATAACTACTTTGGACCTGGGACCAGGTTACCCAGTGTGCACCTCTTTTCGCCATATGTGTGCTGCCTAAAATTTTTTTTTAATATTATTTATTTATCTATCTATATACTTTGTAGTATGCTGTCGCTTTGTATTTTTGTGACCAAAACCCATAAGGATTGTTACTGAGCTTTCCCAGATTAACCCCTTAACGACCAAGAGGGCTTATTTTTTTGTGCCACCAATTCTACTTTGTAATGACATCAGTCATTTTAGCCAAAAATCCACGGCAAAACGGGAAACAAAATCATTGTGCGACAAAACTGAAGAAAAAACACCATTTTGTAAATTTTGGGGACTTCCGTTTCTACTTTGTACATTTTCCGATAAATATGACACTTTATCTTTATTCTTTAGGTCCATACAGTTAAAATGATACCCTACTTATATAGGTTTGATTTTGTCGTACTTTTGGAAAAAATCATAACTACATGCACAAAAATTAATACATTTAAAATTGTCATCTGAAAAAAAATTTATAAAAAATTTATAAAAAGTAAAACCTAAGCAAATGGGATACTGATAAAAACTACAGATCATGGCGCAAAAAATAAGCCCTCATACCGCCCCAAATATGGAAAAATTAGAAAGTTATAGGTGGTCAAAATAGAGCAATTTCAAACTAATTTTGTTAAAACGGTTTAAGATTTTTTTTAACCCCTTAAAGACGCAGGGTTTTTCTGTTTTTGCATTTTAATTTTTTCCTCATCACCTTCTAAAAATCATAACTCTTTCAATTTTGCACATAAAATTCCATATGATGGCTTATTTTTTGCGCCACCAATTCTACTTTGCAGTGATATTAGTCATTTTACCAAAAAATACACGGCAAAATGGAAAAAAAATTCATTATGCAACAAAATTGAAGAAAAAATGTCATTTTGTAATTTTTGGGGGCTTCCGTTTCTATACAGTGGATTTTTCGGTAAAGATGACACCTTATCTTTATTCTGTAGGTCCATGCAGTTAAAATGATATCCTACTTATATAGGTTGGATTTTGTCGTACTTCAGAAAGAATCTACATGCAGGAAAATACGTTTATATGTTAAAAATTCTCATCTAACCCCTATAACTTTTTATTTTTCAGCGTCCGGGCCAGTATGATGGCTAATTTTTTGCGCCGTGTTCTGAAGTTTGTACCATTTTTGTATTGATCGAACTTTTTGATTGCTTTTTATTAATTTTTCATGATATAAAAAGTGCCCAAAAATCTGCAATGTTGGACATTTGAATTTTTTTGCGTGTAAGCAATTTACCGCAGTGCGGTTTAATTAGCGATATATTTTTATAGTTCGGACATTTCCACACGCGGCGATACCACATATGTTTATTTTTATTTACACAGGTTTTTTTTTTATGGGAAAAGGGGGGTGATTCCAGCTTTTATTAGGGAAGGGGTTAAATGACCTATGTTAACTTTTTTTTTTTCACATATAGTGTCTGAATGTCACAGCCTGGAGTTGGCAGCAGAATGAGGAGACACTAGGGCTTCACAATACCTAAGATTAAAAGACAAATTTAGAAATTTAAATAGAAGATTTAGGGTAGCTAGTGCTACCATAAATTTCTTTTAGGCCCAGGCCCAGCAGCATCAGTAAACCATATATTGGCTGAATGACACAGCCTGGAGTTGGCTGAAGCATGAGGAGACCATATAGTGTCTGAATGGCACAGCCTGGAGTTGACAGAAGCATGAGGAGATTTTTAACTACCAAGTTTTAGTGTCCCGGGCCCCAGCGTGTGGGTACAAAGGACCAATTCTAACAAGGAGTCACATGTCACATGGCAGCACAATGACAGAGCCTGGAGGTGGCATCAGCATGAGGTGATCATATAGTGGCTGAATGACTGCCTGGAGTTTCTGGCCGCATGGGGAGACCATATAGTGTCTGAATGGCACAGCCTGGAGGTGGCTGAAGCATGAGGAGACCATATAGTGATTGAATGGCACAGCCTGGAGTTTATGGCAGCATGAAGAGACCATATAGTGTCTGAATGGCACAGCCTGGAGTTGGCGGCAGATGAGGAGACAATAGGGCCTCACAATCTCTAAGAATAAAATATGAATTTAGAAATTTCCTTTGAAGATGTATGGTACCTAGTGCTACCATAAACATATATAGGTAATGTCCTAGGCCCAGCAGCATCACTAAAGAAATATAGTTGCAGAATGACACAGACTGGAGCTGGGTGAAGCATCAGTAAACCATATATTGGATGAATGGCATAGCCTGGAGGTGGCTGAAGCATGAGGAGACCATATAGTGGCTGAATGACTCAGCCTGGAGTTGGCTGAAGCATGAGAAGAGACCATATAGTGGCTAAATGAGACAGCCTGGAGGTGGCAGCAGCAGCATCAGGAGTTCTGAAACTGACCTGGTGACAGAGTGGTGCGGTGGGTGGCAATACCAGTACCCGGTGACGAAGGTGGGTGAAAAAAGTGGGGAGCAGCGCCTTAAATCTGTTTGCCACTATCCTTATTTGTGAAGTGTTTGTGTGGCACCATGGTCAATCTACTCTCATGCATCAGGCATCAGTGGTTGGAAATCCTGGCTGATCCATGCCTAATTCATCTTCACAAAGGTCAGTCTCTCCACATTTTTCATTGACAGATGAGTTCTCCTTGGGGTGACTATGGCCCCCGCTGCACTAAACACCCCCTCGGATGGCACACTACTGGCTGGGCAGGACAGCTTTTCCAGGGCAAACTCTGCTAGTTGCGGCCACAAATCAAGTTTGGCTGCCCAGAAGTCCAGCGGATCTTCAAGGTGTGTTGGCATGGGCATGTCAAGGTATGCCACCACCTGCTGGTTCAGGTCCTGCTCCAGGTGTACCTTACCTGCTGCTGATGAATTGCTTCACTATGCGGGTGAAGAAAGCTACTTATCAGCGACTGTAGACTCAGGCTGCTGCTGATGGAGCTGGTACTGCTCCTGCCACCCCAGCCCTCCCCAGCAGCCATGGCAGTGGAAGGTGAGCTCAGGGGGCCCCTCAATTCAGACCTTCAAGAGGATTGACGATGGCGACGATAGGCATCGGCCAACTGACTACATAGGATGCCTCTGTTGTAGGTCACTTTGTCCTCCCTCTCAGTGTGTGTAAAAAAGGCCCCTATTTTGTGGAAGCAGTGACGGTCCAATAAGATGGAGATCCAGAAGTCATGCCACTGCCGAATGGTGAAAATTTGTCTGTCACTATGTGCAAGTGACTCGGAGGGAATCCCTGCCTCTATCCCTACTGCATACTGCCACCGTGTGTCTGGGTCCTTGCCTCGCCTTCCTCATAACCCTCTAGCTCCTCTGTCTGCAACTGCTCCACCTCTCCTGTCAGATTACTAGAAAAACCGCCCATTTGGCAAAACTAAACTGTGCTCCACTGTGCCCCTCCCCCCCTCCTCCTCCTCCAGTTCAGCCCCCACTGGGCTCATGTGGCCGTGAGATGTAGGCGCCACATCTCCAGTGCCCTGACCAGCCATCGTTTCCAACACGTGTTGTAAGAAATGAAGCAATGGAATGATTTTGTTCATCCCATAATCCTGGTGACTTACTAATAATGTGGCTTCCTCAAAGGGCCTGAGCAAACGGCAGGTGTCAAGTATGAGCTGCCACTGGTTCACATTGAAGTTACACAGGGGAGTACCTCTATCCGCTTGGATCATCAAAAAATCGGTGATGACTTTTCTCTGTTCGTACAGTTGGTCAAACACATGGAGAGTGGAATTCCAACGTGTGGCAACGTCACAAATCAGAATATGTTGGGGGATACCATTCTGATGCTGCAGCTCAAGGAGGGGGTGCTTTGCGGTGTACGAGTGGCTGAAGTGCAGGCAAAGTTTCCTTCCCATTGTTCGGATGTCTTGAAAATGGGGGGAACACTTCAGGAACTGCTTCACAACCAGATTGAACACGTGTGTCATTCAGGACGCATGGCTCAGCCTTACCAGTCGCAGCGCAGACAAGATGTTCTTCCCGTTGTTAGTCACCATGGTTCCCATTTCCAGTTTTCGTGGAGTAAGCCATGCTCCGATTTCTTTACGAATGATTTTAGCAGTTCCTCCCCTGTGTGACTCCGTTCACCAAGGCAAACCATGGGAAGAACACTGTGACACCGCCGTTCCCTGCACACATGGTATGCTGAATGGCCACTGAGACTTGTCTGGGCAGTGGATGCTGAGGACACGGTGGAGGATGAGGAGGCGGAGTCGCACACTGTCACAGGACCAACGGCCTGAGAGCATGGAGGAGGAAGCGGTGTGACCTGTCCAAGTTGGTGTTGTGGCCGTGCAGGAACCACATTCACTCAGTGAGACATAAAGGACATGTATTGTCCATGACCATAGTTACAGTTCCAGGACAGGAGCACATTCAGCTTCTGCGCCATTGGATGAGAGGGCGCATACGGTTGTCTCTTGGACATGGCTTCGCTGATGGATTGTTGGCGGAATGGCTGACTAAAAGTAGGAGGAGCAGGAGCATCTGGAGCGACAGAAGGAGGGTATGACACATAGCTCCCTTCGGCTGAGGTGGTGGAGCCTTGGCTGGCTGAAAGAGGGAGAGGCATGCAACTGAGTGATGCAGCAGGCTGGAACACTACATAGGAGCCACAGTTCTCCCAGGCCGCTATATGGTGGCGAAGCATATGTTGACGCAGGGCCGTGGTGCCAACATTGGGACCCTGGCCACGCTTCACCTTCTGCCGAGATATCTTGCATGTGTCTATGTAAACCTCCTCCAGATGCTTGATGAAAAACTGCCACACCGCCGAGTAGCTGATTTTTCCACCAACAGTCCGCACTTATTGACTGCTCCAGAATTTCCACTTCTGCCACCATGCTGACTGCCAACCATGCTACCACCTTGCTGGCTCAGCTGCTGCCTCACGGGCAACCTGCAAGTCTCTTCACCTGATGATGATGAAGCCCCTTCTGCACCTGGCCCCCAATTGTGATCAGCTTCATCATCATCAACAAGTGTCTGCACGTCACTGATATCCTCCTCAGGTTCCTCAACAGTTTCTGAGTAAGGACCCTGAACGCTGGCGACACTCTCACTCTCCTCATCACTACTTGCCCGCCTAGCGGAAAATGTCTCCTCCACTTGTTGGCTGGGCAGTAGCTGCTGACTGTCCTCTTTTAGATCGCCCTCAGTGAATAGTGGAGCTGAACCCACAGCATAAGATACTTCTGTGGGGGAGGGAACAGCATGGGACAGAGGCAATGGGATGACAGGGACTGCTCCCGGGCCATGCCAACTGAGGGTTGTGTCTTAGGAACCTACCGACTGTTGACTGGGGGTATCAGATGTCACTTGTGATGAAGTGAATGACTGTGTTAACCAATCAATGACGGCAGATGGGTTTCTGGTCAAGACACGACCGCTAGCTGATACCGGGAGCTTAGGCCTTTTGCTGCGACTCCTGCTGCCACTCGCCCCTAGTCTGCTGCAACCTCTGCCTGATGAATTTAGGACTCTGCCACTACTCTGTGCACGTCCTGGCACTTCTCTGCATGACATACTTGCGTATATGAGGGGAGTACAATACGCTTCACTACACTTAAAACAGTATTTGTCTAGAACAGCAGCAGGTGTGTACTTTTGCCTGGACTTTCACAGTATCTAGACCCTTGACAGATTAACAGGTTTAAAATAGTGCACTACTTAGGTGTAGGTAAGTGGTATGCACTTATGAGGGCAGAAAAATGCACTACAGTACACTTAAAAAAGTATCTGAGTACAACACTAGCCGGTGAGTACTTTTGCCTGGACTTTCACAGTATCTAGGCCCCTGACAGATTAACAGGTTTAATATAGTACACTACTTAGAGGTTGGTATGTGGTATGCACTTATGAGGGCAGAAAAATGTGCTACAGTACACTTAAAAAAAGTATCTGAGTACAACACAAGCCAGTGAGTACTTTTGCCTGGACTTTCACAGTATCTAGGCCCTTGACAGATGAAAGGGGTTATCCAGGAAAAAAACTTTTTTATATATATCAACTGGCTCCAGAAAGTTAAACAGATTTGTAAATTACTTCTATTAAAAAATCTTAATCCTTTCAGTACTTATGAGCTTCTGAAGTTAAGGTTGTTCTTTTCTGTCTTACTGCTCTCTGATGACACGTGTCTCAGGAACCGCCCAGTTTTGAAGAGGTTTGCTATGGGGATTTGCTTCTAAACTGGGCGGTTCCCGAGACACGTGTCATCAGAGAGCACTTAGACATAAAAGAACAACCTTAACTTCAGAAGCTAATAAGTACTGAAAGGATTAAGATTTTTTAATAGAAGTAATTTACAAATCTGTTTATCTTTCTGGAGCCAGTTGATATATATATATATATATATAAAAAAAAGTTTTTTCCTGGATAACCTCTTTAACTGGTTTAAAATAGTAAACTACTTAGAGGTAGGTATGTGGTATGCACTTATGAGGGCAGAAAAATGCGCTACTGTACAATTCAAAAATTATTTGAGTAAAACACCAGCTGATGATTACTTTTGGCTGTCCTTTCACAGTATGTAGGCCCTTGACAGATTAACAGGCACAAAATAGTACACCACTTATATGTAGGTGTGTGGTATGCACTTATGAGGGCAGAAAAATACGGTACAGTACGCTTTAAAAAATTTATTTTAGTAAAACACCAGCCGGTGATTACTTTTGCCTGGACTTTCACAGTATGTAGGACCTTGACAGATTGACAGGTACAAAATAGTACACTACTTAGATGTATGTATGTGGTATGCACTTATGAGGGCAGAAAAATGTGGTACAGTAAAAAAAGTATTTTTGCACAATACCAGCAGAATACAACAGTGCTGCAGCACAAAAAAGCTGTGTACTAAACACAAAATTTCTCTCTGTCAAAGACTATTGGGAATGGACTGCTGGGTATTATACCGTCTACAGACTAATATAACCAGCAGATGATTTGTTGTGGAACAAAGACACTGAATTGCCCTGAAAAATTATTCCTGCCTCCCCTGCTAAGGTTTATGAAGTTGAGGCAGCTTGTTGAAATGTATAAGACAACAAACAGCTAGCCCCTCTCTGTAATACAATGCTGAAGAAAGTGACTGGGAAGTTAATGGCTGCAATAAAAATCCTTTTCAGTGAAAAAAACACTGCTCTCTCTCCACCATTCCGCTACTGGAATGAGCTTTTCTGTGTAACACACACACACACAGCGATGTCCGTTCTATCTCTATGCAGTGTAATGAATTATATGACGAGCCGCAAAATGGCTGCCAAATATATATAGGGCTGTGACATTACAGGGGTGACTGGCTGCTGATAGGTTGCATCACATATATAAATAAGTTATGAATTAATCTGCAGTTTTCTCAGTGAAATAAGTTATTTAGCCATTATCAATCAGCAAGATGTCAGGCTCCCAGCTGTCTTCCATACAGGTAACTAGTTGAGATAAAGGGCACTCTTGTAAAGGGGTACTCCACTGGCCAACGTTCAGAAGTAAATGTTCAGAACGCTGTTTTCGCGTTGCACCCCTCATGACATCATGGCCATGCCCCCTCAAAACAAGTCTATGGGAGGGGGCATGATGGCCCTCATGCCCCCTCCCATAGAATTGCATTGAAGGGGCGTGGCCATGATGTCACGGGGGCATGGCCGACCCAGCAGCACGAAAGCAGCGTTCGGAAAATTTACTTCCGAATGCTGGCCAGTGGAGTACCCCTTTAAATTATGTGGCTCTAATTTCAGCTTGTTACTGTATAAAAGAGCTGTCCAAGGATGTCAGGGACAAGACTGTAGATCCACAACAGGCTGGAATGTGTTATAAGACCATCACCAAGCATCTTGGTGAGAAAATTACAACAGTTGGTGGGATTATTAACAAAGTGAAGAAACACAAAACCATACAAGATATCACTTTGGTGTTTAAATGGTCAGAAGAGAACTCAGAGAAAGTGTTGTGGTCAGATTAGATCAAAATGGAGATCTTTGGCAGCAACTCAACTCGCTGTGTTTCGAAGAGGACGAATGCTGCTTATGACCCCAAGAACACCATCCCTACCTTCATACATAGAGGTGGAAACATTAAGCCTTATGGGTGTTTTTCTGCTAAGGGGACAGGATGACCTAAGGGATGATGGATGGGGCCATGTACCATGAAATCGTAGGTGAGAACCTCCTTTCCCAAAAAGAGCATTGAAAAGGCAACAAAGGAGTGGATCAAGAAGAAGCACATTAAGGTCCTGGAGTGGCCTAGCCATTCTCCATATCTTAATCCTTTAGAAAATCTGTGGAGGGAACTGAATGTTCAGTTTGCCAAATGTTAGTCTTTGAAACCTTAAATGGGTACTCCGATGGAAAAAAAAATTTTTTCTAATCAACTGGTGCCAGTAAGTTAAAAAGATTTGTAAGTTACTTCTATTTAGAAATCTTAATTCTTCCAGTTCTTCTCAGCTGCTGTATGTTACAGAGCAAGTTGTATAGTTATTTTCAGTCTGACCACAGTGCTCTCTGCTGACAGGCACTGTCCAGAGTACAAGCAAATCCCCATAGCAAACCTCTCCTGCTCTGGACAGTTCCTGACATGGACAGAGATGGCAGCAGAGAGAACTGTGGTACAAGCAAATCCCCATAGCAAACCTCTACTGCTCTGGACAGTTCCTGACATGGACAGAGGTGGCAGCAGAGAGAACTGTGGTTAGACTGAAAAGAACTATACAACTTCCTCTGTAGTATACAATTAAAAAAATCTGTGTAGCTTTCTGGCACCAGTTGATTTGAAACTAATGTGGGGAGTACCCCTTTGATTTGGAGAGAATCTGCAAACAAGAGTGTGCTTAAAATCCCTTTTGAGATGTGTGCAAAACTTCTCTGCCACTTCTTTTCACATTAAACAATAGGTTGCAAGTCTGTTGAACCATTCTATTCAATTGGTGAAGCCAGAAATCAGCTTGCCAGACACCAAATACCCTTAAATGAGCATGTCATTATAAAAAAAACATTTGATATGTCATAGAGACATATCAAAAGTTTTCATTGGTTGACGTCTGAGTGTTCAGACCCTTACTAATCCCTAAAAGGAGGCGGGTGAAGTGGCGCTTAGCACATTTTCTCTTAAATCTGTGTCACTTGACCATGTTGGTCTCATAATCCAAGTCTATAGGGCTGTCTCGCTCAGTGGCGTTGCTAGGGTTGGTGTCACCCGGTGCGGTAGAAAATGGTGTCACCCCCATACCTACCCCCTCCCCCCAGTAAGTTTTTAGCCTGTTGTGACAGACACCACTGTTGTAGCGCATTGTGAGAAATTCCAGTATAATAATCAGATATACCAGTTGCCACAGAATAGGAAAGTGTTAAAGAAGTTTTCACCATTGAAATATACAGCTCCCAGAATTACTTAAAGGGGTACTCCACTGGAAAACATTTACTTTTATATCAACTGGTGCCAGAAAGTTAAACAGATTTTTAAATTACTTCTATTTAAAATCTTAATACTTACAGTACTTATAAGCTGGTGTATGCTCCACAGGAAGTTGTGTAGTTCTTTCCAGTCTGACCACAGTGCTATTTGCTGACACCTCTGTCCATATCAGGAACTGTCCAGAGCAGGATAGGTTTGCTATGGGGATTTGCTCCTACTATGGACAGTTCTTGACATGGACAGAGGTGTCAGCACAGAGCACTGTGGTCAGACAGAAAATAAATTAAAAAAGAAAATAACTTCCTGTGAATCGCTTATACAGCAGCTAATAAGTACTGGAAGGATTAAGATTTTTAAATAGAAGTAATTTACAAATCTGTTTAACTTTGTAGCACCAGCTGATTAAAAATGTTTTTTTTTCCAGTAGAGTACTCCTTTGAGCAGTGGTGAGGTTATGCTGGGAGTTGTAGTTTCACTGACCTAACTGTAGAACTGACAAGTGACTACAGCTCTGATAGGACATAGAGAGGACAATGATATCAGTGACTACAGGTGACGTCTTCTCTATAGTCTTCCCTTATCTAATTCAGATGGTACATACCGCCAGGACTTGTTCCAGCTAAAACTTCTCTCTGCAGAATGTAACACCCAGACGTCTCCTCACTATGTCAGCGCATTCTCATCCTTTATATGAAAACAATAATTATTATAAACCTGACAGACACTGTATCCTCTAAATATAATACTACTATACACTACACTCTTTGATTATAAACCTTCCATACACCATACCCACTGAATATAATACTACCACACACTGTACATTCTGAATACCAACACATACTGTACCCTCTGAATATAAATCTGCCACATACTGTACCCCTGAATATAATACCGCCACACACTGTACCCACTGAATATAATACTACCACACACTGTACATTCTGAATATAATACCAACACATACTGTACCCTCTGAATATAAATCTGCCACATACTGTACCCCTGAATATAATACCGCCACACACTGTACCCTCTGAATATAATACTACCACAAACTGCGCCCTCTGAATATAATACTACCACAAACTGCGCCCTCTGAAAATAAATCTGCCACATACTGTACCCTCTGAAAATAAATCTGCCACATACTGTACCCTCTGAATATAAATCTGCCACATACTGTACCCCTGAATATAAATCTGCCACATACTATACACCTGAATATAATACCGCCACATACTGTACCCTCGGAATATAATACTACCACCCACTGCACCCTCTGAATATAATACTTAGAGATGAGCAAACTACAGTAAATTCAACTCGTCACAAACTTCTCTGCTCGGCAGTTGATGACTTATCCTGCGTAAATTAGTTCAGCTTTCAGGTGCTCCCGTGGGCTGGAAAAGGTGGATACAGTCCTAGGAGACTCTTTCCTAGGACTCTATCCACCTTTTTCAGCCCACCGGAGCACCTGAAGGGTGAACTAATTTACGCAGGATAAGTAATCAATTGCCGAGCCGAGAAGTTCGTGACGAATCGAATTTACTGTAAGTTCGCTCATCTCTAATAATACTACCACAAACTGCGCCCTCTGAATATAATACTACCACAAACTGCGCCCTCTGAATATAACGTTGCCATACACTGCCCCCTCTGAATATAATACCACAACCGCAGTAACACCCCTCAACATCCGTTAGCTGATGCTATTACCACAGAAGGGGGGTATTGGTGGTGTTGCTAGTGGATGATGGGGGTGCTACTACTGGGGGGGTGTTGCTGGAGGATGATGAGGGTGCTACTGGCCATCCCCCCTGGCAGTATCACCCCCATCATCCATCGGCAGGATCATCCTCCTGGCAGGAGCACCTCCATCATCCACCATCAGGAGGATATGTTGATGGAGGTGCTGCTGGGGGGGGGGTGTTGCTGGTGGATGATGAGGGTGCTACTGCCAGGGGGGGGAGCATTAGGTAGGCAGCAGTGCCCCCACATTAGGTAGGTCGCAGTTTCCCCACATTAGGTAGCATCTATTCCCCACATTAGGCAGCATAGATTCCCCACATTTGGTACCAGTTCCCCCACATTAGGTAGCAATTTCCCCACATTAGGTAGCACAGATTCCCCACATAAGGTAGCATAGACTTCCCACATTTGGTAGCACAGATTCCCCACATTAGGTAGCATAGACTCCCCCCATTAGGTAGCATAGACTCTGCACATTTGGTAGTAGTTTCCCCACATTAGGCCGCAGGTTCCCTTGCAGGTTCCCCACAATGGGTCAAAGTCTCCCCACAATAGATTGCTGGTTATACCCCCCCCCCCCCCCACACACACACAAACACAAAAAAAAAACACATACAACACAGAGAGACAAACACACACACACAGTCAGTGAGACACACTCACAGACAGACACACACAGTCACACAGTCACACACACACACACAGAGTCGCACAAACACACAAACACAGAGTCACACACACACTCAGAGAGTCACACAAACACACACAGTCACATACACACAGTCACTCACAAGCATAGATAGAGACAGACAAACAGACAGACATACACACTCACCCATCCAGCGCAGCGATCCTTCTCACCGGGCGCCGTGCGAGTGACGTAACTGACATCCTCCTGCGCGGCCATGCGGTGTGACGTCAGGCCGGCGCAGACGTGGGAGCGGAGGACGGGCACAGTGCTGGTGAAGGTGAGGGGTGTGATGACGTTCGGGCGCACAGTGAAGGTGAAAGAGGGGGTTTGCTGACGGAGGGGCGCCCGGCACACACAGCGCAGAGGGGGGGGGGGGTGCTGACGGATGGGAGGCCGGTCGGGCACAGATGGGGGGGGGGGGGGTGCTGCGGAGCGTCTTGGTGTCACCCCATTAGGTTGGTGTCACCCGGTGCGGGTCGCAACGCCACTGGTCTCGCTCCCATAGACAGAAAGCAGGAAGAGTAGCGCACATGCTCCATGCATTGGCTATAGGAGTGTTGAAGATACCCGTGCGATGTAACATTTAAACCCCACAAGTTAGGGCCCTATTAGATAGCCTGAGCCACAGTGATCTTTGTTTACAGAGCTTATTCCTAGGATAGTTTGTGAGGCTCTTTGTCACATGACACATTGGCTGCTTGTCCTTTATTACACAGGAAGATGGACAGCCGACAAGTGATGATTTTCTGATGATTCAAAATGAGTATTTGCCTGTTCATTGTCAGATCGCTGGCCCCATTACATACATGTAGGGGGATATTGGCAGATCTTTTCCCCTGGTAATAGGGCCCTTAGTAAAGGCCTTTTGGTCCCTAGACAAAAGAACAGGAAACCAGGAAGGAAAAGCTGGAGGCTTTATTACAAGAGGCTCTGTTTTTGTAAGCAAAGCCTCCTTCCTGGCATGGTCATGGTTGATGTAAAAACTATATAGGGGGAGATTTATCAAAACCTGTGTAGAGAAAGAGTGGTGCAGTTGTCCATGGCAACCAATTAGATTGCTTCTTTCATTTTTCACAGTCCTCTTTAAAAATGAAAGAAGCAATGTGATTGGTTGCCATAGGCAACTGCACCACTCTTACCTCTACACAGGTTTTGATAAATATCTCCCCTATGTGTTTCTAGCTTGGTATGTATTATGTTAATACAGATATTGGAATGGCGATGGAGCCCTGTGTTTAACCCAATACACACTAAGAAGGGGCACACAAAGCTTTAGACAGGTTGTAATTATGGCCTATTGTAGTGGCTGTATGTTTCTCTTCCGCAGTTTGTATAGAGGCCACTAATGACCCTGCGGAGGTCACAGTGTATTCTGTCTGCCCTGAAAGGCTTTTCACTTTCTATTGTATGAAATAGTTTCATTTGACCTATACAGTTAGGTAAAGTCAAACGTCTTGTTTATCTAGATGCAGAGTTTGGGCAGCTGTTTTCCACACTCCTGCTAACCATGGAATAACAATGGTTGTGATTTCTAATACAGTAAAGGGCTATCCAGCAGATTCATAGCCAGTAATGCTCTTTATAGCCTTTATATATCATTTATTGGTCCTTTACAGTATGATAAATGTCCTTATTGTTTTTGCTGTGTGTAAATGCTGTCAGGAGTGCCACAAACCTTAATTTTCACCAATGTACTCCGGTGAGTCTCGTGACAGAATGAAGCTCTCACTATTTACTGTCTTATAACTATAATTCATTCTAAAAGAATTATGATCAACATAGTAGATGTATGAAATAAATGGAATGCTGCTGATCTCTCAACTTAATTCTATTCTTATTATTGGATCAAGTTACTCTATTGCATCTCCAGAGCTGTTATCATAGCTTCAATCCAGAAAGTTAACATTTTTAACAGCATTTGGTAATAGGCTTTACTGCAAATCCCATGGACATAGACACAATGAACATCTCCAGATCCTATTGTTTGCATGGGATAAACTTGTAAGCATGCTCTGTGACCTCTGCAGAGGTTATCCTACAGGTGAGGAGGAATCTGAGCTGCTATTGTCTTATCTACAGTACAATTAAAAAGCCTTCAGACCCTTTCACATTTTATTTTGTTGCCACATTTTGCTAAAATCAACAAATTTCAGGTTTCTTGCCCTCAATCTGCACTTAATACCCCATAATTATAGAACTTTTTGCAAAGAAAAGCTAAAATCTCGCATTGACATAAGTATTCTTCTCTTCCAATCCCCCCCAGGCTGTCAGGTTGGGTGGGACCAGTTAGTGGAAGCCATTTTCAGGCCCCTCAGAGATGTTCAACTACTTTAAGGCAGGACTCTTGCAGGACTTCGACTCAGAGCACTCTAGATCAGGTTTATATTAAGAATATCTTTGTACTTCATTCAGCTTTTCTTCAACCATGATTGGTCTTCTTGTCAGAGCCACTGAAAAAAAGCCACCACCATACTTCACTGTACGGATGGTGCTGGTCAGGTAAAGAGCGGTACCTAGTTTCCTTCAGACATGACACTTAGAGGCCATAAAGTTCAATTTTTGTTTTCAACAGACCAGAAAATCTCTGTTTCTCACAGTCTAAAGGCCTTTTGGTGCTTTTTATTTATTTATTTATTTATTTATTTTTTGCAAACTCCAGGTGGGCTTTCTTGTGTATTTTACTGAGGAGAGGCTTATTTTTGGCCAATCTACCATGAAGCCCATATTGATGAAGTGCTACAGTGATGGTTGACCTTCTGGATGTTTCCCCACAGGATCTTTGGAGCTCAGCCAGAATGACCATTGGGTTCTTGGTGACTCCCTTAGGGTACAGTGCCTTGCATAAGTATTGACCCCCTCGGAATTTTTTGCCTTACTGTTGCAAACAGTAATTCAAATACCATTTAATCAACACAGCCAAAGTACCTTTATTGTTACACAAACAATAGGGAGAACAAAAAAAACTAGATCTGTTAGATGTATAAAATTCAATACTCGGTAGAACCCCCTTTCGTTGAAATTACAGCTGCAGGTCTATTGGGTTATGTCTCCACCAGCTTTGCACATCTAGAAATGAAAATTATTCTTGGCTGCTCTCCCAGTGCCTCTGGTTTAACACTCCTTTCCTTTGCAGCGATCCTCTTCCTGCCTCTTGTGGTTGACGTGTTACAAGGTGGCTTAGCTATCTAAGCAGTGGTGGGACGTATTGGGCCGTGGCCCCAGGAAGAAGATTGGTTCTGGGGCTTAATGTGTCACACTGCTGCTCAGCCTATGACTGGCTGAGGAGGGACATCGCTGTGGCCAGTAATTAGCTAAGTAGCAATGTGACACACAGGGGTCAAGTCCTGGGAAAAAAGTGTGGGAACTTACCCAAGATTTCCACTCAAGAGCTAGTCCTGAAAAACTCCTCCTAATAGGAACAGTGTTCCTGCTGTGGAAAAAGTGCACAAACTTGGTTTCCATGTGTTCCTGCAGGACTTGTGCCCTGGTGATGCACCAACCGCAAGAAGAGGATTGCTGCAAAGAAACTGAAGGGCAGTGTTGGGTTTCCACCACACAAATAGTTTTGCAAAAAGTTTTTTTTCTCATCTGACCAAAGCACCTTATTCTACATGTTTGCTGGTCTCCCACAACAGGATTTCTGGTGGTTCACTTTCAAAAACAGCTTTCTTCTTGCCACTCTTGTGGAGAAATGTGGAGTACACAATAACAGTTTTATTATGACACTAACACCCTGTACTCAGGGTGTCAATGAAGCCTGACTGTAAGGGAGGATGGTACGGCAAGCTTGACAAGAAACCACCGGGTCTACTCACCCATGACTGTTTAACGCCATTCTACATATACGGCCCTTTTGCTGAACAAAGTTTCTTCACAGTTTGCTAAGAGAACATGATGTTCTTCTCATCTAACAGGTACTGGGGGCAGCATGTGCAGCACTAGAGATCTGACAGGTTCCCTTTTAAAATGTTCTATGACAACCCTGATTATTTCAGGGATTTGTTCTTTTATACATGCGTCAATGCAGGGAAAATGGCAGAACAGCATGTTCCCTTTGTTCACAAAGGAGTAAAGACTCTATTGTAATTGAATGAATAAAAAAATAATTACACCAGCCACACTAATTATTCCAATTGGAAACTACTGTATATTTCTAAATCTTTACACCTACCATCCATAAAGTGATTGGGATTGAGTAAAAATGTGTGCAGAAAATAAAATATACAAAAATTAGGGATCCATTTATGAGAGCATTAGTATGTGGGTATGATCCGTTAAACTTTCATTCACTCTGATAAAACAGCTCAATTCCATCCATGGTTTACCGGATGCACTAGCATACAACATTAAACAAAACAATTTGGGGAACTTTCAGACTGACTTCATTGATTTGGACAAAATGGATTATAATTGCTAGATTATTATTGACCAATCCTGAAGATGGATCACTTATAAATTTGCCCTGAAAATGCCTTTAAAAGCCAAGTATAACAAGCATAAGATAAAAAAAATTATATACACATACTCAACTTACATAAAGTCTTACAAAGTTGGTTTTGTGGGCCTCCCCTTTGGCATTGGCTTTACTAGGCAGTAGAAAGGATATACTGTATAAACCATGTGACCACTGGAGCCTATCACTGTCCACATTGGCGATGTCAGTAAGGATGAACATGAAAAGAAAAAAATAAGCATGTGCCATCATTATCATAAAAAAACTAAACTCACCAAGTAAAAATAATAGTAAATGTAACAGGGAACATGCATATTAATGGGAGGTTCAGTGTGATATCTTATGTCTATAACTGGCCTCACATTTCTCTATTCAGGTACTAGTCATAAAGGAATAAACAGGCTGCTGATAAATAGGGGACAACAACCATACAATGGCAATGAATGATTTACATTCAATCGGAGGACAGTATGTTCTTACCTCCCTTGGTTATGGAAGAAAGATCAGCATCTTGTCCAGACTTGTCCTTCCTTGGTGTAAAATCTCCTATTCACTAGAATGATTAGGATCATGTAAACGTAGTCATGTCGTCTTACATCGGCTTTCACCACTTTGTACTGAATACTAAAGATAAAGGTGTTAACTTGCCTGGTTATTATGCATTTCTATTGCAGTAGCTCAGAATGGAAAGAACTGAGAGATCCAAGATGGTAATAACATTCATTCCCTTAAATACATGTTCCCTTAAGGGAACAGTAGATTACGTTTAGTAGATCAAATGTGAATTCTGTATCATTAAAATTAGTTTCTCTAATTGTATTAAGGATGTGATTGCCTGCTGTATAGGGAAGCTTCTAGGCCCCAATGCAAAATGTGTAACGGAGCCTCTTACCTATGTGGGTTCTCATACTCCACATGCAACTCTACTATGCCTTTGCCTGTATGTATAGATATATATATTGCTATGATATAATAAACACTTTGTAGTCTTAAAATGAAAATGATAAACCGAACACTTACTCTTGGCCTTAGCCATTCACTTTAGTGTAAGCCATATTTAAAACAGAAACTTGAAAAGCTGTTCTGCTCATCCAGGTTTAGCAATCATGTGAGTTGGTGACCAATAGAACTGGCTTTATGTAGCTAGTTTATGTCTTATGCATGAAAAATAAGCTAATGAATATCACAATTCTATTGGACTAGCTCTGTCTTGGTCATTGTGAAAGCATTCCGTTAACCCTTTTATTTTCAATCAGATACTTTTATTAAATAAAATCTTAGCACACATTTATATGGTTTATATCTACAACTGGTTTTTGCTTTGCTCACTACTAAAGGTCAACAAAGTATGAATTTAAAGGAAACGCCATTTGAAAATATTTTTTGATTAGGGGCGTTGACAGGGTGAGGCTAAACAGCTGCCCTGCTCCCCGTCTCACTGCGCAACTTCGTTCCTCTACTGCTCACCCGGCTCTGACGCACTGCCTTGTAACCTGCAAAAGGCGCATATGGGGACAAAATGTAGTGTTATTGTTGGAATGCCAGGTCAAGTAGATTTTTTTTATACCTTTGGATACTGTCAGACTTGTGGTTCTTCTATATGTCCAAAAGGCATAACAGAAGTTTGATTAGTCGGGATCTATGTGATCAAACCCCAGTTGATCGCTAGAATCAGCAGGAAGCATGAGGCTGAGCTCTTCTCTTTGTGTCTTGCTGCAGGAAACGGTACCATAGACTTACTATGAAGGTCTGTCCTCTGGCATGAGGACAAACTGGCAAAGAACGCGTTTAGTGAGGGCTTATCTGGTTTTAGCGATCTAAGGGACCTAAACCCAGATTCCAACTGATTAAAACTTTTGATACATCTCCAAGACATGTCAAATGTTTATTTCTTGGAGGCCAGTGCCTATGTAAGGGTTCTGTCATTTTTTTTTCATATTGATGGCACCATAATTTGCATACTACACTACCCATGACTACGGTAGGTAATTTTCAGGCAAAGTCAAATATCATATACAACACCCACATATTGGGAGATCATGGCACAGAAATAGTAAGTTTGAATATAGATAGAATATTACCATTTTTTTATTTACCTATTTGGGACTGGTAGGAGTTATTTATGAAAAATCCCTTTCATTTGATTTATATATTTTTTACCTTGCACCAGTTCATGTTTTTTTTTTTTTGTTTTTTTTTTTAGCATATAAGTTCTTAAAAATCAGTAGAGAATGGGGATGGCCAAGATAGATTTTAACACATGCTATAATTTGTTGCCTTTAGAGAGGTGTCCCCAGAAGTGTATTTTTTTGTTAACATCTAAGTTCTTAAAGGGGTACTCCCGTGGAAAACTTTTTTTTTTATTTATTTATTTTTTTTAAATCAACTGGTGCCAGAAAGTTAAACAAATTTGTAAATTACTTCTATTAAAAAATCTTAATCCTTCCAGTACTTTTTAGGGGCTATATACTACAGAGGAAATTCTTTTCTTTTTGGATTTCTTTGATGTCATGACCACAGTGCTCTCTGCTGACCTCTGCTGTCCATTTTTGGAACTGTCCAGAGCAGGAGAAAATCCCCATAGCAAACATATGCTGCTCTGGACAGTTCCTAAAATGGACAGCAGTGGTCATCACAAAGCACTGTGGTCATGACATCAGAGAAATACAAAAAGAAAAGAATTTCCTCTGTAGTATATAGCCCCTAAAATGTATTGGAAGGATTAAGATTTTTTAATAGAAGTAATTTGCAAATCTGTTTAATCTGAGAATGGGGATGGCCAAGATAGATTTTAACACATACTATCATTTGTTTCCTTTAGAGAGGTGTCCCCAGAAGTGTCAGGCAGCCACTTAAGGGCCTTATTCTTGGGAATTGATGAACGGTTTCCTGATTATTGCCTAAATGACAAATTATAAAATTGTTTGTTGTCTGCATATTTTATGTGAACTTAACATAAGATTCTTGGCAACAGTGGACATGCTGCTGACAATAATGTAAAGTGGTTTGTACAGAAAATCACATGACTGAACTCCTCTGGCAGCGGGTCATCTTCCAAAAACAAAAAGTTGGTCAGCTGGTCCCGCCAAAATCAGATGACATGAGATTTTTAAAATTGTCAGTTCAGCTATGTAATGTAAATAAATGAATCTATTGATCAACCTATTCATCACATCGTATCATACTGTATCACATTTCATAAATATTTCAATTTCTTCCTATACAAACCTATCTAGAAAATAAGGAGACCTATCACAATACATCTACTGTTTAGCTATTTTTTTAGACTTTGTTCATAATGCTGTTCTTGGTTTCTGTCAAACTTTGTGGTATTTTTACAGCAAGAACTCAGTGGGTCTGTGGCAATATGTATGGATTGGGAAAAAAAACCTAACAAAACACAGTGCTTCAAAGAGGATTAGATTTAAAGGTATTGTCCTATGACGGCAACCTATTTTCAGAAAAGAAGCCAGTGTGGCTTACAGTTCATCACTGGCAGTCCAGCTTTTTTCCCCTGGTGATCAGCTGTTATTGCTAGGGAAAGGCATTTCGGGTAATATTTCCTCTGCAGTAGCCACCTACAGCTGTCCATATGATGGCCTATTCAAGCACATTGGCAGAGGTTCATGTAATGAGATAATGCACTTAGAGCAACATATTTGGTTTTAAAAGGCTCTGGCTAAGTTTCCACTTGTTTTTTTTTTCTGGTAGTTTTTGGAAAACTGCCACTGCAGCTTTTGAGCCAAAGCCAGGAGTGTAATCAAAAGGAATAGGACATATAACGGAAGGACTTATACTCCCTTATGGATCCACTTCTGACTTTGGCTCAAAAACTGCAGTGGCATTTTTCCAAAAACTGCCAGAAAAAAAAACTAGTGGAAACTTAGCCTCTGAAAGATAATATAATCTACAGTGGGGGGAAAAAAGTATTTAGTCAGCCACCAATTCAGCAAGTTCTCCCACTTAAAAAGATGACTCTCTCATCTTTTTAAGTGGGAGAACTTGCTCCATAGGTATACCTTAACTATGAGAGACATAATGAGAAAAAAAAATCAATGAAATCACCTTGTCTGATTTGTAAAGAATTTATTTGCGAACTATGGTGTAAAATACATATTTGGTCACCTACAAACAAGCAAGATTTCTGGCTCTCACAGACCTGTAACGTCTTCTTTAAGAGTCTCCTCTGTACTCCATTCATTACCTGTATGAATGCCACCTTTTTGAACTTATCAGTATAAAAAACACCTGTCCACAACCTCAAACAGTCCCACTCCAAACTCCACTATGGGCAAGACCAAAGAACTGTCAAAGGACATCAGAAACAAAATTGTAGGCCTGCACCAGGCTTGGAAGACTGAAGCTGCAGTAGGCAAGCAGCTTGGTGTGAAGAAATCAACTGTGGGAGCAATTATTAGAAAATGGAAGACATAAAAGACCACTGATAATCTCCCTCGATCTGGGGCTCCACACAAGATCTCACCCCGTGGTGTCAAAATGATCACAAGAATGGTGAGCAAAAATCCCAGAACCACATGGGGGGACTTAGTGAATGACCTGCAGAGAGCTGGGACCAACAAAGGCATTAACACACTACACCGCCAGGGATTCAAATCATGCAGTGCCAGACGTGTCACCCTGCTTAAGCCAGTACATGTTCGGGCTCGTCTGAAGTTTGCTAGAGAGCATTTGGATGATCCAGAAGAGGATTGAGAGAATGTCATATGGTCAGATGAAACCAAAGTAGAACTTTTTGGTAAAAACTCAACTCATCGTGTTTGGTGGAGAAAGAATGCTGAGTTACATCCAAAGAACACCATACCTAATGTGAAGCATGGGGTTGGAAACATCATGCTTGGGGGCTGTTTTTCTACAAAGGAACCAGGACGACTGATCCGTGTAAAGGAAAGAATGAATGAGGCCATGTATCGTGAGATTTTGAGTGAAAACCTCCTTCCATCAGCAAGGGCACTGATGATGAAACGTGGCTTGGTCTTTCAGCATGACAATGATCCCAAACACACCGCCCGAGCAATGAAGATGTTACGCCGAGCGCTCCAGGTCCCCGCTCCTCCCCGGAGCGCTCACAGCGTTCTCCTGTTCGCAGCGCCCCGGTCAGACCCGCTGACCGGGTGCGCTGCGATAATGTCCCCAGCCAGGATGCGATTCGCAATGCGGGATGCGCCCGCTCGCGGTGCGCATCCCGACCCGCTTACCAGACTCGCTCCCCGTCTGTACTGCCCCGGCGTGCGCGGCCCTGCTCCCTAGGGCGCACGCGCGCCGGGTCTTTGCGATTTAAAGGGCCACTGCGCCACTGATTGGCGCATGGGTTTAAATTAGTGTCTTCACCTGTGCACTTCCCTATATCACCTCACTTCCCCTGCACTTCCTTGCCAGATCTTGTTGCCATTGTGCCAGTGAAAGCGTTCCTTGTGTGTTCCTAGCCTGTGTTCCAGACCTCTTGCCGTTGCCCCTGACTACGATCCTTGCTGCCTGCCCTGACCTTCTGCTACGTCCGACCCTGCTCTTGTCTCATCCCTTGTACCGCGCCTATCTCAGCAGTCAGAGAGGTTGAGCCGTTGCCGGTGGATACGACCTGGTTGCTACCGCCGCTGCAAGTCCATCCCGCTTTGCGGCGGGCTCTGGTGAAAACCAGTAGCAATTTAGAACCAGTCCACCGACACGGTCCACGCCAATCCCTCTCTGACACAGATGATCCACCTCCAGCCTGCCGAATAGATAGCGCAACAAGGCCACCAGCTGTCTCAACTGACTGTGATGCTACAGCAGCTTCTACCACAGCTTCAGCAACCATCTCCTCCGCCAGCTCCTGCACCTCCTCCGCAGCGAGTGGCCGCATCCAGCCTCCGTTTATCATTGCCGGACAAGTTTGATGGGGACTCTAAACTTTGCCGTGGTTTTCTCTCGCAATGTTCCCTACATTTGGAGATGATGTCGGACCAATTTCCAACTGAAATGTCAAAGGTGGCTTTCGTGGTCAGCCTTCTGTCTGGGAAAGCCCTGTCATGGGCCACACCGCTCTGGGACCGCAATGATCCTGTCACTGCCTCAGTACACTCTTTCTTCGTGGAGATTTGAAGTGTCTTCGAGGAACCAGCCCGAGCCTCTTCTGCCGAGACTGCCCTGCTGAACCTGGTCCAGGGTAATTCTTCTGTGGGCGAGTACGCCATCCAATTCTGTACTCTCACCTCCGAATTGTCCTGGAATAATGAGGCCCTCTGCGCGACCTTCAAAAAAGGCCTATCCAGTAACATCAAAGATGTGCTGACCGCACGAGAAATCCCTGCTAACCTGCATGAACTTATTCATCTGGCCACCTGCATTGACATGCGTTTTTCCGAAAGGCGTCAGGAGCTCCGCCAGGATATGGACTTTGTTCGCACGAGGCGGTTTCTCTCCCCGGCTCCTCTCTTCTCTGGTCCGCTGCAATCTGTTCCTGTGCCTTCCGCCGTGGAAGCTATGCAAGTAGACCGATCTCGCCTGACACCTCAAGAGAGGACACGCCGCCGCATTGAGAACCTATGCCTGTACTGTGCCAGTACCGAACACTTCTTGAAGGATTGTCCTATCCAACCTCCACGCCAGGAAAGACGCACTCCGACTCCGCACAAAGGTGAGACAGCTCTAGGTGTGAACTCTGCTTCTCCACGTCTTACTGTGCCTGTGCGGATTTCTTCTTCTACCTTCTCCTTCTCAGCTGTGGCCTTCTTGGATTCCGGATCTGCAGGAAATTTTATTTTGGCCTCTTTCGTTAACAGGTTCAACATCCCAGTGACCAGTCTCGCCAGACCCCTCTACATCGCCTCTGTTAATGGTGAAAGATTGGACTGTACTGTGCGTTACCGCACGGAACCCTTCTTAATGTGCATTGGACCCCATCATGAAAAGATTGAATTTCTGGTCCTCTCTAACTGCACTTCTGAAATTCTAGAACTGGGGTACTACTTGCCACAAAAAGTGTCTTATGTCTGCTCCCAGTCCTGTCAGTCAAAACCCTATGGCTCCTCCAATACCTGGTCTCCCCAAGGCCTATCTGGACCATGCTGATGTTTTTTGCAAAAAACAAGCAGAGACTTTGCCTCCTCACAGGCCTTATGACTGTCCTATTGATCTCCTCCCTGGTACTACTCCACCCCGGGGCAGAATCTATCCCCTGTCTGCTTCGGAAACACAAGCTATGACGGAGTACATCCAAGAAAATTTAAAAAGGGGATTTATCCGCAAGTCTTCCTCCCCTGCTGGAGCTGGATTCTCCTTCGTCTCCAAAAAAGACGGCTCCTTACGACCATGCATTGATTACCGCGGTCTTAATAAAATCACTATAAAAAAACGCTATCCCCTACCTCTTATCTTGGAACTCTTTGACCGCCTACGTGGCGCCAACATCTTTACCAAATTGGATTTAAGAGGTGCATATAATCTCATCCGCATCAGGGAGGGGGACCAGTGGAAGACCGCGTTTAACACCAGAGATGGACACTTTGAATATTTGGTTATGCCTTTTGGGCTTTGCAACGCTCCTGCCGTCTTCCAGGACTTTGTAAATGAAATTTTTCGTGATCTATTATATACCTGTGTTGTGGTCTACCTGGACGATATTTTGATTTTTTCTTCCAACCTAGAAGAACACCGCCGGCATGTCCACATGGTTCTTCAGAGACTTCGGGACAATCAGTTATATGCCAAAATGGAAAAATGTCTCTTTGAATGTCAATCTCTTCCCTTCCTAGGATATTTAGTCTCTGGCCAGGGACTCCAGATGGACCCGGACAAACTATCAGCCGTATTGGATTGGCCACGCCGATCCGGACTCCGAGCTATCCAACGTTTCTTGGGGTTCGCCAATTACTACAGACAGTTTATTCCACATTTTTCCACTATTGTGGCCCCAATTGTGGCCCTAACCAAGAAAAACGCCAACCCTAAGTCCTGGCCTCCTCAAGCGGAAGAGGCGTTCAACCGTCTCAAAACTGCCTTTTCTTCTGCTCCCGTACTCTCCAGACCTGATCCATCTAAACCCTTCTCACTGGAGGTAGACGCCTCCTCGGTGGGAGCTGGAGCTGTACTCCTACAGAAAAATTCTTCCGGACATGCTGTTACTTGTGGTTTCATTTCTAGGACCTTCTCTCCGGCGGAGAAAAAGTACTCCATTGGTGATCGAGAACTACTGGCCATAAAACTGTCTCTCGAGGAATGGAGGCACCTGCTGGAGGGGTCCAAATACCCAGTTATTATATACACCGATCACAAGAATCTCTCTTATCTTCAGTCTGCCCAACGGCTGAACCCTCGCCAGGCTAGGTGGTCGTTGTTCTTTGCCCGTTTTAACTTTGAGATTCATTTTCGCCCCGCTGACAAGAACATTGGGCTGACGCTCTCTCTCGTTCCTCGGATACCTCTGAAATGGAAGCCTCCCCGCAACACATTATTCCTCCTGACTGTCTGATCTCCACTTCTCCAGCTTCCATTAGACAAACTCCTCCAGGAAAGACCTTCGTCCCTCCACGCCAGCGCCTCAGGATTCTCAGGTGGGGACACTCCTCACACCTCGCCGGCCATGCTGGCATCAAGAAATCCGTCCAGCTCATCTCTCATTTCTATTGGTGGCCTACCCTGGAAACAGATGTTGCTGATTTTGTTCGGGCTTGTACAGTCTGTGCCCGGGACAAGACTCCTTGCCAGAAGCCTGCCGGTCTCCTCAGTCCTCTGCCTGTTCCTGAGCGACCATGGTCCCAGATTGCTATGGACTTTATTACAGACTTACCATTATCCCATGGCAACACAGTTATTTGGGTGGTCGTTGATCGTTTTTCTAAGATGGCACATTTTATTCCTCTTCCAGGTCTCCCTTCTGCGCCTCAGTTGGCGAAACAATTTTTTGTGCACATTTTTCGCCTTCACGGGCTTCCTACAC
This sequence comes from Hyla sarda, assembly GCF_029499605.1. Taxonomy (NCBI): domain Eukaryota; kingdom Metazoa; phylum Chordata; class Amphibia; order Anura; family Hylidae; genus Hyla; species Hyla sarda. The sequence continues at coordinate 112,323,324 of NC_079195.1, forward strand.
ATATCGTCTCAGATAGAGGCGTTCAATTTGTGTCGAAATTCTGGAGGGCCCTCTGTAATCATCTTAAAATCAAATTAAACTTCTCGTCTTCTTATCATCCCCAATCCAATGGGCAAGTGGAAAGAGTTAATCAGGTTCTTGGTGACTATTTGCGACATTTTGTTTCCTCCCGCCAGGATGACTGGGCCGATCTCCTACCATGGGCCGAATTCTCGTACAATTTCAAAGTCTCTGAGTCTTCCGCTAAATCCCCATTCTTTGTGGTGTACGGTCGTCACCCTCTTCCCCCCCTCCCCACTCCCACGCCTTCGGGTTTGCCTGCTGTTGATGAGGTGACTTGGGACTTCTCCACTATCTGGAAAGAGACTCAAAAATCTTTCATACAGGCCGGATGAAGAAACATGAAGAAACATGCCGACAAAACATGAAGAAACATGCCGACAAAAAAAGAAGAACTCCTCCTGTCTTTTCTCCTGGAGACAAAGTGTGGCTCTCCGCCAAGTATGTCCGCTTTCGTGTCCCCAGTTATAAACTGGGACCACGTTATCTTGGTCCTTTTAGAGTCAAATGCCAAATCAACCCAGTCTCCTACAAACTCCTTCTTCCTCCTTCTCTCCGTATTCCTAATGCTTTTCATGTCTCTCTCCTTAAACCACTCATCCTTAACCGCTTCTCTCCCAAGGTTGTTGCTCCTACTCCTGTCTCCGGGTCCTCTGACATCTTCTCGGTTAAAGAAATTCTGGCATCCAAGTCGGTCAGAGGTAAAAAAAAAAATTCTTGTAGATTGGGAGAATTGCGGCCCGGAGGAGAGGTCATGGGAACCTGAGGACAACATCCTTGACAAGGACCTTATCCACAAGTTCTCGGGTTCTAAAAAGAGGGGGAGACCCAAGGGGGGGGGTACTGTTACGCCGAGCGCTCCGGGTCCCCGCTCCTCCCCGGAGCGCTCACAGCGTTCTCCTGTACGCAGCGCCCCGGTCAGACCCGCTGACCGGGTGCGCTGCGATAATGTCCCCAGCCGGGATGCGATTTGCGATGCGGGACACGCCCGCTCGCGGTGCGCATCTTGACCCGCTTACCAGACTCGCTCCCTGTCTGTGCTGCCCCGGCGTGCGTGGCCCCACTCCCTAGGGCGCGCGCGCCGGGTCTTTGCGATTTAAAGGGCCGCTGCGCCACTGATTGGCGCATGGGTTTTAATTAGTGTCTTCACCTGTGCACTTCCCTATATCACCTCACTTCCCCGGCACTTCCTTGCCGGATCTTGTTGCCATTGTGCCAGTGAAAGCGTTCCTTGTGTGTTCCTAGCCTGTGTTCCAGACCTCTTGCCGTTGCCCCTGACTACGATCCTTGCTGCCTGCCCTGACCTTCTGCTACGTCCGACCCTGCTCTTGTCTCATCCCTTGTACCGCGCCTATCTCAGCAGTCAGAGAGGTTGAGCCGTTGTCGGTGGATACGACCTGGTTGCTACCGCCGCTGCAAGTCTATCCCGCTTTGCGGCGGGCTCTGGTGAAAACCAGTAGCAACTTAGAACCGGTCCACGCCAATCCCTCTCTGACACAGAGGATCCACCTCCAGCCTGCCGAATCCTGACAGAAGAAGTGGCTTTGTAAAAAGCATTTCAAGGTCCTGAGTGGCCTAGTCAGTCTCTAGATCTCAATCCCACAGAAAACCTTTGGAGGGAGTTGAATGTCCGTGTTGCCCAGCAACAGCCCCAAAATCACTGCTCTAGAGGAGATCTACAATGAGGAATGAGCCAAAATACCAGCAACAGTGTGTGAAAAACTTGTGAAGACTTACAGAAAACTTTTGACCTCATTGCCAACAAAGGGTATATAACAAAGTATTGAGATTAACTTTTGTTATTGACCAAATACTTATTTTCCACCATAATTTGCAAATAAATTCTTTTAAAAATCAGACAATGTGATTTTATAGATTTTTTTTCTCATTATGTCTTTCATAGTTGAGGTATACCTATGATGAAAATTACAGGCCTCTCATCTTTTTAAGTGGGAGAACTTGCACAATTGGTGGCTGACCAAATACTTCCCCCCCCCCCCCCCCCCCACTGTATATAACATTTTAGGCAATATAATAAAAATAAACTGGAATTTTCTTTCTGTATAAGAAAATAAATGATTCCTAAAATTTGCGCAGAATTTTTTTTAAAAGAGCTATAAGAAAAGAATGCAATGACCTAAAGATGTAATGGGGAAAGCCAAAGTCAATACAATGCCAAGGGATGGAGATTAAGGACAGAGGAGTGTGAGGGCATTGTAGATAACTGGACAGTTTCTTGGTGAACCAGACAAGGAAGATTTAATGAAAGTCGACACGTTCCTACAATTATCTGCAGAGTAAAATAATGTAATCAACTCCTTTGTCAGCGAGACCCTTCTCAGCCAGCAGGGGTACTGCAGCTAATCTACCAGAAGTCACAGAGGTGACAATGTCGACAACACAAAAGGCTTTATAAATTGTTGGAGAACAACCGTCTGTATCCCAGTGGTGAGAAACAAAAGACGTAATCCATAGTGTATTTTTCTAATTTTATAAATGTTTTACCTTTATTTATTTGAATCAAATGGTAAAAAGAAAAACAGTGGTACAGCAATGACAAGTCTAGACCAAACAAAATCTCAGAAAATCTTCAAGAAAATTGTTTAAAAAAAATATCAGCAGTTCTTTTAGACAAAAGTTATTTACATTTTTTGTTTTGTTTTTCAACAAAATACATGTATCTAGAATGAATGGAATTCTCAGCACACATTCTATTTGATATTAAATTATCTCTTGAAAACTATGGGTAAAGAATGATGTCAAAAACTATATTATGCATCTGGTAATTTACAAACAGTATAAAGGGATCTGCAACTATCAGGACATGATGATCTGCTTTTAAAGGGTAGCTCCCACCAACCCTCTTTTTTTTTCTGTCCCTGCCCATTGCCCTTCTATCCCTAACCCCCTCCCTGCCTTTATTTTTATATTTATTGACTAATAAATGGCATTTTGTCTGCCTGGTAGTGTGCTCACTACCAGGCAGACTTCCCCAGCAGGCACCACGTCACTGATGCCTGCTGGGGGGGGACTTCCGCCCTTAGTTCTAACAGGGTGCCTCCAGCTGTTTCACAACTACAACTCTCAGCATGTCCTGACATCTATTGGCTTACAGGGCATGCTGGGAGTTGTAGTGGGGAAACAACTGGAGGCACCCATTCATACCAACCTCCCGCCCCCACCCCCCTCCCCTCACCTCCGGTCGCTCAGATGGATAGAAGAAGCTGGGACAGCGAACCCTGCGCTGCGCGGCGAGCTGCGGAGAAACGGGGAATCCAATTCAGTTACCGGAGTCTGCAGAGAGAGTGCAGACTCCAACTGGGCTGAGGTACAGGCTGCGTGCATGGTGCGGCCAGGGCGGCTGCTCCTGGACTTTACTGCGCTGGCTTCCTGCCTGTTTGATTGACAGACAGGAAGCCAGCGCGCAGTGAATGAATTTCGACTCATTTGCCCGGCTGAAATGAGTCGAAATTCTGTAGTGACGTCACTGCAGAATGCATTCACTAGGAGGGCGACCCCTAGTGGCCGAATTTAAAAGTGATTTTAAACTGTTTTAAAATCACTTTTTTAAATTAAACTATATTAGAGATATGTTGTAGTACTTAAGTACTACAACATATCAATTTTTTGTTTTCATGACAGTGCCCATTTAAAGAAACGATGAAATACTTCAAAACTACTATCTAGGAAAACACTAATGCAAAAGGCAGGATTTCTTCCAGATCCAGTTTATTTCCCCCCTGCATTTCATATATATATATTGCACCCCACCCACCTCTATCAGGTGTGTATATAAGGTGTCTTGGATGTTCCAGATCCTGCCATGCTTACTGAACTGTTCACACAGAGGCATATTCACAGTGTAGGGTCCGTCCCAATGAGGCCACCTTATCGCGGCGGGATTGTCCAAGCTATTTGACCGCCGGCGGAGACAAATTTGCGAGCTAAGTGCCTCACTATCTCATAGTTTCACATTTGCATCTATTACACCATAGCTGTATAGCTCTCCATGTTTTATCTGCATGTTCATGTTTTACCTATATCCTTGTGCTGGCAGTGTGCTGCTGCATTCTTCTGTTGCTATATATATATATATATATATATATATACCGTATTTATCGGGGTATACCACGCACCGGCCTATAACACGAACCCTCATTTTACCAAGGATATTTGGGTAAAACAATTTTTTTACCCAAATATCCTTGGTAAAATTAGGGTGCATGTGTGTGCATGCGTATACCCCAATACACCCCCAGGAAAGGCAGGGGGAGAGGGGCCGTCGCTGCCCGCTTCTCTCCCCCTGCCTTTCCTGGGGTCTAGAGCCCTGCTGCTGCCACTTCTCTCCCGCTGGCTATCTGCTCCGCTGCCCGTTGTCTCTCCCCCTGACTATTGGTGCCGGCGCCCCATTGTCGGCCAGGGGGAGAGAAAGGGCAGCGGCGCCGGCAATGGGGCAGCGGCGCCGACAGACAGGGGGAGAGAAGGGGCAGCGGCACCTATTGCCGGCGCCGCTGACCCGTTGCCTCCCCCATCCCCGGTTGTATAATTACCTGTTGCCGGGGTCGGGTCCACGCTGCTTCAGGCCTCCAGTGTGCGTCCCATGCGTCGTTGCTATGCACTGCACAGCACGGCGCAATGACGAGTGACGTAATTGCGTCTCGCAGCGCATAGCAACGACGCAGGGGACGCACACCGGAGGCCTGAAGCAGCGCGGACCCGACCCCGGCAACAGGTAATTATACAACCGGGGATGGGGGAGGCAACGGGTCAGCGGCGTCGGCATTAGGTGCCGCTGCCCCTTCTCTCCCCCTGTCTGTCGGCGCCGCTGCCCCATTGCCAGTGCTGCTTCTCTCCCCCTGGCTATCGGCAATTGGACACCGATAGTCAGGGGGAGAGAATGGGCAGTGGCACCGATAGCCAGGGGGAGAGAAGGGCTGGCAGCAGAGCTCTAGACCCCAGGACAGGCAGGGGCAGAGAAGCCGGCAGCGGTGGCAGGTCTCTGCACCTGTAAAGCCACTGCAGTTCATTGATTTAAAGCGCCCGCTTTAAATCATTGAACTGCAGCGGCTTATCAGCGTATAACACGCAGGTAGACTTTAGGCTAAAAATTTTTGCCTAAAAAGTGCGTGTTATACACTGATAAATATGGTATATATATTCTGTAGATTACATACTTCATGCATAAGAAACATATAGAAAAGTTTGCATGTTATTTCAGTGCTACCACTATGAGTAGGCAGGTAAGGGCTCCTTCTATTTTTACGGCTACAATTTCAGTGTTCTGGGGTTTCCTTGTATTCTCCATCTAGAGCATGCATAGGTTTCTCACCATTGTTTTTATCTAGGGCAAGAGCCGACTGGACGGGAAGAGTGTAAAGGAAGCCAGCACATCAGTACAACACATTATTTGGGATGTCTCTATCTTTAGTGATTGTATTTATGTAAATTATGAGAAATGAGCAAGTGAGTCCTGAAATACATTCTGGAGAACAACAGTCATTGCAGGATGCATTTATTTCATATTTCAGAACAGCTTTGCCTTCTTTTCCTTTTACACTTTCTGACTTTAGATATCATATTAGATGTCATAATATATGTGTAATATGTTCATAGTTAATTCCATTTGAAGACTTGGGTTGACTGCTTCCCTTTTAGGTTGCTTTCACACTAAAAATACTTCCGTTATGAACGCTCGCTATAAAAAGCCCGGAAATTTATACTGCCGGTACAAAATCACTAATGGCCGTTAGAAAATCCCATTATAGTCTATGGGATTTTTCTAATAGCCGTTTTAACCCGTTATCGCCCGTTATTAATAATGGCCGTTATTTTGTGACCGGCGAATGAATGGTGTTTGTAGGCTCCTGTGAATGAACTAATCGTACGAAATACTTTCGTCTTTACATGGTTGAATGTGCTGACAACAAAATCACACAAAAATTATCAATGGAAATCAAATTTATCAACCCATGGAGGTCTGGATATGGAGTCACACTCAAAATCAAAGTGTAAAAACAAACTAAAAGCTGATCCAACTTTGATGTAATGGCCTTAAAACAAGTCAAAATTAGGCTCAGTAGTGTGTGTGGCCTCCACATGCCCGTATGACCTCCCTACATCACTTGGGCATGCTCCTGATGAGGTGGCGGATGGTCTCCTGAGGGATGTCCTCCCAGACCTGGACTAAAGCATCCCCCAACTCCTGGACAGTCTGTGGTGCAACGTGGCGTTGGTGGAGCGAAACATGATGTCCCAGATGTGCTCAATCGGATTCAGGTCTGGGGAACGGGCGGGCAAGTCCATAGTATCAATGCCTTCCTCTTGCAGGAAATTCTGACACACTACAGCCACATGAGGCCTAGCATTGTCTTGCAATAGGAGGAACCCAGGGCCAACCGCACCAGCATATGGTCTCACAAGGGGTCTAAGGATCTCATCTCGGTGCCTAATGGCAGTCAGGCTACCTCTGGCAAGCACATGGAGGGCTGTGTGGCCCCCCAAAGAAATTCCACCCCACACCATTAATGACCCACCGCCAAACAGGTCATGCTGGAGGAAGTTGCAGGCAGCAGAACGTTCTCCACAGCATCTCCAAGCCAGTGGTGAATTTACCAATCTTGATGTTCTCTGGCAAATGCCAAATGTCCTGCACGGTGTTGTGCTGTAAGCACAACCCCCACCTGTTGGGCCCTTATACCACCCTCATGGAGTCTGTTTCTGACCGTTTTAGTGGACACATGCACATTTGTGGCCTGCTAGAGGTCATTTTGCAGGGCTCTGGCAGTGCTCCTCCTTGCTCAAAGTCCTGCTCGGTCCTGCTGCTGGGTTGTTGCCCTCCTACGGCCTCTGTCACGTCTCCTGATGTACTGGCCTGTCTCCTGGTAGCGCCTCCATGCTCTGGGCACTACGCTGACAGACACAGAAAACCTTTTTGCCACAACTCGCATTGATGTGCCATCCTGGATGAGCTGCACTACCTTAGCCACTTGCATGGATTGTAGACTCTGTCTCATGCTACCTCTAGAATGAAAGCACCGCCAGCATTAAAAAGTGATCAAAACATCAGACAGGAAGCATAGGAACTTAGAAGTAGTCTGTGGTCACCACTTGCAGAACCACTCCTTTATTGGGGGTGTCTTGCTAATTGCCCATCATTTCCACCTGTTGTTCCATTTGCACAACAGCATGTGAAATTGATTGTCAATCAGTGTTGCTTCCTGAATGCACAGTGTGATTTCACAGACGTGTGATTGATATGGAGTTATGTCCAGGTGAAGTGGGTGGCAGCACGCTTGTTACAGAGCTGGATGTGGAATCTCTAACCTGTGTGGCTGATGAATCGGACCGTATCGGGGAAAGGAGTCTAAGTTGCCACTGGTCTTCACCAGAGCCCACCGCAAGGCAAGACGGGCTTGCTGCGGCAGGCGACACCCAGGTCGCTACCCCTGACACGGCTCGACTACACAGGTAGCTGGGCAAGGCGAGGTACTGAAGGATAAGGCAGTAGCGTAGTCAGACGTAGCAGAAGGTCAAGGCAGGCTGTAAAGGTGCGAAGTCAAATAACATAGCGGGAAGGTCTGGATACTCGGATAAGGCAAACAGGCAATATGGAATGCTTAATCTCAGGCTAGGGGCACTGAAGATCCGGCAGGGAAGTCGGGTAGGTGCAGGGACTTTATAATGTAGTGACAGGTGTGACAGTAATTATGGGTGTACTGGCCCTTTAAATTTCAGAGCTCTGGCCGGTGCGCTCTAGGAGACAGGGATGCATGCGCCAGAGCTGAGACACAGAGGAGGAGGCGGCAGTGGAGCATGGTGAGTGATGGGCTAGGATTCGCATGCGGGCGCGTCCCGCGATGTGAAGCCCAGCTCCGCCAGCAGACGGGGACACAGGGACTCTGCGCTCACGGCCAGTGCTTGCGGACGGAGTGCAGAGTGTAACAACGCTTCACTCCAAACTTGCCACTTAGCCTGACAGACTACAGGACACAGGCACCATTGCCTGATCAAGTAGTAAGCTAAGAGGTAAAGCGCACAGCCATGTTTTTCAGTCTGCTCATATCTAATGATCAGAGGGGGTCTCAGTATTGAGAAATGAATATTGATACATTTCTTTAGTGAACATTAAAAGTTACTTTGGTATATTTGTAGTCATACACCCATGGGCACCTTAAAGGGGTACTCCACTGGAAAGCATTTTTTTTTTTTAATCAACTGGTGCCAGAAAGTTAAACAGATTTGTAAATTAGGAAGAAATATGTGCAGCTCACAATTATATCACCAACCGAGGACAAATGGGCAATGCACCTATACCTATGGTGCCAATAATAAATATTAGAAAAAGAGACAAAAATACCCAGACCTCAAGGAAGGTAAACTATATGAATCAATTGAAGGAAACAAGGATCGTGCTTCAATTATAATAGGATTTACAGATTTTATTAAAAATTGATATAAAATATTCCACCTCACAAGGGGCCCCTTCGAGAGGAGTAGACAATGACCTAAAATAGATATCACTGGTAACTAATTAATATCACAGAATGCACTATTAAACTGGAACAGTTAGACAAATTGCACTGAAATAGTGAAGGCAAAATGTGCTGATATGGGCTGAAAGAGTTAAAGACCCTTGAATTGCCAGAAAGTCTCTTGGAAAACAGTCCTTTTCACTGGAGAGATGATAATGTAATATTGTAAGAGGAACTTGTTACAATATTACATCATCATCTCTCCAGTGAAAAGGACTGTTTTCCAAGAGACTTTCCGGCAATTCAAGGGTCTCTAACTCTTTCAGTCCATATCAGCATATTTTGCCTTCACTACTGCAGTGCAATTTGTCTATAACTGTTCCAGTTTAATAGTGCATTCTGTGATATTAATTAGTTACCAGTGATAGTCTATTTTAGGTCATTGTCTACTCCTCTCACAAGGGGCCCCTTGTGAGGTGGAATATTTTATATTTTATATCAATTTTTAATAAAATCTGTATATCCTATTATAATTAAAGCACAATCCTTGTTTCCTTCAATTGATTCATATAGTTTACCTTCCTTGAGGTCTGGGTATTTTTGTCTCTTATTCAGATTTGTAAATTACTTCTATTAAAAAATCTTAATCCTTCTAGTATTTATCAGCTGCTGTTATGATTCACAGGAAGTTCTTATTTTTTTGAATTTCCTTTCTGCCTGACCACAGTGCTCTCTGCTGACATCTCTGTCCATTTTAGGAACTTTCCAGAGTAGGAGCAAATCCCCATAGAAAACATATCCTGCTCTGAACAGTTCGTAAAGGCAAATATTTTTCAGTATTCACATTTATACTTTGCTGTGGCTGGATGATGGGAAAAACACTAGAGTGGTTTTCTGACCTTTTTTTTTTTAAAAAGGCCAAGCATGAAAATGAAAACTAGGCACACACACCCTCTAAATGCCCCACTGTGTTGACATTGACGGCAGTAATGATGTGAAATTACTTGACTTGGTACTATGGCAGTGAGTTGCATCATGCCCATTTGTCACTAAGACACGCCACAAGCTTAGCGAGTATCCAGTGTTTAAAGCACATAATGAATTGGTGCAAGGTGTAGTGTTTTATGCATTTGCATTTATATATCTGCCTCTTGTACGTAGTATTGTATATAGTATTTTACACTTTTTATTACTATAGACTTTAAGAGATTGCTTTAACATCTTCACACAAAAATGCTGTGTGTGAAACCACTCTTAAATAAACACATTATTGTCATATGATGTTCAATAGAGGTAGATTTTGTTCAGTTTACTGCTAGAAAAGCTTTCTATAAAAACATTACATACCTGACTGACAAAATATAACAATGCAGAAAAAAAAAATATTTTCTTTCTTTTTTTTTTTTTCTTCAAAAAAATTATATGCTGCCTGAGTAATATTTTTTATATACTATACTTGTATGGCCATCTCAAAGTCAACAAAAAGGACATGACCCAATGTAACAGATTGCTGCAATTGTACTGATAGAAATGTGACATCTCTAGATGTGATATCCTTTGTCAGGGTCCGGACTAGCGGCTGGTGAAGACACTGGAGGTGGATCCCCTGTACCAGAGAGGCGATGACGCGGGCCGTACTGGGGAATCGGTTCTAAGCAGTTACTGGTGTTCACCAGAGCCTGCCACAAAGCAGGATGGACTTGCTGCGGCAGTAACTACCAGGTCGTGTTCCCCAGTAGCAACTCGACCTCTCTGGCAGCTGAGACTGGCGCAGTACACAAGGACTAGACAGAGGCGAGGTCAGACGTAGCAGAAGGTCAGGGCAGGCAGCGAGGTTCGTAGTCAGGGGCAACAGCAGAAGGTCAAGGTACACAGGCTTGGGACACACTAAACGCTTTCTCAGGGCACAAGGCAACAAGATCCGGCAAGGACAGGAAGGGGAAGTGGGTTTTTATATGTTTTGAACTGATTGGGCCAGGCACCAATTAGTGGTGCACTGGCCCTTTAAATTTCATAGAGTCGGTGCGCGCGCGCGCCCTAGAGAGCGGGGCCGCGCGCACCAGGAGGGCAGTGAAGGAGGACGTGGTGGATGAGAGACACGGGACGCGATCCGAGAGTGGGCACGTCCCGCACCTCGGATCGCGTCCCCTCCGAGAACATGGAAGCAGCGCTCGCGGTCAGCGGTGCCGACCGGAGCGCTGCATATAGAAGCACGCCGTGAGCGCTCCGGGGAAGCAGCGGGACCCGGAGTGACAGTACCCCCCCCCCCTTGGGTCTCCCCCTCTTCTTGGAACCAAGGAATCTGTAGATGAGTTCTTTGTCTAGAATATTGTCCTCTGGCTCCCAAGACCTCTTCGGGGCCACAATTCTCCCAATCAACAAGAATTTTTTTTTTACCTCTGACAATCTTTGAAGCGAGAATTTCTTTAACCGAGAAGACGTCAGAGGAGCCCGAGACAGGAGCAGGAACGGTGACCTTGGGAGAAAAGCGGTTAAGAATGAGAGGCTTGAGAAGGGAAACATGAAAGGAGTTAGGAATACGAAGAGAAAGAGGAAGATGCAGCTTGTAAGAGACAGGGTTGATTTGACTTTTGACCCTAAATGGCCCGAGGTAACGTGGACCCAGCTTGTAGCTAGGGACACGAAACCGAATATATTTGGCAGAGAGCCACACTTTGTCACCAGGGGCAAAGACAGGAGGAATTCTTCTCTTCTTGTCCGCATGTTTCTTCATATGAGAGGAGGCCAGCGAGAGCGACTTTTGAGTCTCCTTCCAAATAGAGGAAAAGTCCCGGGTCAAATCATCTACGGCAGGGACTCCAGATGAAGTGGGGATTGGGAGGGGGGGAAGTGGGTGACGGCCGTACACCACAAAGAATGGAGACTTGGCGGATGACTCAGAGTCTTTGAAATTGTACGAGAATTCGGCCCAGGGTAACAGGTCAACCCAATCATCTTGGCGGGAGGAGACAAAATGTCGCAGGTAGTCACCAAGGATTTGGTTTACTCTCTCCACTTGTCCATTAGATTGCGAGTGGTAGGTGGAGGAAAAATTGAATTTAATCTTTAATTGGGTGCAGAGTGCTCTCCAGAATTTTGAGACGAATTGAACGCCTCTATCGGAGACGATATGCGTAGGCAGTCCGTGGAGACGAAAAATGTGCAAAAAGAAATGCTTCGCCAATTGTGGCGCAGAAGGGAGGCCAGGGAGTGGAACGAAATGGGCCATTTTGGAAAATCGATCAATGACCACCCAAATGACAGTGTTGCCATGGGATACAGGAAGGTCAGTGACGAAGTCCATCGCTATGTGTGACCAAGGCTGTTCGGGTACTGGCAGAGGAAGAAGAAGACCCGCGGGCCTTTGGCGAGGAATTTTATCACGTGCGCAGACAGTACAGGAGCGTACGAAGTCAGTTACATCTTTTTCAAGGGAAGGCCACCAATAGTGTCTGGCAATCAACTGAGTGGATTTTTTGATTCCAGCGTGACCCGCCAAGTGGGAGGAGTGACCCCATTTGAGAGTCCGGAGGCAAAGACATGGAGGGACAAAGGTTTTTCCTGGAGGTACTGGTGCCAGGGAAGCCGGAGCAGCGGAGATCAAACACTCAGGGGGAACGATGTGTCGGAGAGAGGTTTCTGCCTCCGTGGCATCAGTGGAACGAGAAAGGGCATCCGCCCTGACATTATTGTCTGCAGGACGAAAATGTATCTGGAAATTAAAGCGAGTGAAGAACAATGACCACCTGGCCTGGCGAGGATTTAAGCGCTGAGCGGACTGTAGGTATGACAGATTTTTGTGGTCAGTGTAGATGGTGATCGGGTGGAGAGACCCTTCCAGGAGATGCCTCCACTCCTCGAGTGCCATTTTAATGGCCAGCAATTCTCGGTCACCAATAGCGTAATTTTTTTCAGGAGGAGAAAATGTTTTAGAGAAAAAACCGCAAGTGACGTTTTTTCCTTTAGCATCCACCTCGAGGAAGAATGGCTTCAGTGAATCAGGCCTAGTCAAGACTGGTGCGCAGGCGAAGGCGGCCTTAAGGCGAGTAAAAGCTTCTTCCGCTTGGGGAGGCCAGGATCTCGGATTCGCATCTTTCTTGGTCAGAGCCACAATGGGATCCACGATGGTGGAGAAGTGGGGGATAAACTGACGGTAGTAATTAGCGAATCCGAGGAAGCGCTGGATAGAGCGAAGTCCAGAGGGGCGTGGCCAATCCAAGACTGCGGAGAGCTTATCGGGGTCCATTTGAAGGCCCTGTCCTGAGACCAGATATCCTAGGAAAGGAAGACAGGTACGTTCAAAGAGGCATTTTTCAATTTTGGCGTAGAGATGGTTAACTCGGAGGTGCTGGAGCACTTGGCGAACATGGAGGCGGTGTTCCTCTAGGTTGGAGGAGAAGATTAGAATGTCATCGAGATAGACCACCACGCAAGTATACAACAAGTCCGGGAAGATCTCATTGACAAAGTCTTGGAAGACTGCAGGGGCGTTGCAAAGACCGAATGGCATGACCAGGTATTCGAAGTTACCATCTCTAGTGTTAAAAGCAGTTTTCCACTCATCTCCTTCACGAATTCTGATGAGATTGTACGCGCCCCTGAGGTCAAGCTTGGTAAAAATCTTTGCTCCGCGCAGCCGGTCAAAGAGTTCCGAGATGAGTGGCAGAGGGTAGCGGTTCTTTATAGTGATCTTATTGAGGCCACGGTAGTCAATACAAGGGCGCAGAGACCCATCCTTCTTGTCAACAAAGAAGAATCCTGCTCCAGCAGGAGAAGAAGACTTCCTGATGAAACCTTTTTTGAGATTCTCCTGAATATATTCCGACATGGCCTCAGTTTCCGGAGCGGAAAGAGGGTAAATCCTGCCACGGGGCGGCGTGGTCCCAGGGAGCAAGTCAATAGGGCAGTCGTAGGGCCTATGTGGTGCTAAGATCTCTGCCTGTTTTTTGCAAAAGACGTCAGAAAAGTCTTGATAGGCCTTTGGAAGGCCGAGCAAAGGAGAAGCAATAGAGACTTGGCTGGTGGGAAGCGACTTAAGGCAGCGTGAGTGGCAGGAAGAGCCCCAGGATTTTATGTCCCCTGTGGTCCAGTCGAGGGTAGGAGAATGCCACTGGAGTCAGGGTAAGCCAAGAAGGATGTCTGAGGTGCAGTTAGGCAGGACAAAGAACTCAATCCTTTCTTGATGGAGAACCCCCACGGTCATGCGTACAGGGGCCGTGCGGTAACGCACGGTAGAATTCAGGTGTTCTCCGTTAACAGAGGAAATGTAGAAGGGCTTGACTAGACGGATAACAGGGATGTTAAACCGGTTGATAAAGGAGGCTTTTATGAAGTTTCCTGTTAAACCAGAGTCCAAGAATGCCTCCGCAGGGAAGGAGGCTTTATCAGCTGGAGAAATCCGCACTGGAATAGTCAGGCGTGGAGAGGAAGAATTTACACCCAGTGACGCCTCTCCCACGATCACTAGGTGCGAGCGTTTCCCTGACGCTGAGGACGAAGAGGACAATCCTTTAGGAAATGTTCTGAGCTCGCACAGTATAGGCATAAGTTCTCGTTCCTCCGGCGAGTCCTCTCTTGCTGGGTCAGGCGAGACCGGTCCACTTGCATGGCCTCCTCAGCGGGAGGCACAGTAACAGACTGCAAAGGATGCTGGAAGAGAGGAGCCAGGCGCGGGTATCGCCTTGTGCGAACGAGATCTTTCTCCTGGCGGAGCTCCAGACATCTCTCAATGTAGCGCATATCAATGCGGGTAGCCAGGTGGATTAGTTCAGTCAGGGAGGAGGGTGTTTCTCGTGCGGCCAGACAATCCTTAAAATGGCTGGATAAACCTTTTTTAAAGGTCGCGCAGAGAGCCTCATTGTTCCAGGCCAACTCAGAGGCCAAAGTCCGGAATTGTATGGCGTATTCGCCCACGGTAGAGTCTCCTTGGACAAGGTTCAGTAAGGCAGTTTCCGCAGATGAGGCACGGGCAGGTTCATCAAAGACATTGCGGACTTCAGAAAAAAAGGACTGGACTGAGGCAGTGGCAGGATCGTTGCGGTCCCAAAGCGGCGTGCCCCAGGCCAAGGCCTTCCCAGAAAGTAGACTGACGACGAATGCCACCTTAGACCATTCAGTGGGGAATTGGTCCGACAACATCTCCAAGTGCAGGGAGCATTGGGACAGGAATCCCCGGCAATTTTTAGAGTTCCCGTCAAACTTATCTGGGAGAGACAGGCGGACTCTGGCAGAAGAAGCAGCAGCTCGGAGAGGAGGAGATGCTGGAGCTGGCGGTTGAGGCTGTGGAGGCAGGAGCTGTTGAATCATGGCTGTCAACTGCGACAGCTGTTGTCCTTGTTGAGCAATTTGCTGGGACTGCTGGGCAACCACGGAGGTGAGATCAGCAAGGCTTGGCAGCTGTACCTCAGCGGGATCCATGGCCGGATCTACTGTCAGGGTCCGGACTAGCGGCTGGTGAAGACACTGGAGGTGGATCCCCTGTACCAGAGAGGCGATGACGCGGGCCGTACTGGGGAATCGGTTCTAAGCAGTTACTGGTGTTCACCAGAGCCTGCCACAAAGCAGGATGGACTTGCTGCGGCAGTAACTACCAGGTCGTGTTCCCCAGTAGCGACTCGACATCTCTGGCAGCTGAGACTGGCGCGGTACACAAGGACTAGACAGAGGCGAGGTCAGACGTAGCAGAAGGTCAGGGCAGGCAGCGAGGTTCGTAGTCAGGGGCAACAGCAGAAGGTCAAGGTACACAGGCTTGGGACACACTAAACGCTTTCTCAGGGCACAAGGCAACAAGATCCGGCAAGGACAGGAAGGGGAAGTGGGTTTTTATATGTTTTGAACTGATTGGGCCAGGCACCAATTAGTGGTGCACTGGCCCTTTAAATTTCATAGAGTCGGCGCGCGCGCGCCCTAGAGAGCGGGGCCGCGCGCACCGGGAGGGCAGTGAAGGAGGACGTGGTGGGTGAGAGACACGGGACGCGATCTGAGAGTGGGCACGTCCCGCACCTCAGATCGCGTCCCCTCCGAGAACATGGAAGCAGCGCTCCGGGGAAGCACCGGGACCCGGAGCGCTCAGCGTGACATCCTTCTCATAATGTATCTAACTTACTATCCATTAATACGTTAAGGACTATAGGTCTATACTTATATGCCTATAAGTCCTGGTGCTTAAAGCATACCTGCCAGATCCCACAAAAAAAAAAAATTCTAATATATTACTCAGTACCTAATCCTGACCATGTACATCTAATTTTTATGTGTCTAGCACCTTTATTTATTTTTTAACTACACTTTTATTGTTGCTTACTTGCATAAATTCCCCTCCAAGGGAGGGGGCGTGGCCTCACTGTGCAGGCCTCACCCACACCCTCAGTATGTTGTCTGCTCACATCTTCCATAGCATTAGCAAAACTACAACTGGCATGCTGGGAGTTGTAGTTTTACTAATGCTAGGGGAGATGTGAGCAGGCAGATGGTTACATCTCCCCTAGCATTAGCAAAACTAAAATTTCCAGCATGTCCACACTGTCAGGGAATGCTGGAAGTTGTAGTATTGCTAACCCCAGGGGAGATATGAGTGGGTGGGCTGGGATGTGAGTGGCGGCAAGCAGACATGTGAGTGGTGGGCAGCTATATGAGCGTCGGAGTGAGAGCTGATGCGGGGGCGATCCCAGGAGCTGCACCAGCCGACATCAGCTGTTTTCCCCCGTGCGCTCCTAGCACTCATAGCATCAGTGATGCTAGGAGCGCTCTGGTGTCGGCTCTGGTGTGGCAGTGCAGCTATTTACCTACCCAGGCAGAGTGAAGGGGCCGGGAGCGAGCACAGCAGAGCTGGAACTGCTGTCAATAAAACCTGGGTCCATGACGTAGGTGATGACCACTGAACATGGCTAAACTGGTATGTGTCCAAGCAGGGAGGGGGACCCCTAGTGGCCAGTTTTGTGACTGGCTTTTTCAGCATGAAATCCTCAAACTGTTCTGATGAAAGCAATTGCAAAACATATTGTTTTGCAATGCTTTACAACATACCATAAGTTTTTGTATCTGACAGTGCCCATTTAAGGATCAAGGCCGTACCTGTACACCCTGGTCTTGTTACCAGGGTTTGAAGCGTGCTCACGAGCTGAGCATGCTTCATACCCACTGAGTTCTGACTGCTATCACCAGCCAGGACCCACGGTTAATGTTGGTCATCGTCCATAGGGCCATATGCGGCATAAACCCTTTAGACGCCACAATCAAAGTTGATAAATTAATCATGCCGGTTAGCTCAGGGGAGCTGATTGGGACCATCTTTGTGAAATCACAATGTCCCGTTCAGCTGAGTGGACGACGGGAGGCCCTTTACCTGCCTCTTTGCTGTCTGTTCGGTGCTCTGAAGCTCCAGTCAGCTATAGCAGGCTAGAGCAGAAGAACACCGATAACACTGATCAATGCTGAGGCAAAGCTCAGCATTGATCAGTGAATGCAATAAAAATATTGCAATGAAAAGTGTAAATAAAAGAGTTAATAAAAGTGGATTAACCCCTTCCCTGATAAAAGTTTTAATTACCCCCATTCCCATTTTTTAAATAAAATAATGTAATGAAAAATTAACATAATCATATGTGATACTGCCACGTGCGTAAATTTCACAACTATTAAGATATAAGGTTTGTTAAAACGCATAGTCCAAAGTACCAAAATCCAAATTTGCGCATATTTGGTCACTTCATATACCATGAAAATTTTTGCACAAAAAAATAGCCCTCATATAGCCCCGTATGCAGAAAAATAAAAAAATTGTAGGGGTCAGAAGAAGACCATTTTCAGCATACTAATTTTAGTGCATGTAGTTATAATTAGTAGTAACATAAAATAAATCCTACATAAATTGGGTATCTTTGTAACCATATGGACCTACAAAATAAAGATAAGGTGTCATTTTTACCAAAAAAGTGCACTGTTTCGCTGTAGATTTTGTTATGACATGATTGATGAAAAAGTACAATTGTTGATGCAATTTTAGAAGGGGAAAAGGAAAAAATAAAAGTGCAAAAAAGAAAAATGGCCTGCTCCTTAAGGCTAAAAATGGGCTTGGTCCTTAAGGGGTTAAAGTCTGCTTTTATGTGCTGTGCATTTTATGCTTCAGAATTAGCTTGAGCTTTGCAATTTCATAATATACAATATATAGCAAACGAGAATCAGCTGTACATTAAACTTGTTAAATTCAAGTCAAAAGTTTTATTAAAATCATAAATTTCAGACCTAATTTTTTGTTTTTGTATTCTTTTGCGTTTTTAAATAAAATACAAAAAATATATAAATAGTAAAATGTAATACTACTAAAATTTAAAATAAAATTGAAACAAAAAGCATTCATGTATAAATCTTTTCCGCAGAATTGATTTTTTTTGTTAGCACAGATGAAGTATTGTGTTTCACTCACAATTAGGTGTGACTGACAAGCTGAGGTTGTTTACTTGGCTAGTAGAGTGGTAGGACCGGCTGTCCCCTGCCAGATCTGGTTCCTACCGCCTGTCTAGTCAATTCGACAATAGATTAGATAGAGAACAATGAGCCTAGGATGTGATGCCATATCACTTCTACCCTGGTAAAAGACTTTAACAAATGTACCACTCTGATATGCAGCTCAAAAATATTCAACCTTATATGGAATCTACTTTTTTGTTATAACATTTTATTATTTTTTTTTATGCTTTTATATTACTTTGTTATGTGGAAATAATTATTATGTTATACACCATGCAATATTATATACAATCATAAATGGTGTCTTATGTAATAAAAGGTTTGCTTTGTGTATTAACCTTTGTCCTTTAAAAGCCTTCTAAAACATTGACAAATTTGCTAATTCCAATGCATAAAATCTAATCTAGTGAAAGGCAAACACAGGAGAATTTATATAATTTCTTAACTATACATAGAAGAATATAGAATTGTGGCCGTCAATTCAAATTTAAAAATAATAATAAAAAAAATAAAAAAACAACATTCAATTTTGTATTAATACAAACAAGGGATACTTTTCTAATAATCCAGAAGATCAGAACATGATTTTCACATTTCTTACAAATATTGCATTTGGTAAGGCATGTTTGCATTCAACACTAGAGTGTCTCTACTTGGTTCTATGCTAAACTATATAATAACTGTTGTTTACTTTTTATTGAGAAGAGGATTCCTGTGTTGTACTTATGCGGTACTGCAAACATCAACAGGGTTAATCATATATACGGAGGAGGAAGGGGGAAGGGTGTTGGGTCTATTGGCAGACAGGCTGGGAAGTAATGAACTCTATTCCTAAATGTATCATGCCTTTAGGGCTAGAGTGGTCAATTGTCCATGGAATTAACTAAACCCTGCTGTAAGATCCTGTAAAGCTGAAATGTATATGCCATACTTGCTGGGTTTATGAGAACCAGCTCCGCAAAGATTGAATTAGGCGACAAATCCCTGAGCCATAAATATTACATACAATCTGAGGACCAAACATGTTTACACTCACTACCCGTCCACACTAACTTTTATGAGTTGTATCATGTTATGGGACATATTTTAGTGTGTCTGAAAGCATTAGGTGGACTGAATTTCTTTTACTTGCATTGATAGAACAAGTCATAGGGGTTACTTGTTTAACTCAACTATTCCAACAGTTAAAAAAAAACAATGTTAATACGCTTTGTCGAAGAGCTTGTTTGACTTGCAGGGGGACCTGAGGCTCTGTTTGTTGTAGCTAATAATAATAATTAAATGAGCACATGGATGAGCTAATAAAGCTATAGAAGAGACTATTGTTGTTTGATAGAACAATAATCAGCCTATAAAACAATATTTGTTGTGTCTATAATAAAAAGATGCTTGTATATGTGAAATGTGAATTGTTCTAAAACATTTAAGATATGCTTTATATTTTGTACTGATTATTTATTGTTATTGTGAAATGTATTTGGTATTTATTTCCTATAAGGCACATAGAAGGTTAGACAAAATAACTAGAACGCCCCTGTTTTTACATAGTTACCTTGAACTCTCCCTAACATATCTCCCATCACAACTATGGTGACATAGTACATTGCTCATGTTAATAAACTTTATTGCATGTGCTGTTCTAAAAATCTAGTTTATTTAACACTCAAAAGTTTCAGAGAAATCATAGTTAAAAAAATTACATACACCCCCCCCCCCCTCCCCTTCCCCACTAAAGGGATAGTTCGGTGGAAAACAAATGTTTTCAAATTAATTGGTGCCAGAACATAAAAAGATTTGTAAATTGCTTCTATTAAAAATCTTTAGCCTTCCAGTACTTATCAGCTGCTGTATACTACAGCAAAAGTTGTGTAGCTCTTTCCAGTCTGATCACAGTGCTCTCTGCAGACACCTATATCTGTGTCAGAAACTGTCCAGATTAGAAGCAAATCCCCATAGCAAACCTCTCCTGCTCTGGACAGTTCCTGACTCAGACAGAGGTGTCAGCAGAGAGCACTGTGATGAGACAGAAAAGAACAACTCAACTTCCTTTGAAGCATACAGCAACTAATAAGTACTGGAAGGCTTAAGATTTTTAATAGAAGTAATTTACAAATCTGTTTAACTTTCTGGCACTAGTTAATTTGAATACAATTTTTTTCCTCCGGAGTATGCTGCGGGGGCGATCCACCCCACTGGGCCATCAGGGATGGTTTAAATGTCCCTTTAGGCACCGCTGTCAGCTTTGACAGCTGCGTTCTAAAGGGTTAATAGCCGGCCGCTGCAGTTGCCGCATGTCGGCTATTAATGCCGGCCCCCAGCTACAGGAATCAGCTGGGGGACGGCCGGTATGACACAGGCTCGAGTCGGGAGCCCGTGCCATCCAACGGTTGACATCTTAGGACGAGTAGGCTCGTCCTTAGATGGCAACCGTTTAATCAATGATTTTTTTTAAACACCTGAGCATTTCAGAGTAAATCATAGTGTGTCTTGATCGCACAGTCTGCACCAGTTTAATGCTGCCTGTGGTTTGGGCAACATAAAACTCCCCGTTAATGCAGAGTTGATCACAAATTTAAGGGCACCAGTATCAATGTGTTTTGGCTACAATGTGATGATGTGCTTTTCTGTCACAGAATTCCCTACCAGGGGCGCACCAACAATCACTCCCCTTTGGACTGTTGTCAGGTCTGACAATTCCCACCCCTAAAACAAATAGCTACATAACTTAGAAAAAGGTGGCACTATCGGTGATGGCTTGTTTGTTAGAAAGCATTCAACGTGACTGTGTTAAAATAGGGGTGTTCTAGTTATTCTGTCCAACCCTTGTGGAACATACTGGCCACACACGCTATCAACATACCTATCAGTATTTTAAGGGGCTCGCCTAAGATTAAAACTTATCCACTGGGAACCCTATTAATCACATGAATGGATGGTAATTCGTCATAAATAAAGCAACAGCACACATGCTCAAGAACTGCTCCATTTATCCTCTATGGATATTCTGAATAACGTTGAGTGCTGAACTCTGCTATTTTCAGAAGACCCATAGACAGTGAACAGAATTGTGGCCAAGCATGTGCGCTGCTGCCTCATTATATCTGTGAGGAATTGACTGATTTTGTGGGTCCCAGCAGTCGGATCCCCATTTATCAGCTAGTTATTCCTTATTTTGTAGATTGGGTATGGCTTTTAACTTTATGACAACCTCTTTAATAGAATACATAAATTTTGTCTATGTGCAGAACAGTATTACCATTAATTTTCTTAATTCTGTTTTCATGTTCTTTCAAAATCTCAGTTACTGGATATGTGAGAAAGAATAATGAAATGGCTTTTATTTTCTTTGCGATAGCACACTTCCTGGATAATGTCTCTTTAATGGGAAAAGATTTGACAAACTTCTAACAGTGCACTATACATGAGGTTAAGAACAAATAAAGTGAAAACATGTGCTTGATGGTATCTGCTGTTTGAATTAGAAATTCTCAAGTTTGTTTTAGGAGAAATTCTCAAGTTTGTTTTATGAGTAACACTGCATGTCCTACTGCAGTGTCACTGCAGACATATGAAAAATTGCTAAACCTTTTAGATGCAAGATTAAAGGAAATCTGTCACTAGTGTCACCTGCACTAACCTGTCGGTACTGACAGGTAGTGCAGGTGACAGTGATGACAATGGTACTTACCTTGTCCCGTTCTGTGCAGGGGCTCTCCGGTAATCTTGTCCATTAGCTTCAGCTCCGGGGCCAGCTTGGAGCACGGATGGAGCTTAGTTACGTCACCACTGCTGTTCTCCAACAGTGGGACCCAGCAGAGAGCAACAGCAGTGACGTCACTAAGCTCTGCCCATGACCCAAGCCGGGTTCCCGAAGCTGAAGCTAACCGACAAAATTAACGGAGATCCCCTGCCCTGGACAGGACAAGGTAAGTGCCGTTCTCTTCAGTGTCACCTGCACTACCTGTTGGTACCGACAGGTTAGTGCAGGTGACACTGGTGACAGATTTCCTTTAGGGCTAGGATGAAAAGACTTTGACTTGCCCACCGGTAGACCAAGGATTATCCAGTAAACTCTTGGGGCAGCATGTTGGTACAGTGGCTCCTAGGTTTAAATTCAATCAATGGCAACCATGTTGGGCGAATAAGTGTTCAGCCAATGGCTATCTTGTGTGTATGGTTACCTTATGTTGGAGTGGCAGCACCCTCGGTCTTTCAGTCTTTGATTCTCGCTTACCCAAGTACATTTGTTTGTTTTTGATGTTGTAGCGATTGTTCTTCAATGTATTTTGCATTAGACGCACTTGTGATGGTGATGCCATTTTTTGATGTGTTTATTCCTCTTTTAATCATATGTATTACATATATTATAATGTCTTGTCTTTTTTAATTTAATAAAATGTTTGAATAATATTTACTTCAAATGGCTTACTTTCCTATTGTTTGGTAGTTCATGATTTTGGAGTCTGTTAACACTATGCTGTTTTACAGCAGGGGCCTTTGTTTGTTACATTTATTTTTCCTGTTTATGCTGCTTTAGGCTTTGGTTTTTCAATAGCAACCAAGAAAGACTGATAGGTTAACTATCCTCCTATGAAATTGGCCCTAGTTTGTTTAAGAATGGGAAACTAGACTGTGAGCCCCATTGGGGACAGGGACTGATGAGAATATTTATGATCTTGTTACAGCACTGCAACACCTGATAGTTCTGTATAAGCAACAAAGAATTTAACACAATAATATTGTAAAGCACTATATGGGCCCAGAATGTCATATAATATATACAGTATGCTACATACGCTTGCTAAGCTTTTTCTGTATCTCGAATATAAGTCAATGAAAAATGATTGTGCTTGCACCTTTCTGTGGTTCTTAAAATTGATTAGGGTCCTGGGATAAAACTATAAATTTACAGAACCTGCATTTGTAAATTGTTTTCAGTGCTAAACATAGCGCTTTTTTAATTAAGAATAGCACATTTAGGTTTTTAGCACCTCCATATAACAATTTGCTTATCGGCAATAATAGATACATAATTAAAATAAGTACGCAATATTTACGAAGACATAATAGCACAAGCACAGCCTCACCCAGAGCTAAAATGTTTTTGAGCCAACATTTATATTAAACGCAGGAACATGTCCCTGCAGTAGAAGGCCTTTTACGTTTTGATCAGTCAATGTCCGAGTGCCGTGATTAGTAGGAAGCAGTGCACAGCTAAGTGCTTATCTCCACATCTCACTTCTCAAAGCAGTAGACTATGAAGTCTGTCTCCTGTAGTTAGAAGAAAGATGTGGAGAGATGTGCTTAGCTGAGTACTGCTCCCTGCTCATCCTAAGGATTCATGGGGGTCTCAGCACCCAGATCCTGACCAATAAAACCTTTTGATGTCTATGACATGTCAAAAGTTTTTTTTTAAGGACATTAACAAGATCAGCTGACAAGAGAGAAAATGCTCATTCGTTGTCTGATCATATTGGTTATACAGGCCTTAAAATCCTTGTTTGTCAATTGCACATCTCCCCCATGGATTAGGGGATGTGTGTCTGACGATGATTAAATTGAAGGGCAACCTAGATGATCCAGCAATCGTTCATGCACAATGATTGAGCAGTGCAAAAGGCTCAATAAGTCCCAATTGGCTACATCA
The DNA here is from genome assembly GCF_029499605.1 of Hyla sarda. Lineage (NCBI taxonomy): Eukaryota > Metazoa > Chordata > Amphibia > Anura > Hylidae > Hyla > Hyla sarda. The sequence continues at coordinate 112,346,970 of NC_079195.1, forward strand.
GCATTCATTTCCAGCACTTGTCGCCCCATCTAAAAAAGGGCCCTAAGGCATCTTTTTCACTTCGATTCCTCAAGAAGCATTCTGTTATCTAAAGTGTATGGCTTAAGTTTCTAAAAGTTGATAACTAATAGGATATTGTAAATTATGGCATATCATTGCCCTTTGGTCTGTATTTAAAAAAAAAATTCAAGTATTAGGAACATGTTATCAGCACACATTTATTAACTTGTGTTAGAGATCCAGGGTCATTTAGTTCATTTTTAATATTTATGACTTTTTTCAAATTTAGAATGTGTAAAGTATATGTTATGATTGTGCAACCTTGACCATAAACTTTGTTTCACACATTCCTTCAGTGTATGTACTTAAAACCTAGAATAATCTGGTTTCACAGGCAGGGTATATCCACTCCTTAGACCGGTAATACCACAAAAACACACAAGCCTTGACTGAAGTAGGTGTGAAATCTGAGTTCACATTTGGAAATTATAATGGTCACCAGTCTAGATGCTTACATCTTATTCTGTTCAGGAAATAAGTTTGTTTCATGTTTATCTTTTGTTAAATATTTTTTATCTTGTTTACTTTAATGAGAGGTAGAATAGATTACTTGTTAAAAAGGGGTTATCCATCAATATAGAAACATAGCTGCTTTTTACTAAAAACAGCGCCACATCTTTCTTAGGTTGTGTAAGGTATTACAGTTCTGCTTCTTTCGCTTCAATTGAACTGAGCTGCAATAGCACATACAAACTAAATACAAGTTTGGCACTGTTTTTGGAAGAAAGCAGCTTTGTTTATTTAACCCTGGATAACTTCATTTAGATTAAATTTGGTCCATTCGTATAGGGGGAGATTTATTAAAATCTGCACAGAGGAAAAGTTGACCAATTGCCGATAGCAACCAATCAGGTCACTTCTTTTATTTTCCAGAGGCCTTTTCAAAAATGAAAGAAGTGATCTGATTGGTTGCTATGGGCAACTGGTCAACTTTTCCTCTACACAGGTTTTAATAAATCTCCAACATAGTCTTCGCCTCCCTGAATACCATATATTTACCTCATTGTACAAACTAAGAGGGGCATTTATAAAACACTGGTGTGAATTCTTAATTGTTTTAGAGCACAAAAGTTGCGGCAATAGTTGCGGACCTGCGCCAAATTTATCACACGGCGCAATGAATTTCGCTGATGTAACTACTAAAAAAAGTCGCAGATTTTGTGCGGACGTGCAACTTTTGTGGGAAAAGTCGCGTATACCCTGACTAGAAAGTCGCACAGGAAATGTAGGGCAGGGCTGAATTGACCTGAGAAACCATCTATTTCTGGGATTGTGCGACATTTTTGTGGCAATTTTTAGACATTCGCACTTAGTATATCAGTGACCACTGCACAAAGTGCTCTTAATGGGTAAAAATCATGAGTACGTTTTTAAAGCAATTGTCGCACAAAAAGTTGCATGGACCCATTGTGCGACATTTTGTGCAACAAACATATAGAAAAAAGCCATTTTAAATGCTTTCTAAATGTCTTGATAAATCCCTCCCTAAATGTTTACAGATGGACCTTCTTGAATCATGATCATTAGGGGGGGTAACTAGACTGCTTTTGGGGACGTATTGTAAACAACACTGCTGGCCAAGGTGATGTTAGCAGGGAAAAGATGTGGGAATATGTGACAGTAGCTAATATTGTAGTAACAGATAAAGATCTGCCTGTCTCCATAGAAAGGTTTAACTGTGCACTTTAAAGGGGTTGTCCAGGAGAAGAACAAAAAAAGATCTGCCTTTTCCTCTACAAACAATCCCATGTGTCTCCATGGGCTGTGTCTAATGTTACCCCCATCCCAAATAAAGTGAATAGGACTGAACTGTAATACAACACTGAGGCCAAGAGTGGCAACCACCTTATTGACAACAGTAAGGTATGTGGCTCAGTCAAATATGTGTTTATTTCCATATCTCCTGGTCTCCCCACCCAGGAGTGACAGGGAGATAAACAGAGACTTTATCTAAGCCACAAGGAAAACAATAAAGTCATGACATCTGTCATTAAAGTCAAAGAATTTCTCCCAGAAAATACAAAAGGTGCCCATAGGTAACCAGCTGAATTCATCACAATCAGCCAACTGTCTAATGCAGTGTTTCTCAAGTGCGGTACTCAAGACCCCACAACAGGTCATATTTTCTGGATTTCCTTAGTCTTTCACAGGTGCTATAATTATGGTCAGTGAATCAGGCATCACCACAGTTATATCACCTGTGAAAGACTAAGGAAATCCTGAAAACATGACCTGTTGGGGGGTCTTGAGAACCGTGCTTGAGAATCACTGGTCTAATGTGTTTGGGGGTCACCCAGTGGCGGATCCAGAGTCTAGACTTGTGAGGGGCACTATCCGGCTATTTTCCGTGTCGACAGTATCCTGACAGTGGAGCGCCAACAGAACAGAACATTTCTTAGACCGCTCAGAAATGTGCCATCTTAACCCCTTAAGGACATATGACGTACTGGAACGTCGTGTGTCTGCTCCCTATCTATAACGCGGGGCCACGGCGGGGACAACGGCCGGGACCCGTGGCTAATAGCGCGCGGCATTGATCGCGGTGCCGCGCGCTATTAACCCTTTAGACGCGGCGTTCAAAGTTGAACGCCGCGTCTAAAGTGAAAGTGAAAGTATGCCGGTTAGCTCAGTGGGCTGTTCGGGATAGCTGCGGCGAAATCGCGGCATCCCGAACAGCTTACAGGACAGCAGGAGGGTCCCTACCTGCCTCCTCGCTGTCCGATCGCCGAATGACTGCTCAGTGCCTGAGATCCAGGCATGAGCAGTCAAGCGGCAGAATCATCAATCACTGGTTACCTATGAGAAACCAGTGATCAATGATAAAGATCAGTGTGTGCAGTGTTATAGGTCCCTATGGGACCTATAACACTGCAAGAAAAAAGTGGGAAAAAAGTGAATAAAGATCATTTAACCCCTTCCCTATTAAAAGTTTGAATCACCCCCCTTTTCCCATAAAAAAAACACAGTATAAATAAAAAATAAACATATATGGTATCGCCGCATGCGGAAATGTCTGAATTATAAAAATATATCATTAATTAAACCGCACGGTCAATGGTCAAATTCCAAAGTCCAAAATAGTGCATTTTTGGTCACTTTTTATATCATGAAAAAATGAATAAAAAGCGATCCATAAGTCCTATCAATGCAAAAATGGTACCACTAAAAACTTCAGATCATGGCGCAAAAAATTAGCCCTCATACCGCCCCATACACGCAAAAATAAAAAAGTTATAGGGGTCAGAAATGACAATTTTAAACATATTAATATTCCTGCATGTAGTTATGATTTTTTCCAGAAGTACGACAAAATCAAACCTATATAAGTAGGGAATCATTTTAATTGTATGGACATACAGAATAAAGATAATGTGTCATTTTTACCTAAAAATGTACTACGTAGAAACAGAAGCCCCCAAAAGTTACAAAACAGCGGGTTTTTTTTCAATTTTGTCTCACAATGATTTTTTTTCCCGTTTTGCCATCGATTGTTGGGCAGAATGACTGATGTCATTACAAAGTAGAATTGGTGGCGCAAAAAATAAGCCATCATATGGATTTTTAGGTGCAAAATTGAAAGAGTTATGATTTTTTAAAGGCAAGGAGGAAAAAACGAAAATGCAAAAACAGAAAAACCCTCGGTCCTTAAGGGGTTAAACACATGTCTATTCTTTCTGCGGACATCAGATTTGAATTTCTGCACCAGATGTTTCCAGACAGAAATTCTGCTATGTGAATTCTTCTTTATGTACATACATAGATCTATCATACACACACATCTATCATACATACACATATCTTTCATTCATACATATATACATATACACATCTATCATACATACACACATCTATCATACACATATCTATCATACATACGTACATTTATCATATACACACATCTATCATACATACATCATACATACACATCTACTATACATATACACATGATACATACACACATATCTTTCATACATACACACATCTACCATACATACACACATCATACACACACACATCTATCATACACAAATACATCTATCATACATTTTATGGTTTAGGTGAGGTCAATTGCCCTGTTGCCCCCCTTGGATCCACCACTGAGGTCACCAGTTGGGAAAAAGAAGAAATTTAACATGACTAATTATTTGTTGCTTTGGTAAATATGGAGCTGCCAGATGTGTCTAGCAGTAGCTCATTCTCTTTTCCCCAATGAAAACATGTGCATCTAAAGTACTTGGAAAATGTAAGGTAATGAAAGTTCTCTATGCTGGTTAATGGTTAGACCAGTTTGTAGAGTGATTTAGTGTGTGCCATTGCATTAACCTCTTAAGGACCAGGCCCATTTTTGTTGTTGCCTTTCCTTTTTTTTCTTTTCGCCCTTTAATAGCCATAACTCTTATTTTTCCGCCTTTGCTCGTTAAGAGATAAAGGTGATAATGATATAATATATTGACAAGATAAGCTATGATATTTGGTCTATTGGCGATCCTACTCTCAAGAACCCCACTGTAACGCCGAGCACTCCGGTCCCCGCTCCTGGACCGGAGCGCTTACGGCTTGTGTCCCCAGGCAGCGCTCCGGCGTCTCAGCGTGTGCGCCCCCGCTCACCAGGGCGTGCGCGCGTGCATCGGGACTCTTAAATATAAAGGGCCAGTGCACCGGTGATTGGTAAATGGTCCAAAGTGGTTTATTAAGGGTTAAGGTTTGTGAGAGGCAGTGCTGTTTGGACTTAATTAGGCCTCACCTGTGCACTGCCTCTAAGTACCATCTCCTCCCACAGCCTCCTGCCGGATCTTTGTTGCCTTGAGCCTTGAGTTCCCAGGCCTGTTGCCGTACCCGTTGCTACTGACTACCGCCTGTGAACCGTTTCTGCCTGCCCTGACCATTTGCTTCGTCCGACTACGCCTTTGCCTGATCCTCTTGTACCTTGTCTTATCTCAGCAGCCAGAGAGGTTGAGTCACTACTGGGTGGAACGACCTGGGGGTTACCTGCCGCAGCAAGTCCATCCTGCTTTGCGGCGGGCTCTGGGGAAGACCAGTAACTCCTTAGACTCCGTTCCCCTGGTACGGCCCACGTCATCACCTCTCTGGCTCAGCGGATCCACCACCAGCCTCCGCTACCAGCCCAGATCCTGACACCCACACTTCCTTAGGATGACCAAGACAAAGGTCTTTTTTGGCATTTCTCTGCTGTGACAGTACAGGGAACTGCAAAACAGTGCCATTTAATTGCCTCAATATTTTGAGAATGTAAGAAGGACCTGGTATTTGGATCCTACAGATCAGGGAGTGTTAGCATCTTTAAACTATGCTATTACTTTATATGGTGGAAAAATCTTTGCAACATGCTCTTATCTAAAACAAGTCTCATATTCATTAAAAGAGAAACTGGCAACCGGTTCACCTGCACTAATCCCAATACACTGGGTTATAGTACGGGTGAACTGGATTAAAATTAGGTATAATTTACTTGGATCCGCAGTCCGGTTCCAGAGATAGACCAGTTATTAGATGACATTGATATTATGTTAATCACAGACTTCGCGCAATGAAGGCAGGACCCAGCAAGCAGGCAGGGATGCTGGGTATGCCAGGTCCCATCTCCAAAGGCAATGATTAACATATTATCAGTGCCAGCTAATAATGGGACTATCTTCGGAACTGGACCTCTGATCCGAGTAAGCTAGTGTTAGACATATCAAATGTAGGGCAGTAGTACGAGAGGTCTCCATCAAGGACACAATGTTGCAGTGTGAGAGTGAGTTGAAAGTCCTCCTCACATTGTGACATAAAGCGTAGCTTCTGTTCTTTAGGGGCATTGAGATGACCATAATATAGAGAAAAGAGACCTTTACACAAAAGGTGTGTACAGGGCTCTAGATTCAAAAACGGTAGGGGAAAAGACCCTGATCCTAAAGCCACCGTACCTAAGTACAGGAAAATTTGATGGATTGAAAAGACTCAGATGAAGGTGGATACAATTGGTCAATGAAGGCCTCAGTAGTCAATAACCTCTTACGTACTATATAGCCAAAAAGTTTGGTCAGTTTTTTATCCTGGAAAATTAGACTTCATGGTAATCAGGTTCAGGGTTTTGCTTTTAAGAGTGAGGGACCTTGAAGATTCTAAAGGTATCTCTGTATATTTGGAATTACATTAATTTCTACACATATCTTTATGTTAGCTCAAGAAAAAACACTTCTCACTTATGAAGCCCTCTGGCAAACAGTCTCTAGGAACATGGTTACTTAAAGATTTTGTGAAACTCTGTATATATTTACTTAACCCAAGGTATTATATGTTCCTTACTTCAGACAGTATTCACCTCTGGACAGTAAGATGAGCTACAAATCCTATACCTGCTATATGTTTTATGCCAAGAGTCTCTTGTCTCTGCAATAATCCAAGATGGAGATTGCATTCGTATGCGCACATATGTAGGACATGTTCAGCTTTAGTCATTGAAGTTAAAGGGGTACTCTGGTGGAAAACAGTGGGTTTTTTTTCATATAAACTGGCTCCAGAAAGTTTAACAGATTTGTAAATTACTTCTGTGAAAAAATCTTCATCCTTCCAGTACTTATCAGCTGCTGTATACTACAGAGGAAGTTGAGTTGTTCGTTTTTTGTCTGACCACAGTGCTCTCTGCTGACACTTCTGTCCGTGGTAGGAATTGTGCAGAGTTAGAGCCAATCTTCGTAGCAAACCTCTCCTCCTTCTGGCAGTTCCTGACAGGTGTCAGCAGAGAGGACTGTGGTCAGACTGTAAAGAACTACTCAACTTCCTCTGGAGCATACAGCAGCTTATAAGTACTGGAAGGATTAAGATTTTTTTAATAGAAGTCATTTACACATCTGTTTACTTTTCTGGCACCAGTTGATTAAAAAAAAAAATTTCCACCGGAGTACCCCTTTAATGCGTGTGACAGGAAAAAGTTTCATAGCATCAAATAACAATCGAAAATGAAAAAAACATGCTACAAACACCCTCCAAAACTGCTGCTAAAAATGAAAAAATAAAATACATAAAATTCATGTACTTTGCTGTACTTTACTAACTTAATTGTTGTGACTTATGTATTCCTCCTACTATGCTCGAATCGACAGCTTTGTTAATACCATGGCACATTTTCCACGGTGGTGCTAGGCTTATGGCGAGGAATCAGCAGATCACATAGGCATGTTGTTTACAGGAGACTGTATGTAGAGCAGCAGAGGGCAGGTCCGTGGGAGCGTCACGGTGGGCGGTGATGGATGTGCTTACGCAGGAGCTGAACTGTCATACAGTACAGAGAGTTCTCAAGCAGTAGAATAACACAAATGCTATGTTCCAAAGCCTCAGACCTTGTACAAGGAGGATAAAAGATGGACATGGCAACGTTTTCTTTTTTTCCCTATTCACGCTACAGGACATATCGACTAATTGGGAGGAAAAAAAAAGGAAAATGCCATACGCACACTGTGAAAGCAGAACAAAAAATCCTTTCATTTGCAGAGTACAGATTGTTCTTCCATACTCTATGTCTAGTAATAATACAACGTAACACAAAATAGAATTGTACCTCAATTTGCTCCGCATTATATGTAATATTACCTCTAATGGTTCTATGTTTTTTATTAGGCAGTTGCAAAAACAAACGATTGGCTAAGGAGCTTACGCGAATATTTTTCTGTATTTGTTCAACTGATCACAACAGATTGGACAAATGATACATTCCCCAATGTGTGGCTTTCCAACTGTTGCAAAACTCCAACTCCCATCGTGCCCTGACAGCCTTCGGCTGGAGAGTCACACGTTTTGGAACGTATCATTTGTCCAAAATGTTGTGATCATGTAAAAGGTACAGTTAGAGGGAGTGCATAAAACATAACTTTTAATAGTCACATAAGATAAAACAACCACCTGGATAACACAAATTGTAGTATAGTGGTAAATATGTATTATCGGATGTACAACGGGCCCAACACCACTATTAAAAAAAGGGATACCTGCAGTAAGTAGGTAACCAAAATGTATCGCATCTCATACACCACAATGATGCACCGCTCTAATAGGTCCCCCTACGTGTTTCAGCCTACCAGTTATTGTGGCTTTATCAGGGGCACATGAGAGACAGTGAGGTGTACAGAGGTGTGCCTTGGTAAGTATATAGGCACACACAATATATGTGCGCGCGCCATTCATCAGAGCCGTTAAAGGGGTATTCCAGGATTTTTTTTTTATTTGACTATGCTACAGGGGCTGTGAAGTTAGTGTAATCCATAATATAGTGTCTGTACCTGTGTGTGATGTTTTTTTCACAATTCTTCTGTGATTTTCACCCCACTATTTAGTTTTAACAGCATACAAAATGACTGTTGTCTCAGATTTTTCCCAGCTTGCAATGCGGCCGAGACCTGACTCACTAGTCAGTTGATGACAGGGAGCCTGTCTGCTTCAATGGGTGGAGGGGTCACTAGGTGGAAGAGAGATCAATCTGCAACTAATGCCACAGCTGTAGACACCCTGATTGAAAACCACAGGTCTTTTGTTTCAATGGGTGGGGGGTGGCTGATGTGTGGGAGGGAGGAAAATGGCATTGTGGGATTTGTAGTAAAAAAAACATAAGTCAAACAGGAAATACCAGTTCACAAAAAGCTAGCCCCAGTATTATGGTAATCTCACAACATAGCCATTTATCCTTCCTAAGCATGTACACTACTGTCTGCCAGGTATGTACTAAAATCACCTTATGGTGGAGAACACCTTTAAGTCAGAAGATGCATCTGGTCCTACGTATGTGCATCTGCAGTGGCAGGGAGCTGTGCTGTGCTGCTGGCTCTAACGCACATCTGGATCATGTAAAAGACCCAGTGATCAGTCAACATCTTTGGTGCAGGTCTAAAAATTGTTTGTTATTAGAACACCCCCCATGTTAAACAAGAAATGTGTTAAATAAACGCCTTAAATAATAAATGGCCCCATAAACAATCTCATGACAAATCGCTCCTGCCAATTGGGTCATCTAAATGGTACTTAAAACAAGCCCCAATTTACTTTGTAAAGTCGATCAGCTCTATATTCTGCCCGAGTACAAGGACTCTGAGCCTAATGTGTAAATCTCAGGGGTAGAATTACTATAGTAGTGGCCATATCTCTGCTACACAACACAGCAGCTCAGGAAACCCTGACTTAAAGGGGTACTCCAGTGCTTGCACATCTTATCCCCTATCCAAAGGATAGGGGATAAAATGCCTGATCACGGGAGTCCCGCAGCTGGGGACGCCCGTGATCATGCACGCGGCACCCTGTTTGTAATCAGTCCCCGGAGCGTGTTCGCTCCGGGTCTGATTACGGTCGACCGCAGGGCCGGCGGCGTGTGACGTCATGCCTCTGCCCCCATGTGATGTCACGCTCCGCCCCTCAATGCAAGCCTACGGGAGGGGGCGTGATAGCTATCACGCCCCCTCCCGTAGACTTACATTGAGGGGCGGAATGTGACGTCACACGGGGGCGGAGCGTGATGTCACACGCCGCCGGCCCTGCGGTCGACCGTAATCAGACCCGGGGGGGAAAACACGCTCCGGGGACTGATTACAAACGGGGTGCCGCGTGCATGATCACGGGCGTCCCCAGCTCCGGGACTCCCGTGATCAGGCATCTTATCCCCTATCCTTTGCATAGGGGATAAGATGTGTAAGCACCGGAGTACCACTTTAAATGCCTGAAACTTAATACAAACCATTATCATTTATGTTACTTAAAGGAGTACTCCGCTGCACACATCTTATGCTTTGGCAGGGGACCCCCGAGATCTCCGCTGCGGCACCCCAGTCAATCGGTGCATGGAGCGAACTCCGCTCTGTTCCAGATGACTGGCAATAACAGCGGCAAGCCTTTCACCTCTATGGGAGGAGGGTGACAGCTATGTACTAGCCGTCACTCCCCCTCCCATAGACATGAATGGAGGGGCCGTGGCATGACATCCCAAATGCGGAAGCTGCAAGCCACTGCCAGCCCAGAGATCGCGGGGGACACTCACAATCTAACATCTTATCCCCTATCCTTTAGATAGGGGATAAGATGTGTGTAGGGGAGTACCCCTTTAAAGGTTAGGGGAAGGAGTGACAATGCTGAAGGGCACAGCAATGTGTTGTAACAGTCCTGCTGGACAAGACTGTATCAGTACGACCTATAGTCTCTATGAAATATCTTCCGATTTAGTAGACCTTTATTTTAAAAAAGCATTTGCACTATAAAAATCCCCAGTAATAAAAGGATATTGACAGACATTTATCAACCGATTTACTCAAGTTTTTTCGCATAAAATTCGCAATTATGCCACCGTCTTTTTTCGTGCGACAATCTGCCACGAGAGTGAGAAAAGCATTTTTTTTTTCAAATCAGCGTACATAAGCATTTTTACAATTTTGACTTGCCATACTCAGAAATTTATCAACCGCGACATTCACAAAAAAGTCCCTAAGGCTTTAAAAACCTACTGAATATATTCGAGCCAAAGCTTGGCTTAACTAAAAGAAACTGACTATTGTTTTTGCTTAGGTGAGAAAAAACTCCCGCTTTTGCTTACCTGCGAAAAATGTATTTACACAGTGCAACAATATAGTAAAATTGTCGCACATAAGCAGAATGGAAGTGAAAAAAAAGAAACTAAAAAATAGCATACATAAGCAAACTTTCATAAATGCCCCTCATTGAGTTTAGGATAGTCTCTGTTTCTGGCAAAGCTGTGTGCTTTTAAAGGGGTACTCCGCTGCCCCAGCATTCGGAACGTTATATTCCGAAACACTTGGAGTGGTCGGCAGGGGTCGAGACATCACGGCTACGCCCCCTCAATGCAAGTCTATGGGAGGGGGCGTGATGGTGACCGCGCCCCCTTTCATAGACTTGCATTGAGGGGGCATGGCGTGACATCACGAAGGGCGTGGCCGTGAAGTCACGATCCCCGCAGCCCTAAATGAATTCAGGGTACTGCATAGAGATCTCCGGGGATCTTGCAGCTGAATAGGGGATAAAATGTCTAGGGGCGGAGTACCCCTTTCAGAGACTTCATAGATTTCTGAATATCAAGATACTCTAGTTACAGTAAACACCATCCATCCATTCTTTGTGGATGCAAAATAAGCCGTATCATAGGCTCATAAGGGGAGATTTATCAAAATCTGGGTAGAGGAAGAGTGGCGCAGTGGCCCATAGCAGCCATGGGCATCTACTCTATTTTTCCTCTACACAGGTTTTGAGAAATCTCCCACTAGTTTTTAAAAAGGTCTAATATCCTGCAAATACTCAGTCACTTACTGATTGTTACTGGGAGTGATCTGTCAGCTGTTATTTTAGTGTGCTGTGTTTTTAATGGCAACACTTTATACATGTATGCCACTTATACATTGGTACACTCCCTTGTTCACATTCTGCATATGACTGGATAGCTCCATCAAAACATGTTTACGAGAATAAATGCAGTAAAGACGTCTCACTGCTCTCATTATAAGTGAGGAAAGATGTTGATCCAGTATTTTCAAGCTTTCTGTTATTGTGACCATAAACATCACAGGTACTAGTTCTCATGATCCAGTATTTATAAAGTTATTTTCAGAAGAAATAGCCTTATAGGGGTACTCCAGTGGAAAAGGTTTTTTTTTTTTTTTTTTTATTTATCAACTGGTGCCAGAAAGTTAAACAGATTTGTAAATTACTTCTATAAAAAAATCTTAATCCTTCCAATACTTATTAGCTGCTGAATAATACAGAAGAACTTCTTTTCTTTTTGAAACACAGTGCTCTCTGTTGACATCTCTGTCCATTTTAAGAACTGTCCAGAGTAGGAGAAAATTCCCACAGAAAACAGATGCTGCTCTGGACAGTTCCTAAAATGGACAGAGATGTCAGCAGAGAGCATTGTGGTCATGATTTAAGCAGAGAGCTCTGTGTTCCAAAAAGAATAGAATTTCCATTGTATTATTCAGCAGCTAATAAGTACTGGAGCAAATCCCCATAGCAAACCTCTCCTGCACCGGACTGCTCCTGACACAGACAGAGGTGTAAGCAGAGAGCAGAGCAGACTGGAAAGAACTACACAACTTCCTATGGAGTATACAGCAAATGATAAGTACTGGAAGGATTAAGATTTCTCTATAGAAGCCATTTACAAATCTGTATAACTTTCTACCTCCAGTTGATTTGAAAACACTTGTTTTCCATCGGAGTACCCTTTTATTGAAACTATGGAGATGTTAGATTTTCCTGCAGTCTGGATAGGAACATTCCCTAAAACACTGTATTATAGATCAGCTCTGGAAGTAATTCCTTGACTGTAAGACGATTCATTAAACATAAGTTACTTTTGTAGACATTCTAATAGAAAACAACACAATTGTTTTTGTCTTGCAGACTCTTATAAAAGAAAAAAAAGTAGCAATATAATTACTTAAATGTGAAACTGCAGGTTTGTGAAATACATATTGATGCACACTGAAGGAAAGTCGTCTTATATTACACAAATAACATCTGTTTCTTCCTTCAGGCACTGGTTAACCCTGTACAGAAAGGTGAGCTTCAAGATCCATCTCTGCCTAATGCCTGTAGGTCTATGTTTGCACAACATTCTGAGTGTATACAGATAAGACTTACTTTGTTTCTCTAAATATAAAAAAAAAAAAAGTATTATAGCATTTTGTAATAAAAATAATATGTTGTTGGGGCAGGAGGAAAATGATATAAGAATAAAGCCTGGTTAATTCTTCTATCTTGCTTGCAGTAACTGCAGGCAAGTGGGACAAACTTTCTTACCCCTTAAATGGGTACTCCGCCCCTAGACATCTTATCTCCTATCCAAAGGATAGGGGATAAGATGTCAGATCGCGGGGGTCCCGCCGCTGGAGACCCCCGGGATCTCGGCTGCAGGACCCACCTGTTGCGGCCTCCGGAAACGCTGGCGGCTTCGGCTCCCGACCACAGTGACATGAGATCGTGACGTCACAACTCCACCCCGTGTGACGTCAAGCCCCGCCCCTCAATGCAAGTCTATGGGAGGGGTGTGACAGCTGCCATGCCCCCTCCCATAGGCTTGCATTGAGGGGGCGGAGCGTGATGTCACACGGGGGTGGAGCCGTGACATCACAATGCTTCGGCCCCGTGATCGACAGTAATCAGACCCGGAGCGAACACGCTCCGGGGACTGATTTTAACGGGGGGCGGCGTGCAAGATCACGGGGGTCCCCAGCGGCGGGACCCCCATGATCAGGCATCTTATCCCCTATCCTTTAGATAGGGGATATGATGTCTAAGCGCTGGAGTACCCCTTTAAGGCAAACATGTCAAATTGTGTTGCCTATACAGAAGTCTTCATAGTAGAATCTATATTAACCCCTTCAGAACCCCAGTAAGCATTCACCTGACTGGTCTCCCATCCCCTCAACCAACTTGGACCGCTTTAAAGGGGTTGTCAAGTTTGGAATGCTTATTGTCATATACTCTTTTAGGGAATTTTAAGTTAAAGGTGTACTCTGGTGGAAAACTTTTTTTTTTATTTTTTTAAATCAACTGGGGCCAGAAAGTTAAACATATTTGTAAATTTCTTCTATTAAAAATCTTAATCCTTCCAGTACTTATTAGCTGCTGAATACTACAGAGAAAATTCATTTCTTTTTGGAACACAGAGCTCTCTGCTGAATCATGAGCACAGTGCTCTCTGCTGACATTTCTGTCCATTTTAAGAACTGTCCAGAGTAGGAGAAAATCCCCATAGCAAACATATGCTGCTATGGACAGTTCCTAAAATGGACAGAGATGTCAGCAGAGAGCACTGTGGTCGTGATGTCAGCAGAGACCACTGTGTTCCAAAAAGAAAATAATTTTCTCTCTAGTATTCAGCAGCTAATAAGCACTGGAAGGATTAAGATTTTTTTTAATAGAAGTAATTTACAAATCTATTTAACTTTCTGGCACCAGTTGATTAAAAAAAAAAAAAAAAAAAAAGTTCATGGTTCAGGATCCTTGTTCTCAGTCCCTCAGGATCAACAAGTTGGAAACCTCTTTAAAAGGGTACTCTGCTGCTCAGCATTTGGAACAAACTGTTCTGAATGCTGGAGCCGGTGTCGGGAGCTTGTGACATCATAGCTGTCACGCCCCCTCCCTTAGACTTGCATTGTGGGGGCAGGGCATGACATCATGATGGGACGGGGCTATGATGTCACGAGCTCCTGGCGCCGACTCCAGCATTTAGAACAATTTGTTCCAAATGCTGAGCAGCGGAGTACCCCTTTAAACACAGAAGCATACATCATAGAGTTTTGGATGGCCATAGTGGGGCTGGGGCAGCTGACAATCACTTTGTGAACAATAAAATAGTTTTCATGCATATCCCTACATTTCAGTCCTTTTTCATTCACATTAGGACAAATATGATTAAATCATGAACTCCTATGCAAGCATGGGGTCTCATATACACATAGGAAACACTTTTTGGAGCTATTTGCATTATTGCAATGTATTAATGCAAACCTACCTATCAGGTCAAAAAGAGGGACAATTAGGTAACAAAGAGTATAGTGTTTTGGGACAAAAGTTTGGAACAAAACACCAGATATTGTTTGGGGTATGAAATAGTTTTATTGGCGTATATTATTCTGCTTGCTGTAGAGCTGTTTTTGTATTTGTTGCATCATAAAGTCATAACATTGTTGCACTATTTAGACATTACAAAAGTTCAACATGCTATATTCAGAATACCAGGAAAGTTCAGGACTCCAGGCTGCAAGCCAGGCTTCTCTGCACATGTAATGTTCTTAGAATGAGCTTAACAACAACACAAGCCCTGAGGCACTTCCCGACGTATTTGTTTTCATGCCTAATAGTTTAACTGCTTGTGTTCAATCGTTCACCCAGAGAGTATGTTCTATGCACACACAGCCTCTGCTTGTATGTCAGGGAACTGCATGGAGCTGCTCTATTTACTAGGTGGAGTAGCAATAGGTGGAGAGCAGATGTGGGGACATGAAATATCCTGCTTCAGGTCTTTTCAAGCTGATTTGGGGGGAAAAAACAGCTAACCACATTGGCTAATAGAAGGGGGCCTAAAGAAGTGAACCCCTTCTGTGACATTCACATGCCCTATTAGTAGGGATGTCCCAATACCATTTTTTTAAGACCGAGTATAAGTACTGATACTTTAATTCTAGTACTCGCCGATACCAATTACGAGTACTTTTATTTTAAAGGGAATCTGACACCAGCGTGACCGGGTTTCTGGTGCTGCATACTGTGCTGATATGTGGGTTCCTTGTGTACTGCTGTAGTATGAGCCAAGATTTCTCTCTTCTCCATTGGGCAGAACAGGGAATTTGCATTGTCGGCGAGACCGATGACTGATGTTCACATGGTAAGCAGAGGTAGAAACCCGGTCCCCTACCTATAAATTCAAGTTAGTGCAGGTGACAATTGCTGTAAGATTGCCTTTAATAGTAGGTAGTATCCCCTTGCAGACATTAGCAGCAGCCCCCCTGTAGAATGCAGCCCCTTGTAGACAGCAGCCCCCCCTTGTAGACAGCAGCCCCCCTTTAGACATTAGTAGGGCCCTCCTTTAGACATTAGTAGCAGGCCCCCTGTAGACCGCAGCCCCCATCTTTGTAGACATATACGTCATTCTGTTTCCTCCATAGCGTTATGCTGGGCGCAGTGGAGGAGGTGGAGTGACGTGTGTGTGTGACATGCTCCTCCATGGAACGCCATGATAGAGACGGAAGAACAGGGCAGCAGAGCGGCAGCCGGTATCGGATTTGGTATCGGGGACATTGAACGAGTCCCCGATACCATGGAAATGGCAATTATCGGCTCCGATACCGATACTAGTATCGGGTCATCCCTACCTTGCTCGCAGGAACAAGATTACAGGGAGGAAAGCCAAAATCTCATGTCACGATTTTGTAATCGGGGATACCCTAAAAAATTCATGAGGCAGGCATATAATAAAACAAACTCTAGAACTAGGACATCACTCTTGGAGGAAAAAGGAGAAGAATATGATCCCCCAAAAACTATAAGATGCATAGGGATGTATGATGCCTATTTCCCTCAAATTAGGAAAATTATGGATAAGTATTGGCCAATACTCTTAGCGGACAGTGATCTCAAGGATGTAATAAGTAAAAAACCAAGTATAACATACAAGAGAGGTTTTAACCTCAAGGATATCCTTGTACATAGCCATCAGAAGGATATAGAAGTAGCCAGTGACTTGAATTGGCTCTCAACCCTACCACCACCAGGCTCTTATACTTGTGGTCATTGTGTGAACTGTAAGTTCATGCCACGGACCAAATCCTTTGCTAATCCAGTTGATGGAAAGAAATATGAAATTAGGGAGTTCATTAACTGTAACAGTAAAAATGTAGTCTATGCAGCAAAATGTGGTTGCCCGAAATTGTATATAGGGAAAACAGTTCAACAACTGAAGAGACGTGTGGGTAAACATTTGAGTACCAATACGCACCAATGCTGAGACCCCAATATGTAGACACACGAGAAGTGTACACAAGAATAGTTTGGAAGCAATCCAATTCTGGGGAATTACCACAGTTAAATTGGGGCCAAGAAAAGGAGACATAGATAATCTCCTCCAAAAGGAAGAAGCTAGATGGATCTTCCGTCTGAGGAGTAGATCACCTGATGGTCTTAATGAAGGTTTCTCCTACTCTGCATTTTTAGAATGAAATAGGTTGATATATAGTTAATTTAGTAATCTAGTGAGTGGAATAATAGTTAGAAATAGTACCAAATGAAGAAGTGGGTAATTCGCCAATGACATCTTAACTATATCCCTGTTATTTGGCATAGGGTCTTTCCTGTATTTACCTGGGTGGGTCTTGTTTTTGATAGAAGTAAAGTGACTTGCTCCAAAAGAATAAAATAAAAAATAAGAAATAAGATAAATTATTTATACATCCTTACATATCCAATCCATGTGATACTTACCTCTGGACCAGCTTGGTTGGATCCGGAAGAATCTACCTATAGGAAAATTAACAAAGAAATGAATAAGATAATAGGCCACTATATAGTAAACTATCTTGTATCTTTTTATACTCCTCCTAGTAACCATATTGTGGGGGCAATAACTACAATATGGTTAGGATATAGATATAAACATCAATAATTCCGGTACAGAACATAAAATAATAGGAAGAGATAATAGATAAAACGATATATTAAGATGACATCATATAGAGAGATCGAGAGCTGTCATAGAGCTATTCTGTTTACTTGTCTCTATGGCAACATACACCAAATGCGCCAGCGCCGGGAATACCTTAATGCGCGTGCGCCTCTAGCTCCGTGGAGAAAGATCGCAACCACGGATAAGTCGGGAGATAGTGCGCAAGCGCCAAGATATGTTTACTTGTTACTATGGGAATACTGAACCCAGTGTGCAAGCGCCGGAAATGCCATAGAGGAAAGCCGTGGTATGATAGAAGGGGTAGGACGGGAAGGAATGCGCATGCCTGATCGCACTAACATCGTTGGTTTAGTGACGTAAGAAGGTGAAAGCTTACAAGACCTATCTGCATTGGATTACGAATCATAAACAAGTAAGAAACAAGGATGGAACGTGATTTTTGATAGGTCCTGATGGAAATAGGTATCACATGACTTAGATAACCCGGAAGTGATCCGGTAATAAGACAGAAGGTAACAGGATATAGAATCATAACTAAGAGACAAAATAGTGATGTGGCAGTCCCTGATTGGCCAAAGTAAACTGGTAAGTGACCACACCTACAAACAGAGGACATATATACCACAGTGATTACCCACTCCCAGCATTAGTGTCCTATACCTTGATAAAGCTGGGTCTCTCCAGCGAAACGTCGGGGGGATGCTAGGGAACACATTTTAAACAGCAATAATAGGAATTGGTAAATTAGATAGAGGAGGTGCATGTTATGTGGACTATAAAGATTGGAATCTTAGGATCCAGATCAATGGAATAAAAGAGTCCCTAACATAGAAGCCCTAGTGAAATAGAATTAGTGGAACCAGTAATGGACCAATCCAATTCCTATATATTGTGTTTTTAAACACCTTCGTTTGTATTATTCTTTGCACCTCATTTTGTTCTTAACTAATAATAAATAAAAGTGAAGTTTTAAAAGGGTGACCCTAGTCGGGGGTCTTAATCCCGGAGGGGTTGCTAACCCTGAAGGGAAATGGAATTTATTAATTAAATACCCCGGGTACCCCATGGGGGATTTTTGTGTATATGATCCCTACCTATTAGGGCATATGAATGGTGTTATACATAAATAAATGTATAAAAATAGTGCATGCATTGTAACACATTTATTATGTTTTTTTGCATTCACTTTCAGGCAGTGGAAGAGAGAGGTGATATCTGGTAACTATAAAAGCAAGTACACTAAGCAATTGTTTGAGCTAGTGATTGTTTGTCTGTATACAAGATTGTGAAGTATACAAGTGAGTGTAAGTATAAAAGTGAAAGGGACTTTAAATTCAGGGAGTTTAATTGAAATATTTGATTGTTTTTTTTTTTTTACTGTTAATTTTTGCAATCCCCAAATCTAGTATGGCCTCCATGTTGGAAAAGGCAGTCCAGTGTGCATCATGCACAATGTATGCAATTCTTGAACAGCAGTTTGAGGGTGCATATTGTTGTGCGCGATGTGTGCGAGATGTTCATTCGGAAGCCCAGATCCTGGATCTAGAGGAGCAACTGGCAACACTGAGATGCATTGACAACTTGGAGAGGAGTCTCCTGCTCACTGAGCAAGCACTCTCTGGGGTAGAGATGGGGGAGGATAGTGGGACGGAGGTGCAGGTCAGTCAGGCAGCTAGCTGGGTTACAGTTAGAAAACAGGGTAGAGGGAAAAGTGTCAAAAGTGTCAGGGAGGCTAGTCCTGAACTGGCACACCCCAACAAGTTTTCCAGGTTGGCAGATGAGGGGGATGCAATTTGCAATTTGGGTTCATGGAGAACTGGGCCGACTTCGCTGCATGTTGACTAATGCCAGAAGTCTGTCCAATAAAACAGAGGAACTTGAGTGGTTGATAGTGGGTATAACAGAGATTTGGTTGGACGATAGCTGTGACTGAGCGGCCAATATACAGGGTGATAGTCTATTCAGGAAGGATCGGACAAAACGGAAAGAAGGAGGAGTTTGTCTTCATGTGAAATCGAGTCTGAAGGCCGCACTGCGGGAGGATATATGGGAGGGAAATGATAATGTGGAGTCATTATGGGTAGAAATATATGGAGATGAAAATAAAATCATTCTGATGGGGGTTTGTTCTAAGCCACCAAACATAATGGAAGAGGCAGAAGATCAATTAGTGAGGCAAATAAACAAGGCAGCAAATCAGAATGAGGTGATAATAATGGGGGACTTTAACTATCCTGATATAAACTGGGAGACTGAGATCTGTGAATCTCAAAAAGGAAACAGGTTTCTGACTATAGCTAAAGACAATTATCTGTCCCAAATGGTGCAGGGCCCGACCAGAGGGGGCGCCCTACTAGACTTAATATTAACCAACAGACCTGACAGAGTAACTAATGTGCAAATAGAAGGACACCTAGGAAATAGTGATCATAATATAATACATTATAACTTGTTCTTCAATAAGGGAATCTCTGGAGAGGCCACAAAAACATTGAACTTTAGGAAGGCAAAGTTTGATCAACTCAGAGAAGCCCTTATAATATAAATTGGAATAATGTCCTCAAAAACAAGAATACTGACACTAAATGGGAGACTTTTAAAAATATCTTAAATTCTCTCTGTAAGAGGTATATACCTTATGGGAATAAAAGGGTCAGGAAAAAAAGAAAATCAATGTGGATGAATAAAAAAGTTTAAGGGGCAATAAATGACAAAAATAAAGCATTTAAACTACTAAAACAGGACGGCAGTGAAGAATAATTAAAAAGCTATAGAGAAAAATGTAAAATATGTAAAAAAAAACTGATAAAAGCTGCAAAAATAGAGTCAGAAAGACTCGTTGCCAAAGAGAGTAAAACACCCCAAAATGTTCTTTAACTATATCAATAGCAAAAAGGTGAAAGTGGCCCTTTAAAAAACCTGATGAGGAAGAAATTATAAACGGGAATCAGCAAAAAGCAAATATATTAACCCCTTAAGGACTCAGGGTTTTTCCATTTTTGCACTTTCGTTTTTTCCTCCTTACCTTTTAAAAATCATAACCCTTTCAATTTTCCACCTAAAAGTCCATATTATGGCTTATTTTTTGCGTTGCCAATTCTGCTTTGCAGTGACATTAGTCATTTTACCCAAAAATGCATGGCGAAATGGAAAAAAAAATCATTGTGCGACAAAATCGAAGAAAAAACGCCATTTTGTAACTTTTGGGGGCTTCCGTTTCTACACAGTGCATATTTCGGTAAAAATTACCCCTTATCATTATTCTGTAGGTCCATATGGTTAAAATGATACCCTACTTATATAGGTTTGATTTTGTCGCACTTCTGGAAAAAATCATAACTACATGCAGGAAAATGTATACGTTTAAAAATGTCATCTTCTGACCCCTATAACTTTTTTATTTTTTTTATTTTTATTTTTTACTCATTTTTTGCGCCGTGATCTGCAGTTTTTATCGGTATGATTTTTGTTTTGATCGGACTTTTTGATCACTTTTTATTCATTTTTTAATGGTATAAAAAGTGACCAAAATAGGCTTTTTTGGACTTTGGAATTTTTTTGCGCGTACGCCATTGACCGTGCGGTTTAATTAATGATATATTTTTATAGTTCGGACATTTACACACGAGGCGATACCACATATGTTTATTTTTATTTTTTTTTACACTGTTTTATTTTTCTTATGGGAAAAGGGGGGTGATTCAAACTTTTATTAGGGAAGGGGTTAAATGACCTTTATTAACACTTTTTTTTTACTTTTTTTTTGCAGTGTTATAGGTCCCATAGGGACCTATAACACTGCCCACAATGATCTTTTACACAGATCACAGGCGTGTATTAACACGCCTGTGATCAGTGTTATCGGCGCTTGACTGCTTCTGCCTGGATCTCAAGCACGGAGCAGTCATTCGTCGATCGGACACCGAGGAGGCAGGTAAGGGCCCTCCCGGTGTCCGGTCAGCTGTTCGGGACGCCGCGATTTCACCGCGGCGGTCCCGAACAGCCCGACTGAGCAGCCGGGTCACTTTCACTTTCGCTTTAGAAGAGGCGGTCAGCTTTGACCGCCGCTTCTAAAGGGTTAATACCGCACATCGCCGCGATCGGCGATGTGTGGTATTAGCCGCGGGTCCCGGCCGTTGATGAGCGCCGGGACCGACGCGATATGATGCGGGATCGCGGCGCGATCCCGCTTCATATCGCGGGAGCCGGCGCAGGACGTAAATATACGTCCTGCGTCGTTAAGGGGTTAAACAAATTCTTCTCTACCGTATTCACTGAAGAAAATGAAATGCCAGGTGAAATACAGGGAGATAAGGTAAACTCCCCAGTACAGGTCACCTGTCTAACCCAGGAAGAAGTACAGTGCCACCTACAAAAAATCTAAATAGACAAATCGCCAGGTCCAGGTGGCATTCACCACTGTGTTCTAAAATAATTAAGTAATTAAGCTATTTTTAATATTCAAAGACTCTATAGTAACAGGGACTGTTCCCCAGGACTGGCGCATGGCAAATGTGGTGCCAATATTTAAAAAGGGGTCAAAAGGTGACCCTGGGAATTATAGACATGTTAGTTTAAAGGGGTATTCCGGGAATTTTTTTTATTTGATTATGCTACAGGGGCTGTAAAGTTAGTGTAGTTCATAATGTAGTGTCTGTACCTGTGTGTGATGGTTTTCTCACAATTCTTATGTGATTTTCACCCCAATATTTATTTTTATCAGCATACAAAATGACTGTTGTCTCGGATTTTTCCCAGCTTGCAATGCGGCTGAGACCTGACTCACTAGTCAGCTGATGACAGGGAGCCTGTCTGCTTCAATGGGTGGAGGGATCAATCTGCAACTAATGCAACAGCTGGAGGCACCCTGACTGAAAACCACAGGTCTGCAGCTCATTTATGTTTCACTGGGTGGGGTGGCTGATGTGTGGGAAGGAGGAAAATAGAATTGTGGGATTTGTAGTCAAAAATAGAAAAGTGAAACAGGAAATACCAGTTCACAAAAAGCTAGCCACAGTATTATGGGAATTTCACAACATAGCCATTTAGCCCCAAGACAAACGCAGATCCTTCCTAAGCATGTCCATTACTGTCTGCCAGGTACGTACTAAAATCACCTAATGGTGGAGAACCCCTTTTACCCCTTAAGGACAATGGACGTACTCCTACGCCCCAGTTTCCGAGTCCTTAAGGACCAAGGACGTAGGAGTACGTCCTGTCCATTCCCGGCCCCCCGCCGCTAGCCGGAGGGGATCTGGTGCCCGATGCCTGCTGAAATCGTTCAGCAGGCATCGCTGCATATCGCCCATGCCCCCCCAGGTCGGTGATGGCCGCAGATCGCTGAACAATTCAGCCCAGCGATCTGCGGCGGATTCCGGGTTAATCGGGTCTCCAGTGACCCGGTGACCCGGAATTACCATAGCCATAGCCAGCAGGGGAGAGGTGGCACTGGTGCCACCTCACGATCGCCCTGATTCGTTGTCCGGTTTACCGGCTGACCAATCAGGGCACCTGCTGCGGGTGTCACTCCCACAACCCGCTCCACCTCTCTTCCGGAGGACGTGAGCGGGTGCGGGACGTGGACCCCGGCAGCTGGGGACCCCGATCCCTGGCGTCCCTGTTGGGATTGGGGCCCCAGGAGCAACGGGGGCGGTGAGGGACTGACCTGCAGCGGAGAAGCAGTAGGAGATGAGTGACAGCCTCCTGCTGTTGCTTAGCAACAGCTCCCAGCATGCAAAAAGGGCATGCTGGGAGCTGTAGTTATGCAACAGCAGGAGGCAGACCACCACAACTCCCAGCATTCCCTTATGGGCATGCTGGGACTTATAGTTTTGCAACAGCTGGAGGCACATTTTTTCTATGGAAAAGTGTACCTTCAGCTGTTGTATAACTACAACTCCCAGCTTGCACAATCAGCTAAAGTGCATGCTGGGAGTTGTAGTGGTGCATCTGCTGGTTGCATAACTACAACTCCCAGCATGCCCGTTGGCTGTCGGTGACTGCTGAGGGTTGTAGTTTTGTTACCAAACTCGGTGTTTCACAACCAGTGTGCCTCCAGCTGTTGCAAAACTACAACTCCCAGCATGCACTGATAGACCGTACATGCTGGGAGTCGTAGTTTTGCAACCGCTGGATGTTTCTCCCCCCCCCCCCCCCCCAATGTGAATGTACAGGGTACACTCACATGGGTGGAGGTTTACAGTAAGTATCCAGCTGCAAGTTTGAGCTGTGGCAAATTTTCTGCCGCAGCTCAAACTGCCAGCGAGAAACTACTGTGAACCCCCGCCCGTGCGACTGTACCCTAAAACCACTACACTAACACAAAATAAAATAAAAAGTAAAAAATACTACATATACACATACCCCTACACAGCCCCCCTCCCCTCCCCAATAAAAATGAAAATCGTCTGGTACGCCACTGTTTCCAAAACGGAGCCTCCAGCTGTTGCAAAACAACTACTCAAAGTATTACCAGACAGCCACTGACTGTCCAGGCATGCTGGGAGTTTTACAACAGCTCTAGACAGTTCCTGACATGGACAGATGTGTCAGCAGAGAGCATTGTGGACAAGACAAAAAAGAAATTCAAGAAGAAAAGAATTTCCTCTGTAGCATACTGCTGCTAAAAAGTACTGGAAGGGTAAAGATTTTTTAATAGAAGTAATTTACAAATCTGTTTCACTTTCTGGAGCCTGTTGATTTAAAAAAAAAAAAAAATGTTTTACACCCGAGTACCCAGTTAAGACAGTGCTGGAAAATATTGGTGGCCACACAATATATTGACACTTTGGGCCCAATTTGGACATTTGCACTTAGAGGTGTGATTACTTTTGTTGCAGAGGTTTAGACATTAATGGCTGTGTGTTGATTTATTTTGAGGTGACACATCATTAAACACTGTTATACAGGCTGTGCACCCACTACTTTACATTGTAAATGTAATTTCTTCAGTGTTGTCACATGAAAAGATATAATAAAATATTTATAATAGCAAGCTGCGTTCCCCTGTCCAGTACCCTCTGGCATGTCCAACAATCCTGCATCAAAATCGAGACTGTGGATGATTGTGAACTGTTCCATTGAAATGAATGGGATCAGTTCTAGCATCAATTTGTCTGGAGCACGCCAAAGGGAAACTATGCAGGATTCCTGATTTATGTGAACCCAGCCTTATTAAGTTCAATTTACAGTAACCCCCGACATGCGATGGCCCCGACATATGATCAAATCGACATACGATGGCCTCTCAGAGGCCATCGCATGTCGATTTCAGCATCGACATACGATGCTTTTATATGTTGGGGCCATCGCATTAACTGCTATCCAACAGCGCAAAATGCTTAAGCTGCTGTCGGATAGCAGTTTAACCTCTTAAGGACCAATGACGTTGTGGAACGTCATGGCACCCTGGGCTTTAAGGACCAATGACGTTCCACAACGTCATGGCGTTTTCCAGTCCCTGCCGCTCGCCGGAAATCCTTCAGCAGGCATCCAGGGCAAACGCCGAGGGGGGCCATGTAGGCCCCTCATGTCGGCGATCGCCGTAAATCGCAAGGGAAATCGCCCATTCGATCTGCGGCGAAACCGGGCTGATCGGGTCTCTGGGACCCGACCGCCCGGTAATTTTGCATGATCCCGGTTGTCACAGACAGCCAGGACCATGCTAAAGTATAGGAGCAAGGTGGCAAGCCTCCTCCTCCTATACCCTGCGATCTGTCGGTTAGTTAACCGACCAATCGCAGGGGGGGGGGCGGTTACTTCCTCCCGCCCTGCCCGGCCCCTGGAAGTCTGGAGAGGACGGGAGGAAGACCGGAGGACGCGGCAGGGGACGGGGGAGTGCTGGGGACCGGCCCCGGTACTTACCTCGTCCCTGAAGACCCGGATCCCGGCAATGAAGACGGCGGCGGCGGTGACAGGTGAGTGGATCTTCAGCCGCGGTCGGCCCTTTACTGCAATGCACGTCACCGTAAAGCGACATGCATTGCTGTATTGGGACCCTGTATACTACAACTCCCAGCATGCCCAGACAGCCCTTGGCGTCTGGGCATGCTGGGAGTTGCAGTTTTGCAACATCTGGAGGTCCGCAGTTTTGGGACCACTGTGCCCTTCCAGATGTTGCAAAACTACACATCCTCAGCATGCCCTTACTGTCCAGGCATGCTGGGAGTTGTAGTTCTGTAACATCTGGCCCTTCAGATGTTGCAGAACTACAACTCCCAGCATTCCTGGACAGTTTTGGCATACTGGGAGTTGTAGTTTTGCAACATCTGGAAGGGCACAGATTGGGAACCACTGTATTAGTGGTCTGCAAACTGTAGTCCTCCAGATGTTGCAAAACTACAACTCCAAGCATGCTGGGAGTTGTAGTTCGGCAACATCTGACTCTAAAGATGTTGCCGAACTACTACTTCCAGCATGCCTGAGAATGTTTGGGAGTTGTGGTTTTGCAACAACTGGAGGCACACTGGTTGGGAAACATTGTCTGTTTCCTAACTCAGTGTTTCCCAACTGATAGACTGTGCATGCTGGGAGTTGTAGTTTTGCAACAGCTGGAGGTTCCCCCCCTGTGAATGTACAGGGTACATTCACATGGGCAGGGGGCTTACAGTGAGTATCAGGCTGCAAGTTTGCGATGCAGCAAATTTTGTACGGCAGCTCAAACTCGCAGCCGGAAACTCGCTGTAACCCCCCGCCCGTGTGACTGTACCCTAAAAACACTACACTACACTACACTAACATAAAATAAAAAGTATAAAAACACTACATATACACATACCCCTACACAGCCCCCCTCCCCAATAAAAATGAAAAACGTCTGGTACGCCACTGTTTTCAAATTGGAGCCTCCAGCTGTTGCAAAACAACAACTCCCAGTATTGCCGGACAGCCGTTGACTGTCCAAGCATGCTGGGAGTTTTGCAACAGCTGGAGGCACCCTGTTTGGGAATCACTGGCGTAGAATACCCCTATGTCCACCCCTATGCAAATCCCTAATTCAGGCCTCAAGTGCGCATGGCGCTCTCACTTCGGAGCCCTGTCGTATTTCAGGAGAAATTGCCTGAAATTTTGGGGGGCTTTTTCTCCTTTCACCCCTTATGAAAAGGTGAAGTTGGGGTCTACACCAGCATGTTAGTGTAAAAAAATAAATTTTTTACACTAACATGCTGGTGTTGCCCCATACTTTTCATTTTGACAAGAGGTAAAAGGGAAAAACGCCCCCCAAAATTTGTAATGCAATTTCTCCCGACTACGGAGATACCCCATATGTGGGCGCAAACTGCTCTGGGAGCGCACAACAAGGCCCAGAAGGGAGAGTGGGCCATGTACATTTGAGGTGATTTGCACAGGGGTGGCTGATTGTTACAGCGGTTTTGACAAACGCAAAAAAAACAAAACCCCACATGTGACCCCATTTCGGAAACTACACCCCTCACGGAATGTAATGAGGGGTGCAGTGAGAATTTACACCCCATTGGTGTCTGGCAGATCTTTGGAACAGTGGGCTGTGCAAATAAAAAAATTTGTACAACCCACTGTTCCAAAGATCTGACAGACACCAGTCGGGGGTAAATGCTCACTGTACCCCTTGTTACGTTCCTCAAGGGGTCTAGTTTCCAAAATGGTATGCCATGTGGGGGTTATTTTGCTGTCCTGGCACCATAGGGGCTTCCTAAATGCGACATGCCCCCCGAGCAAAATTTGCTCTCAAAAAGCCAAATATGACTCCTTCTCTTCTGAGCATTGTAGTTCGCCCATAGTGCGTTTCAGGTCAACTTATGGGGTACCTCCATACTCAGAAGAGATGGGGTTACAAATTTGGGGGGTTATTTTCTGCTATTAACCCTTGCAAAAATGTGAAATTTGGGGGGGAAACACACATTTTAGTGAAAAAAAATATTTTTTTTTTACGTATGCAAAAGTCGTGAAACCCCTGTGGGGTATTAAGGCTCACTTTATTCCTTGTTACGTTCCTCAAGGGGTCTAGTTTCCAAAATGGTATGCCATGTGGGTATTTTTTGCTGTCCTGGCACCATAGGGGCTTCCTAAATGCGACATGCCCCAGAGCAAAATTTGCTCTCAAAAAGCCAAATTTGACTCCTTCTCTTCTGAGCATTGTAGTTCGCCCGTAGTGCACTTCAGGTCAACTTATGGGGTACCTCCATACTCAGAAGAGATGGGGTTACAAATTTTGGGGGGTATTTTCTGCTATTAACCCTTGCATAAATGTGAAATTTGGGGGGAAACACACATTTTAGTGACATTTTTATTTTTTATTTTTTTACATATGCAAAAGTCGTGAAACACCTGTGGGGTATTAAGGCTTACTTTATTCCTTGTTACGTTCCTCAAGGGGTCTAGTTTCCAAAATGGTATGCCATGTGTTTTTTTTTCCTGTTCTGGCACCATAGGGGCTTCCTAAATGCAACATGCTCCCCAAAAACCATTTCAGAAAAACGTACTCTCCAAAATCCCCTTGTCGCTCTTTCGCTTCTGAGCCCTCTACTGCGCCCGCCGAACACTTTACATAGACATATGAGGTATGTGCTTACTCGAGAGAAATTGGGCTACAAATATAAGTATACATTTTCTCCTTTTACCCCTTGTAAAAATTAAAAAATTGGGTCTACAAGAACACGCGAGTGTAAAAAATGAAGATTGTGAATTTCCTCCTTCACTTTGCTGCTATTCCTGTGAAGCACCTAAAGGGTTAAAATGCTGACTGAATGTCGTTTTGAATACTTTGGGGGGTGTAGTTTTTATAATGGGGTCATTTGTGGGGTATTTCTAAGATGAAGACCCTTCAAATCCACTTCAAACCTGAACTGGTCCCAGAAAAATTGTGATTTTGGAAATTTTGTGAAAAATTGGAAAATTGCTGCTGAACTTTGAAGCCCTCTGGTGTCTTCCAAAAGTAAACACTTGTCAATTTTATGATGCAAACATAAAGTGAACATATTGTATATGTGAATAAAAAAAAATTTTTGGAATATCCATTTTCCTCACAAGCAGAGAGCTTCAAAGTTAGAAAAATGCAACATTTTCAATTTTTTCATCAAATTTTGGAATTTTTCACTAAGAAACGATGCAAGTATTGACAACATTTTACCAATAATATAAAGTAGAATATGTCACGAAAAAACAATATCGGAATCAGAATGATAGGTAAAAGCATCCCAGAGTTATTAATGCTTAAAGTGACAGTGGTCAGATGTTCAAAAAATGCTTTGGTCCTAATGTGTAAAATGGCCTGGTCCTTAAGGGGTTAAGTATACCGGACAGGTTCACTTACCTATCCCCGCTGCTCCGGGTCCACTTCGCGATGCTCTGGCGTCTTCTGCATCTTCTCCGGGGTCCGGGCCTCGCTTTCCGGCGTCGTTATTACGTCACGATAACGTCACCAGAAAGCGAGGCCCGGACACTGTAGAAGATGCGGAAGAAGCCGGAGGATCCCGAAGAAGATGCCGGAGCAGCGGGACAGCATCGGGAGCCCCTGGGAAAGCATCGGGAGCGGTGATGACGCGATCCGGAGCGGCGGGGACAGGTTAGTATTAAATGCACTTTTTACATTGCACGAATCCCTCAACATACCATAGATTCAACAAACGATGGGTCGTTTAGAACGAATTACCATCGTATGTTGAGGGACCACTGTACATGTACGTAGTAAGTTTGCTCCTATGATCCCACACTCAGCATAATATATATATATATATATATATATATATATATGCACTTTTGCTTCTTCCTCCTCACCTTCTAAAAGGTGATAACTTTTTGTATGGAAATGAGTATGCTTAGAATTGTCCTCTTCTGAACCCTATAACTCTTTTATATTTCAGTATATGGGGCTGTTTGGGGGTTCATTTTTTTGTGCAGTAAACTGTATTTTGATTGGTACCATTTTTGTGGTGATGGGACTTTTTGATCGCCTTTTTATTCATTTTTTTCTGATACAGAAAGTGACAAAAAATACGCAATTTTGGACTTATTTGGTTTTTGTATTTTTTTTACTTGTACGCCATTGATCATGCGGTTTTATTAATATTATATTTTAATAGTTTCGGACATTTCCACATGTGTTGATACCACATGTTAATGCTCTTTTTCAATTTTTTTTGTATAATTCTATTAAAAAAATGGGAAAAGGGGAGCGATTCAAACTTTTATTAGGGAAGGGGTTAATTCAAATGTATTCAATTTAAATTTTTTACACTTTTTTTTTTGTCCCCCTAGCAGACTATTACATGCAAGCTTTAGATTGCAAACACTGTTCATTGCTGCTCTATAGAACAGCACTGATCAGTGTTATCAGTGATCTGTTGCTTTAGGCTGCCATGGCTTCCTGAAGCATAGGAGCACCAATCGGACAATGAAGAGAAAGGTAAGGCCCTCCCACCGTCCTCGCAACTGAGCGGTACCTCGCGATTTTACCACGGGTGTCCTGATCAGCTCTTATGATCATTTTTTCCCATTTTAGATGCCGTGATCAACTTTGTGGCTTCTAAAAGGTTAATGCCAGGCATCGGCCTGATCGGCGATGCCCGACATCACCAGTGGGTCCTTGCTGCTCATAGCAACTAGGACCCATCAGGTATAAGTGCACTCAGTTTACGAGCATGCATCATGCAATGGGAGCTGGACTAGGGCATAAAGGTAAGCTCAATTTCCTGAGGTAACATATCTACAGGGCTGATTCCAAAGCTATTAACTGAAACCCTGTGGCTCCACTCCCTGCTAACAGAAAATGCACAATAAAACATACATTCACAGCCTGGTCATGTCCCAGTATAATTCGGGATTTTCCCATTTGGTCACATGATGATTGGGGAATGATGATTGAAGCCATTTCTTTTGATTTCTCTTAGAAAAATCTTCTGTATGTTGACCAGGAAACTCAATTCCAGAAGGAATCAATGAGAATTTGAACCAGCACAAGCAGAGTACAAGGGGTTAGCAGTCTATTGCTTTTACCACACAAGTCATCTTTTTACATGGTCACACAGCTTCCTGGTATAAGCGATGATTGACTATGCACAAATCAATAAGACCCTTAAGGCTAAGGCTAAGTTTCCACCAGTTTTTTTTTTCCTGCGTTTTTTTTGTGTAAAAGAAAACGGCAAGAAAAAAAGCCAGTGCAATTTCTTGCATCTGGTGTTTTTGCATTTGAGTGGAAATTGCATTTTTGGCCTCTTTGGCGTTTTTTTCTAAATTTGTTGGGTACCAAAAAATAAAAGAAAAGAAAAGAAAAAAAGGAAATTTTTTTTTTATATTTTTCATTACGAAATTTTAATTAATTTTTAAACAGGGATCAATTTATGTGGGCGGGCAGGGCACTAAAAATATAGCCAACAATAATAAAAATGTAGTGTGTGTTTTTCACTTTTTTCTTTATTTTTTATGTATCTTTTAGGTAGTATTATTACTCCCAGCATGGAACACACTGTTCCATGATGGGAGTAGTAATTCCTGTACTAATAGACAGATCGCCGGCCAGTGATGACACCCAATTTGATCGTCCATAATATAGCTGCAGAGATGCAGAGATGTGGAGCGGTTCTATACAGCGCTCACATCTCTGCACTATTCTCCGGGCCGGCGAGTGATGTGAATAGAAATTCACCTCACTGTTACGCCGAGCGCTCCGGGTCCCCGCTCCTCCCCGGAGCGCTCGCTACACTCTCGCTACTGCAGCGCTCCGGTCAGATCCACTGACCCGGTGCGCTGCGATACCGCCTCCAGCCGGGATGCGATTCGCGATGCGGGTGGCGCCCGCTCGCGATGCGCACCCCGGCTCCCGTACCTGACTCGCTCTCCGTCGGTCCTGTCCCGGCGCGCGCGGCCCCGCTCCCTAGGGCGCGCGCCGGGTCTCTGCGATTTAAAGGGCCACTGCGCCGCTGATTGGCGCAAGTGGTTCTAATTAGTGTGTTCACCTGTGCACTCCCTATGTATACCTCACTTCCCCTGCACTCCCTCGCCGGATCTTGTTGCCATTGTGCCAGTGAAAGCGTTTCCTTGTGTGTTCCTAGCCTGTGTTCCAGACCTCCTGCCGTTGCCCCTGACTACGATCCTTGCTGCCTGCCCCGACCTTCTGCTACGTCCGACCTTGCTTCTGTCTACTCCCTTGTACCGCGCCTATCTTCAGCAGTCAGAGAGGTTGAGCCGTTGCTAGTGGATACGACCTGGTCACTACCGCCGCAGCAAGACCATCCCGCTTTGCGGCGGGCTCTGGTGAAAACCAGTAGTGACTTAGAACCGGTCCACTAGCACGGTCCACGCCAATCCCTCTCTGGCACAGAGGATCCACCTCCTGCCAGCCGGCATCGTGACAGTCCTCCTGCCAGCCGGCATCGTGACAGTAGATCCGGCCATGGATCCCGCTGAAGTCCCTCTGCCAGTTGTCGCCGACCTCACCACGGTGGTCGCCCAGCAGTCACAACAGATAGCGCAACAAGGCCACCAGCTGTCTCAACTGACCGTGATGCTACAGCAGCTACTACCACAGCTTCAGCAATCATCTCCTCCGCCAGCTCCTGCACCTCCTCCGCAGCGAGTGGCCGCTTCAGGCCTACGACTATCCTTGCCGGATAAATTTGATGGGGACTCTAAATTTTGCCGTGGCTTTCTTTCTCAATGTTCCCTGCACTTGGAGATGATGTCGGACCAGTTTCCTACTGAAAGGTCTAAGGTGGCTTTCGTAGTCAGCCTTCTGTCTGGAAAAGCTCTGTCATGGGCCACACCGCTCTGGGACCGCAATGACCCCGTCACTGCCTCTGTACACTCCTTCTTCTCGGAAATTCGAAGTGTCTTTGAGGAACCTGCCCGAGCCTCTTCTGCTGAGACTGCCCTGTTGAACCTGGTCCAGGGTAATTCTTCCGTTGGCGAGTACGCCGTACAATTCCGTACTCTTGCTTCTGAACTATCCTGGAATAATGAGGCCCTCTGCGCGACCTTTAAAAAAGGCCTATCCAGCAACATTAAAGATGTTCTGGCCGCACGAGAAATCCCTGCTAACCTACATGAACTCATTCATCTAGCCACTCGCATTGACATGCGTTTTTCCGAAAGGCGTCAGGAGCTCCGCCAGGATATGGACTTTGTTCGCACGAGGCGTTTTTTCTCCCCGGCTCCTCTCTCCTCTGGTCCCCTGCAATCCGTTCCTGTGCCTCCCGCCGTGGAGGCTATGCAGGTCGACCGGTCTCGCCTGACACCTCAAGAGAGGACACGACGCCGCATGGAGAATCTCTGCCTGTACTGTGCCGGTACCGAACACTTCCTGAAGGATTGTCCTATCCGTCCTCCCCGCCTGGAAAGACGTACGCTGACTCCGCACAAAGGTGAGACAGTCCTTGATGTCAACTCTGCTTCTCCACGTCTTACTGTGCCTGTGCGGATATCTGCCTCTACCTTCTCCTTCTCTACAATGGCCTTCTTGGATTCCGGATCTGCAGGAAATTTTATTTTGGCCTCTCTCATCAACAGGTTCAACATCCCGGTGACCAGTCTCGCCAGACCCCTCTACATCAATTGTGTTAACAATGAAAGATTGGACTGTACCATACGTTTCCGCACGGAGCCCCTCCTAATGTGCATCGGACCTCATCACGAGAAAATTAAGTTTTTGGTCCTCCCCAATTGCACTTCCGAAATTCTCCTCGGACTACCCTGGCTTCAACACCATTCCCCAACCCTGGATTGGTCCACTGGGGAGATCAAGAGTTGGGGTTCCTCTTGTTTCAAGGACTGCCTTAAACCGGTTCCCAGTTCTCCTTGCCGTGACCCTGTGGTCCCCCCTGTAACCGGTCTCCCTAAGGCCTATATGGACTTTGCGGATGTTTTTTGCAAAAAACAAGCTGAGACTCTACCTCCTCACAGGCCTTATGACTGTCCTATTGACCTCCTCCCGGGCACTACTCCACCCCGGAGCAGAATTTATCCTCTCTCTGCCCCAGAGACTCTTGCTATGTCTGAGTACATCCAGGAAAATTTAAAAAAGGGCTTTAACCGCAAATCCTCCTCTCCTGCCGGAGCCGGATTTTTCTTTGTGTCCAAAAAAGATGGCTCCCTACGTCCTTGCATTGACTACCGCGGTCTTAATAAAATCACGGTAAAGAACCGCTACCCCCTACCTCTCATCTCTGAACTCTTTGATCGCCTCCAAGGTGCCCACATCTTTACCAAACTGGACTTAAGAGGTGCTTATAATCTCATCCGCATCAGAGAGGGGGATGAATGGAAAACGGCATTTAACACTAGAGATGGACACTTTGAGTATCTGGTCATGCCCTTTGGCCTGTGCAACGCCCCTGCCGTCTTCCAAGACTTTGTTAATGAAATTTTTCGTGATCTCTTATATTCCTGTGTTGTTGTGTATCTGGACGATATCCTGATTTTTTCTGCCAACCTAGAAGAACACCGCCAGCATGTCCGCATGGTTCTTCAGAGACTTCGTGACAATCAACTTTATGCCAAAATGGAGAAATGTCTGTTTGAATGTCAATCTCTTCCTTTCCTAGGATACTTGGTCTCTGGCCAGGGACTACAAATGGATCCAGACAAACTCTCTGCCGTCTTAGATTGGCCACGCCCCTCCGGACTCCGTGCTATCCAACGTTTTTTGGGGTTCGCCAATTATTACAGACAATTTATTCCACATTTTTCTACCATTGTGGCTCCTATCGTGGCTTTAACCAAAAAGAATGCCAATCCTAAGTCATGGCCTCCTCAAGCGGAAGACGCCTTTAAACAGCTCAAGTCTGCCTTTTCTTCGGCTCCCGTGCTCTCCAGACCTGACCCATCTAAACCCTTCCTATTGGAGGTTGATGCCTCCTCAGTAGGAGCTGGAGCGGTCCTTCTACAAAAAAATTCTTCCGGGCATGCTGTTACTTGTGGTTTTTTTTCTAGGACCTTATCTCCGGCGGAGAGGAACTACTCCATCGGGGATCGAGAGCTACTAGCCATTAAATTAGCACTTGAGGAATGGAGGCATCTGCTGGAGGGATCAAGATTTCCAGTTATTATTTACACCGATCACAAGAACCTCTCCTATCTCCAGTCTGCCCAACGGCTGAATCCTCGCCAGGCCAGGTGGTCTCTGTTCTTTGCCCGATTAAATTTTGAAATTCACTTTCGGCCTGCCGATAAGAACATTAGGGCCGATGCTCTCTCTCGTTCCTCGGATGCCTCGGAAGTAGAGCTCTCTCCGCAACACATCATTCCTCCTGACTGCCTGATCTCCACTTCTCCAGCCTCCATCAGGCAAACTCCTCCAGGGAAGACCTTCGTCTCTCCACGCCAACGCCTCGGAATCCTCAAATGGGGTCACTCCTCCCATCTCGCAGGTCATGCGGGCATCAAGAAATCCGTGCAACTCATCTCTCGTTTCTATTGGTGGCCGACTCTGGAGACGGATGTTGTGGATTTTGTGCGAGCCTGCACTGTCTGTGCCCGGGATAAGACTCCTCGCCAGAAGCCCGCTGGTCTTCTTCATCCTCTGCCTGTCCCCAAACAGCCTTGGTCTCTGATTGGTATGGACTTTATTACAGACTTACCCCCATCCCGTGGCAACACTGTTGTTTGGGTGGTCGTT
This sequence comes from Hyla sarda, assembly GCF_029499605.1. Classification (NCBI taxonomy): domain Eukaryota; kingdom Metazoa; phylum Chordata; class Amphibia; order Anura; family Hylidae; genus Hyla; species Hyla sarda. The sequence goes on from NC_079195.1 coordinate 112,381,790, forward strand.
GATCGATTCTCCAAGATGGCACATTTCATCCCTCTTCCTGGTCTTCCTTCAGCGCCTCAGTTGGCAAAACAATTTTTTGTACACATTTTTCGTCTTCACGGGTTGCCCACGCAGATCGTCTCGGAGAGAGGCGTCCAATTCGTGTCAAAATTCTGGAGGGCTCTCTGTAAACAACTCAAGATTAAATTAAACTTTTCTTCTGCCTATCATCCTCAATCCAATGGGCAAGTAGAAAGAATTAACCAGGTCCTGGGTGATTATTTACGGCATTTTGTTTCCTCCCGCCAGGATGACTGGGCAGATCTTCTACCATGGGCCGAATTCTCGTATAACTTCAGAGTCTCTGAATCTTCCTCCAAATCCCCATTTTTCGTGGTGTACGGCCGTCACCCTCTTCCCCCCCTCCCTACTCCCTTGCCCTCTGGTTTGCCCGCTGTGGATGAAATATCTCGTGATCTTTCCACCATATGGAAAGAGACCCAAAATTCTCTCTTACAGGCTTCATCACGCATGAAGAAGTTTGCTGATAAGAAAAGAAGAGCTCCCCCCATTTTTTCTCCTGGAGACAAGGTATGGCTCTCCGCTAAATATGTCCGCTTCCGTGTCCCTAGCTACAAATTGGGACCACGCTATCTTGGTCCTTTCAAAATTTTGTGCCAGATTAATCCTGTCTCTTACAAACTTCTTCTTCCTCCTTCTCTTCGTATTCCTAATGCCTTTCACGTTTCCCTTCTTAAACCACTCATCATCAACCGTTTCTCTCCCAAACTTGTTTCTCCCACTCCTGTTTCCGGCTCCTCGGACATCTTCTCCGTAAAGGAGATACTGGCCTCCAAGAAGGTCAGAGGGAAAACTTTTTTTTTGGTCGATTGGGAGGGTTGTGGTCCTGAAGAGAGATCCTGGGAACCTGAGGACAATATCCTAGACAAAAGTTTGCTCCTCAGGTTCTCAGGCTCTAAGAAGAGGGGGAGACCCAAGGGGGGGGGTACTGTTACGCCGAGCGCTCCGGGTCCCCGCTCCTCCCCGGAGCGCTCGCTACACTCTCGCTACTGCAGCGCTCCGGTCAGATCCACTGACCCGGTGCGCTGCGATACCGCCTCCAGCCGGGATGCGATTCGCGATGCGGGTGGCGCCCGCTCGCGATGCGCACCCCGGCTCCCGTACCTGACTCGCTCTCCGTCGGTCCTGTCCCGGCGCGCGCGGCCCCGCTCCCTAGGGCGCGCGCCGGGTCTCTGCGATTTAAAGGGCCACTGCGCCGCTGATTGGCGCAAGTGGTTCTAATTAGTGTGTTCACCTGTGCACTCCCTATGTATACCTCACTTCCCCTGCACTCCCTCGCTGGATCTTGTTGCCATTGTGCCAGTGAAAGCGTTTCCTTGTGTGTTCCTAGCCTGTGTTCCAGACCTCCTGCCGTTGCCCCTGACTACGATCCTTGCTGCCTGCCCCGACCTTCTGCTACGTCCGACCTTGCTTCTGTCTACTCCCTTGTACCGCGCCTATCTTCAGCAGTCAGAGAGGTTGAGCCGTTGCTAGTGGATACGACCTGGTCACTACCGCCGCAGCAAGACCATCCCGCTTTGCGGCGGGCTCTGGTGAAAACCAGTAGTGACTTAGAACCGGTCCACTAGCACGGTCCACGCCAATCCCTCTCTGGCACAGAGGATCCACCTCCTGCCAGCCGGCATCGTGACAGTCCTCCTGCCAGCCGGCATCGTGACACTCACTCATTCTTATTTTCCGCCCAGAGTGGGGATTGGCCAGATGGTGGCAGCCAATCACCTCTCTCAATGGGAAATATGTATGGTGAGTGGCTGGCCGGAGCACAGAGCAGAGAGGCGAGCACAGGAGAAAACCGCTCCGCATCTCAGGGATGAAGGATGACCGCAGTGGGTGTCAGGAGTGACATCCGCTGTGATCTGTCCTTAACTGCAGGTACTACTGCTCCCAACATGGAGCACACTCTTCTCCATGCTGGGAGCTGTAGTACTTGCATTTATAGACAGATCGCAGAGTGTCACTCATGACACCCACTGTGATCCTCCTGTATAATGTATAGATGCGTGCGGCCGCTCTTCTATGGTCCCCTGCACTGATGTATATATACACCTATTCATATTTCCAATAGAGAGTTGTGATTGGCTGTGACCATCTGGCCAATCACAGCTCTCTGCGGGAAATATGAATAGGTTTATATATACGGCAGTGCAGGGGACCATAGAAGATCGTCCAGCCGCATCTATACATTATACATTATACAGAAGTGACACTGGTGATCTGTCAATTAGTACAGGCACTACTACTCCCATCATTGAACAGTGTTTTCCATGCTGGGAGTAGTAGTACTACCTAAAAAATGTTTTTTTTTAAAGTGAAAAACATAAACACACTACATTTTTATTATTGTCGGCTACATTTTTAGTACCCTGCCTGCCCACATAAATTGATCCCTGTTTAAAAATTAATAAAAATGTTGTTATAATAAAGATACATTTAGTTAAATACAATTTTTTTCCATCACTACTGTATCTTATTTTAATATTACTTTTAATGGTACCCTACGAAATTTTATTAAAAATGGTATCTCCATCACTTTTTTGGATCGCTAAAAAAGTCCAAAAAGGATAAAAATTGCCTGCAAAAATGCCAGAGTTAAAACCCACATGTAGTTTTTCTTAGCACTTTTTCACTCCCATAGACTTCTATGGGAGAAAATGTTACAATTTCAGGGGGGAAAAACGCCATAGGCTCAACATGCTGCGACTTTGCAAAATCGCTAAGGAGCTGAAAAACGCCTAAAAAAAGAGTGAAAAAAACACCAAAGGGATAATAAAAAAAACCCATCAAACTGAAAAACGCAAAGTGGAAAAATAATTTTGCACTTTCTCATTGATTTACAGCTAACATCTGGCTGCAGCGTTTTCTGTCCGATTACATGCCATGCGGCAGAATTGGCATTTTTCTTGGCGTTTTTCCCCCCAAAAAACAAGTGGAAACTTAGCCTAACACAGGCCAACAATTATCACAGCCACATTAATGATCTCTGGATTATTAGTGTGGCTGTTCAAATTTTTTTTTCCAACCTGCCCTTTGAACCTATAGTTACTCTGAGTAAAAGCCCCTCAAGACTACAGGTTGTATTAAACAGCCCAATTCCTGCCTGATACAAGTGTTAGTGTTCATTTACTAAGCCTATTATGTCTCTATTTAGGGTAGGAAGGGCTGCATGAGCTATCACTGGCTTGTATGTGTGGCCCTGTCTTACATCATTTGTCGGTCCTACCCTACATATGCCCTATTGGGTGATGTTTGGCTCACAGACAACAATTTTAAAACTTTTTAAAACCTTGGGATCAGCTGACAAAAGGAACATTTGTTAGTTCAGTGCTGATCGCTGGCCCTATTTATTACACAGGGTTTTCATTGACCTGTTGAGCAAATAATTACCCTGTGTAATAGGGCCCTTACTTGCATTAGGCTGGTAGGGCTCTCATAGACAGCTCAAGTGAACACTGATCAGCGAGATTGGCGTTCGTTTGCAGAGCCTTTACAAAGCTTAATGAATTGTGTGGTCAGCCAGCACAAAAGATTGTTGGATCATTTGTGTGGCACATTTAAATTCAGTTATGGCAAACTTAGCAAAAAGACAAGCAAAATAAAGGGTCATGCACATTCAGTATATGAAAAATGCAAAGTCTCTGTTCCCCTGTCTCCACTTGTTTTTTTTTTCTGGCACTGGAATACTGCCACTGCAGTTTTTGGAATACTGCCACTGCAGTTTTTGAGCCAAAGCCAGAAGTGTATTCAAAAGGAATAGGACATATAAAGGACGGGATAGGAGGACGGGATTGCCGATTTTGGCGCCAAACTTGGCAATTTTGCCACAAAAAAGGAAAGTGAAAATGAATTTTCACATATTTTCAAAGCAGCCAAAGAGACCTTTGAAAATGTGAGGAGAAAAAAAAGGTGTGAATATCTGTCCCCTTACCTCTATATCAGTGTTTACCAACCAGAATGCCTCCAAGTGTTGCAAAACTTGGCATGCAGGGAGTTGCAGTTTTGCAAAAGCTGGAGGCACCCTGGTAGCAGAAATTAGAGTGCGACATGGGTATGCAGCAGAGCTGAATGTGTGATTATGTGTAAGCATGACCATGCACACACTCAACTCTGCTACATACACTTGACCACACACTCAGCTCTGCTACATACACCTGATCACACACTCAGCTCTGCTACATACACACTCACACACTCAACTCAGCTACATACACACACATTCACACACTCAGCTCTGCTACATACACATATTCACACACTCAGCTCTGCTACATACACACACGCACTCAGCTCTGCTACATATACGCAAACTCACACACTCAGCTCTGCTACATATACACACTCACACACTCAGCTCTGCTACATACACACACTCGGCTCTGCTACATACACACATTCACACACTCAAATCTGCTACATACACACACACACTCAGCACTGCTACATATACACACTCACACACTCAGCTCTGCTACATATACACACACATAGCTCTGCTACATATACACACACAGCTCTGCTACATACACACATTCACACACTCAGCTCTGCTATATAAACACACACTCAGCTCTGCTACATATACACACTCACACACTCAGCTCTGCTACATACACACACTCGGCTCTGCTACATACACACATTCACACACTCAACTCTGCTACATACACACACACACACACTTAACTCTGCTACAAATACACACTCACACACCCAGCTCTGCTACATATACACACACGCAACTCTGCTACATACACACATTCACACACTCAGCTCTGCTACATACACACACTCACACTCAGCTCTGCTACATACACACACTCAGCTCTGCAACATACACACATAACACACTCAGCTCTACTGCATACACACACTCGGCTCTACTGCATACACACACTCGGCTCTGCTACATACACACACACACACACACTCAACTCTGCTACATACACACAATCACACATAAACATAGATATGACAGCTGTACCTCCTTCTCCCTCCCTGCACATAGAGTGGTATATCCTTAGCTTTACGGTCACCATGGTTACACTACACAGGTGCCATCTCCTGCTCTCATCAAGAACAGCTGAAGTTTGAATTTTACACAGTTCAAAGTATGAACTGTGTTGGGAAGTATTTCATCCGCATTAAAACCCAGTGTATTATCTTGGTGTATTATCCCGGTGTATTATCCCGGTATATGGGGTTAGTCTGCGGGTGAAGGGGGATCACAAGCGGTCCATAAACATTGCATTGTTTTTGACCCCTTGGGGACGGAGCCCATTATAACCCTAAGGACGGGAGCATTTTTTGCAAATCTGACCACTGTCATTTTAAGCATTAAGAACTCTGGGATGCTTTTACTTTTCATTCTGATTCTGATTCAAAATTATATATTGATTCACATATGCAATATGTCTATTTTATGTTTGCATCATAAAGTTGACATGTTTTTACTTTTGGAAGACATCAGAGGGCTTCAAAGTTCAGCAGCAATTTTCCAATTTTTTCATAAATAGAAATTATCACAGCTGATGTCACTCCAGACATCAGCTGCAATCATCCAGTTTAAAGTATAGATCCGGCCGGCCGCTCTTCTAAGGTCCCTGCCGTATATGTCCTAATATTCATATTTCCCAGACATTTGTGATTGGCTAGAACCCTCTGGCCAATCACATCTCAGCGGGAAATATGAATATTTGTAAATATACGGCAGTACAGGGGACCAGAGGAGAGCTGCCAGCCTATACAGTATACTGGAGGATCGCCGCGGCTGACAAATGTGACAGCCGGGGCAATCTGACAGTGAGTCAAAGTACTACTACTCCTATCATGGAACAGTGTGGTCCATGCTGGGAGTAGTAGTACTACCTAAAAAGGAATAAAAAAGTTAAAGACACTCACATACACTATATTTTTTTATAATTGTCGGATACATTTCAGTGCCCTGCCCGCCCACATAAATTGCTTACTGTTTCAAAATTAAATAAAATTTCCTTATAAAAAAATATACATTTCGTTAGATACAATTTTTTCTAACACTAATGTATATTTTTTATAATTTTTTTTATGTTACCCTATAAAAATTTAAATAAAAAAGGTACCTCCCTCACTTTTTTGGATCGCTAAAGTCCAAAAAAGATTAAAAACCGCCTGCAAAAACACCAAAGTTAAAACCCACATAGCGTTTTTCTTTGCGTTTTTCACTCCCATAGACTTCTATGGGGGAAAAACGCAACATTTTTGCGAAAAAAACGCCAGACCCTCAGCAAGCAGACAAACTCCAAACTCAAAAACGCCAAGTGGATAAGGGTTTCTGCAGTTTCCTATAGACGTACAGCTAACATCTGGCCACAGCGCAAAAAAAACGCCATGCGGCAAAATGGGCGTTTTTAACAGCGTTTTTGCGAAAAATTACTCAGTGGAGACCCGGCCTTAGGAAGCCCCTATGTTGCCAGAACAGCAGAAGAAAACCACACGGCATACCATTTTGGAAACTACACCCCGCAAGGCACGTAACATGGGGTCCAGTGAGCCTTAATACCTCACTGGTGTTTGATGACTTTTCGTTAAAATCGGATGTGTAAATGAAAAAAAAAATTTTTTCACTAAAGTGCAGTTTTTTCCCCAAATTTACCATTTTTACAAAAGGTAATGGGAGAAGATGCCCCCCCAAAATTTGGAACCCCATCTCTTCTGAGTATGGAAATACCCCATGTTAGGACGTAAAATGCTCTGCTGGCCCACTACAATGCTCAGAAGAGAAGGAGCGCCATTGGGCTTTTGGAAAGCGAATTCGTTTGAAATGGTAGTCAGGGGCCATGTACGTTTACAAAGCCCCCCATGGTGCCAGAACAGTGGACCCCCCCACATGTGACCCCAATTTCACAGAATTTAATAAGGGGTGCAGTGAGTATTTACACCCCACTGGCGTTTGACAGATCTTTGGAACAGTGGGCTGTGCAAATGAAAAATTTCATTTTTCATTTTCACGGACCACTGATCCAAAAATCTGTCAGACACCTGTGGGGCATAAATTCTCACTGTACCCCTTATTACATTACATGAGGGGTGTAGTTTCCAAAATTTTGGGTCTTTTTTTCCTTATACTGCTTGTGAAAATAAAAAGTATGGGGCACCACCAGCTGTTTGATGTTTGGGCATGCTGGGATTCGCAGTTTTGCAACATCTGGAGGGCTACAGTTTATAGACCACTGATCTCTAAACTGTGACCAGAGATCTCTAAACTGTGACCCTCCAGATGTTGCAAAACTACAAATCCCAGCATGCCCAGACAGCAAAGAGCTGTTTACTGTTTGAGCATGCTGGAAAATGTAGTTTTGCAAGATCTGGAGGGATACAGTTTAGAGACCACTGTATAGTGGTCTCAAACTGCAGTCCTTCAGCTGTTGCAAACAAAACGAAAGTAAACCCCCCGCCCACCGATCTGCTATTGGTTCAGGGGGATCGTGGGTGTCTTAGACAACCGCGATCCCCCTTATATTCCGGGTCACCATATACCCGTAATGACCTGGAATCTGCGCAAATTGCAAGTGTGAATTCACTTGCGATTTGCGCCGATCGCTGACATGGGGGGGGGGGGGGTTTGCGCGGGGTGCCTGCTGTTTGATATCAGCAGTCACACCGGTCCGGTCCCCGCCCGGCGCGCGAAATTCCCACGGGCGTATGGATACGCCCTTTGTCCCCAACAGGTTAATCCTTTCAGTACTTATGAGCTTCTGAAGTTAAGGTTGTTCTTTTCTGTCTAAGTCCTCTCTGATGACACGTGTCTTTGGAACTGCCCAGTTTAGAAGAGGTTTGCTATGCGGATTTGCTTCTAAACTGGGCGGTTCCCAAGACACGTGTCATCAGAGAGCACTGAGTACTGAAAGGATTAAGATTTTTTAATAGAAGTAATTTACAAAAATGTTTAACTTTCTGTAGCCAGTTGATATATAAAAAAAAGTTTGGGTATTGGGTATGCACGATCCTCTATATTGCCTGTCTTTTTGTTCAGCTTGCATTTATTGTTTTTGAGGCATTTTCTCCGCACACCAATTTTTGGTATTTGGTTGTGCCCATCCTTATTTACTTTATTTGTAATTTCTAAATTTTAATTAATTTTGCCAGCTGCACATCCCTTGTTTAGACAGGCTGATGTGTGGAGGGTAAACACGATTTTATTGGCCGCAAAACAGATTAAATTAGCAACAAAAGAGCTCCCCCCCCCCCCCAGGCTTTGTTTACTTGGCTGCAATGATGACATCACCGTACATCCATGTCAATACTGCAGTCAGTCTCTGGCCCTAGTGCTCCAGTGCAATATAGTGCTGAGGCCAGCAATTAAAGGTATATGGGCACATTTTTCAACAACTTGAAAAGGTTGTCTAGTGTAAATGTTGCAGTTGTTCACAGTCAGGTGTACATGCTGCTATTATTCACTCCATGGCAGGGCTCAAGTCCTACAGGAACGCATGGAATTTGAGTTCCAGCACTTTTTCAACAGCAGGAACACCATTCCCATTAGCAAGAGTCCTGCAGGACCAACCCTTGAGTGGAAAAATCTTGGGTTAGTTCCCACACTTTTTTTCCCAGGACTTGACCCCTGCTCCACGGTCTAGTGCAAATGCTGCATCTGGTTAATCCAGTCTAGTGCACATTAAAGTCCACAGACTATTATAAATTTTATATTTATATTATAAGTAATACAATCTTGTGCCAAAGGGTTTTTAAGCCTGATGCCCTGTAAAGCTAATTTACTACTGAGCATCATCTGGTTATAATATTATGTAAAAAAAAAAAAATCACAGAAAAACTGAAAAGTGATTAGTGTTGTCAAAAAAAACCTTCACTGAAAAACACTAAAAATGTACCTTTATTGATCAGCTAAAATCTCAAAATAAGCCACCTATTAGTGAATCTCGTGTCACCACAAGAACAAGACACATAAAGTCTCAACTTCCACTGACCTGGTGAATAGATACCCTGGCCATTGGTATTGATTAAAAACATGTACACCAGCTCCCACAATAAGGAGACTTACAACAATGCTCCCACAATTAGGAGAGTTATAGGATAACAGGTCCAGGTAAGTATCAGTACTATAGGAAAAGATGAGGGGTGTAGGGAGGAGGTCAGGAAGGGAGGGCCCAGGGGAGGTGCAAGGCCTAGGATGAAAGGCCACTATCTATTAGGCCCTGTTGCTATAATCCCTGCCCTTCCCCTATTCCTAGGCAGAGTTGTACGTCCTTATAAGGACGGCCTCGCTCCGAAACCTACCCCTGTCACTCATCTCAATGCCCTATGGTACAGACAATAAGGAGACTCACTATCTCACTCATCAGTCCCTGTCTGACTGGATTGGGATAGGAGAAGGGTAGATTGACCTATTGCCACTAGATAGGATAGTATGGGTGTAGATCCTAATTTGATATAATCAACATGGAAAATGCCTAAAAAAATGGGTCAAAGGGCTATTGTCACGAGGCACAATAGGTATTGCCCGCTAATATTAGTTTGGTAACAAAAAAGATAATGTGAAAACAACTGGTGGGTACAGTGCCTACATTATATACAGAACATGAGTTATGACAGACATGAGAGTTCATTGGATTGACGATCCATTTATTAGAAGGTAGGATCTTGTGATTGGTTTACTCCCCAGTCAGTACTATATATAAAGCAGGTGGATGCCTCCTCCACTATGGCTGCGGAACATCCGGCATTAATATGAACTACAGACCCGCCATCACTCTCATGATCATCGCCATGAGACCACCAATGCCCCCCATTGTCTCCTGATGAATCGGGCAAGAAACACGTTGGGACTTTTTCATGTGTATAGCACTTGATCAAGATAAGTGAATGCTACTATTAGTTACCTGTTGTTTATACAATTTGGGATACATCCAATGCTGGGTTTATACTATGTATTTAGTTTGATACAGGGATATGCCTTAGTATTTATCTATATCTTTTGGTGATAATCAAAAATCATCTTGATCACCTAACTATAATCAAAGTATGATCATTGGAATCTTGTCCGTTCTGTATATAATGTAGGCACTGTACCCACCAGTTGTTTTCACATTATCTTTTTGTTACCAAACTAATATTAGCGGGCAATACTGATTGTGCCTGGTGACAATAGCCCTTTGACCCATTTTTATAGGCATGTTCCATGTTGATTATATCAAATTAGGATCTTCCCCCATACTATCCTATCTAGTGACAATAGGTCAATCTACCCTTCTCCTATCCCAATCCAGTCAGACAGGGACTGATGAGTGAGATAGTGAATCTCCTTATTGTCTGTACCATAGGGCATTGAGAGGAGTGACAAGGGTAGGTTTCGGAGCGAGGCCGTCGGAGCGAGGCCGTCCTTATAAGGACGTACAACTCTGCCTAGGAATAGGGGTAGGACAGGGATTAGAGCAACAGGGCCTAATAGATAGTGGACATTCATCCTAGGCCTTGCACCTCCCCTAGGCCTTCCCTCCCTCCCCTCCTCCTTACACCCCTCATCTTTTCCTGTAGTACTGATACTTACCTGGACCTGTTATCCTATAAGTCTCCTAATTGTGGGAGCATTTTTGTAAGTATCCTGATTGTGGGAGCTGGTGTACACATTTTTAATCAGTACCAATGGCCAGGGTGTCTATTCACCAGGTAAGTGGTAGTTGAGAGTTGCTGTAGTCGTGTCTTGTTCTTGTGGTGACACGAGATTCACTAATAGGTGGCTTATTTTGCGATTTTAGCTGATCAATAAAGGTACATTTTTTTGTGTTTTTCAGTGAAGGGGTATAATGTCATGTTGCTACACCAAATTCATTGTATGACAAACTCAAACACTGATCATCGAAGTGAGGTGTGAATTGTTCTGATGGTGATGCATTTATCAAAACTGAAATAAAAGCCCTGACAGGGACCTCCACATGTCAATGTAAACTGAAAAATAGAATTTTAACACTGGAAAACAAAAGTGTTAAATATATGTATTAAGCTAATAGTTTAGAACAATTGCTTAGAGACTATGAATAATGTAGATCTCCATAATACATAAAAACTCATGACTATGGCACAAATTGTTTGCATATGTTCTTTGTGCACATAGAGCCATCCCAGGAAAGTATATTTGTTGGCATTTACTTTTCTTATGTATAGATCTGCAGTTGTGTGTTTGCACAGCACCAGTAATGTACACATATATACGTAATATATAGCCATCAAGTAGAGGAAGTACAAAATGTACAAGAACTGTGCTGTTATATTTAGATACTGGAGGAAGGGGCTGCTGCTTTGGGGAGTTTACAAAGTGTACATTCCTAACAGAGCGAGAGTGTGCAAGAATGTTTTTGACATAAAGCAGTGTATGTAGCTATTGTATAGCACGCACATATGTGCTGAGGATCTGTTCAGGCACAGATGCATCAATATATGGCAGCTTATTAAGCTGTTAAAAAAAAAAACAAGAGAAAAAAACAACAACATTATTTCCAGCATTTAGTCCTGCCTTATAATAAGTTAAAGAATAAGGCATAATGACATATGACGTGTATTTTTAAGGGGGTGTAAGTGATCCCCCACCCTTAATACAGAACAATTGAGGCCTTTTTTTAATGCTTTACATTTACAAAATGCTAGGTTGTAAGCCCTGCCTGCCCTTGGAGCCTGTGCTCTGCAGGGATAAGCCACCTTGCTGGCAGTGCTGCCGTCTCCTGCCTTATAATAATGATGGAAACACATTATAGATCCAGTGAGTCAGCAGATATGTAGCAGAACTGGAGCAGAACCCGTTATAGCCCATCATGAATAACGTACGTTATTTATGACGGAAGAAAAAACATTTAACATTGAAGTCTATGGCAAACGGATGAGCCTTTATGTCATCCATTTGCACCTGGTTTATAATATCCGTTATTCCTTCTGAACATGCTCAGAAGAGGTGACATCAGCAGACTCCTGCAGTGCTGAGGGACTACTACTCCCATCATGGAACAGACTTGTTTCCATGATGGAAGTAGTAATTCCCCAGCTGCGGGAGTCTGCCAGTGGCTGGGGAGGCTACAGTAGTGTTTGTACTACTACCCCCATCATGGAACAGAGTCTGTTCCATGAGGGGGGTTGTAGTACAGGGGCTGAAGGATTGATCGCAATGGGTCTCACTTCTAAGACCCCATGCGATCAGAAGTTATTAAGCAGGGGCACGGCATGGTCCACAACCCTGCGATGTATCGTGTCTTTTTACTTTCATTTTTAAATCCCCCGTGGGGAGCCCTGACTGGCCGGTACCGAGGAGCCATTCAGGGCTCCCAGCTGGGTTTTTAAAATGAAGTGGCAGCGAGGGCCATATGTATATTAAAAGCGCTGTGGGGGGGGGGAGGGGCAAGATATATAGTGCTGAAGGAGGCAGACATAAAGCCTATATATCTAGCCCCCCAGCGCATTTATAATATGCCCCCCGCAGTGCATTAATAAAGATATGACCCCGCCAGTGCATATATATATATATATATATATATATATATATATATATACATATACACTAGGGATGTAAGAAAAAATCGATTTGCGCGATACTGAATCGATTCAAAATATTTTTGAATCGATCCTTTTAGGGATGTGGAATTTGTATCTCCTGATGTCCGGAACAGCATGTCCCGGGCATCAGGAGATACAAATTTCACATTTGTGTAGCCGGGCAGGCCGGATCTGACGCGGCGGCACTCTGGTAGGTGTACAGTGCGGGCTCCGACTCGTGCCCGCTCCGTACTCTGTGGCCCCTGGCTCATTTCAGTAGCCGGGGGCCGCTGATGCATCACCGCCGCTAATATACAGCATGCGGTGCTCTGCAGTGTGTATGGAGCGGGCTCCAGACTCCAGCCCGCTCCATACTCTGCAGCCCCCGGCTGTTCTCAGTAGCCGGGGCTGCCCATAATAGCCAGCATGCGGCGATCGTGGCGGCTGGCTATTAACCCTTTAGATCGCTGCTGTCAAAGCTGACAGCGGCATCTAAAGGGATCTGTGAATGCTCCCTGGTGGGCTAGTGGAGTGGATCGCGATCGCGAGGGGGCGCGATCGCGAGGGGGCGATCCACCATGGAGGACCTCTGCTTCCCTGCTCTCCGTAGCTCTGTCATTGATAGAGCCTGGCTTAACCAGGCTCTATCAATGGATCGCAGATCAATGGAGTTCAATAGAACTCTATTCATCTTTCTGAGGAATCTAATGATTCCTAAAAAAAATCTTCCTCCTAAAACTATAATAAAGTGTAAAAAAAAAAAGTTTTAATAAAAGTGTAAAAGACATTGTTTTTTTTAGACAGAATGGGGATATATCGTGATGTATCGTCACCTAGACGGTATCGCGATATATCGGGATATATCGAATCGCCACACTGGTATCGCGAATCGTGGCGATTCACACCCCTAATATATATCCACCGCCAGCGCATTTATAATATGCCTCCACACAGCCATTAATAAAGATATGACCCCCGCCGGCACATTTATAAATATATACCCCGAAGCCATTAATAAAGATATGACCCCTCGCCGGCGCATTTATAAATATATACCCTCCCGCCAGCACATTTATAATGTGCCCCCCGCAGCGCACTTGTCATATTATGCCACCGCAGATCTATATGTGAAAGGTATATATTTATTAATGCGCTGGGGGGTTAGATATATAGGCTATATGTCTGCCCCCCCTGTAGCACTATATATCTTGCCCCCCACAGCGCTTTTAATATACATATGGCCCCCGCTGCCACTCACAATGTTCATTTAAAAAACCCCGCTGGGAGCCCTGAATGGATCCTCAGTATCGGCCATTCAGGGCTCCCCGCGCGGATTTTTAAAATGAAAGTAAAAACACACGATACATCGCAGGGTTGTGGACCATGCCGCCGGCTCCCCTGCTTAATAACTTCTGATCGCATCAGGTCTTAGAAGTGAGACCCAGTGCGATCAATCTTTCAGCCCCTGTAGTACAACCCCCATCATGGAACAGAGTCTGTATCATGATGGGGGTAGTAGTACAAACACTAATGTAGCCTCCCCAGCTGTCTGCAGACTCCCGCAGCCGGGGAATTACTACTCCCATCATGGAAACAAGTCTGTTCCATGATGGGAGTAGTAGTAGTCCCTCAGCACTGCAGGAGTCTGCTGATGTCACCTCTTCTGAGCATGCTCAGAAGTAATAACAGATATTATGAACTAGGTGCAAACGGACTACATAAAGGCTCATCCGTTTCCATAGACTTCAATGTTAAAAATAATGGCTGTTAATGTACCCGTTTCTTGTGACAGAAGAAAAATTAGTGCATTTGCCTTTTTTTTCCCCATCATAAATAACATACGTTATTCATGACAGGCTATAACGGGTCATAACAGATAATCAAAAAATCCCATAGACTTGAATAGGATTTTGTAACGGACATTTAACATCCGTTTTTAAGGCTTTTCTAACGGATGTTTATAACGGATCTTTTAATGGAACAACTTTATAGTGTGAAAGGCGCCTAATACTCCAGCTCTGCTACATATCTGCTGACTCACAGCATCTATCGTGGCCTTTATAGGTTGATCCGATCATTCATAATGCCGCACGGAGGTCCCCTCTCCTTCCTCCGTGCGGCTCCCGGCGTCTCCTGCTCTGGTCTGTGATCGAGCAGACCAGAGCAGGAGATGACCGATAATACTGATCTGTTCTATGTCCTATACATAGAACAGATCAGTATTAGCAATCATGGTATTGCTATGAATAGTCCCCTATGGGGACTATTCAAGTGTAAAAAAAAAATGTAAAAAAATGTAAAAGTAAAAAAAAAGTGAAAAATCCCCTCCCCCAATAAAAAAGTAAAACGTCCATTTTTTTCTATTTTACCCCCAAAAAGCGTAAAAAACATTTTTTATAGACATATTTGGTATCGCGTAAATGTCCGAACTATTAAAATAAAATGTTAATGATCCCGTACGGTGAATGGCGTGAACGAAAAAAAATTTTAAAAAGTCCAAAATTCCTACTTTTTTAATACATTTTATTAAAAAAAAATTATAAAAAATGTATTAAAAGTTTTTTATATGCAAATGTGGTATCAAAAAAAAGTACAGATCATGGCGCAAAAAATGAGCCCCCATACCGCCACTTATACGGAAAAATAAAAAAGTTAGAGGTCATCAAAATAAAGGGATTATAAACGTACTAATTTGGTTAAAAAGTTTGTGATTTTTTTTAAGCGCAACAATAATATAAAAGTATATAATAATGGGTATCATTTTAATCGTATTGACCCTCAGAATAAAGATTACACGTCATTTTTACCATAAATTGTACGGCGTGAAAACAAAACCTTCCAAAATTAGCAAAATTGCGTTTTTCGTTTTAATTTCCCCACAAAAATTGTGTTTTTTGGTTGCGCCATAAATTTTATGATATAATGAGTGATGTCATTACAAAGGACAACTGGTCGCGCAAAAAACAAGCCCTCATACTAGTCTGTGGATGAAAATATAAAAGAGTTATGATTTTTAGAAGGCGAGGAGGAAAAAATGAAAACGTAAAAATGTAATTGTCTGAGTCCTTAAGGCCAAAATGGGCTGAGTCCTTAAGGGGTTAAAAAGACTGCTAAACCATCAATGACCAAAACACTCTAGATGTTAATACATTAATACAATGAAATATAAATATAATAATGTTGCCTTACTTTTAGTATTTATTTATATTTAAAATTTCTTGTTACTATTAACTATTTTAGCAGCTTCACATCTTTAGAGATAATTGTAGCAGTTATCTTGACTATACTACTCAAAAGCCTTATGTTTACGTATGAGCAGGGAGGGGTTAACCTGTGGGAGGAGGCAACTTTTGCTGAATGAAGTTGTTAACCCTGATCAAATGGGAACAGAGTGTTCCAGAATACTTGAGAACAAAACAACCATAAAACGATACAGCCAGGGCTTTCTAGAAACTGCTGCATAACTGGCTTCTGCTTGTGCTCAAAGCAATTTACAACCATTGGAACAGAGATGTTTTGCTTGTTAACTATTACTGTAGATAAAATTATCTTCCGGCTGAAGAGAAAATAACTCATATCATGTCTCTGCAATAGAAATCTACTACCATGTACTACCATGCAAAGACATTTATGCAGAAACTTTTTGGAATCTAGAAATATGAATTAGTAATAAATAAAAGCAGTAAATTAACCCCTTAAGGACCAGGGTACACTGGTGGAAAACTTTTTTTTTTAAATGAACTGGTGCCAGAAACTTAAATAGATTTGTAAATTACTTCTTTAAAAAAAAAAAAATTTTTAATCCTTTTAGTACTTTTTAGCAGCTGTATGCTACAGAGGAAATGCTGTACTTTTTGAATTTCTTTTTTTTGTGTTGTCCACAGTGCTCTCTGCTGACACCTCTGTCCATGTCAGAAACTGTCCAGAGTAGCATAGGTTTGCTATGAGGATTTTTTCCTGCTCTGGACAGTTCCTGATACGGGCATCAGGTGTCAGCAGAGAGAACTGTGGACGAGACAAAAAAGAAATTGAAAAAATAAAGATTTTCCTCTGTAGCAAACAGCTGCTCAAAAGTACTGAAAGGATTAAGATTTTTTAATAGTAGTAATTTACAAATCTGTTTAACTTTCTGGCACCAGTTCTTAAAAAAAAAAAAAAAAAAAAGTTTTCCACTGGCATACCCCTTTAAGGACCAGACAATTTTTTATTTAGCATTTCCGTTTTTTCCTCCTCGCCTTCTAAAAATCATAACTCTTTTATATTTACATCCACAGACCCATATGAGGGCTTGTTTTTTTGCATCACCAATTGTACTTTGTATTTACATCACTTATTTTACCATAAAATGTACGGCGCAACCAAACAAATATTATTTATGTGGGAAAATTGAAAAGAAAACCCCAATTTAGCAAATTTTGGAAGGTTTTGCTTTTTTTGTTTTCACGCTGTACACTTTACGGTAAAAATGACATGCTTTCCTTATTCTGTGGGTCAATATGATTAAAATGATACCCATGTTATATGCTTTTCTATAATTGTACAGCTTAACCCCTTAAGGACCCAGCCATTTTACACCTTAGGACCCGTCCATTTTTTGCACATCTGACCACTGTCACTTTAAACATTAATAACTCTGGAATGCTTTTAGTTATCATTCTGATTCCGAGATTGTTTTTTCGTGACATATTCTACTTTAACTTAATGGTAAATTTTTTTGGTAACTTGCAACCTTTCTTGGTGAAAAATCCCAAAATTTGATGAAAAATTTGAAAATTTTGCATTTTTCTAACTTTGAAGCTCTCTGCTTGTAATGAAAATGGATATTCCAAATATTATTTTATTTTATTCACATATACAATATGTCTACTTTATGTTTGCATCATAAAATTGACGAGTTTTTACTTTTGGAAGACACCAGAGGGCTTCAAAGTTCAGCGGCAATTTTCCAATTTTCCAAAATCACAATTTTTCAGGGACCAGTTCAGGTTTGAAGTGGATTTGAAAGGTCTTCATCTTAGAAATACCCCACAAATGACCCCATTATAAAAACTGCACCCCCCAAAATATTCAAAATGACATTCAGTCAGCGTTTTAACCCTTTAGGTGTTTCACAGGAATAGCAGCAAAGTGAAGGAGAAAATTCACAATTTCCATTTTTTACACTCGCATGTTCTTGTAGACCCAATTTTTGAATTTTTACAAGGGGTAAAAGGAGAAAATGTATACTTCTATTTGTAGCCCAATTTCTCTCGACTAAGCACATACCTCATATGTCTATGTAAAGTGTTCGGCGGGCGCATTAGAGGGCTCAGAAGGGAAGGAGCAACAAGGGGATTTTGGAGCGTACCTTTTTCTGAAATGGTTTTTGGGGGGCATGTCCCATATAGGAAGCCCCTATGGTGCCAGGACAGCAAAAAATACCCACATGGCATACCATTTGGAAACTAGACCCCTTGAGGAACATAACAAGGAATAAAGTGAGCCTTAATACCCCACAGGTGTTTCACGACTTTTGCATATGTAAAAAAAATGTAAAAAAATTTCAATAAAATGTGTGCTTCCCCCCAAATTTCACATTTTTGCAAGGGTTAATAGCAGAAAATAGCCCCCAAAATTTGTAACCCCATCTCTTCTGAGTATGGAGGTACCCCATAAGTTGACATGAAGTGCACTATGGGCGAACTACAATGCTCAGAAGAGAAGGAGTCATATTTGGCTTTTTGAGAGCAAATTTTGCTCGGGGGCATGTCGCATTTAGGAAGCCCCTATGGTGCCAGGACAACAAAAAATACCCACATGCCATACCACATTGGAAACTAGACCCCTTGAGGAACGTAACAAGGGGTACAGTGAGCATTTACCCCCCACTGGTGTCTGTCAGATCTTTGGAACAGTGGGCTGTACAAAATTTTTAATTTGCGCAGCCCACTGTTCCAAAGATCTGTCAGACACCAGTGGGGTGTAAATTCTCACTGCACCCCTCATTACATTCCGTGAGGGGTGTAGTTTCCGAAATGGGGTCACATGTGTTTTTTTTTTTTTTTTGCGTTTGTCAAAACCGCTGTAACAATCAGCCACCCCTGTGCAAATCACCTCAAATGTACATGGCGCACTCTCCCTTCTGAGCCTTGTTGTGCGCCCCCAGAGCACTTTGCGTCCACATATGGGGTATCTGCGTAGTCGGGAGAAGTTGCATTACAAATTGTGGGGGGCTTTTTTCCCTTTTACCTCTTGTCAAAATGAAAAGTATAGGGCAACACCACCATGTTAGTGTAAAAAAAAATTTTTTTTTACACTAACATGCTGGTGTAGACCCCAATTTCACCTTTTCATAAGGGGTGAAAGGAGAAAAAGCCCCCCAAAATTTGTAAGGCAATTTCTCCTGAGTACGGCGATACCCCATATGTCGCCCTAAACTGTTGCCTTGAAATACGACAGGGCTCCAAAGTGAGAGAGCGCCATGCGCATTTGAGGCCTGAATTAGGGATTTGCATTGGGATGGACATAGGGGTATTCTACGCCAGTGATTCCCAAACAGGGTGCCTCCAGCTGTTGCAAAACTCCCAGCATGCTTGGACAGTCAACGGCTGTCCGGCAATACTGGGAGTTGTTGTTTTGCAACAGCTGGAGGCTCCATTTTGAAAACAGTGGCGTACCAGACGTTTTTCATTTTTATTGGGGAAGGAGGGGGGCTGTGTAGGGGTATGTGTATATGTAGTGTTTTTTACTTTTTATTTTATTTTGTGTTAGTGTAGTGTAGTGTAGTGTTTTTAGGGTACAGTCACACGGGCAGGGGGGGTTACAGCGATTTTCCCGCTGCGAGTTTGAGCTGCCGCGCAAAATTTGCTGCATCGCAAACTTGCAGCCTGATACTCACTGTAAGCCCCTGTCCATGTGAATGTACCCTGTACATTCACAAGGGGGGGACCTCCAGCTGTTGCAAAACTACAACTCCCAGCATGCACAGTCTATCAGTGCATGCTGGTAGTTATAGTTTTGCAACAGCTGGAGGCACACGGGTTGGGAAACACTGAGTTAGGAAACAGACAATGTTTCCCAACCAGTGTGCCTCCTGTTGTTGCAAAACCACAACTCCCAGCATTCTCAGGCATGCTGGAAGTAGTAGTTCGGCAACATCTTTAGAGCCAGATGTTGCCGAACTACAACTCCCAGCATGCTTGGAGTTGTAGTTTGCAACATCTGGAGGATTACAGTTTGCAGACCACTAATTCAGTGGTTCCCAATCTGTGCCCTTCCAGATGTTGCAAAACTACAACTCCCAGTATGCCAAAACTGTCCAGGCATGCTGGGAGTTGTAGTTCTGCAACATCTGAAGGGCCAGATGTTACATAACTACAACTCCCAGCATGCCTGGACAGTAAGGGCATGCTGAGGATGTGTAGTTTTGCAACATCTGGAAGGGCACAGTAGTCTCCAAACTGTGGACCTCCAGATGTTGCAAAACTGCAACTCCCAGCATGCCCAGACGCCAAGGGCTGTCTGGGCATGCTGGGAGTTGTAGTATATAGGGTCCCAATACAGCAATGCATGTCGCTTTACGGCGACGTGCATTGCTGTAAAGGGCCCGACCGCGGCTGAAGATCTACTCACCTGTCGCCGCCGCCGCCATCTTCCTCGCCGGGATCCGGGTCTTCAGGGACGAGGTAAGTACCGGGGCCGGTCCCCAGCACTCCCCCGTCCCCCGCCGCATCCTCCGGTCTTCCTCCCGTCCTCTCCGGACTTCAAGGGGCCGGGCAGGACGGGAGGAAGTAACCGCCCCCCCTCCTGCGATTGGTCGGTTAACTAACCGACAGATCGCAGGGTATAGGAGGAGGTGGCAGGCTTGCCACCTCGCTCCTATACGTTAGCATGGTCCTGGCTGTCTGTGACAGCCGGGATCATGCGAAATTACCGGGTGGTCGGGTCCCAGAGACCCGATCAGCCCGGTATCGCCGCAGATCGCAAGGGCGATTTCCCTTGCGATTTGCAGCGATCGCCGACATGGGGGGCATACATGGCCCCCCTCGGCGTTTGCCCTGGATCCCTGCTGAAGGATTTCAGCAGGGATCCGCTTCCGATCTCCGCCGGGTGAACGGCGGAGACCAGGAAAAGACATGACGTATGCATACGTCATGGGTCCTTAAGACCCAGGGTGTGATGGCGTATGCATACGTCATGGGTCCTGAAGAGGTTAAAGGGGTACTCCGGTGAAAACCTTTTTTCTTTTAAATCAGCTGGTGGCAGAAAGTTAAACATATTTGTAAATTACTTCTATTAAAAAATCTTAATCCTTCCTGTACTTATTAGCTGCTGAATACTACAGAGGAAATTCTTTTCTTTTTGGAATGCTCTCTGATGACATCATGAGCACAGTTCTCTCTGCTGACGTTATTATAATAATAATAATAATAACACTTTATTTGTTGCCCTTAGTGGGATTTGAACCCAAGTCCCCAGCACGGCAAGGCAGCAGTGCTAACCACTGAGCCACCATGCTGCCCTTAGCATACATCTGCTATGCATGGTTGCTAAAATGGACAGAGATGTCAGCAGAGAGCACTGTGCTCGTGATGTCATCAGTGTTCCAAAAAGAAAGAAATTTCCTCTGTAGCATTCAGGAGCTAATAAGTACTGGAAGGATTAAGATTTTTTAATAGAAGTAATTTACAAATATGTTTAACTTTCTGCCACCAGTTGATTTAAAAGAAAAAAGGTTTTCACTGGAGTACCCCTTTAAAAAAAATCTCAAACCATTTTAACAAGATTAGTATGTTTGAAATTGCCCTATTTTGACCACCTATAACTTTCTAATTTTTCCGTATATTGAGCGGTATGAGGGCTAATTTTTTGTGCCATGATCTTTAGTTTTTATCAGTACCACTTTTGCATAGGTTTTACTTTTTATACATTTTTTATACATTTTTTTGGGAATAAAATGTGACAAAAATGTAGCAATTTTGGAAAAATTTTTTACATTTACGCCGTTCATCGTACGGGATAATTAACAATATATTTTAATAGTTCAGACTTTTACGCACATGGCAATACCAAATATGTGTATTAATAATTTTTTTTACGCTTTTTTTTGGGGGGGGGGGGAATGGTAAAAGCAGACGTTTTACCTTTTTATTGGGGGAGGTGATTTTTCAAATTTTTTTATTTTACAATTTTTAAATGTTTTTTTTTACACTTTAATAGTCCTCATAGGGGACTATTTATAGCAATCACTTGATTGCTAATACTGTTCAGTGCTATGCATAGGGCATAGCACTGATCAGTGTTATCGGCGATCTTCTGCTCTGGTCTGCTCGATCTCAGATCAGAGCAGAAGACCCCGGGAGCCAGCCAGAGCCAAGTGAGGGGACCTCTGGCTGCCATGCTGTATGATCGGATCCCCTGTGGACGATTCGATCATCAATTTAAAGTACTGCATTGCCGCAGATGCCGTGATCTGTATTGATCATGGCATCTGAGGGGTTAATGGCGGACATCCATGCGATCGCGGATGCCGCAATTACCAGCGGATCCCTGGCTGCTGATAGCGGAGTGTAAATGTACATCATGGTGTGTTAAGTACCACGGCACCATGACGTACATTTACGTCAATGTCACGATTCGGCTTACAGGTAGTGGATCCTCTGTGTCTCCGCCAGGGATTGGCGTGGACCATGCTAGTGGACCGGTTCTAAGAGGCTACTGGTGTTCACCAGAGCCCGCCGCAAAGCGGGATGGTCTTGCTGCGGCAGTAGCAACCAGGTCGTATCCACTAGCAACGGCTCAACCTCGCTGACTGCTGAGAAGGCGTGGGACAGAAGGACTAGGCAGAGGCAAGGTCAGACGGAGCAGAAGGTCGGGGCAGGCGGCAAGGTTCGTAGTCAAGATGGATAGCAGAAGTTCAGGTAACACAGGCTTTGGACACACTAAACGCTTTCACTGGCACAAGGCAACAAGATCCGGCAAGGGAGTGCAGGGGCAGTGAGCAGATATAGTCTGGGAGCAGGTGGAAGCCAATTAAGCTAATTGGGCCAGGCACCAATCATTGGTGCACTGGCCCTTTAAGTCTCAGAGAGCTGGCGCGCGCGCGCCCTAGAGAGCGGAGCCGCGCGCACCAGCACATGACAGCAGGGGACCGGGACGGGTAAGTGACCTGGGATGCGATTCGCGAGCGGGCGCGTCCCGCTGTGCGAATCGCATCCCCGACGGCCATGACAGTGCAGCGCTCTCGGTCAGCGGGACTGACCGGGGCGCTGCAGGGAGAGAGACGCCGTGAGCGCTCCGGGGAGGAGCGGGGACCCGGAGCGCTAGGCGTAACAGTACCTCCCCCCTTAGGTCTCCCCTTTTCTTTGTCCGGTAACTGCCTCCCCTGGGATGAGGATACCGGGAAAGAAAGGAGGGTTTCCTCAACGGCAGGCAGTACAGCAGGAGTGGGAATGGGGAGGGAGGGCAGAGGTCGAAGCCTGGCACGGGGCAGTGTGTCACCAGGACGGGGGCCATGAGGAGGCACTGAGGCTTGCCTGACGGGACTGGGAGGGGGGGAGAGGCACTTCCTATGGCAGGCAGAGTCCCAGTTCTTGATCTCCCCGGTGGTCCAATCAAGGGTGGGAGAATGAAGCCGGAGCCATGGCAGACCGAGGAGGACCTCAGAGGTACAGTTGGGAAGGACGAATAACTCAATCCTTTCGTGGTGGGGTCCAATACACATCAGGAGGGGTTCTGTGCGGTAACGCACGGTGCAATCCAATCTGACTCCGTTGACCACGGAAATGTAGAGCGGCTTGACGAGACGGGTCACCGGGATGCGGAATTTATTCACAAAAGACTCCAAAATAAAATTCCCAGAGGCACCAGAGTCCAAGCAGGCCACGGCTGAGAGGGAGGAGTTGGCTGAAGGAGAAATCCGCACGGGCACCGTGAGACGTGGAGAAGCAGACTTAGAACCAAGAGACGCCACACCCACGTGAGCTGGGTGCGTGCGTGCATTTCCCAGACGTGGAGGACGGATAGGGCAATCCACCAAGAAATGCTCGGTACTGGCACAGTACAGACAGAGATTTTCTTCCCTACGGCGATTCCTCTCTTCCTGGGTCAGGCGAGACCGATCCACTTGCATGGCCTCCTCGGCGGGAGGCCCAGGCGTAGACTGCAAAGGATGCTGTGGGAGAGGTGCCCAGAGATCTAAGTCTTTTTCCTGGCGGAGCTCCTGATGTCTCTCAGAAAAACGCATGTCAATGCGGGTGGCCAAATGGATAAGTTCTTGCAGGTTGGCAGGAATCTCTCGTGCGGCCAGCACATCCTTGATGCGACTGGATAGGCCTTTTTTAAAGGTCGCGCAGAGAGCCTCGTTATTCCATGATAATTCGGAAGCAAGAGTACGAAATTGGATGGCGTACTCGCCCACTGAAGAATTACCCTGGACCAGGTTCAGCAGGGCAGTCTCGGCAGAAGAAGCTCGGGCTGGCTCCTCGAAGACACTACGGACCTCAGCGAAGAAGGACTGGACTGTGGCTGTGGCAGGATCATTGCGGTCCCAGAGCGGTGTGGCCCAAGACAAGGCCTTTCCTGAAAGAAGGCTCACTACGAACGCCACCTTAGACCGTTCTGTAGGAAACAAGTCCGACAACATCTCCATATGCAGGGAACACTGAGACAAAAATCCACGGCAGAGTCTGGAGTCCCCATCAAATTTGTCCGCAGGGACAAGCGGAGGCTAGGAGCGGCCACTCGCTGCGGAGGAGGTGCAGGAGCTGGCGGAGGAGATGGTTGCTGCTGTAGCAGAGGCAGAAGTTGCTGTAACGTGGCGGTCAACTGCGACAGCTGCTGTCCTTGTTGGGCAATCTGCTGCGATTGCTGAGCGACCACCGTGGTAAGGTCAGCGAGACTTGGCAGCGGCACCTCAGCGGGATCCATGGCCGGATCTACTGTCACGATTCGGCTTACAGGTAGTGGATCCTCTGTGTCAGCGAGGGATTGGCGTGGACCGTGCTAGTGGACCGGTTCTAAGAGGCTACTGGTGTTCACCAGAGCCCGCCGCAAAGCGGGATGGTCTTGCTGCGGCAGTAGCAACCAGGTCGTATCCACTAGCAACGGCTCAACCTCGCTGACTGCTGAGAAGGCGTGGGACAGAAGGACTAGGCAGAGGCAAGGTCAGACGTAGCAGAAGGTCGGGGCAGGCGGCAAGGTTCGTAGTCAAGATGGATAGCAGAAGTTCAGGTAACACAGGCTTTGGACACACTAAACGCTTTCACTGGCACAAGGCAACAAGATCCGGCAAGGGAGTGCAGGGGCAGTGAGCAGATATAGTCTGGGAGCAGGTGGAAGCCAATTAAGCTAATTGGGCCAGGCACCAATCATTGGTGCACTGGCCCTTTAAGTCTCAGAGAGCTGGCGCGCGCGCTCCCTAGAGAGCGGAGCCGCGCGCGCCAGCACATGACAGCAGGGGACCGGGACGGGTAAGTGACCTGGGATGCGATTCGCGAGCGGGCGCGTCCCGCTGTGCGAATCGCATCCCCGACGGCCATGACAGTGCAGCGCTCTCGGTCAGCGGGACTGACCGGGGCGCTGCAGGGAGAGAGACGCCGTGAGCGCTCCGGGGAGGAGCGGGGACCCGGAGCGCTAGGCGTAACAGTCAATTGTTGTTAAGGGGTTAAAATGGCCCTTTGACATGCCCCACCTTACTACTGGGGTGACACACTGTAGCAAACCTCTTCCTCATGGGGTGGATGTATGGAGGACCGGCCTGTCTGGCCTCAGAGGTGGCACTGCACTCCTCCAGCAGGCTGAAGGAAGTAAATTATTATGGTACCACTGGGGGGTGGAATTTGCGATGGCAGAGGTGCTAGCTGGGTGTTGGGTGGGTGCTTCGGATGAGTGGCGAGTATTTCGGATGCTGGCTGGCTACTAACTTTCTTGCAGCAGACAGAGTGGCACCCCTATCAAGAGGGCAGTAGGCTGCCTATAGGTAGAAGTATTAGGGACAAATATTGTATGCAGGACATGTTTTGTGCTGGATTCATGCTTACCCATTATGCTAAAAGGGGTTGTCCCATAAAGCAAAATCGGTCTAAACGGATGCATTATGTGAAATTAAACATATTTCAGATGTACAAGCATTACTGAAAATGTATTTTTTTAAAGATATAAGATTACTAATCTCCCATGTGCCTGCTTTGCTTCAATAACTGTTGCCCACTGAGGTGGGTCACACATGATCAGTTCAACTGCTGTCTCCTAGAGGTAATGGCAGATTTCCAAGCCTATTCTTGGTGAGTTATATAGAACATTACTAGGTTTTGAGCAAAATTAGATAGGAAGACCATCACATGTGTTGAGTTGTACATATGGTGAGAGGAAAACAGATTGCATGGAATGTAATGCTGTATAAATAACTCAGTCATATGTTACACTATATAATTTACTCTGTACCGAATGTGCTCTACTTCATAACATGGAATGCTAAGCAGTTACTTGCAGGGGTCAGGGGGAGAGTAAAAAGCATTTGCTTTCTTATGTGACAGTTATATGGACAGGATACACTCATGTTCCTTATGCTTTGTATGTAAACAGAGCCAAGCCTGCATTGAACAGATAGTATGGTTAATATCCATCAGGTCCTCTATAACAATATTTTATATACAGTGGGTGAAATTAGTAATGCACACGTAAATATATTTCCAAGGGTGCTATTGACATGGAATTTTCACCAGAAACAGTTACAAAAAACACAAGAAAATAAGCTCAGAAATAACAGGTATGTGAAAAAATGTGAAATGACACAAGGAAAAGGTATTGTACACATGAAGAAAAGGAGGTGCAAAAAGACATGGAAAGCCAAGAGAACAACTGAAATCTACCAGTTATTAAAAAGACAATCCAGCCCCTTGTCAGAAATAATATCAGCTGGTTCAGTCCCTACTGATGGCCTTAAAAAAGGTCTCATTGCCAAGGTGTCACACAAGACACATCTCATGGTGGGTAAAAGCAAAGAGCTGTCTCAAGACCTTCACAACTAATTAGCATTCGTTACAGTCACATTTATAGGCTTCCGAATGTTCCAGTGAGTACTGGGTGGCACCGGGCCGATTAGGGATAGGAGTCACTAACTGTGGGAATAGGAGTAGGCGGTCAGGAAAGGGTTACAGCGAGCCCCCTCCTCTTTTTTCTGGTTTTGGAGCTGGGAGCCAGCAGGCAGGGGACATAGGTGGTTACATGGGATAAAAGGGGAGGTCGTCCTCCTCTCTGTTATAAGTCAGGGACCCCCCCCCCCTCCCGGGTCCAATTCAGTTAACTGGGCAGCTGCCAGCAGAGACAGCTTACCGCCCTCCCGCCCTTTTTGTTTTATGTGGTGTTTCTTCCTTTTTTGTTTTCTTGTTTTTTGCAATCCCCTGTTAAAAAAAAATGGATTTATTGATGGAGATTTTGTTTTCTCCTTATTTTCTTATGTGGACTGTTTGGTGGCTGGTTTTGTTTGTTTCGTGTTTTAAGTCACAGCTGGCGGTACAGGAGAGAAATCTATGGAGAATCGGAGATGGAAGGCTGGTATGCCTTTCGGCGGCTGGCTGGGTGCTTCCCCCGGTTGGCAACCTCATGGGAAGTTGATCAAGGTTTACTACTTTGTTAAAATCGTTATACAAACTTAAAGCTGTGGCTGACCCCCACATCCATCAAAGGTTATAAGTTGTTGGTGTAGTTATTTTATAATACTTTAATATAAATGGAGGGGGAGGGGGGGTTATGAGCGGAGGTTGGAAAAGGAGGCTAGGTCATTATGCACAGTGTGTTGGGGCAATAATACAGAAGTGAAAAGACATTTATTTCTCTATAAATTTGCCTCGACCATATGCTCCCTCCAAGATTTCTAACAGAGTGAAAATAATAATTAGAAGAGTTGTCCAAGAGCCAAGGACAGCTAGTGGAGTTTAAAAAATACCTGGAATTAGCAGGTACTGTTGTCTTAAAGGGGTACTCCCATGGAAAACTTTTTTTTTTTAAATCAACTGGTGCCAGAAAGTTAAACTGATTTGTAAATTACTTCTATTAAAAAATCTTAATCCTTCCAGTACTTTTTAGGGGCTGTATACTACAGAGGAAATGCTTTACTTTTTTGATTTCTCTGATGTCATGACCACAGTGCTCTCTGCTGACCTCTGCTGTCCATTTTAGGAACTGTCCAGAGTAGCATATGTTTGCTATAGGGATTTTTTCCTGCTCTGGACAGTTCCTAAAATGGACAGCGTTTTCCACGGGAGTACCCCATTAAAGAAAACAGTATGTAATGCACTCTTCTGCCATGGCCTGTATACACGCTGACCACACAAGACTCCATTGCTGAATAAAAAGCATGTTGAAGCTGGTTTATAGTTTGCGGAACAACATCCAGTGAAATACTGAGAATATTGTGTGGTCAGATGAGAGCAAAACAAGGATGATGAATATGAAATGAGGGTGGACATTACAGCAAGACAAAGGGAGATTTCGCAATATCTATGCAGAGGAAAAAGCGGACCAGTTGCCCATAGCAACCAATCATATTGCTTCTCTAATAAAATAAAAAAAGCCTTTGAAAAATAAAAGAAGCAATCTGGTTGCCATGGGCAACTGGTCAAGTTTTCCACTGCACTGGTTTTGATAAATCTCCACAAATTATTCAAGACACACAGCCCAGGAAACCCTAAAATGCTTTCAATGAAAGAAAATAAAGCTACTAGAATGGACCAGCCTGACTTAAATCTCATTAAAAATCTATGGAAAGATCTGACCTAGCTTGTTTCCTGAACATGTGTTATCTGTCTGCTACCTCCCCCATTATCCACCATTAAGAGATCTCCACCAGCAGTGACAGTCTGCCTGTCTTTTTAAGTTAACTCCGACTTTCCCGACCTTTGCATTTCTGACTTTACCTCGTGCTTTCAGAACCTTCAAATTTCAGCTGTTGTTAAAGGAGACAACTCAGATGCTAGCAATTCCTAGATTCCATGCAGTCCAGATCCCTGTATAGGGGTTAAAGGATGAAAACCTGAAAATCCCTAATACTCCACTCCTCAGCATAACCCCAAGCCAAATCCAATGTAACACAGGGGATTTAAATATGTCTAAGTCCAACTTTAATGCTTCAGTTTATTTGTGCCCCTTTATGCAGATTAATCAAGCTCCGCCCCTCTCCCATTTGATCCATAAAAAGGCTGCCTTTGGAGAAGCATATGACCTTCTCCATAGAAATAGCATATGGATGAAACAAGCAGCACAGGCCTACTGGAGGAGGTAGAGTAAGGCTAGGTTTCCACTTGTCTTTTTTTGTTGACAAAAACGCCAATAAAAACTCCCATTCTGCCGCATGGCGTTTTTTTTGTGAAAAAACGCTGCGGCCAGATGTTAGCTGCAAGTCAATAGTAAACTGCAAAATGCCAAATCCACTTGGCGTTTTTCAGTTTGGCGTTTTTTTTAATCCTTTTGGCGTTTTTGGGCTCCTTGGCAGTTTTTAAAAAACGACCTCTTGTGGAGACTTTGGCGTTTTTTCGGGAAAATCTTGGCGTTTTTCTCCCATAGAAGTCTATGGGAGTGAAAAAACGCCAAGAAAAACGCCATGTGGGTTTTAAATTTGGCGTTTTTTCAGGCGGTTTTTATTCTCTTTTGGACTTTAGCGATCCAAAAAAGTGTTGGAGATACCTTTTTTATTAAAATTTAGTAGGGTACCATTAAAAAATAATAATAAAAAAGATACAGTAGTGATGGAAAAATTTGTATTTAACTAAATATATCTTTTTTATAACAAAATTTTTATTAATTTTTAAACAGGGATCAATTTATGTGAGCAGGTAGTGCACTAAAAATGTAGCCGACAATAATAAAAATGTAGTGTGCGTTTGTGTTTCACTTTTTTTATCATTTTTTAGGTAGTACTACTACTCCCAGCATGGAACACACTGTTCCATGATGGGAGTAGTAGTTACCTGTACTAATTGAAAGATCGCTGGGGTCCGTTGCGATCCTCCTGTATAATGTATAGATGCGGCCGCTCTTCTATGGTCCCCTGCACTGCCGTATATATACACCTATTCATATTTCCCGCAGAGAGCTGATTGGTCAGATGGTTCCATCCAATCACAACTCTGTGGGAAATAGGAATATGTGTATATATACGGCCGTGCAGGGGACCATAGGAGAGCGGCCGCCGCATCTATACATTATACTGGAGGATCGCAACGGGTGTCAGGAGGAGTGACCCTCGCTGCGATCTGTCTATTAATGCAGGTACTACAGCTCCCAGAATGGAGCAGAGTGTACTCCATGTTGGGAGTATTAGTACCTGCAGTAAGGGACAGATCCCAGCGGATGTCATTTCTCCTGACACCCGCTGCGATCAAAGTGACTGTCGGGATCAGCTGTTCTCAAGGCTACAGAGACGGGACAACAGCTGACGCTGAGCCGTAGGTATACATCGTATATCTACTGCCCAGCAAGAACTTACAGTGAGCCTGCAATGTGTATACAGTATACACATTGCTGGCTCACTTAACCCCTTGCTGAGCTGTGCACTATGCATCAGCCCAGCAAGGAAAGTGTTAACTTACACTGCTGGACAGTGTAGGTTAACCCTTTGGGCGGTATACACTATATACAGCTATCTATAGATAGCTGTATATAGTGTATACAGAAGATGGAGAAGTCCCCTTACCTCCGTCCAGTCCCCGCGGGTCTGTGTAGTTCCGCCCCTAGTGATGACGTCATTAGGGGCGGAGCTACAGACGCAATCCAGGCTGGCAAGGGTATAAGGCTCTGTTAACATTGTCCGTATTGGATAATGGGAACAGACCCTTCTGCCAGTGTCTACCCAGACAGGGAGACTCCAGCTGTTGCTAAACTACAACTCCCAGCATGCCCAGACAGCCAAAGGCTAGCAACAATAAAGTGCATTTAGCATTCTCAGAGTCTTTTTTTTATTTATTACAGCTAACAAAAAACATAAAAGCAAATTTCCACACATCCAAAGTACTATAACTTGTCAACTCTGTGCTGTAAGGAGAATATCACCTGGATTGTGCACAGTGGACAAATTATGTTCTCAATTTACATCCATGTCTGAAGTATTCCTAATGCACATACTATTGATTGTACCACCCAGCTAAGTGTACCCTGGGGTTAAAGGGGTACTCCAGTGGAAAAAAAATTGTCAACACAGAGCACTGTGGTCAGGCAGAAAAGAACTATGTACAACGTCCTGTGGAGCATACAGCAGCTGATAAGAACTGGAAAGATTAAGATTTTTTAATTAAAGTCATTTACAAATCTGTTTAACTTTTTGGCACCAGTTGATTAAAAAAAATGTGTTATCCACCAGAGTACCCCTTTAAGGACTACCCCCTATTGTGCAGACTCCAAGTTATAAATGTTGGAAGGGTTCTTATGGGGAACCAACAGGGTTTACCAGCCACAAAGCCATCTGTGACCACAGTAGACTTTTACATCCTTTTAGTGATCTTTTGCATCTTCAATACTTTTTACTTTATTAAATGTTTTCTACAATACAAAAAAATAACATCATCTGGGGAAGTAAGTATTATAGAAAGGAACTTGCTTGGTGCATAAGATTTTAAAATATAATCATATATGAACAATAAACAAGCACTAGTTTGCAAAATACAAAAACTATCCAAAAATGAGACAAGATTTTGATAAGCATCTTAGCATGTAAGATAATGAAAAACCCAGATAAGATAGAATCATAGAACATGAAAATGAGCAGAGTAAAGTGAGTTGAGAACAAAAAAAAAAGAACAGAAAGGAAAATCAAGAGAAGACAGTGAGAGGGAATGAGAGAAAAAAGAAAAGTGGCCAAAAAAAAGCAAACAAGGGGGTAGGGAAGGGTAATGAGGAGGGGCTGGGGATACCCTGGACAATCGGGTTGGATAGCTGGATTCACACAGACTCTAGATGATGTTTTAATAAAACTGCATAATCTGATACCAAAAGGCAGCGTGATCTTGTGATATGTTCTAAATTTGACTGTTCTAAATTACACTAAATTACATTGCTGGAGATTCCCTGAAACTGTCCACCTCCCTTTGAAACTGGGATTTGAAGATTGCCCATGTGTCAATTTATTCATCAATTAGCATACTGGTCACCAAAAATAATGGTGTTTTACCAAAGCAACAAGGGAACTAAAAATAGTATTCTGTAATCTTTGTCATTAAGAAATGAAAGCATTAATTTCAATTAAAACAACTTTTGACATGTAGTTCAAACATGTCAAAAGTTAAGATCCCATCAGGTCTTAGGAGTCTCAATCGTGAGTTACAACCGGGTAAAGTGCACAACAGCATTACTCTCCCTGGCTGTCAATTAAATCCAAACTTTTCACCGGATAAGTCTATGCAGTGAAAAGGTTGGATCTGCTGGCAGGACGGGAAGTGGAGCATGCTGCTGTGCAATTCACCCTCCTATTGCAGTGGGCCTCAGGAGTGAGTTGTCAAAAGTTGTTTTCAATTACACGAATGCTTTAATGCCAGTTTGATTTGTCATGACATATCCTCTTTAAGGGTCTATTCACACGTACAGTATTCTGCACAGATTTGATGCGCAGGATTTGAAGCTGTGTCCAGTCATTCAGTTTACATTAAAATCTGCAGCAGAAAATGCTGCGCATGAAATCTGTGCATCAAATCTACGCAGAATACTGTACGTGTGAATAGACCGTAAAGGAACTCAGTTTCAGATTTAGACCCCATAAGGACTAGCCATGTAAATGTATGGTGCTGCAGCAAGTAACTTTGCGCAGAGTGTCGTGCATTTATGGCGTGGCTCTGAAGCAAGCATGTGAGCTCTGCTTGCTATCATCAGCTGGGGACTCACCGATAAACCCCTTAGATGCCTTGATCAATGACAACATGACATACAAAATGCTTATCATATAGCAGTGCACACGCTACACATTTTGTATTCAATTTTACAATTTGGAATTCAAAACTGTGAGCAGGGGGTCGGGGCAGAGTAGTATTTGTACAGATCACATCCATATTGCCATATTGTGTCGGATGTAAACAAACAAATCCCCAGCTCACCTCACCACCTTCCTCGTCTGTACAGCCCAGGCACTGTTATATGTATATATGTCTGCAGCTTGGTATTTTATTTCTTCCATTCAAGTATTATTTCATTCTGTCAGATAATTGAATGGTGATACTACCGCTTGATGACAAAGTCTGCATAGCAACTCTGCATGCAGGGACTGTCTTAGACAACTATTAGAGTAGGGTCACACGTGCCATATTTTCCTGTACATTTGCTGCTGCGTATTTTTGTATCCATTTAATTCAATAGGTAGCAAAATCAACTGTAGAAAATATGCAGCAAAATACGGCATGTGTGACCCTACTCTAACACTGTGAGGATAATAATATGCATATGTTGTGTATTAGTGTATATGAGGCACAGACGTGTAAATGTGTGTGAATAGTGAAGGTGCGAGTAGTAAGGCCGCACTGACTCAGACAGGCTGGTTTAAGCACAGACTGCTGTTGTAAAGCAGGCTGTGCATACCATGGGGAGAATTTACTAAACTGTCAAAGACTGGACAAACATAGATGGACAGACAACAAATGTATCACAGTGGCTCAGGCTAATAGATAAATCTGGGGTATCATTAGGCTGTCTAGTCTAAGTTTGCATTGTCTAGTTTAAGTTCTGAGAGATCTTGTCAGCACTACACCACACATACTTTCAATCCACAGGTTCACACTGCGAAACTACAGTGCTGTGTGCTTTGCAGCTCAACCGTTGCTCGTGTCCATAGCACACTATACATAATACCATTCAGAGCAGAAATTGACAACACGGCACTTGAGATGCTGCTTCAGCTTGCTGCTTAATTTGCCAATAGCAGGGTGTACACACGAGGATGCACTCCACCAACAACGCTATGTTGTTGGTGGAGTGCATCCTCGTGTGTACGTCCTGCTGTTGGCAAATAAAGCAGCAAGTTGAAGCAGCATCTCGGGTGCCGTGCCGTCAATTTCAATTCTAAATGGTAGTTTAAATTTAAACCAACTATTATTTGGCTAACTTTAGACAAAAGTGATGCACCATAATTTTAACGTATGTCATGAAACATTTAGTGAACTGACTGTCAGCCATAATACGACCTAGAATGTTGGTGCATGTAGGAAAGTGACATTTGCTAAATAAAAATGTTAGTTCCCTGGTACTTATTTTGTCTTCATAACACACAACTTAACACACAAGAAATCTACAAGAAGAGGCCCCTCGCATATAATATAGAGATAGCACCTTGATCCGGAATGAAAGAAAAGGCTCCGGTCACTGTGAAGCAGGAACGATTAAAAATAGGGGTTAGAATAAAGGAAACAGGAAAAAGCCTTCTACATCCCCACTTTTTAGTCTTGTGCTTGAGTCTTCTTTTGTATGGTGTATAAGGGTGGTGAAGCTTAAGAGGCAGAGACAACGACAAGCATTACAATCTGAAAGGAATATACTACATAATGAGGGGATGTGTTGTCAGTCATGTATGGAACAAAAGTCTGCAACAGGAAATGTGGCTCCGAACCCCATTCAGCAGGTGAAAGGTGAGATGACAGTTTGCTATCTACCTTTAGGGTGTGTAGTAAAATGGACATCTCCTCCAAAAAGTGGTCCTGGAATTTATTTACATAGAAGTCTTCATTATATTGACATTTTCAGATGTTATCTCTAGTGCAAGAAAAAGACCAATTGAAAATATTGAGTTCAAGGAGTGTCTGAAGATGAAGTGCTGACTACCTGAAAGACATAGGTCAGTGCAGACTGACGACATGAAGATATAGCAAATATAGAAATATCAGCCACAATCTCTATGCCCCCCATTTATAGTACAGGATATAAAATGATAGCCATGGAGAAGGTGTCATTCAGGAAGTTATAGCTATATATCTACAGTCTGAATGCATTAGCAATCCATGGTCATGCTGCAAAAATCACTTAGATACAGTCTCTTATTGCAATATACTGTATACTTACCTACAGAAATTTGCCCCCACTTCTTAATAGTCAAGCCCTCCAACCTAATGCATTGAACACATTACAGTGCCAATCATGGTGCCCCCAGCCACAGTATTCTCTTTAGTGCCATCCACAGTGCCCTGGGAAGGTAATGATGACATTGATGTTTTAATGATGGAAGCAGACACTGGCATTTATAGCTATTGCCTGAACAGTACCAGGTGTATACTTGCGCAGGCAAGTGGCCCTTTATGCAGACACAATGGCACTTTAAGGGTTGATGTTTTTTTTGTGAGGAATGATGTTTAAGACTTGCATGATTTCACTCTATTTATTAAGGAGGTCACAGGTTGGAGAGAAAAAGAGAAGGTTCTGACCATCATTTTCTTGGTAAGAATTTCCAGCCATATATTCACATGATTTTGGGTGAATTTATTAGTAAATAGGTCTGGTTGGTACGAAATCATGAAGCCAGACACAATTGTGGTGCACAACCCGATTAAAAAAGTTAGGAACACAATAGTAAATCATAGCCAACGTTTCCTAAGGCGCAGGTCACTACTGCCATTACTGCCTTCTTTAGGAGTTTTCTAGAAATTTTGGAAAAGTAGGTATGTATGGTTTCCATACATACTGAATAATAGTAATACAATCTGGTTGTGGATAGTAATGTGGTGGCCCAGTTCGGGAGTTGTTACCCCGTGCCCTTGCTGCCCTGTCAGGCATCCTCCCTTCAGTGTCCCCTGGGCCCCCCTGCACTTGTCCCCCCATGTACATATGTTTACCATGTATTATACTGTGTAATGTGAGAAGAAAGCGTTATCACTTTAAGACTGTTTAACATGTGAGTTGTCATGTGATTGTTACCCAGGAGGTATCAGTGACCAGGTGACCTAGGGGTGGCAATGGGACCCCACCAGGGTCTCCCCCATATAAGCCCTGGGTGGAGCCTCTGCTCGCTCACTTGGAGCTTAGAGCTCTTGTTGCTGAGGTCCAGTGCAGTCGAGTCTAGGAGTGTGTCTGGAGTCATAGGAGGCCTCAAGTCAAGTCTGCACCCACAGTTTCCACTTGGGTTTTTTTCTGGTAGTTTTTGGAAAACTGCCGCTGCAGTTTTTGAGCCAAAGCCAGAAGTGTATTCAGGAATAGGACATATAAAGGAAGGACTTACACTTCCCCTCCCTTATGGATCCACTTCTGACTTTGGCTCAAAAACTGCAGTGGCAGATATCCAAAAACTGCCAGAAAAAAACAAGTGGAAACTTAGCCTAAGTAAGCCACAGTCACAGCATAGTCAGTCACAAGAAAGTCAAGTCAAAGTCATCTGTCAAGTCAGCGTGGCCTGCACTAAATTTTCCCATTCTTCTACCGGTCCCAGCAAGCCCTTAGAGGGGTACTCCGGTGGAAAACCTTTTTTTTTTTTTTTTTTTAAATCAACTGGTGCCAGAAAGTTAAACAGATTTGTAGATTACTTCCATTCAAAAATCGTAATCCTTCCAGTACTTATTAGCTGCTGAATACTACAGAGGAAATTATTTTCCTTCTTGGAACACAGAGCTCTCTGCTGACATCACGAGCACAGTGCTCTCTGCTGACATCTCTGTTCATTTTAAGAACTGTCCAGAGTAGGAGAAAATCCCCATAGAAAACATTTGCTGCTCTGGACAGTTCCTAAAATGGACCTGTTTTACTTATGATATGAATTTGAATCTGAGATCATTTTTTCGTGACATATTCTACTTTATCATAATGGTAAATTTTAGTCGATACTTGTATCATTTCTTAGTGAAGAATTCCAAAATGTAATGAAAAATTAGAAAATTTTGCATTTTTCTAACTTTGAAGCTCTCTGCTTGTGAGGAAAATAGACATTCCAAATAAATTATATATTGATTCACATATACAATATGTCTACTTTATGTTTGCATCATAAAGTTGACATGTTTTTACTTTTGGAAGACATCAGAGGGCTTCAAAGTTCAGCAGCAATTTTCCAATTTTTTACAAAATTTTCCAAATCGGAATTTTTCAGGGACCAGTTCAGTTTTGAAGCACCTTTCAAAGTATACAAAATTATATTCAAAATGTTTTAACCCTTTAGGTGTTTCACAGGAATAGCAGCAAAGTGAAGGAGAAGATTCAAAATCTCCATTTTTACACTCGCATGTTCTTGTAGACCCAGTTTTTGAATTTTTTCAAGGGGTAAAAGGAGAAAATGTCCCCAAAATGTGTAACCCAATTTCTCTCGATTAAGGAAATACCTCATATGTGAATGTAAAGTGCTCTGTGGGTGCACTAGAGGGCTCAGAAACAAAGGAGCGACAATGGGATTCTGGAGAGAGAATTTAGCTGAAATGGTTTTCAGGAGGCATGTCACATTTAGGAACAGCAAAAAACAGCAAAAAAAGAAAAACACATGGCATACTATTTTGGAATCTACACCCCTCAAGGCACATAAGAAGGGTACAGTGAGCCTTAACAGGTGTTTGACGACTTTTCATTAAATTCGCATGTGTAAATGAAAATTTTTTTTTTTTTACTAAAATGCAGTTTTCCCCCCCAAATTTACAATTTTTACAAGAGGTAATAGGAGAAAATGCCCCCCAAAATGTGTTACCCCATTTCTTCTGAGTATGGAAATACCCCATATGTGGACGTCAAGTGCTCTGCTGGCGAACTACAAGTCACATTTGGCTTTTCGAAAGCAAATTTCGCTGAAATGGTTTTTGGGGAGCATGTCCCATTTAGGAAGCCCCTATGGTGCCATAACAGCAACAAAAATAAACCCACATGGCATACTATTTTGTAAACTACACCTCTCATGGCACGTAATAAGGGGTACAGTGAGCCATAACACCCCACAGGTGTTTGACGACTTTTCGTTAAAGTCGGATGTGTAAATGCAGTTTTTCCCCCATTTTTACAAGAGGTTATAGGAGAAAATGCCCCCCAAAATTTGTAACCCCATTTCTTCTGACTATGGAAATACCCCATGTGTGGATGTAAAGTGCTCTGCTGCAAATTACAATGCTCAGAAGAAAAGGAGCTTTTGGAGAGAGAATTTGTTTGAAAGTCGGGCACCATGTGCGTTTACATAGCCCCCGTGCTAACAGAACAGTGGCCTCCCCCCCCCACATGTGGCCCTATTTTGGAAACTACCCCCTAACAGAATTTAATAAGGGGTGCAGTGAGCAGTTACACCCCACTGGTGTTTGAAAGACTTTTGGAACAGTGGGCTGTGCAAATGAAAAATTACATTTTTCATTTTCACGGATTACTGCTCCAAAAATCTCTCAGACACCTGTGGGGTGTAAATGCTCACTGTACCCCTTATTACATTCTGTGAGGGGTGTAGTTCCAAAATGGTGTCCCATGTGGGGGGGGGGGGGGGGTTCTGCCGTTCTGGCACCATGGGGGCTTTGTAAATGCACATGACCTTCAATTCCAGCCAAATCTTCTCTCCAAAAGTCCAATGGCACTCCTCTTCTGAACCCTGTAGTGTGCCAGCAGAGCACTTTACATCCACATATGGGGTATTTATATACTCAGAAGAAATGGTGTTAGAAATTTTGTGGGGCTTTTTTCCTATTACCGTATATACTCGAGTATAAGCCGACCCGAGTATAAGCCGAGACCCCTAATTTCAACCCAAAATCCCAGGAAAAGTTATTGACTCGAGTATAAGCCTAGGGTGGGAAATACCTCATCCCCCCCTGTCATCATCCAGACCCGTCATTAACATCCTCATCATCCCACACATCCCCCCTTCATCATCCCCTTGTCATCATCCCACACATCCCCTTATCATCCCACACATCCCCCCTTCATCATCCCCTTGTCATCATCCCACACATCCCCTTATCATCCCACACATCCCCCCTTCATCATCCCCTTGTCATCATCCCACAAATCCCCTTATCATCCCACACATCCCCCCTTCATCATCCCCTTGTAATCATCCCACACCCCCCCCCCCTTCATCATCCCCACCCCCCTTCATCATCCCCACACCCCCCTTCATCATCCCACACACCCCCCTTCATCATCCCACACACCCCCCTTCATCATCCTCTTCTCATCATTCGCCCTCAGTGGTCTTCAACCTGCGGACCTCCAGAGGTTTCAAAACTACAACTCCCAGCAAGCCCGGGCAGCCATCGGCTGTCCGGGCTTGCTGGGAGTTGTAGTTTTGAAACCTCCGGAGGTCCGCAGGTTGAAGACCACTGCGGCCTTCAACATGCGGACCTCCAGAGGTTTCAAAACTACAACTCCCAGCAAGCCCGGGCAGCCATCGGCTGTCCGGGCTTGCTGGGAGTTGTAGTTTTGAAACCTCCGGAGGTCCGCAGGTTGAAGACCACTGCGGCCTTCAACATCATCCAGCCCCCTCTCACCCCCTTTAGTTCTGAGTACTCACCTCCGCTCGGCGCTGGTCCGGTCCTGCAGGGCTGTCCGGTAAGGAGGTGGTCCGGTGAGGAGGTGGTCCGGGCTGCTATCTTCACCGGGGGCGCCTCTTCTCCGCGCTTCCGGCCCGGAATAGAGCCGTTGCCTAGACAACGACGCATCTGCGTCGTTGTCAAGGCAACGTGACTATTCTGAGGCCGGGCCCGAAGCGCTTAGAAGAGGCCTCCCCGGTGAAGATAGCAGCCCGGACCACCTCCTCACCGGACCACCTCCTCACCGGACAGCCCTGCAGGACCGGACCAGCGCCGAGCGGAGGTGAGTACTCAGAACTAAAGGGGGTGAGAGGGGGCTGGATGATGTTGAAGGCCGCAGTGGTCTTCAACCTGCGGACCTCCGGAGGTTTCAAAACTACAACTCCCAGCAAGCCCGGACAGCCGATGGCTGCCCTGGCTTGCTGGGAGTTGTAGTTTTGAAACCTCTGGAAGTCCGCAGGTTGAAGACCACTGCGGGTGGGGGAGTTCACTCGAGTATAAGCCGAGGGGGGTGTTTTCAGCACGAAAAATCGTGCTGAAAAACTCGGCTTATACTCGAGTATATACGGTACCCTTTGTGAGAATAATAAATTTGGGATAACACCAGCATTTTAGTGAAAAAATAAAAGTTTTCATTTTCAACAAAAATTCTTTAAACACCTGTAGGGTGTTAAGGCACACTATACACCTTGTTACTTTCCTTAAGGGGTGTAGTTTCCAAAATGGGGTCACGTGTGGGTGTTTTTTTGTGTGTTTATGTCAGAACCGCTGTAACGATCAGCCACTCCTGTGCAAATCACCTCAAATGTAAATGGCGCTCACACTCCAGAGCCTTGTTTTGCACCCACAGAGCATTTCACGTATTTCCGTGCTCAGGAGAAATTATGTTACAACTTTTGGGGGTCTTTTTTTCGGGGAACTATACTGCACCTAATGTGGGGAACTATACTGCAGCTAATGTGGGGAAACTGTACTGCACCTAATGTGGGGGAACTATACTGCACCTAATGTGGGGGAACTATACTGCACCCAATGTGGGGGAACTGTGCTGCACCTAATGTGGGGGAACTATACTGCACCTAATGTGGGGGGAACTATACTGCACCTAATGTGGGGGGAACTATACTGCACCTAATGTGGGGGGAACTATACTGCACCTAATGTGGGGGAACTATACTGCACCTAATGTGGGGGAACTATACTGCACCTAATGTGGGGGAGCTATACTGCACCTAATGTGGGGGAGCTATACTGCACCTAATGTGGGGGGACTATACTGCACCTAATGTGGGGGAACTATACTGAAACCTAATGTGGGGGAACTGTTGGGGGGGGGGGGGCAACATAATGAAGTGCTCCATCTTCCAGGAAGCCTTAATCTGGCCCTGCATGCTGAAGGGCCAGATGTTACAGAACTACAACTCCCAGCATGCCTGGACTGTCTGGGCATGCTGAGAGTTGTAGTTTTGCAATATCTGGAAGAGCACAGATTGGAGACCACTGCACAGTGGTCTCCAAACTGTGGCCCTCCAGATGTTGCCAAAGGCTGTCTGGGCATGCTGGGAGTTCTAGTTTTGAAACTCCTAGAAGTAGCAGTGACTTTACAGCGATCTTCACTGCTATCTCTGATGCCGACACCGCCGATGCCTTCTCCACTTGCATGCCGCCGCTGCCTCCTACACTTGTGCCTACCACCGGTCTCCACTGCTGCACCTGTCCCAGGTATGTGCCGCGTTACCCCCGCAGCTCTCGGGGTCCTCTTTCCCCGCTCTGCCCAACTTCTAGGGGCAGGCAGATCGGGGGAAATGAACTTTAACCCCCCCAGTCCGCTGAGACACTGTGATTGGTCCTGGGAGGTCTTGCAGAAGTTGTCTCCCGCTGGTAACAGCGGGACTTCTGCCAGTGCAATCACCAGGTTAGCTGAATGACTTACATAAACGTCATGATGCGCAAACTTCCAGCATAACATGACGTTTATATAAGTCATTCTGCAGGAATGGGTTAAGGTCTCTGGAGTAACTGGTCACCTCCGTGGGCCTGGCTGAACTGTATAGACTTCTCCATCTGTCTAACCTCAGTAAAGCTACCGTTGTTCGTAACTTGTCGTCTGAGCCACTTGTCCTGGTCAAGAAGAAAGACGGAACCATACGCTTCTGTGTCCACTACAGGAAACTGAATAATGTTACACACAAGGACGCTTACCCTTTGCCAAGGATCGAGGAGTCACTCACGGCCCTCGTGGCTTTCAGACCTGCAAGAGAGTACGTCCCGGGCAAAGGAATCCACCCATCTATGGATTTCCCCATGTTTTCTCCAAATCAGCCTGCGATGTTCTGTCTCACAAACCTCGGGGCTGGTTCAACCCACACTAGTCTTCACGCCAGTCCCAGTCTTGTTACCGTCGGCTCCGGTCTATACGCCAGTCTCCAGAGTGCCAACCCTGTCTCCAGCATCGATGCCAGCGACTCTGGGTCCAGCCAGTCCTGATTTAATACCAGCTCCAGAGTTCGCTGAGGAAGAGCCAGCCGCAGCTCCAGAAGATCCAAGAGCTCCAGAAAACTGAAAGTTCCAAACTCTCCAGAGGTGGTGTTGCACGGTTCCCAAAGGTCAACACAAAGACAAATGCCAGCTAGGTACAAAGAGTAAGTCACAGTACATTGTATAAAATTGTACCACATATAGTCTACTATAGTCAGTCTATATATAAATAATTTAGTCTAGTCATATGTAATGTCTAGATTAGGACTGTAGCAAAATGTATATATTCCCAGTCCACAAATATCAAATGTATATATCTAAAATTTTTTCCTGTCCACGTGTGCAGGGTACTCTACTGGCCAGAGGGTTCCCCATAAAAGATAAATAAGCACGTGTAGGGACAGAGTGCGGTATGGAAAGGTAACTTTGTTGTGTAGTATAAAATTACCTATTGAGTTCTGGAGAGAAGTGGTCAGTGCCGATGAGCCCCAGCAGCTAAGGCATTGGGTAGAGAGCCTCCGGCAGCCCAATCCGCAACTTATGTGTTTCAGTATCTAGAGTGTGTTACAAATGCAGTTACAAGGGTAATGAGTCCCACATGGTTGAGTTTTGACATCACCAAGAGCATGTATGGACATTTTTCGTAGTCCCGTGCTACATGGACTCGTTTCTGTTTTTTTCCCCCATAATCAGACCTGTGAAGGACATTTTACACATATGCTCAAGGAACTGTTCTCACTAGGCCCCTGTGGCCGCTTCCGGTCATCCGCCCTCCAGTACTGGGTGCCGAGGATGGCTGTGCTTAAGAGGGGGAGTTTGTGGTGGCCCAGTTCGGGAGTTGTTACCCTGTACCCTTGCTGATGTCCCCTGGGCCCCCTTGCACTTGTCCCCCCATGTACATTTGGTTACCATGTATTATACTGTGTAATATGTGAAAAAAAAGCGTTGTCACTTTAAGACTGTTTAACATGTGAGTTGTCATGTGATTGTTACCCAGGAGGTATCAGTGACCAGGTGACCTAGGTTTGACCAATGGGACCCCACCAGAATCTCCCCCATATAATCCCTGGGTGGAGCCTCTGCTCGCTTTCTTGGAGCTTAGAGCTCTTGTTGCTTAGGTCCAGTGCAGTCGAGTCTAGGAATGTATCTGGAGTCATAGGAGGCCTCAAGTCAAGTCTGCAGCCACAAGCTACAAGTAAGCCACAGTCACAGCATTGTCAGTCACAAGTCAGTCAAGTCCAAGTCATCTGTGAAGTCAGCATGGCCTGCACAAAATTTTCCCGTTCTACTACCGGTCCAAGCAAGCCCTTAAGGTCTCTGAAGTCACTGGTCACCTCCATGGGCCCTGGCTGAACTGTATAGACTTTTCCACCTGTCTTACCTCAGTAAAGCTACTGTTGTCCATAACTTGGCGTCGGGGTCATTATTGCCCCATGCCTAGCCCAGGATCCAGCGGTATACCTTCGGGTGGTATTGAGGATAAACCATGCCCTGGCATCACGAATACAAGGGTTTAATGCCATCTGCCCTTAGGGTAATTCCATCTGCCCTGCATTACACCCCATACCACAGTAACACAATGATTTAAATTGCTTAATAAATTATAATAGGGCTGCTAATATTCTACTGTGTAGTTCAGGAAAGCCACACAGATGGGGACATGCTCATTCTAGTGAAGTCTTACTATTTTATTTACACTGTACACATGAAAAGTCGAAAGGTCTGGCTTAATAAATACATTGATAAGAAATGTTTATTTAGCCTGTATTACTGAATTTTTCTATATTATTATTATACAACATGCCGAAACCTTGTTTTTATGTTTTGACA
The DNA here is from genome assembly GCF_029499605.1 of Hyla sarda. Classification (NCBI taxonomy): domain Eukaryota; kingdom Metazoa; phylum Chordata; class Amphibia; order Anura; family Hylidae; genus Hyla; species Hyla sarda. The sequence continues at coordinate 112,425,088 of NC_079195.1, forward strand.
CAATTTTGTTGGTCTTGTCCCTCATATTTTCTGTTTATGTATTTATTTATATGTTATGACCTTTATATGAGTTTTTTTGTATTTTTTTGTATTATTTTGAAATCTAATTTAGCCGGTCTACAAGGACATGTTCTGTTCCCCAAAGGCACAAATAACATTTTTCAAAGTGTTAAAAGCATTAATAACAAATGCAAAATATACAAAATATAAAATATCTATGAAAAAATTCCCCTTTAACTCTGAACGTGAAATACACTGATATGAGCTTAGAAGTGGAATAACACAATACGTCATGTGCTCCAATTCTGGGTTTGTACTTTGAGCAGCAACATCTGCTATTCTCACATAAAAAGAGACGTGGGAAAAAGAGACGTGGGAGACAACCTGTAGCATACAATTACACACAGTGGAGGAGGTGGGATGCCAGCAACCAGTTAAATGCTACAGGACAAATGCGAGTACTATTACACATCAACACATCTGTCCCTGTGTAGCTTATGACGGCTGAGTTTATGGCAAGTACATCAGAAACTGTAAAATTCGACTGACTGTCATGTGTAAGATCTAAAAGATATGAAACAATCTTGTGATCTTTTGTATAACTTGTTATGAAATATTGTAAAGGCCATAACAATCATCACAGGAATACCGCCTATTACTGTTATACAGCTGAAACTTTTGCCAAAATATAAATAGAGATCAGTTTGAAAAGCTCAGAACATAATAAAAGTTTATACCTGTGCTACCCACTCCTGGTTGGATGAAAGTCCTTTACGTAGGGGAGTTCTTGAGGTTTATAGGGCAGCGATACATATCAGGTACTAGGTCAGTCCTCTCCTCACCTACCATCGAGGCGAGTGGGGGCTATATATCATGGACATGTCCTATACCTGCAGCGTGTGAATGCTCGTTAGTATCGTTAGTGTGTGCCATTACACACCTAGCTTTTTCTTTCTATCACCAGAATGTGCTTTATCTTGTGATACATGAGTGGCACCTATTGTTAATGTTCATGTATTGGGCTGCAGTTCTTATGGCTGCATTCCCTGTCTTACCCCTCATAGACTTGTGGGGTTTTGAGCTAGCCACTAATTATTATCTATTTGGCTAGTGAATTGTATACTTGCTGTGGCTAGTGAATTGTACACTTGCTGTGGTTTTTGATTTAGAACCGCTGTCATGTTTGCAACTAAATACCAATGACTCATAATAGTGGATTGAGATCTATATTGGTGGTGGTGTGTTATATCAAGTCATATTTTACTGTGATACATACCAACAGTGACAATAGTCTTATTGCATTGATACCCTGTTACATAACATTGGGGATATATCTACCGTGTTTCTCCGAAAATAAGACCGGGTCTTATATTAATTTTAGTCACAAAAAACACACTGTACATTGAACAACATTTAACGATATTTACCCCCCCCCCCCCATCATCATCATCATGTGATGGGTGCAGCTTTGCCCCCCCCCCCCCCAACGTCCCCCGCCACCGGTTTATCAGCCCAGCGCTGCACCCCACATCGGGAGACTAATCGTATGTCACCCGCTAGCACAGCTTCTCTCCCCCCCTGCCAAATAATTATCACTACTTGTACTTTGTATTCCTGTGCCCGGGCGGCAAATATGAAAAACATTTTTTAACTCTATCTTCGTCCTCCGTTCCCCCATTGCTAAGGAACCGGCCTCATGGTCGCTCCGCTGTTCTTGCTGCTTCCTGGTGTTGGGACATCACAGAGCCTTCAGCCTATCACCGGCCGCAGCGATGTCCCACCTTGGCCGATGATAGGCTGAGCCCACTGTCATGTAAGAAGCAGGCCGGCTCCTCACATGACAATGCGCTCAGCCTATCATCGGCCGAGGTGGGACATCGCTGCGGCCGGTGATAGGCTGAAGGCTCTGAGATGTCCCAACGGGGGAACGGAGGACGAAGGTACGGTGAGTTAAAGTTTGTTTTTTAATATTTGCAGCCCGGGCATTGTCTAGGTCAGTGGTCTTCAACCTTCGGACCTCCAGATGTTGCAAAACTACAACTCCCAGCATGCCCGGACAGCCAACGGCTGTTCGGGCATGCTGGGAGTTGTAGTTTTGCAACATCTGGAGGTCCGAAGGTTGAAGACCACCGGCCTAGGTCTTATTTTCGGGGTAGGGCTTATATTGCAGCCCACCCCGATAATCCAGCTAGGGCTTATTTTCGGGGTAGGGTGTATTTTCGGGGAAACAGGGTATGCTTATCAAATTATATACATTGTGGACCATACTGTATTTGGCAACACTGCATCATACTATACTTTGTTGTTAAATTTAGTTCCCTGATGAATCCGCTTGAAACTAGATGGGGGAAACGTGTCGGAACAGAAACTGTGTATCATTATGACTGACTGTGTTATAGATTGGAACAGGAACTGTGTATCATTATGACTGACTGTGTTATCGATTGGAACAGGAACTCTGTATCATTATGACTGATTGTGTTATCGATTTTCACTGATATCAGAGAGACAAATCTGAGAGTCAATATTTGTTGACTTGTGTTTTTATTATATCTGCATATTGTTGCAAGGGGACAAGGACTGAATTATCTTGCTTTGTTTTCTATCTATATCTGGTTTATTATTCTATCCCTCACTTAAACTAAGTCAGGGAATGGCACCGTGGTTGAGGCCACCCTGTTAAGGAGGTGGGTCCCTCAAAAGGTAGGGACAGCTGGGAGGGATACTTAGTGATAGTGTGCACTTTCCCTGGTTCTTTCTGTGATCACTATCAACATCTGATCATCAACGGGCAGTCATCCTATGTTACAACTGTTTGAGACCCTCCCTATAATCTACATATCACCATCCCGGTTACATATGACATTTACTTATCTATTCGGTCCTGTCTCTTTGTGACATATGCAGATTTAACTTTTTTTTTGTGTGTGTTGGGGATTTGGTTAGTTACACAATTTATTTTGATAATAAGGTTTTATACGATTTATTAAAAGTTAAGTCTTAAATTGCCCTCCATTGAATTTAATAGAGATATACATTTTCAGTGATTTTTCATAATAAAAGTAATGAAGAGTTTTACACAACACACAATCAACACTTTGAACTTCAGGGTGGGCCATTTATATGGATACACCTTAATAAAATGGGAATGGTTGGTAATATTAACTTCCTGTTTGTGGTACATTAGTATATGTGAGGGGGGAAACTTTTCAAGATGGGTGGTGACCATGGTGGCCATTTTGAAGTCGGCCATTTTGAATCCAACTTTTGCTTTTTCAATAGGAAGAGGGTCATGTGACACATCAAACTTATTGGGAATTTCACCAGAAAAACAATGATGTGCTTGGTTTTAACGTAACTTTATTATTTCATGAGTTATTTACAAGTTTCTGACCACTTATAAAATATGTTCAATGTGCTGCCCATTGTGTTGGATTATCAATGCAACCCTCTTCTCCCACTCTTCACACACTGATAGCAACACCACAGGAGAAATGCTAGCACAGGCTTCCAGTATCCGTAGTTTCAGGTGCTGCACATCTCGTATCTTCACACCATAGACAATTGCCTTCAGATGACCCCAAAGATAAGTCTAAGGGGGTCAGATCGGGAGACCTTGGGGGCCATTCATCTGGCTCACGACGACCAATCCACTTCCCAGGAAACTGTTCATCTAGGAATTCTCGGACCTGACACCCATAATGTGGTGGTGCACCATCTTGATGGAAAAACTCAGGGAACGTGCCAGCTTCAGTGCATAAAGAGGGAAACATAATCATGTAGCAATTTCGCATATCCAGTGGCCTTGAGGTTTCCATTGATGAAGAATGGCCCCACTATCTTTGTACCCCATATACCATACCATACCATCAATTTTTGTGTTCCAACAGTCTTGGAGGGATCTATCCAATGTGGGTTAGTGTCAGACCAAGAGCGGTGGTTTTGTTTGTTAACTTAACCATTCACATAAAAGTTTGCTTCATCACTGAACAAAATCTTCTGCGTAAACTGAGGGTCCTGTTCCAATTTTTGTTTTGCCCATTCTGCAGCACCTGAAACTACGAATACTGGAAGCCTGTGCTAGCATTTCTCCTGCGGTGTTGCTATCAGTGTGTGAAGAGTGGGAGATGAGGGTTGCATTGACAATCCAACAAAAATGGGCAGCACATTTAACACATTTTATAAGTGGTCAGAAACTTGTAAATAACTCATGAAAGAATAAAGTTACGTTAAAACGAAGCACATCATTGTTTTTCTGGTGAAATTCCCAATAAGTTTGATGTGTCACATGACCCTCCTCCTATTGAAAAAACAAAAGTTGGATTCAAAATGGCTGACTTCAAAATGGCCACCATGGTCACCACCCATCTTGAAAAGTTTCCCCCCTCACATATACTAATGTGCCACAAACAGGAAGTTAATATCACCAACCATTCCCATGTTATTAAGGTGTATCCATATAAATGGCCAACCCTGTACTTTGTAGGCCCAGCCTAACATTAAGGGTACGTTCCCACACGGCGTATTTTGCTGCGTATTTGCTGCGTATTTGGCGCTGCATATTTTCCTACCCATTGACTTCAACAGAGATAATAAAATATGCAGCAGCAAATACGCAGCAAATACGCCGTGTGGGAATGTACCCTAAAAGAAGTGAGGGGTAGAGCAGACAGAGCTGACACAGCCAGAAGGTGTTGTGGTTATATGTCAGAAGCAGCAGCACAGGCAGCTATGTTCAAGGGCAATAATATAACGCTGCCATCCAGTTGTATAAATAACCCCGCCCAATCAATGAACTTGTAAATGTAGTTGGATCACATATAGCAGCCTTTGTTTAGGTTCAGAAAGCAAAATTATCAAAAGGAATACAAGTTCCTGGTGTCCTGCCATCAGAGCATTTCTTTTAGAAGTGACAGTACACCCTGTGCAACCACATGAGGCCAGTCCTGGCCAAAAAGCTTGCCCTTAGAGAGTTCTCAGCATGAACATACAAATTAAGTAAAGGTACATTGACATACTAGGATAATGTTGCAGAAGAATTACTGTACTGCAAAAGCTGTGTCAAAATGAACATACAGACGCAGACAAAATGTGTTGGTAGTGTTTCTTTCAAGACAGAAAATCTCACAATATTCCCTGAAATAACCTAAAACTGACATAAGTAAAAATGAATGAAAATTTACTGAAAAATAACTAATGAAAGTCAGACTTTGCTTTAGAATTGTGATTCAGAAACATAAAAAACAATTAAACTGTCCTGGACAAAAATGAGGGTACCCTGAACTTTATATTGTGTTACACAACCTTTTGAGGCAGCCACTGTGATCAAGCAATTTCTGTAACTCTCAATGAGATTTCTGCGCTTGTCTCCAGGTATCTTGGCCACTCCTCATAAGATACTGCCTCAGGTGATACTGCTCTCTAACCCATTCTCTCATTCTTCAGACAGGAGTCTAATAGGACTAGTGTGCTAGTGTGCTAGTCCCACCCTTACTTACCGGACTTTGTCCCTGCCTGTGCTCCAGCTGGAAAAAAAATGATGCTGCAACTGGACAGGATTACGTTTTGCATGGTTTGAGGATTTTTTATAGAAATCATGGCTTATGAAAAGCTCCATTAGGGGTCCTCATACCATAAAGAACACAAGCCTGTCTGACTGCAGCATCATCTTTGTCCAAGCTGAAGCACAGGCAGGGACAAAGTCCAGTAAGTGAGGGCAGGACTAGCAATCTTCTGTGCTCACTCCTGTCCTATCAGACTGCAGCATGAAAACAGAGAAGGGGGGGGGGTTATAGCGCAACCTACAGTGGCTGGATGAAGAGACCCAGTACAGCAGACTCAGTAAAGCAGACTGAGTCATGCAGAGCAAGTTCAAGAGGCAGACATGCCCCCTCGAAAGCACAAGATGAAAAACCAAGTGAGCAACAGATAGATTGTATTAGTGTACGAGTGTCCTTGTATAATGTAAAAATATACAATTTTCAGATTGTTTATGACACAACCTTGGATAAGCATGCATCCCATAGGGTTAACTCTCTATGCAACAGGATTTCTGGAACATACTTTCTTATTTGGAGGTGTCTCTTACCTGACAAGGAGCCATCACCATAGCAATCTTACTGCAGTACAGTTGTACTAATGATGGTTAATCTTGAGGATTTAGCAAGAAGAGATGCAAAGTGGTTGCAATGTAGAAAAAAAATATGTTTTTAAAAAAATATAAATGCTTTCTGTATAGAACATGCTTAGACCTCCTATCCCGACCTCCTATCCCGTCCTCCTATCCTGACCTCCTATCCCGACCTCCTATTTCGTCCTACTAGCCCGACCTCCTATCCCAACCCATAATATGTGTACCAGGTATTGAAATATCTCCAGCCGTACTGAAGTTATGTGGGAACATACATTTCTCATTGATTTGCATGGGAATTTAACCCCTTAAGGACTCAGGGTTTTTCAGTTTTTGCACTTTCGTTTTTTCCTCCTTACCTTTTAAAAATCATAACCCTAAAAATCCATATTATGGCTTATTTTTTGCGTTGCCAATTCTACTTTGCAGTGACATTAGTCATTTTACCCAAAAATGCACGGCGAAACGGAAAAAAAAAATCATTGTGCGACAAAATCGAAGAAAAAATGCCATTTTGTAACTTTTGGGGGCTTCAGTTTCTACGCAGTGCATATTTGGGTAAAAATTACACCTTATCATTATTCTGTAGGTCCATATGGTTAAAATGATACCCTACTTATATAGGTTTGATTTTGTGGCACTTCTGGAAAAAATCATAACTACATGCAGGAAAATTTATACGTTTAAAAATGTCATCTTCTGACCCCTATAACTTTTTTATTTTTCCACGTACAGGGCGGTATGAGGAATCATTTTTTGCGCCGTGATCTGAAGTTTTAATCGGTATGATTTTTGTTTTGATCTGACTTTTTGATCACTTTTTATTCATTTTTTAATGGTATAAAAAGTGACTAAAAATGCGCTTTTTTTGACTTTGGAATTTTTTTGCGCGTACGCCATTGACCATGCGGTTTAATTAATGATATATTTTTATAGTTCGGACATTTACGCACGCGGCGATACCACATATGTTTATTTATTTTTTTTTTTTACACTTTTATTTTTTTTATGGGAAAAGGGGGGGGGGTGATTCAAACTTTTATTAGGGAAGGGGTTAAATGACCTTTATTAACACTTTTTTTTTGCAGTGTTATAGGTCCCATAGGGACCTATAACACTGCACACACTGATCTTTTACACAGATCACAGGCGTGTATTAACACGCCTGTGATCAGTGTTATCGGCGCTTGACTGATTCTGCCTGGATCTCAGGCACGGAGCAGTCATTCGCCGATCGGACACCAAGGAGGCAGGTAAGGGCCCTCCCGGTGTCCTGCAAGCTGTTCAGGGACGCCGCGATTTCACCGCGGCGGTCCCGAACAGCCCGACTGAGCAGCCGGGTCACTTTCACTTTCACTTTAGAAGCGGCGGTCAGCTTTGACCGCCGCTTCTAAAGGGTTAATACCGCACATCGCCGCGATCGGCGATGTGTGGTATTAGCCGCGGGTCCCGGCCATTGATGAGCGCCGGGACCGATGCGATATGATGCGGGATCGCGGCGCGATCCCGCTTCATATCGCGGGAGCCGGCGCAGGACGTAAATATACGTCCTGCGCTGTTAAGGGGTCAAACAAAAACCCAGACCCTCACAAATGGGGGTAGTTAAGGGTTAAATTAACTATCCTATATTTTAAGTGGACATATAAATAACATGTGACCAAGTATTATCGAAATATCGCCAGCCGTTTGGAAATCAGGCAGCAACATATATTTCCCATAGACTTGTATGGGACTTTAAACAAAAACCTTGACCCTGGCAAATGGGGGTGAATAAGGGTTAAATTGCCTATCCTATGTTTGTTGTTGACATATAATTAACACGTGTGCCAAGTTTCATGTTAATATCTTTAGCTGTTTGGACATGATGCTGGAACATACACACACACATATACACACACATACACACATTGGGGGGGATTCATCAATTTATATGGATACACCTCAATAAAATGGGAATGGTTGGTGATATTAACTTCCTGTTTGTGGCACATTAGTATATGTGAGGGGGGAAACTTTTCAAGATGGGTGGTGACCATGGCGGCCATTTTGAAGTCGGCCATTTTGAATCCAACTTTTGTTTTTTCAATAGGAAGAGGGTCATGTGACACATCAAACTTATTGGGAATTTCACCAGAAAAACAATGATGTGCTTGGTTTTAACGTAACTTTATTCTTTCATGAGTTATTTACAAGTTTCTGACCACTTATAAAATGTGTTAAATGTGCTGCCCATTTTTGTTGGATTGTCAATGCAACCCTCGTCTCCCACTCTTCACATACTGATAGCAACACCGCAGGAGAAATGCTAGCACAGGCCTCCAGTATCCGTAGTTTCAGGTGTTGCAGAATGGGCAAAACAAAAATTGGAACAGGACCCTCAGTTTACGCAGAAGATTTTGTTCAGTGATGAAGCAAACTTTTATGTGAATGGTTAAGTTAACAAACAAAACTACCGCTCTTGGTCTGACACTAACCCACATTGGATAGATCCCTCCAAGACTGTTGGAACACGAAAATTGATGGTATGGTGTGGTATATGGGATACAAAGATAGTGGGGCCATTCTTTATCAATGGAAACCTCAAGGCCACTGGATATGCGAAATTGCTACATGATTATGTGTTTCCCTCTTTATGCACTGAAGCTGGCACGTTCCCTGAGTTTTTCCAGCAAGATAGTGCACCACCACATTATGGGTGTCAGGTCCGAGCATTCCTAGATGAACAGTTTCCTGGAAAGTGGATTGGTCGTCGTGGGCCAGTTGAATGGCCCCCAAGGTCTCCCGATCTCACCCCCTTAGACTTTTATCTTTGGGGTCATCTGAAGGCAACTGTCTATGCTATAAAGATACGAGATGTGCAGCACCTGGAACTATGGATACTGGATGCCTGTGCTAGCATTTCTCCTGCGGTGTTGCTATCAGTGTGTGAAGAGTGGGAGAAGAGGGTTGCAATTGACAATCCAACACAATGGGCAGCACATTGAACACATTTTATAAGTGGTCAGAAACTTGTAAATAACTCATGAAAAAATATAGTTATGTTAAAAACAAGCACATTATTGTTTTTCTTGTGAAATTCCCAATAAGTTTGATGTGTCACATGACCCTCTTCCTATTGAAAAAACAAAAGTTGGATTCAAAATGGCCGACTTCAAAATGGCCACCATGGTCACCACCCATCTTGAAAAGTTTCCCCCCTCACATATACTAATGTCTCACAAACAAGAAGTTAATATCACTAACCATTCCCATTTTATTAAGGTGTATCCATATAAATGGCCCACCCTGTATATAGAGCATTTTTAAGTGTATTTTCTCACGCAAAATCTTGCACAATGATATTTTCTGCGTTCTTTTTGTGCGTTTCTTTTGGTGGAACTTTTTCTAACGATGTCACCCTTCGGGTGTACCGTAGACATCAATTTACTAACTGCGTTTTTTTTTTTGGGACGCACAAAAAGAACGCAAGTCTAATTTTTTTGCGCAAATATACACCATCTCGGAGGACACGTACCAAAGTGTCTATTTTCACACAGTAAGGACTGCAACTCCCATCATGGACAGACTCTGCCCATGATGGGAGTTATAGTCCAGGGGTTGAGGTGCAGATCGCAGCAGGTCATTATCCAGAGACCCGCTGCGATCCGCATTTATTAACTGCAAAAGCCGGTGGTACATGCGTCTTCACTGCGCTGCCGTCGACTCTTGTATACGCTGTCATAATTCATAATCCCCGCCGGCGGAAGACGGGAGCTCTGATTGGTCAATAGCTATCCACCAATCAGAGCTCCCGTCTCCCAGCGGGGATTATGAATTATAAGAACTGTATATAGGAGCCCGCGGCAGCGCAGTGTAGATGCATGTACCGGCGGCTTGTATAGTTAATAAATGCGGATCGCAGGAGGATGATCTGCTGTGATCTGCCCCTCTGCCCTTGGACTACTACTCCTATCATGGGACAGAGTCTGTCCCATGATGGGAGTAGTTGTAGTACCGCAGTGCTGCTGAGGGATGGCACTTGCACATCCCACGGCTGCGGGACTTTTTGGACTACTACTCCCATCATGGACAGACTCTGCTCATGATGGGAGTTATAGTGCAGGGACTCAAGTGCAGATCGCACTGGGTCATTCTGCAGAGATCCGCATTTATTAAGATAACAAGCCGGCGGTACATGCATCTACACTGTGCTCCTATATACACTGTCATAATTCATAATCCCCGCTGCCGGGAGAGGGGAGCTCTGATTGGTCAATAGCTATCCACCAATCAGAGCTCCCGTGTCCTGGCGGGGATTATGAATTATGTCAGTGTATATAGGTGCACAGGAGCGCAGTGTAGCCCATGTACCACCGGCTTTTTAACTTAAATGTGGATCGCATCAGATCAATCTCTGGAGATCTGTTGCGATCCACATTTATTAACTAAATTACCGACCTTACATGCGTCTACATCACGCTCCCCGACGGCTCCTATATACACTATAATAATTCATAATCCCCGCCGGAACAAGGGAGCTCTGATTGGTGGATAGCTATTGACCAATCAGAGCTCTGCTCTCCCGGCGGCGGGGATTATGAATTATGTCAGTGTATAGGAGCGCAGTGTAGCTGCATGTACCGCCGGCTTTTTAACTTAAATGCGTATTACATCAGATCATTCTCTGGAGATCTGTTGCGATCCGCATTTATTAACTATACAAGCCGGACTTACATGCATCTACATTGCGCTCCCCGACGGCTCCTATATACAGCTGTCATAATTCATAATCCCCGCCGCCAGGAGACGGGAGCTCTGATTGGTGGATAGCTATTGACCAATCAGAGCTCCCATGTTCCGGCGGGGATTATGAATTATTACAGCCGTATATAGAAGCTGGCGGCAGTGCAGTGTAGATGCATGTACTGCCGGCTTGTTAATGTAATGTAATGTCATGTAAATGCGGATCGCAGCGGATCTCTGCAGAATGACCCGGTACGATCTGCGCCACAGCCTCTGGACTATAACTCCCATCATGGGCAGAGTTTTTCCATGATGGGAGTAGTAGTCCTAAAACTCCCGCAGGCGGCGGATGTGCAAGTGACATCCCTCAGCAGCGCTGCGATACTACAACTACTCCCATCATGGGACAGGCTCTAAAATAAATAAAAGTGTGTGGTTCCCTAATTTTTTCAGTATCAGCCAGATGCCAACCAAGCAGCAACAGACTGACGTTACCAGGGTGAGCGTTAACCATTGTTACGGGCCCTCCCCAGCCTAAATAACACCAACCTGTTACCGCCTAGGCCCAGGAGCACCAGTTTTGAAAAACTGACAAAACGCAGGAAAAACCTGTGACTGTTTTTCTGGCGTTTTTTATGATGGACAAAAAACCTCACTGGAATCCGACCTCAAAGCAATAGAACAAAATCCTTATGTCCACTTTTCCTGTGAGGTAGAGAAGGAGTGCACGGTAGATCGAGGGGGGGGAGGGCATTTCTATATTCGCACAAGATTTATCAAAAGGAGTGCACAGCCTTTGTAAATTCTGAGCAAGAGTGGAAATTAGACAAGCAGTGTAAAGGGGTAGAACTGTGTCTACAATAGACACCTAATGATAAATCTCCCCCAATGAGTTTTACCGCATATATATATATATATATATATATATATATATATATATATATATAGATATATATTAGGGATTTTACTCTGGGGTTAGGTCTGGGATCGTCCTTGACACAACCACAGAACACGTTTCTACTTCATTCAGCAGGCAAACAACAATTCTTTATGCAAGTCTAGCTCCTCACGAGCTTTATTAGATATGTTTTTGTTTATCCTGCAACCTAACACAGGAACAAACTAAATCCTAGATCGTATAGCCACTGACTACACAATACAGCATGCCCTGACGATATATCAACTGGAGGGCTTTTCCCTGCCAGTTAAAACATATATGCGTCCTGCAACCATTTACTTACTGTTTACACAAAGCATTTGTGGCCTCTTGCCTTTTGTTCTCAGACCCATTGTCTGCTTCATACTAGAGAACGAACACTTCATCTGTGTTACCACAAGTTGTCACAGTCCACTTTACTGGTGTGGGTCCCTCACAGTGCCTGGCTGTGTGCTCCTTGCAAGGACCCCTGCCTCTCACTCACAGCCACCTTGCTGTCTTCTGGGGAGAGTCCAGACTATTCTGTTTCCTTTCCTTATATACAGACTTCCCACACTTCTGCTGGCCTCATTGATTAGGCACCTGATGAGCGTCTCTGCTTACTCACCTAGGAACCAAGCACAAGACTTTTGGTCGCCTTTGACAAATCCCTTGTAGAGGGCTCCATATATGTCATGCCTTTCCAACCCCAGGTTCTTCATCTTGGTCTGCGCAGTGCTCTAGGTGGGGACAAGGCAGATTCTCCAGGCCTTTGTCTTCTTCTGTCAACAATATGACCACCGCCTGAACTTTGCTGGCGGCCAACCAAGCCTGTATCAGCTATTTGTTGGACTTCTAAGACATTCTCCATAATTTCATGAGGCTTTAGGGATACCAACCTTTGCAACCTTTGTAGGCTGAGAATTATTGGCTCCTTCAGGCCTCTCTTCACCCACACCTTTAGATGTGTCACTGACTTTACTTGCAGCTTCTGCAGTTATCTCTGATTTAGCTTATGCCTCAGAGAACTTCTCTGCCTCAGCATTTTCACCATCAAATGTCAATATCTCTGCAGCTTCAGAGGACTTCTCATATGGTTTAACCTCAGTCTCAGCTTCAGAGGACTTCTCATATGGCTTCTTCTCATGGTCTTTAGACTCTTCTGTTTCTTGAGTCCATCGCTCAGATTCTGCCACTTTTAGAGTAGGCATGTCAGTCTCCTGCAGCTTTTGCCCCACAAGCAGTTTTTCTTCTTCAACACGGATGGCTGTGGCTTTGGCCTCAGTTTCCATCGGAGACACTTTTAACCTCTCTTTAGCCAGTTCTGCTACAGGCTGGTCTCTGCTTTCTTTTAGGACCTTTCTGTCCCCTTCCAGCTTTACATTTTTCTGCTGCTCACTCTTGAGCTTAGCAGAGTTCACCTTTTCTCTTTTCAGCAATTCTGTCAAGTTTTTGACAGTATTTGACAACAGTTGTTCTCTCATCTGCTCATTGTCTTTACTCAGCTGCTCCATCTTGGACACTTTCTGCTCATAGACTTTTAGCTGAGCCTCTTGTTCGGAGAGCTTCATTCCTAGCAAATCCAAGGTAGCTGCGTGAGACTTAATGTGTGTATCATTCTGCGCCTCCAGCCTCTACACCTTATAAGCCATTACCACATTTTCCTTCTCTAGCTCTTGCATGGCTACCAACCTCGCCTGGTGATCACTTTGTAGAGCCTGATATGCCTCACACAGAAAATTCACTTCTTTCTCCTTAAATGAGATCTGCTTGGCCAGACTCTCCAATTTGCTGCTCACAAGATCCTGGGAGCAGGACAGTTCATCCTGCAGAGCTGCAAACTCACTTTTGCGGAGCTCAATATCTTTCTGCAGCTGAAGCTCCACTTCTTGCTCTTTCTTCAAGCCTGCAAGCGTTTTTTCTTTCTCCTCCATCAGGTGATAAACCTCTTCTTTTTGCGCCAATTTTGCAGAAACCATCTGTAAGGTTTCTTCAAGATTCTGGATCTGCCCCCTTTTCTTACCAATACCAGATAGTTTTTTTTCCAATATCTCTAACTTACAGCTGTCTCCTCACTCTTGCTGCTGGACCTTAAGACATTCTCTTGTCTTCTGACAGTCACCTGTCCTTGGCCTGTCTCTTCCTTCAAGCCAACTCGATCTGGCTCTTCTCCTCCTTTTAGGAGTTGTCTTCCCCTTTGCAAGGGTCTTGGCCCCTTGGACCTCAGGGTAGTTCCCGGAGAGTTTATCGCTGTCTCTCTGCTCACTCATAGACTTCTCTGTCACTTCACCACCGTCTCTCTGCTATCCAGCAGAGACATCTAGGGCTCCGGGGTCTGCAACAACATCTGGTTCAGTGGTTCGACCTTCCTGGTCACGATCCATCTCTGGTCCAGACGTCACATCTCCTTCACTCGGGACTCTGTCTGTGACAGTAAGCGCAGCACCTGGCTCCACATGTACTCTCTTCAGTACTTCTGCATTATCCACAGCCATCACTGGAGCTTCTTTTCCGGACACCTATTCCAGATGACTGTGCAATTTCAGCCCCCCACTTTGGCTCATCTTTAACTGGCGGATGGAACCCATGTTCCAGCGCCTGCACCATTTCTGATTTTACTGAAGACTCTGTTTCAGTCAGAGGCACACTTGTCACTTGAGTCTCTAGATCCTCTTGGACTTGACTCACAGTCTGTTCTTGAGTTTTCCCAGCAGTCTAGCAGATCCCTATCTGACATATCTAGTGACTGCTGACACTCTCCATCCTCAGCCTCTGCTGAGTAACTCTCAACTAGTGTGTGGTGCAAGTCAGGTGTTGTGGGCCTAACAGGTGTACCCACTCTAGTCACCCGACAGTCTTCCCATAACTGCTAAAAAGAAAAAAGGAAAGCCCAACCCCAGTACTACATCATACTCCAAGGAGGGCTCTATTGCAACCTTGTGCCTCACGGTACCATAGGGAGTAGAAAAACAGACATGAACAGTTTTATAACCCCAAATATCTGCCTGTATAAACACTATGACAGGGTCAGTCTTTCTTTACCAGACTTAGTAGGACCCTAGGCTCTACCTACTATCAGCTCACACAGGTGTTCATTTGTCCCATCTGAGTTGGCAGCAGTACACATTACTTCAGAAAACATAGGCATGCGTTTTTCACAAAAAAACTTTATCACATTGCATAGGTTCAAAATGTACAGGACAGTTCATAGCAATATGACCTAACTCATGCAAAGTGTGTTTTGTAAACTTTTCTCTCAGTCCTGCATGCAACATTTTCTGTTCAGTAGATTTTTTTAGTCCAACCTGCAGAGTATGAACAGTCTGATCAGTCTTCAGGAAGGGTCCCCCACCCTCACATGATATCGTAACTGGACATAAGTTGGACTAGTGGAGATTGAAGCAAATTAGTGTTTCAAGGTATAGAACAGGTTTCAAAGAGAGAGGTGTGTGATTTGGGAAAAATCCTCCTGCAAGCAGAAGCCCGGTGGATTATTAAAACTAATGCAGAAGGGAACCTAGGTCTAAACGAGAGACTGGACCTTAGTGTCTTCTTGTAGTTGGAATGTTTGCATTGCATAGAAACGAGCATATAAGAAACGATTTTATATGCTCCTCCTTCATGCACGTCGCCAGGTGATTTAATGGTGAGGTGCATGGAAGAGGGCAGGGTCTGATGGAGCCCAGTTATGTGCTGAAGAGCGTTTGAATCGTCCTGCTACGTGTTGTGATTTTATGCACAATTGAAAATAAAGTAATAGCACTGCTTCTATCATTGCACTTGTGGGAAATCTACCTTTTTCAGGACTTTTCTGCACTGCGGCAGGTGCATTGCGTGCGGACCACGATCCCCGTCTGCATGACTGCTAGCGTTGGCTCTGCGTCCAGACAGAGCGAGATATTAGGGGTTTGAGTGCAGACTTCTGTTTCTTTTGGACTGTATTCTTGGAACAGTGCTCCATGAAAATCTAAAGGACTGTAGTTTCTAAAATGGGGTCACTTGTGGGGGCATTCTACTGTCCTGGTATCATTGGGGTTTTATAAATGCAACATGGCCCTCAACATGAATTCTAGCCAAATCAACTCTGTTATAAGCCATGCTGTGCACTCGCAGAGCACAGTTCCAAAATTCTGTTAAACACATGTGGGGTGTGAAAACATTCCTTTAGAGGTGTAGTTTTCAAAATGGAGTCACATGGGGGGGGGGGGGGTTCTACTGTTCTGCAACCATCGGGGCTTTCTAAATGCTAAATGGCCCTCAAAAAGTATTCCAGACAAATTCTCTTTCTAAAAACCAAATGGTGCTCTTTACCGTCTAAGCTCTTTGGTGCATCTGCAGAAAACTTTATGTTCACATATGGGTTACAAATTGTGTATGTTTTTTCTCATTTTACCCTTTTTGAAAATGAAAAATTTGGGGCTACAACATGTTAGTGTACAAAATGTAATTTTTCATTTTCACAGCCCACTGTTCCAAAAGTCTGTTGGGTATAAATGCTCATTGCACCCCTAGTTACATTCCATGAAGGGTGAAGTTTAAAAATTGAGGTAACCTTTGGGGGATTTCTCAGAATCCCAAAGCCTCTGCAAACATGAAATTGTACTGGACAAATACCTAAATAAAAAGAATGCCTTCAAATTCCCCAGGTGCTCCTTTATGTCTGAGGCCTATAGTTAAATCAAGTAGTGCACTAGGATCACATGAGATATTTCTAAAAACTGCAGATTTAGGGCAATAAATCGTTGTATTTTTGTAAATAGTTGCTGTGTTACATAGGAAATTGGATAAAACTGTAATATCTGCAAATAAAATGATGTGCTTCGTGCTGACCGGAGTTCCTATGCCCTTCTAAGTGCTGAATTCGGCTCCTACCTGGCAGATTCAAGCACCTACGTGGAGGGGAACATGTCCTGCTCCCATAAGAGGAGGAACCAAAAGCTTACACAGCGTTTGTCCCAGTCAATTTAGGACATTTTCAGAGCGGGGCCTAGCGCAAAGATGTCCGCCTCCCACTCTCCAGCGTGGCACTCAGATGAGGAGGATGATCCTGCCACATTAAGGAGCTGTTTCAAACCTCCTTACCTAAGACTGTATCGGATATCTCTACACAACTACAGGACTTGGGCCAGCGTGTATCAGACTCAGAAGCTAAACTGGATGAACTTACTGATGCTGTGGAGGCCGACCACCATGAACTGGATGAACATGCAGCTCAGCTTCAAGCCCTGGAGCTGAAATTGGAGGACCTCGAGAATCGGTCCCGGCGGCCAATTTCACCCCTTAAGGACTCAGCCTTAAGGTCACATTTAGGAAGCCCCTATGGTGCCAGAATAGCATATAAAAAAAAAAACACATACTATTTTGGAAACTACACCCCTCAGGCAACATAACAAGGGGTCCAGTGAGCCCCCCCACAGGTGTTTGCCGACTTTTCGTTAAAGTTGGATGTGTAAATGAAATTTTTTTTTCTCACGAAAATGCAGGTTTTTCCCAAAATTTTAAATTTTTACAAGGGGTAATGGAAGGAAATGTCCCCCAAAATGCGTAACTCCATCTCTTCCGAGTATGGAAATACCCCATGTGTGGACGTCAAGTGCACTGTGGGCGCACTACAATGCTCAGAAGAGAAGGAGTCACATTTGGCTTTTGGAAAGCAAATTTTGTTGAAATGGTTTTTGGGGGGCATGTCACATTTAGGAATCCCCTATGGTGCCAGAACAGCAAAAAAAAAAAAAAACCTTGTGCATTTACAAGGCCCCCATGGTGCCAGAACAGTGGACCCCCCGGATGTGACCCCATTTTGGAAACTACACCCCTCACAGGGGTGCAGTGAGCTTTTACACCTCACTGGCATTTGACAGATCTTTGGAACAGTGGGCTGTGATCTTTACACCCTGTGTGGTGTAATTGCTCACTGCACCCCTTATTACATTACGTGAGGGGTGTCGTTTCCAAAATGGGGTGTGTGGGTCCATTGTTCTGGCACTATGGGGGCTTTGTAAACACAAGTGGCCTTCAATTCTGGACAAATTTTCTCTCCAAAAGCCCATTGGTGCTCCCTCTTTTCTGAGCATTAGAATTCGCCCGCAGAGCACTTTACATCCACATATGAGATATGTTCTTACTCTGGAGAAATGGGGTTACAAATATTGGGGGGCTTTTTCCCTATTTTCCCTTATGAAAATGAAAAATTTTGGGTAATGTTTTTTTTTTCCATTTTCACATCCAGCTTTAACGAAAATTCGTCAAACACCTGTGGGGTGTTAAGGCTCACGATACCCCTTGTTATGTTCCGTGAGGGGTGTAGTTTGCAAAATGGGGTCACATGTGGGTATTTATTTTTTTGCGTTTATGTCAGAACCGCTGTAAAATAAGCCACCCCGTGCAAATCACCAATTTAGGCCTCAAATGTACGTAGTGCGCTCTCACTCCTGAGCCTTGTTGTGCGTCCGCAGAGCATTTTATGGGGTATTTTTCTATACTCAGGAGAAATTGCGCAACACATTTTGGGGGTGTTTTTTTCCTTATACCTCTTGTCAAAATAAAAAGTATGGGGCAGCACCAGCATGTTAGTCTAAAATTTTTATTTTTTTTTTTTTATTCACTAACAGGCTGGTGTAGACCCCAACTTTTCCTTTTCTTAAGAGGTAAAAGGAGAAAAAGCCCCCGAGCCCCCCAATTGCTCCCGATTACGGAAATACCCCATATGTGGCCCTAAACTGTTTCCTTGAAATACGACAGGGCTCCAAATTGAGAGAGCACCATGCGCATTTGAGGACTAAATTAGAGATTGCACAGGGGTGGACATAGGGGTATTCTACGCCAATGATTCCCAATCAGGGTGCCTCCAGCTGTTGCTTAACTCCCAGCATGCCTGGACAGTCACTGGCTGTCCGGAAATGCTGGGAGTTGTTGTTTTGCAACAGCTGGAGGCTCCGTTTTGGAAACACTGCCGTACAATACGTTTTTCATTTTTATTGGGGGGGGGGGGGGAGGGGGCAGACAGACAGTGTAAGGGGGTGTATATGTAGTGTTTTACCCTTTATTATGTGTTAGTGTAGTGTAGTGTTTTTAGGGTACATTCACACAGGTGGGGGTTTACGGTGAGTTTCCCGCTAGGAGTTTGCGCTGCGGCAGAAAATTTGCCGCACCTCAAACTTGAAGCAGGAAACTCACTTTAAACCCACCCGTGTACATTCACATGGGGGAGGGGGGCAAACCTCCAGCTGTGGCAAAACTACAACTCCCAACATGTACTGACAGACAGTACATGCTGGGAGTTGTACTTTGGCAACAGCTGGATGCACACTGGTTGGAAAACCTTCAGTTAGGTTCTGTTACCTAACTCCGTATTTTCCAACCAGTGTGCCTCCAGCTGTTGCAAAACTACAACTCCCAGCATGTACTAATCGTCGAAGGGCAGATGTAGTTATATAACAGCTTGAGGTATGCTGTTCATGCATGCTGGGAGTTGTAGTTTTGCAAGATTTAGAGGGCCACAATTTAGAAACCACCACACAGTGATCTCCAAACTGTGGCTCTCCAGATGTTGCAAAACTACAAATCCCAGCATGCCCAAACAGAAAACAGCTGTCTGGGCATGCTGGGAGTTGTAGTTTTGCAACATGTGGACGGCTTCAGTTAAGAGACTGTATAGTGGTCTCCAAACTGTAGCCCTCCAGATGCTGCTAGGCAACTGCACCAGGGAGCCAGCCGCACGTCATAGCCGCCCGCTGTCGCCGATGGTAAGTGACCTCCGGCGCCGTTCACAGGACAGTTCCCCCCTACTGCCCAGACTACTGTGGGTGGGCAGAACGGGGGAACTGAACTTTAACCACCCCCCGTCCCTCATCTGTTATTGGTCGGTCCTCTCTGACCGACCAATAGTAGGGATAGGAGGGGTGGCACACCTGCCACCTCACTCCTATCCCTTCAGGGCGATCGTGGGTGTCTTGGACAGCCCCGAACCCCCTTATTTTCTGGGTCACCGGAGACCCGTATGACCCAGAATTGCCGGTCTGAATTGACCGGCGATATGCAGCGATTGCCCCTGGGCATTGTCATGGGATGCCTGCTGAATGATTTCAGCAGACATCCCGGTCCGGAGGGGACCAAAATTCCCACGGCCGTACAGGTATGCCCTGGGTCCTTAAGTACCAGGGAGCGAGGGCGTACCTGTACGCCCTGGGTCCCTAAGTGGTTAAGACTCAGAGGCCTCCCGGAGGAGATTGTGGACTGTGTCTGCTTTATTCTATGAAATGGCACCTCTGGTGGAGCCGGAGATGCGCCGTTTTGACAGAATCCATAGGGCCCTAGCCAGGCCCAAGAACCCTGAGGTGCCTAGGGACATTGTACTTAAATTACATTACCCGGAGGTGAGAGATGCAGCCAGGAATGCCCCTGTGCTCCGGGCCGACAAGCTCCTGATATTAGGAAGGTGTTTAACCTTATCCATTTGTCAAATTCTACTGCTATTCCACTGTCTATACTGTCTTTAGATATAGAAAAAGCATTTGACTGTGTATCTTGGCAATATCTGTTTGCAGTGCTTAGAAAGTTTGGGTTTTCGGGCCACTTTGTCCAGGTTCTGAGACATCTATACTCTTACCCGACTGCTTTTCTGAAATTACCCTCCACTTCCCCCCTAACGATTTGGCGAGGCACCTGTCAGGGGTGTCCACTTTCGCCGGCGTTGTTTGCTTTGGTGATGGAGCCCCTGGCGGCTTTTATACGAGGTAATCCAGACATTAGGGGTGTATCGGTGGCATCCATGGAATATAAGATCAATCTTTTTGCTGATAACCTCCTCCTGACGTTAACCGATCCCCTCGTATCCTTGCCGAATCTTAACCCCTTCATGACCCAGGGTTGTTCCATTTCTGCACTTTCGTTTTTTCCTCCTTACCTTTAAAAAACCATAGCTCTTTTTTTCTTTATTTTGCACCTAAAAATCCATATGATGGCTTATTTTTTGCGCCACCAATTCTGCTTTGTTATGACAACAGTCATTTTACCCAAAAATCTACAGCGAAATGGAAAAAAAATCTACAGAGAAATGGAAGAAAAAACTACATTTTGTAACTTTTCGTGATCTGAAGATTCTATCGGTACCATTTTTGTAATGATCGAACTTTTTGATCGCTTTTAATTCATTTTTTCATGATATAAAAAGTGACCAAAAATACGCTATTTTGAACTTTTGAATTTTTTTGCGCGTACGCCATTGAACATGCGATTATATTAACTATATATTTTTATAATTCGGACATTTCTGCATGCGGCGATACCAGATATGTTTATTTTTATTTACACAGTTTTTTTTTTTTAAATAGGAAACTTTCATTAGGGAAAATGATAAATGATCTTTATTCCCTTTTTATTCACGATCGGACAGCATGGAGGCAGGTAGGGACATGCTGTCATGTAAGCTGTTCAGGATGCCGCGATTTTGCGATCCCGAACAGCTCCTTGAACTAACCGGCATTAGTTTACTTTCACTTTAGGCGCGGCGTTCAACTTTGAACGTCGAGTCTAAAGGGTTAATAGCTATTAGCTGCGGGTCCCGGCCGTTGCTAGGTGCCGGGCCCGACCCACTATGACGCGGAGCCACACCATGGCCCCGCGTTATAGAATGGGAGCCGACCCATTACGTCATGGGTTCGGAAAGGGTTAATGACTTTTCCGTCTGCTCTGGCTAGCCCAGCTAGCTCTTATTAACATCCCTTTTGGTGCTCCTAAATTGGTGTCACTGGAGAATTCTTTGCTTGCCCCATATTCTTATGTGGCCTTTATGTGGTCCTCATGCCTGGTCTCGTTGGGTGGCCCGTTATTCTCTCTCTCTCTGGTGTCAGGTTCGCTTTAAGTTTTCTCTCCAATCTTCTGTCTCTCCCTTGTTACCTATTCTATCTAACCCTCTTTTCTCTCCTGGTATGTCTCCATTGAGCTTCTCTTGGTGGAGTGATGCTAAACTCCCTAGAATCCATGTCTTTTTGATAGGATGACGTTTCCAGACATTTGAATCTTTTAGTTTGGCTCATTCCGTCCCGCTGTTTGAGATGTTTAGGGCCTGTCAAATTTTTACTTATCTCCAATCTCAGGTAACCCATCTACAAGAATTTAAACCCATCTCCTTTGAAGCCCCTCTATCTATACTCCACATCTCCAGGGCTTATTGTCTATATTATACTCTCATTTTAATGCACCACATTCAGATGTAAAGCGGAAATTTATGTCTGACTGGGAGAACGACCTACATACCACTATGTCGCTTTCTCAATGGCGGGACGGTTGTGAAGTGATAGGCAGATGCAGCTGGCAGATGTTCCTGATGGAAACCACACTTAAGATACTTCATAGAACTTATCTAGTACCTGTTAGATTAGATGCCATTTATCTTACGGTCTCTCCTCTCTGTTTCCGTGATTGTGGTATGCATGGGACAATGTTCCCCGTATCGTGGTCTTGTCCAGTAGTTTCGGCTTTTTGGGCTCAAGTATTAGACCTCCTTGTTTCAGTTTTACCTAATCATATCCCGAGGACGCCTGCCTACTGCCTTCTTGGCTATAAGCCCGCTAGGATGCGGTACAAAGCGTTCCGCCTCTCCCAATATATTCTTCTAGTCGCCAGAATGCACATAGCTTCACAATGGAAACAAGCTGTTTTACGCTTTGGGAATGTTCTCCCCAGGATTAATCTTATTATGTTATATGAAAAGTTATCGGCTATTAGGGAAGAAGGGGTGGATCGTTTTAATATTGTATGGGAACCGTGGTTGTCATCCCCCCCTCATTTCCCAGATATGAGCCATTGCATGTTTTTATACTGAGGGGGTAGTTTTTTCTTTTTATGTTGGGGTCAGCCAGTGTGCAATGTTTACTATGAGACCTCTATGTTTTATGCTTTATTCTACTGACTATTGTATGGTCTTTCGGGTGCATTTTCATGTCACTTTATTTTGTATGTGTACCATCATGTGTTGTTTATTGTTATTACTGGGTCCTAGGACAGTTATGTTTACATTTTGAAGCTGATGTGTACTGCTATAATATGCTTTAATAAAAGCTTCTTAGTTTGACTGTTAAAATGGAGATTTTGACTTTTGTCTTCCACTTTGCAGGTTTTCCTGTAAAACACCTAAAGGAGTCATCTATGGGGAATTTCTAACAGACACCTCAAATCCACTTCAAAACTGAACTCTTCCCTAAAAAATTCAGATTTTGAAATTTGTGAAACGTTAGAAAATTGCTGCTAAACTTTGAAGCACTCTTATGTCTTAAAAATGTAAAAACATGTCTACTTTATGATGCCAACATAAAGTAGAAATATTGTATTTGTGAATTAATATGCAATTTATTTGGCATGACAATTTTACTTACAAGCAGAGAATTTCAAATTCAGAAAAAAGCTAATTTTTCTTTTGTTCTCAGAGAAAACCTGCAAGTATCTACAAAAATGTTACACTTACAAAGATGAATATGTCACAAAAGAATTGTCAGAATCAGTATGATAGGTAAAAACATTCCAAAGTTATTAATACATAAAGTGACACATATTTAAAAAAAATTGGTCCCTAAGGCCAAAACAGGCTGTATCATTAAAGGAGAACTGCGGCACTTTTCCCTTCCCTTGAGCCCGGGCTGCAAAAATGTAATTTTTTTTTCTCACCTTCCTACGTTCCCCCGGTGCTGCTCTGCTTCATGGGCTCGGATCGTCAGACTGTATTTAGAGTATTGCTGGCCATGTAAGGAGTCCGGCCCCGCCTTCTCCCTGCTGCCCGGGCTCCTTACATGACAGTGCGCTTAGCTTATCACCGGCCGAGGCAGGACATTTCTGCGGCCGGCGATACGCTGACTGCAGTGTGACGATCCGAGCCCAAGAAACAGGAAGCAGAGGAAGCGGACACAGATTTCGGTGCAATGGGGGAATGTGGGAAGGTGAATTAAAGTTAGTTTTTTTTAGTTTTTGCAGCCCGAGCACAAGGGAAGGGAAAAGTGTTGCGCCGCAGTTCTCCTTTAAGGGGTTAAAAAAAAAAGTGTAAAACGCTTTCTGGAAAATGCTGCGTATTCATCTTTGTGTACATTAAAAATGAATCATAAGGCTACATTTAGACAATCTCCATAAAGTACTGCTGATTTTGCTATCTGAATTTGCACTGCATGCATTTATTTTATGTGTAATGTTCATGTGCTCCTTTGCTGTAAACCATTTTTGGCCATACATACCCTATTACACTGGGAGATGGTAGGATCTGTGAAGAAAGCCTTTCCTTCCAAGCAGATGCCACTGTAACCTCTCTCTTCAGTCCTTCTGTGTATTATTTCTAAAATAAGCAAGCAAGAGGAGCTCATCTATTTCAGAATAAAGACTAAAAATACATTTGGTTTTTTGGCCAAGTAAAAAAAAAAAAAAAAAAAGGGCTATATATAAATATATATTGAAGCTTGTGATGCAGCCAATAAATTAGATTGTGTTCAACTCATGAAACAATGCCATACTAACTGGAAGCACTGAAAGAGCCTAAGGGTAGTCACTACTCCTGGAATAACTAAAGTTGGCAAGATTTTACGCAATAGCACCCAGTATGTTCTGCCAAATAATATGCTATAAATAGGATATTAAGAAGAGACAGCTTAACAACTCTCCTACGAACATTTCAGAGACTGTATCTTTAGAAGGGGCCAAGAAATGTTGCAAGAAAACATAAATCTTCATTACTACTGCCATTTGTCCTGCCAACCATTGCCCTTTTATGACATTGGCTGTCTAATGAAATGATGCGCAAATTATGCCAAAAGATCACTAGCCACCAGCAGCAGAGCCCACACTATATAAATATATATGAGAAAATAAGTAGGATTGAGCATGATGGGTTCCAATATGCTTGATGCTTTGGGAATAAGCCATTGAGAGAAGTGTATGGTAGTGGCTTATCCCCCGCTCCTCTGTTGGATAAATATTCACACTGGAAGCTAAGCCGAGAACGCATACTTGTAGGGATGTCGTGGGAGACTGTGGCAAAGTAAGCATTTAGCTGATTGCCATCTTATGTGAATTGACCTTAAGGGGGCCCTACACATTAGGTAGAAGTAGGTTAATAGTTGAAAAAATGATTGTTTCACAGATGCACCCATAAACATTTTAGTACATATTAGAGTACCCGGTGTTGCCCGGTTTTTCCTACCTAATCCTTGTGGGGGAGGAAAAGCGACAAGAGAGGAAGCTTTTGTCCTCACATCCCCACCTCATATCCCAACCTCACATCCCATGCTTAGTTGTGGTGAAGATATTGTAAGCCAAAAATAGAAGGGGACGTGTCTTCGTGGGTGTGGGCGTGATTTGCCAGCCAGACTGATGCACAAAAAGGTAGAAAATAAAAGGGGTGTGACTTAAAGGGTGGGTGTGGTTTTGTGACATGGGAGTGGCATGCAGGAAGTGTGTGGCCTGCAAGCTAGACTGACACACTCATCAGGAGATGAAGAGCAGAGATTGTGGAGTTAGGTACCGGAAATCTTATATACTTGCATGGGACTTAAATGGGCACTGTCAGATACAAAAACTTTTGATGATATGTTGGAAAGCATGCAAAACCAATAGGTTTGAAATAGCTTTCATTAGAAAATTTTCAGTATTTCATACTGAAAAAGCCAGTCAAACAACTGCCCCCCCTGCCTGCTTGGACACATACTAGTCCTGCTGTGTCCATGCATCATCACCTATGTCATGGACACACTTCCTTGATTGACAGCTGTGAGCGCAGGGCTCACAGCTGGAGGAAAAATCCTCCCACTGTCAGCCTGTGTCCCGCTACTGTCAGTGAGGACAAGCTGGGATTTGTAGTTTTGCTAATGCTAGGGGAGATGTGAGCAGACAGCATACTGAGGGAGGGGGCGGAGACCTGCAGTGAGACCTCACCCCCTCTCTCAGAGGAATTCAGACTAAAGAGCTAAAAGTGTAATAAAAAAAATAAAATAAAAAGGTGCTAGACACATAAAAATTAGATGTACGTGGTCAGGATTAGGTACTGAGTGATATATTAAAAAAAAAAGTGTTGGAGCTGAAGGGTACGCTTTGAAACAAAACCTCAATCCTTCTTGTATGGGGGTAGGTTAGGGTAATTTAACTATCCTATATTTTTATTTGACACAGAAGTAATATGTGTACCAAGTATTATCAAACTTATCTCCAGCCGTACGGACGTTATGCTGGAACATACATTTACCATAGACTTGCATGGGATTTTAAACAGAAACCTTGACTGTCACAAATGTGGGTAGGTTAGGGTTAATTTAACTATCCTATATTTTTAGTGGACATATAAGTAACATGTGACCAAGCATTATTGAAATATCTCCAGCCATTTGGAAATTATGCAGTAACATATTTCCCATAGATTTGTATGGGATTTTAAACGAAAACCGCGACCCTCGTCAATGGGGGTGGGTAAGGGTTAATTAGCCTATCCTATATTTTTAGTTGACATAATAATAGGTTTACAAGTTTCATGTTAATATCTTTAGCCGCTTGTAAGTGATGCTGAAACATACACACAAATTGGCCCTGATTTACTAAAAGTGGAGTGTAAGTTTTTTTTGTGGGTCTTAATTCTCTACAATTTTTTTTTTTCCTTGGTAAGGATTCCCTACATTGGGGATAAAAAGTTTGGGCACCCCAGGTAAGAATTTGTATTAATGTGCCTAAAGAAGCCAAGGAAAGATTGAAAAATCTCCAAAAGGCATCAAATTACAGATTAGACATTCTTATAATATGTCAACAAAAGTTAGATTTTATTTCCATCATTTACACTTTCAAAATAACAGAAAACAAAAAAAGGCATCTGCAAAAGTTTGGGCACCCTGCAGAATTTATAGCATGCACTGCCCCCTTTGCAAAGCTGAGACCTGCCAGTGTCATGGATTGTTCTCAATCATCATCTGGGAAGACCAGGTGATGTCAATCTCAAAGGTTTTAAATGCCCAGACTCATCTGACCTTTCCCCAACAATCAGCACCATGGGTTCTTCTAAGCAGTTGTCTAGAAATCTGAAACTGAAAATAGTTGACGCTCTCAATATCCTCTGTTCGGAATGTAATTAAGAAATGGCAATCATCAGGAACCGTGGAAGTTAAAGTAAGATGTGGAAGACCAAGAAAAACATCAGACAGAACAGCTCGCAGGATTGTGAGAAAAACTACTCAAAACACACGTTTGACTGCACAATCCCTCCAGAAAGATCTGGCTGACATTGGAGTTGTGGTACACTATTCCACTATAAAAGAGATACTTGTACAAATATGGTCTTCATGGAAGAGTCATCAGAAGAAAACCTCTTCTACGTCCTCACCACAAAAATTAACGTTTGAACTTTGCAAATGAACATATAGACAAGCCTGATGCATTTTGGAAACAAGTTCTGTGGACTGATGAGGTTAAAATTGAACTTTTTGGCCGCAATGAGCAAAGGTATGTTTGGAGAAGAAGGGGAACAGAATTTAATGAAAAGAACCTCTGTCAAATTGTTATGCATGGGGGTGGATCAATCATGCATTGGGGTTGTATTGCAGCCAGTGGCACAGGGAACATCTCACGAGTAGAAGGAAAAATGGATTCAATAAAATTTCAGCAAATTTTGGATGCTAACTTGGCGCCATCTGTGAAAAAGCTGAAGTTAAAGAAGATTGCTTCTACAAATGGATAATGATCCTAAACACACCTCAAAATCCACGGGGGGGTTACATAAAGAGGCATAAACTGAAGGTTTTGCCATGGCCTTCACAATCTCATGACCTGAACATAATTGAAAATCTATGGATAGACCTTAAAAGAGCAGTGTGTGACAGACAGCCCAGAAATCTCAAAGAACTGGAAGATTTTGGAAGGAAGAATGGGCAAATATACCTCAAACAAGAATTGAAAGACTCTTGGCTGGCTACAAAAAGCATTTACAAGCTTTGATACCTGCCAAAGGGGGATATTAATTCTGCAGGGTGCCCAAACTTTTGCAGACACCATTTTTTTGTTTTCTGTTATTTTGAAAGTGTAAATGATGGAAATAAAATCTAACTTTTGTTGACATATTATAACAATGTCTAATCTGTAATTTGATGCCTTTTGGAGATATTTCCATCTTTCCTTGGCTGCTTAATGCACATTAATACAAATTTTTGGGGTTCCCAAACTGTCAATCCCCATTGTACATTTAGCTTTTTTTTTTTTTTTTTTTTTACACATGCTCTGATCTGTCAGGTTTTCTTTAGCTTAAATCCACTACATTTTCTGTGGAAACCTTAGTAAATATGTTGAGTTTTTGTGAAAATGTCGGGAACACGCCTCTTTTCTGTGACCATGCCCTTTTTCCTGATAGACATGCCCCTTTTTGGGGTTCTCTCAGTAAAATGTAGAGTTGGTCGGGTTTTTGATTTTTGGCACAGACAGAACGGCACAATGAGAGACAATTCTGGCGTAAATTCTGGCACAGACTGGATTTTTGACGCAATGCGCCAGAATCTGTTGCACAACCCGACAAACCATGTTGGGCTTACAATAGTAAATCAGGGCCATTGAGTTTTATATATAAAGATTAGGAGCTACAGAAGGTTAAACTGGCCATACATGATCAATAACATCAGACAAATGATTATATAATCTTTCTGGAAATATTTTAACGTAATTCTGAAAATATTCTTTCCTAAAATAATATTCGTGGATGAAAGATCTTCCTCAACTGGATGATAAAAGTATGCTGTTGGTTGGCAAAATTATTGTTCATTGTCAAATTTTACCCCAGGATTATTGTTTTGATTGAAATTGAAAAAAAAAAATAAAAAAAAAAATAAAAAAAAAAATATGTGTTTTCAGTTATACAGAAATGTTACAAAATAAACACAAGGAAAAAAAAATGGTAGTTTGTATATAAAAGGGGTTATTCCAGGGAAAAAAAATGTTTTTTTATATGAACTGGCTCCAGAAAGTTTAACAGATTTGTAAATTAAAGGGGTAAGAAGAAATGCACCTCTCCAACCTTCACTAATGGAATATGTCGTAGAGATTTTTATAGTCTTCTGTGATCGGGTGCTCACCATGTAAAGACAGTTCATATAAAATAACCTCATAGCATGTCCTAGAAAGAGAGGAGCACAACCAACAGTTTCACATCTCAAAGAACGCTTTCTCAAGGTCTCAGGAACTGTCTGAAGCATTAAAGGTTTGCTATGGGGATTACTCTGCTCCTACTCTGGACAGTTCCTGAGACAAGCAGAGGTGCCAGCAGAGAGCACTGTTGTCAGACAGCATAGGCGTGCGCACGGGGTGTGCCGGGTGTGCACAGGCACACCCTAATCACCGCGGCCCGCTGCTGCAGGACTTTTTTTTTTTCTCACTACTAAACGCCAGCCCCACCGGACATCGCCGACATCACCAGCCCGACCCCCCCACCCACACACCACTCCCCCCACCACCCCCCGCTCGGCGCCGCAACCGCTACTACACACATTATCCCTATGCTGACTGACCTTACAGAGCGCGGGGGCTGATGAGTTTCGGCGTCAGTGCGCACGGCTGCACATGACGTCATGACGCACGCGCGCACTGTTTCTGGAGAGCCCGCACAGGAGAGGCCCGCTGCCAGGGCAAGGACAGGAGAAGCCCAGGCCCTCAGCTCTGGAATCTGGGCTGCTGGACAGGGCGGCTAAGGAGAGAGAGGCCTGCAGCAGCAGCAAGTGCCGGTAAGTGGCTGCTGACCTGCTGCCATACATGATGGCGATGTAATTCTGAACTGTGAGCCTACATTATGTAGGCTCACAGCTCAGGACTATATCCCCATCATGTATGATTGTGACTGTCTATTATATGTAGGCTCACAGCTCAGGACTACATCCCCATCATGTATGATTGTGACTGTCTATTATATGTAGGCTCACAGCTCAGGACTACATCCCCATCATGTATGATTGTGACTGTCTATTATATGTAGGCTCACAGCTCAGGACTACATCCCCATCATGTATGATTGTGACTGTCTATTATATGTAGGCTCACAGCTCAGGACTATATCCCCATCATGTATGATTGTGACTGTCTATTATATGCAGGCTCACAGCTAAGGACAACATCCCCATCATGTGTGATTGTCTATTATATGTAGGCTACATATAATAGACAGTCACAATCATACATGATGGGGATGTAGTCTTGAGCTGTGAGCCTGGGCATGTGTGGTGTGGTCAGGGCATACTGGGAGTTGCAGTTACTACTGTAACGCCCAGCATGTCCTGATAGTATCAGGGTATGCTGGGCATTACAGTTAGTAGTAACTGCAACTCCCAGCATGCCCTGATCCAATCTCGGTCTGCTCTGCAGCTGTCCCAAAATTAGTTTTGGGTCAGCGGCAAAACCATAGGCTGCATCAGCCTGATACAGTCTATGGTTTTGCAGCTGACCCAAAACTACAACTCCCATTATGTTGCACTATACTCCTGAGTCCTGGGGAAGCAATGCATTCATTTTGGGACAGCTGCAGAGCAGACCAAGAATGTATCAGGGCATGCTGGGAGTTGCAGTTACTATTTGTAATGCCCAGCATGCCCTGATACAGCTTATGTTTTGCAGCTGGCCCAAAACTACAACTCCCATTATGTTGCACTATACTATAGTATAGGTTATATGGTGCTACATGCTGGGGGGAGCTGTAGTTTCGGTTCAGCTGCAGAGATATAGGCTGGAATCTGGATCAAGAAATTTCCTTGATCCAGATTCCAGCCTATATCTCTGCAGCTGACCCAAAACTACAGCTCCCCCCAGCATGTAGCACCATATAACCTATACTATAGTGCAACATAATGGGAGTTGTAGTTTTGGTCACCATATATTGTATCAGGGCATGCTGGGAATTGTAGTTGGTAACTGCAAATCCCAGCATTGCATTCCTTTAAGGAATGCAATGCTGGGAGGTGCAGTTACCAACTATAATTCCCAGCATGCCCTGATACAATCTATGATGACCAAAACTACAACTCCACACATCTTGCACTATATAGGAGTACAATTTAGATTATGGTGCAACATGCTGGGAGTCCTAGTTTTGGGTCAGCTGCAGACTTTTTCAACCAATCTGGTGCCAAAAAAAATGTAATTTGGAATATTCCCCCCTCTGTGCCCCCATCTTCTAGTAAAAGCGTTCTTCTGTTTGCCAAGTAAAGAAAAACATGAGTTTTACCATTCAACTTACAATTTTTTTTTTTCAAATCCACATGAAATGCATCCCTATAAACACCGACCACCAAACATACACACAAGTGGGAGGTCTATTTAGGGCTGGTGCATGGATTTTTGACACTCTAGGCAAAACCTAATTTTGACAACCCTTTGGCTCCGCCCATTGAACCCCTTGGCAAATATAAGATCAGCGGTAGAATTAGTCCCGTAAGCCTCATGGTAAATTCTAGACTTGTCCTCCTCCCTACAATTATAACTATACTGCACCTAAAGTGGGGGAACTGTACTGCACCTAATGTGGGGGAACTATACTGTACCTAATGTGGGGGAACTATATTGCCAACCTAATGTGGAGGAACTATACTGTACCTAATGTGGGGGAACTATACTGCCAACCTAATTTGGGGGAACTATACTGTACCTAATGTGGGGGAACTATACTGTACCTAATGTGGGGGAACTATACTGCACCTAATGGGGGGGGGACTATACTGCACCTAATGTGGGGGAACTGTACTGCACCTAATGTGGGGGAACTATATTCCACCTAATGTGGGGGAACTATATTCCACCTAATGTGGGGGAACTATATTCCACCTAATGTGGGGGAACTATACTGCACCTAATGTGGGGGAACTATACTGCACCTAATGTGGGGGAACTGTACTGCACCTAATGTGGGGGAACTGTACTGCACCTAATGTGGGGGAACTGTACTGCCAACCTAATGTGGGAGAACTATACTGCCAACCTAATGTGGGGGAACTATACTGCCAACCTAATGTGGGGGAACTATACTGCCAACCTAATGTGGGGGAACTGTACTGCACCTAGTGTGGGGGAACTGTACTACTAACCTAATGTGGGGGAACTATACTGCACCTAATGTGGGGGAACTATACTGCCAACCTAATGTGGGGGAAATATATTTCCATCCTAATGTGGGAGATTTATACTGCCAACCTAATGTGGGGGAACTATGCTGCCAACCTAATGTGAATACACAAATATAAAATTGTACTATTCTGATCCCTATAGCACTTTTATTTTTCTGTATATGGGGATGTATGAGGGTCATTTTTAGTGCTGTGATTTGTAGTTTTTATCGGTACCATTTTTTTTTTTTTTGCTTTTTAGATATTTTTTATGGTATTTGAAGTGACCAAAAATGTGCTAATCTGATTAGTGCACTATTACGACTTTTGGGACCCCACTTCTGATTTTGCCCAGGGCCACGCTAAGCCTAAAACTGGCCCTGGATCCAATCCTCCTACACTATGCAAGCAGGAGTGCGTGTGTGTGTGTATATGTATGTATGTATATATATATATATATATATATATATATATATATATATATATACATATATACACACATACACACGCGTGCGCGGAGTGAGTTTGTGCTTTAGGGTGCACACCCTAATGCAATAGGCTGCGCACGCCTATGTCAGACAGAAAAGAACAACTCAACTTCAGCAGCTGATAACTACTGGAAGGATTAAGATTTTTTTAGTAGCAGTAATTTACAAATCTGAAACTTTCTGGAGCCAGTTGATATAAAAAAAAAGTTTTTTTGTGGAAAAATATTTACAATGCTATGCTTGCAAATTACCAGCAGTAATAAGTTATCTATAACTTATCCCCTAGTCTTTGAATAGGGGATAAGTTATGTTTCACTGCACTACTCCTTTAATGTTGGCTTAGATAGGAAGCTGTCAGAACACATAGTACATTACAGGTGGATGCTGAGCAGAGCTAAATCATTATCCTACTGACAGAAAACATAATTTTTTTTTTTTTATTGTGAATAGACCATAGGTTTGTAAACACAAAAGCTTGTGTGGCATAAGTTACTATTACTCATGACCGAAGAGAGCTGTGTTTGTCCATTTTCCCATAGTTGCAGACTTTAAGAATAATAATTCTTAGGCCCCTTTCACACTATTAAAGTTGCTCCATTAAAAGACCTGTTATAAACTTCCATTAGAAAAGCCTTAAAAACGGATGTTAAATGGCCGTTACAAAATCCCATTAAAGTCTATGGGATTTTTTGATTATCTGTTATGACCTGTTATAGCCTGTAACGGTAGTCTATTGCAAATGGAAGAGCTTTTATGTCATCCATTTGCTGTTTTATAGGGATCGACCGATATTGATTTTTATGGCCGATACCGATAATCTGTGAACTTTGAGGCCAATAATTTATACCGATATTCTGGTATAAGTTATCGGCAATTTCTGCCCCCGCCCCCCCCCGCAGAAGCCGCTCCAGATCAATGATTTAAAGCGGGCGCTTTAAATCAATGAACTACAGCAGCTTTTGCGGGGCCAGAGACCGCCGCCACCACCCGCTTCTCTCCCCCTGCCTGTCCTGGGGTCCTCCTGAGTCCAACCACCACCGCTGCTGCCCCCCTCTGCCTATCCTCTGGCCAGAGACCGCTGCCGCCCACTTCTCTCCCCCTGCCGGTCCTGAGTCCAACCACCCCAGCTGCCCCATTGCCTCCCCCATCCCCGGTTTTATAATTACCTGTTCCCGGGGCCCGTGCTACTTCTGGCGCCGGCGGCGTCCTGAGCTGTCACTGTGCACACTGATGGTGACGTCGCGTTGAGGACGTCACTCGTCATTGCGCAGCGCACAGCAACAGCACAGGAATCATACATATACACATGGGGGGGGGGGGTAAAATGAATATACTTAAGGGGTGATTATACAGTAAGGAACACTGAAGTTAAGAAACCCCGCCGGGAGCCCTGAATGGCTCATCCATACTGGACATTCAGGGCTCCCGGCGGGGAATTTAAAAATTAAAGTATAAAACATTGTACATTGCAGGGGAGCGCAGCTAACCGCCCAATCCCGTTTAATAACTCAGAAGTGAGACCCGGTGTGATCATTCCCTCAGCCCCTGTACTACAACCCCCATCATGGAACAGAGTCTGTTCCATGATGGGGGTAGAAGTACAAACACTAATGTAGCCTTCCACAGCCAATGGCAGACTTCCGCAGCCGGGGAACTACTACTCCCATCATGGAAACAAGTCTGTTCCATGATGGGAGTAGTAGTAGTCCCAGCTGTGGGAGTCTGTAGGCAGAGGTGTTAAAACGGCCGTACATGACGGATGTTATAACGCGTCTTAATGGATGAATATGCCCGTTATTATGACTGACGTTATTCATCCGTTAGCACCCATTATTTCATCCGTTATTATACATCCGTATTTACACAGAAAACGGATGTTTAATAACGGATGAATACTCAGTGTGAAAATAGCCTTATAGAATTATAGTCTCATCACACTTTGAAAGGTCATTACATATCTGTATACCCTGTACACTGAATATCTAATATTACAATTTAGTTTTTCATAGCAACATTTTAATAGATGACTCTATACCCCAATAAAAACACTACAAAAAAGTTAGCTACCATCACATTTTTATTTAAAAAAAATAAAAATAATGTACAAAAACATTAAGCTGAAAAAAAATGCAACATTGCACACAAAATAACTTTTTATTGTCCCTTAACCTGTAAACATTATTTCTGGTTCATTCACAGTGGCAATCTGCTGAATGAGACATAAATAGGGGGAGTTTTGAACATCTATTTAAAGACTCCAGTCCCTATGGATCTAAAACTGTTGCAAAATGATAAACCACTTTTTGACAAACAACTGGGCACATGATATATAATGTTGAGCCCTTTTAGTACCTCCTCATAACCACATCATAGAAGATAAAAGTAAGATAAAAGTGTATTCCTTCTGTATTCTCAGACTCCTAGTTGGAAGTGGGCTTTATTTGCTGAAGTTCACTTTGTACCCGAAGAAGGAGTGAAGCCAAGGAGCTGCTCAATTGGTGTGTACCTCCACTCATCTGCTTCCAACTCCTCCACTAATCCAGCCAACTTCTCCATTCTGGATACTTGTTGATCTGAAAAGATGAGACCTAAACAAATGTTACTGCAATTAGAACAGGATCCTTCCCTGTTTCTCAAGGCTGTTCCATGACTTCAGGTCGTAGCTGTAGTGGGCCATAAAGAATCGTAGCCTTTCACAGGTTCATACAGACTTATCTGTGTATACCTAGTGACATTTACAAGGCATTCTTAAGCCAGTAAAAAGGGGTCTAAAAAGTTACATAGCTTTATATAAACCTTTCATTATCCAAACAATAATAATTTGTAGTGCAGATCAGTGAGCAGTCATATCCAACATTCCCCAACAGATATTGCAGGAGCTGGCAGAGAAGCTTGCCCACCACAAGCAAGGATCTCAGGAGGCAGTGGGTCTAGGGACCCAATACGGGAACCTATAGTCCACCCGTGAGCACAGTTCGCCACAAACAAAATAGAGGCAAGGCCGGAGCCCAGCAAATTAAAGTCAACGGAGGAAGGGACACCGGATACTCTACATAGCTTTTTGTCCTCAATACTACCAAAGGCCTAGCTATTTTGATAGCCTCTTTAACTGTTCTGGTATAATTTCCAACTCTTAGTCATCCAGTGTAAAAGGCCCGGTAGAATATCAGCCAAATGGATGACTACTACCCCTGGTTAAAGACCCAGTGATCAGTATACACTTGTTAATTAGCCAATTGCTGGGATTATGTAGCTCTTAAAAATTATTGTTAGCTGCACTTCTCCCTGTGTAACAGGGGATGTGCTGCTGACAATTATACAAGTGAATTATATAAGTGAAAGGATCCAGCGATTGTTTGTGCTTTGCCTGCACTGACAATCATGTAAAGCCTCTTAATGCCTTAATGTATATTTACGCTCGTGGACGGCACCAGTTATGTGGAGCGCGCTTTATACCCGGTAGGTCCTGGTTGCTATCAGCTGATCGGGCTGATGTCTGGTAATAACCCTATAGATGCCGCAATCAAAGTTGATTGCGGCATCTAAAAGGGGAGAAAAGCGTTGCCGGTTAGCTCAATGGGCTGTTCAGGACCGCTGCGGTGAAATCGCGGCATCCTGAGCAGCTGAGAGGACAGTGGGAAGCGTCTTACCTTGCTTCCCGCTGTCCGATCATCGCTCTGCTTCTCCGTGCCTGAGATCCAGGCTGGAGCATCAGAGCACCGATAACACTGATCAATGCTATGCTATGGCATAGTGTAAAAAAAAAATAAAAAAGTTAATGTGATTTAACCCCTTCCCTAATAAAAGTTTGAATCACCCCCTTTTCCCATAAAAAAAAACTATGTAAACAATAATAAGTGGTAATTTTTGGTCACTTTGTATACCCTAGAATTTTTTATAAAAATGTATAAAAAGTCCAATCAAAACAAAAATGGTACCGATAAAAACTTCAGATCACGGTGCAAAAAATGAGCCCTCATATATCCCTGTATATGGAAAAATAAAAAAGTTTATAGGGGTCAGAAGATAATTTTACACATACTCATTTTGGTGCATTTAGTTATAATTTTTTTTAAGTAGTAAAAGTCAACTTAAATAAAAAACCTATATAAATTAGGTATCTTTGTAACCATATGGACCTACAGAATAAAGATATGGTGTCATTTTTACTGAAATGTGCACTGCATAGAATCGGAAGCCCCCAAAGTTACAAAATGGCTTTTTTTTTCCAATTTTGCCCCACAAATATTTTTTTCTGGGTTCCCCGTAAATTTTGTGGTGAAATGATTGAGGTAATTACAAAGTACAATTGGTGGCGCAAAAAATAATCCCTCATATGAGTCTGTAGGTGAAAAATTGAAAGCGTTATCATTTTTAGAAGGTGAGGAGGAAAAAACGAAAGTGCAAAAAATGGAAAAACCCGTGGTCCT
This sequence comes from Hyla sarda, assembly GCF_029499605.1. NCBI lineage: Eukaryota > Metazoa > Chordata > Amphibia > Anura > Hylidae > Hyla > Hyla sarda. Next base: position 112,461,858 of record NC_079195.1, read on the forward strand.
TAAGGGGTTAAATGAATGTCAATCTACGAGATGGACGCTAGCATCAGGCACCAGTCTGCTCATTTATACAGACCCTTACTCTGGTAACTCATGTGTGTTTAAAACATCTGATGAGGCTTACTGTTCTCGGTTCTGTGTAAGTGCACTTGTCTCTATAATAATCTATTAAGGTTAAGGTTTGTGAACTTGTGCCAACACTGCAATATATTTCTGAGTTGTATCACTTGCTTTATTGTAATTTTCAATAAACAGTTAAAAAAAATAATAGATGAATTAAATAAATAAATAAAATCATTTACTGAACTAAGTTTGCCTCAGACTGGTCCTAACAAACTTTATTGTACACGGTAGAGAAATTATGCAAACAAAACTGGTTTGTTCAATAGCTTTAAAAGGAGAAAACATCCATCTTTTGGTCGGACCAATCTTTGGAATCGCCTTCAGTGCGTGGTTTAACACAATTGCGCCATGTTAACGTACCTTAACTTCTTTGAGTCAGGAGGAGACAACTAACACATCCTTTATCCCCAGGTATCAAAGAACAAAGTTTTACAAATGTGATTGGAGAAGACAAGATCTTGTCTGCATACATTTAATTGTACCCATCAGGGATAGGTGTTAAACCGTGCTGCCCCCAAGGATTTAAAAAAAAGAGAGCAATACACAGTTGATTGCTGGGTTTCCTTTTGTTGTGAGTCATAATACTAATGGCTACGTCATGCTATCTAGAGGACAGAGGTTTATGTATCTTCCACAGACCATAGAAGTGAAGTAGTACTGGATGGTATAGCTCTATGAAGGAATTTTATAAGACATGTGAAGGTAAATTGGTCTACTATTTATTATCCATACATGTATCAGGTGTTTAATGTCAGTGAATAAATACTCATTTATAGCAGTATTTCTATCAGGACATATGTCGTATATTCACAGGTTATGGCACAAATCTCTGGTAGACGAGACATATATTCACGGCTGGCACGCCCCCTCCCATAAAATTGTATTGAGGGGGCGGGCCGTGACGTCACAAAGGGGTGGAGCCGTGATGTCACGATGCTCCGGCCCCTGTATAGCCCGTCATTACGCACAGAGTGCGTTTGCTCTGTGCAGTAATGACAGTGGGGTGCTGCAGCCGAGATCCTGGGGGTCTCCAGCGGCGGGACCCCTGCGATCTGACATCTTATCCCCTATCCTTTGGATAGGTGATAAGATGTCCTGGGACAGAGTACCCCTTTAAAAAAGTGCAAAATTGCGCATGTTTGGTCACTTCATATACCATTTTTATAAAAGACTATCAAAAAGTCCCATCAAAATAAAAATGGTACCGATAAAAACTACAGATCACGGCACAAAAGATAAACCCTCATAATATAGCCCTGTATGTGTAAAAATAAAAGTGTTATGGGAGTCAGAAGATGACAATTTTCAGCATACTAATTTTGGTGCATGTAGTTATAATTTTTTAACCCATTAAGGACCCGGGGTTTTTCCGTTTTTTGCATTTTAGTTTTTTCCTCCTTACCTTTAAAAAATCATAACTCTTTCAATTTTGCACCTAAAAATATATATGATGGCTTATTTTTTGCGCCACCAATTCTACTTTGTAATGACGTCAGTCATTTTACTCAAAAATCTACAGCGAAACGGAAAAAAAAAAAAATCATTGTGAGGCTAAATTGAAAAAAACAAAACGCAATTTTGTAAATTTGGGGGCTTCCGTTTCTACGTAGTACATTTTTCGGTAAAAATTACCCCTTCCCTTTATTCTGTAGGTCCATACGATTAAAATGATATCCTACTTATATGGGTTTGATTTTGTCGTACTTCTGGAAAAAAATCATAACTACATGCAGGAAAATGTATACGTTTAAAATTGTCATCTTCTGACCCCTATAACTTTTTTATTTTTCCGCGTATGGGGCGGTATGAGGGCTCATTTTTTTCGGCCTTGATCTGAAGTTTTTAGCGCTACCATTTTTGCATTGATAGGACATATTGATCGCTTTTTATTCATTTTTTCATTATATAAAAAGTGACCAAAAATGCACAATTTTGGACTTTGGAATTTTTTTGCGCGCACGCCATTGACCGTGCGGTTTAATTAACGATATATTTTTATAATTCGGACATTTCCGCACGTGGCGATACCACAGGTTTACACAACATTTACACAGTTTTTTTTTTTTTTTATGGGAAAAGGGGGGTGATTCAAACTTTTATTAGGGGAAGTGTTAAATGATCTTTATTCACTTTATTTTTTTCAATGTTATAGCTCCCATAGGGACCTATAACACTGCATACACTGATCTTTTACATTGATCAGTGGTTTCTCATAGGAAACCAGTGATCGATGTTTCTGCCGCTTGACTGCTCATGCCTGGATCTCAGGCACTGAGCAGTCATTCGGCGATCGGACAGCATGGAGGCAGGTAGGGATCCTCCAGATGTCATGTAAGCTGTTTGGAATGCCGCGATTTCGCCGCTGCCATCCCGAACAGCTCCCTGAGCTAACCTGCATGGTTTTACTTTCACTTTAGACGCGGCGTTCAACTTTGAACGCCGCGTCTAAAGGGTTAATAGCGCGCGATCAATGCCACGCGCCATTAGCCACGGGTCTCGGCCGTTGTTAGAGGCCGGGCCCGTGGGCCCGCGTTATAGATCGGGAGCGGACTAATGACGTACCGCTACGTCATGGGTCCTTAAGAGGTTAAAGTAGTAAAATAAAATACAACCTAAAGTATAAAGATAAGGTGTCATTTTTACCGAAAAGTGCACTGCGCAGAAGCGGAAGCCCACAAAAGTTATAAAAAGGCCTTTTTTTTATTTTGCCCCACAAATAATGTTTTCTTTTGGCATAGTTTGGTAAAAAATAAGTGATGTCATTACAAAGTACAATTGTTGCAAAAAACAAGCCCTTATAAGGGTCTGTAGGTGCAAAACTGAAAGCATTACGATTTTTCGAAGGGGAGGAGGAAAAAACAAAAGTGCAAAAATGAAAATTGGCCTGGTCCTTAAAGGGTTAAAGAATTTTAATACTTAATTGTGCTCATGGTGCAGTAAAATATATGAAAAAAAACCAACAAAACACTATACTTGCCCTCCTTGCTCCCCCACCACTGTCTCAGTGTTGGTCTTCCGCTGTAAGCACATGCACATGTCTGTGTCCCACAAGGACCTTTCAAGCCAGCCAGAGATCCTTGAATTGTGCCCTGAGCACATTTAAAGGGTAGCTCCCACCATCACTTTTTTTCCTTTTTTCTGTCCCTGCCTATTACCCATCCATCCCTAACCCCCTCCCTGCCTTTAATTTTTTTTTTTTTTTACATATTAAAAATGCCTTTTTGTCTGCCTGGTAGTGTTCTCACTACCAGGCAGACTTCCCCAGCAGGCACCACGTCACTGATGCCTGCTGGGGCCGACACTTCCGCCCTTAGTTCACCTATACAGGGTGCCTCCAGCTGTTTCCCCACTGCAACTCCCAGCTTGCCCTGACATCTATTGGCTGTCAGGGCATGCTGGGAGTTGTAGTGGGGAAACTGGAGGCACACTGTATAGGTGAACACGCAACCCCCCCCCCCCCCGGCATAATACTTTACCTTGTCCCCGGGAGCCTGCACGCATCCACTTCCTTCAAAGCGCTCGCTCCTGCCTGTCTGATTGACAGGCGGGAGCGAGCACCGCAGTGACTGAATTTTGCCAGGCTTAAATGAGTCGAAATTATGTAGTGACGTCATTACCGAATGCATTCGGCCACTAGGAGGGCGACCCTGGTTTAACTGGTTTAAAATCACTTTTTTAATTAAAGTATATTAGAGATATGTTGTAGTACTTAAGTACTACAACATATCAATTTTTTTATTTCATGACAGTGCCCATTTAAAACAAAATCTCTAGAATACCCCTTTAAACACAAATTTTTTCGGGATGCATTACTTACCATGTTTTACTTGCTTTAGTGTGGATGCAACTTGGTAACTGAACACAGATTCGCAAAGGAATCTCTCTGAGCCATCTGCAAACAAGAGGAAAAAAAAATGACTAAGCTATGTTCTGTATGACCAGAGTTTACTACAGACACAAGGCTAAACATTGTATGGGAAGATCTATTAAAATATTTACATTGACCTCTTTTGAAGTTTGACGGGCGAACAACATGTGTTGCAGAGGTTATAAAACCCAGTGCATGCTTATGGACTATTACTGCTAAAAAGCATTGTATAGGTTAAATGGCCTTCTGTTAAATTGTATCTAGCCTATGTCTATGTGTATAGTGTGTATTCCCTACTTGAAATAGAAATACTTCATTGTGAGCTTAGTGGTGGCTATGACTAATGGTCACAATTCCTGTACAGCACTGCAGAATATGTTGTACTTATATAGTAACAAAAAAATAAAGATGTATGGCAGTAACCAACAAGCAGGAAGTGATCAGATACCTAAGGATAGATAGGCAGTCCATGACAACATTCTCTCAACTGTTAGATAGGTAGTCACTCTCTGATTGGCAGGATGCCGACACCTGGCACACTGCTGACCAGCACAGCGACAATGCCTAAACTACACAGTGACCAGGGACGGACGCAGCTGGTTCTAGTCGCTGTGTAGTGGTGGCGCCACATTACTAAATCTCAGTTTCCATTTAATGAACAGGAGCTCCGTTCATTCAAGCCTGGCCACTACACCATCAAGCCTCTTGGCTGCTTGAAACCTCTTCCGAGAGACATTGCTAATAAGTGGATGGGATTAATTTTGCTGGGCTTTTGAAAAAGCTCCCTGGGCTTTTAAAAGGGGTTATGTGGCATTAAACTTTTGGTTAAAATCCTGTTGAGCTGCCTGCTAAAAAACAAACAAAAAAACAACAACCTAGACTTCCCATGCTCCGCAGCGATTCTCTTCCTGCTTTTTGTAGTCGACACATCAGACTGCCGCTCAGCTAATCGATGGCCGCATTGATGTTCCACACAATGAATGGCTGAAGGGCATTGTGCTGTAATAAACCCGACTTTGGTCTTAGCCTATCACTGGCCGAGGTGGGACATCATTGTAAAAAAAAAACGAAAAAATAAATAAAATAGAAAATAAAAAGAAGGAGGATGGCTGCGGACAAAGGGAGCAGGATTCCAGAGACACCAGGGGGAGCCGAGGGTGGTAAGACCAGTTTTTATTTTTTTTAACTGTAGCTGGGCATGTTTTTTTTAAAAACATAATTTTAATGCCACATAACCCCTCTAAGGCTAATTTACTTGTTAATTCAAAACGCAATATCTCGGCACTTAAATGGGCGCTGTTAGATTCAAAAGCTTTTTATATGTTGTACATCTTGGCAAAACATTAAAGGGGTTATCCAGGAAAAAAAATTTTTTATATATCAACTGGCTCCAGAAAGTTAAACAGACTTGTAAATTACTTCTATTAAAAAATCTTAATCCTTTCTGTACTTATGAGCTGCTGAAGTTGAGTTGTTCTTTTCTGTCTAAGTGCTCTCTGATAACGCCTGTTTTGGGAACTGTCCAGAGTAGAAGCAAATCCCCATAGCAAACATCTTCTACTCTGTGCAGTTCCCGAGACAAGCAGAGATGTCAGCAAAGAGCCCTGTTGCCAGACAAAAAAGAACAACTCAACTTCAGCAGCTGATAATTATTGGAAGGATTAAGATTTTCAATAGAAGCAATTTACAAATCTGTTTAACTTTCTGGAGTAGGTTGATATATAAAAATAAAATAAAATGATGTAGAATTAACATGGCGAGTGGGCTTGTACTTTTTGATCCAAATGTATACTAACAACCTGTGAAATAGAATACAGAAATTGGGGCTCAGAAACGTGAATATTAGGATAACGTATGTTTATTTCAGTATATAATGTATAAAGCTCGTATACTTGTTAACTGTGAATCACAGGGCCCTTGTGAATCAACAGAAACACAAAATGGTTGTTCAATGGTTAATACAATAACATTTAAATCCTGGCAAATAAAAAGGGTTATTACAATAAAATATGGCTTTTAAAACGCATAAAATAATCCTTTTAAATAAGTGTTCACACATCTATAGAAATGAAAGCAATGGTTTAGCGACTTGTAAAAATGCAGTGATTTCTCTGATAGTCTTGGTTTGCTATTTCCACAGTTATTTTGTATCCCGTTAGAATAAATAGTAAATGTCTTGAATAAAGACTGCAGCGATTTGTGCAAAGTTAGTTAGTAGCAATTAGGGATCGACCGATTATCGGTATGGCCGATATTATCGGCCGATAATCACGATTTTGGGCATTATCGGTATCGGCAATTAACTTGCCGATAAGCCGATAATGCCCCGCCCCCCGCACCGCCCCCACCACACCGCGACTGCCCCCCCTCCCGACCCCCCGCACAAAAAAAAACTACAGATCACGATGCAAGAATGAGCCCATCATACAGCCCTGTATATGGAAAATTTTGAAAGTTATAGGGGTCAGAATAGAACGATTTTAAAGGAGTACTCCGGCGCGCACTTTTTTCCTTTTATCCGGGACATCGCTGCGGCCGGTGACGTGCCGGGCTAACAGGAAGTAAGAAGAATACAGCCCGGGGACCGAACACCTGTACCGGAGGTCCGGGGGCTCGTTGGCAGGTAAGAGAAAGTGTGCTTTCTTTTATTTTGCAGCCCGGACGGGATAAAAGTGCACGCCGGAGTACTCCTTTAAGCTTTGTTTAGGTTTTGAGTTTTTTATTAAAAGTAGTACAATAATAGAAAAGCATGTAAACATTGATATTTTAATTGTATTGACCCACAGAATAAAGAGAACATGTCGATTTTACCGTAAAGGGCACTGGGTAAAAACTAAACCCTCCAAAAGTTGCAAAATTTGGGTTTTATTTTCAATTTCATCATAATTTTTTTTTTTGCTTGCACCATACATTTTAGGGTAAAATATGTCAATACAAAGTACAATTGTTTGCACAAAAAAACAAGCTCCTATATTGGTCTGGATGAAAAAATAAAAGTGTTGTTATGGTTCTTAGAATGCAAGGAGAAAAAAACGAAAATGCAAAAATTAAACTGTGTCCTCAAGGCCAAAACGGCCGTGTCCTCAAGACAATGTTTGGCATTAGCCACGGGTCCCAACTGCTGAGGGCGCTTCATAGTTCAGGTGTGGGACAAGAGCATACCTGTATGCCCTGTGTCCTTAAAGTGTTAAGGGGTTCACTGTACGGGGTGAAAAAAGAGGTTATCACGTGGGTCGATATGGTTATGGCGAAATTCAATTTATACAGCTTTTTATTTTTTCCCCCTTTTCACAACAAAATCCTTTTTTTTCCACTTTGTTGCTATTTTCCGACAGCAATAATTTTTTTTAATGTTTCCTTGTGTGAGGGCTTATTTTTTTGCAGGACAAGCTGTACTTTTTTTTTGCAATATATTCTAATTATTTCAGTATTTTTATTCCACTGTTTTAAAAGTAAGGTTACCAAAAAAAGCTATATTTTTTTTTGTGTGTTTAACAAGCAGGATAAATACATAATAATTCATAACAACTTGTATTATAAAACGATTATATATATATATATATATATATATATATATATATTTATTTATTTATTTTTTTTATGATGATACAGGGCTTTACTGGGAAAGGGGCATTCATTTTTTTCTTAACACTTTATTGAAAAAACATTTTATTTTGATACTGTATTTTTTGCTGTTATACTATACTGCAGTACATCTGTACTGCAGCAAAGCATAACTGTCAGCATTACTCCGGCTGCCATGGCAATCATCGGTACTCTGCGATCACACTGTGGTGTCGCCAAGGTGGGACAGGGAAAGCCCCCCCTGTCAATCCTATAGATGTAGTGTTCAGTAATGATCATGGCATCTATGGGGTTAAAGCTGCCGAGACCAGCAGGATCTTGGTCTCAGCTGTTGCGGCAGGAACCTCGTTGTGACTGCCGGCTCCTTCCGACGATATTTTTCAGCACATAATCAGAGCTGGGAATAGGCAGGACTAGGGATGTCCCGATATCGGTACAGATACTGGACACTTGTCCCCGATACCTAATCCGATACTCGACGGCCAAACCCCCGCAGGAAGGTATCACAGAGGTGCTGAACTATGCAGCGTGCCCAGTAGCTGAGCACGCATCATAGCTGAGACCTGTGGCTAATGCCGAACTTCACCAATTGCGGTGATGTCCGGCATTAACCCTATAGACGCCGCGATCAAAGATAAAAGCAGTGAACATTAACATCAGTGTGAATGGGTCTGCTGAAATTGATCTGCGTAAAGAAAGAACATGTTCGTTCTTTGTGCTGAAGTCCATGAGCACTGCATTGCCATCAATAGTGATGGTGCAGGGCCACGCAGTTGGCCGCCGGATGGAGTCTCCACTTGCGGAATTCTGCGAGTGGAGATTCTGTTCACATTCCTCAGTGGGAACATACCCTCAGGGTTAAAGAGTTGACACAATGACCCTCATTTACTAAGAGTGTCGGTTTAATCTCTGAGTGTTTTCCCTGAATTCTCCGAGTGAAAATCTTCATATTTACTAATCTGTTGCCTGACAATTTTTTTTTTTTGGGCACGGGTTTGGAAATGTGTTCCACGGGTTGGAAATTGTGTCACACTGTAAATTGTATATATGTCCCCCGCACAGCGCATGTATATATGCCCCGCACAGCGCATCTATACACACATGCCTCTGAAGCGCTATCAATGACTAATGCAGTGGTCTCCAACTTGCGGACCTTCAGATGTTGCAAAACTACAACTCCCAGCATGCACAGCGCATTCTGGGAGTTGTAGTTTTGCAACATCTGGAGGTCCGCAAGTTGGAGACCACTGGCTAATACTTGTCAATGATAGCGCTTCAGAGGCATGTATATAGAAGCGAAGTGGGGAGCAGACATATAGCGTTATCTGGTCCCCACTTCGCTACAATACACAATCCTCAGCCATCACCGGCGCTTCCCAATCGCCTACCCATCCCAGGTGTTATAATTACCTGTTGCCGGGGGTCCAGGGTCCGCGATACTCCTGGCTTCGGTGCTCTTGCTGTGCGCTGTCACTGTGCGCACTGATGGTGACGTCACGACGTGCGTTGGGGACGTCCCCAACGCACGTCGTGACGTCACCATCAGTGCGCACAGTGACAGCGCACAGCAAGAGCGCCAAAGCCAGGAGCATTGCGCACCTCGGCAACAGGTAATTATAACACCGGGGATGGGTAGGCGATGGGAAGCTCCGGTGATGGCTGAGGATTGTGTATTGTAGCGAAGTGGGGACCAGATAACGCTATATGTCTGCTCCCCACTTCACTTCTATATACATGCGCAGAGGGGGCAAGATATATAGAAGCTGTGGGGGACATATACATTCCCCCGTGCGATTCTATATATCTTTCCCCACCGCAGCTCGCAGGGATCCCTGATTGGCTCCTCAGTACGGGCTATTCAGGGATCCCGGCTGGGAAAATGAAAGTAAAACACATCATACATCGCTGGGGAGTGGACCATACCGCCCGCTCCCCTGCTTAATAACTTTTGATCGGATCGGGTCTCAGAAGTGAGACCCGATGTGATCAACCCCTGTACTACTACCCCCAACATGGAACAGACCCTGTTCCATGATGGGGGTAGGATTCACTCGGTTTTCAGTAATTTCCAGACAGCTCAGAGCTGTCGGGTTTTGGTGAAGAAAAATTCACAGGTTTTCCTGTGAGTTTTTCATCATACTCCGGGTGTTTTTTCTTTTTTGGCGGGAACACGCCCCTTTTTGTGATAACCACGCCCATTTTGACGGGTTGAAAAAACACTTGGAGTGATGATATCTTTTGTCAGGTTGTGTGACCAAATTCGTGTCGCATGGGCTATGCGACACAAATTTGGTCGCACAACCCGACAAAAACTGTCGGTTTCACGTTAGTAAATGAGGACCAATAGAACAATGAGCTTCTACAATCTCCAAATTTCAACAGCGGCCATTCAATGCTCTATGTGATTTACTCTGAAAACTGATAAGTCAGAACCCTGTGTCAACTAAAGTACTGACCGTTTTTTTTCCACTTTTTCAAAAGTCTTCTGAAACATTTTTATTGCTTGATAATATTAAATCCTGGGGGGGGGGGGGGGGGGCGATCTAGATTATAGCGAAATACTAATAATCATTGGGGATTTGGCTTCTCCTTGTGGAGACAACTAACTAGTGAAGGGAGAGGGGTGTCTTTGGCAGCCTGTACACAAGAGAGAGCTGTCAAATGAACCTGCCAATTTTGTTAGGCCCAGCTGCCTGTGTGTGTGCATCGTGTGTTCTGACTCTCCCCCAATGGCAAACATCAGGAGAAAGTTGTATTTCAACACATCCTTTGTTTGCATGGTAGATAAGTTACTGCTAGCAGCTTAGGCCGCTTTCACACTATATAATGCTCCGTTTTAAAGATCCATTATAATGACTCTTTAAAAGCATTAAAAATGGATGTTAAATGGCTGTTACAAAATCTCATTATAGTTTATGGGATTTTTACATTACCCGTTTTAACCAGTCATTGCCCGTTATTAATAATGGACATTATTTTGTGATGGGAGAAAGTAACGGGAGAAATAGTTCATGCACTATTTCTCCCGTTACCTCTCCGTCACAAAATAACGTCCGTTATTAATAACGGGCTATGATGGGTTAAAACGGGTAATTTTAAAATCCCATAGGCTTTAAAGGGATTTTGTAACAGCCTTTTAACGTCCGTTTTTAATGGTTTTGTTAACCTGTCATTATAACGGATCTTTAAAACAGAGCATTCTATAGTGTGAAAGCAGCCTTACAGCCCTAACCCCATTAAGAACACATGCATTCTTGGCTGAGCCAAGTGTACACATCCATGGAGTAAGAGGGAGGTAAAGAATACTATCTATTGGCAGAGCTGTACAGACCACCCTAAGGGTACGTTCACACGGGCGGATTTGTGGTTTTCCCACTGTGTATTTGAAAGGGGGCGGGATCTTTGCGGTTGTCCGCATCGGAATTTCTGCTGCGGAAAATCCGCTGCAAGCCCCATTGAAGTCAGTAGGGTCTGTGGCGGATTTTCCGCAGTGGAAAATCGGCTGCAGACAGCCGAGAAGAGCCCGCCCCCTTTCAAATATGCAGCGGGAAACCCACAAATAAATCTGCCTGTGTGAACGTACCCTTAGGGTTGAATTAGACACAACAGTTTAAAAAAAATAATAAAAAATGCTCACACCCTTCAAAATACAAACCCATAATCGATACATGCCTTTTTGTTGCCCAAAAAAGTTTTGGATAGATGTTAGCTTGGAATCTTTATGGAAACATGAAATGCCATACCTACATTACTTGCATTTTTGGTTCAGTGGCAATTTTTCCAAAATTTCAGAATGCTCTGGCATTTTTTTGGAGTTGTTTCAGCCATAGACCTTTACTGGGGTAAAGAATACGCCAGAAAAAAAATTAAGATGAAAAATCAATAGAAATCCTTGAGTCACAGGATGAAGAAATCACAAGTATCAGATTGAATAGGTTTGGCTAAAAATACTGAGCAAAATCCTGTGTGTGAACCCAGCCTTAGCCTATATACAGACTTCACTTAACAGAATTAAATTGTCTACTATACTTCTGTAATTTACCACTTATATTTCCAATTAAGTTTATGATGTTTCCAAGAAAGCCTCTGGTGCCATCTAGAGGTAAAACGTGAAGAGGTAGGTTTTACTTCCTCTATTGCTGGTCTTTTTGCTTGGTCCTCCAATCTATACAGTTGTGGTTTCCATTTCTTTTACCAATAAAAGGCACAACTTAGAACAGTGTTTCCCAACCAGGGTCCCCCCAGCTGTTGCAAAACTACATCTCCCAGCATGTCTGGACAGCCAAAGGCTGTCTGGGCATGCTGGGAGTTGTAATTTTTGCAACAGTTGGAGGCACCCTGGTTGGGAAACACTGACTTAGAAAACAAAGCTCTATAAAATGTTGTCTGTATCTGTCTGAAACACTTGCAGATCCAGATGTATTATAGAAAAAAAATATATATCTGCATGGTTTTTTCTAATCTAACCCTAGAAGGAACAAACGCCATATCTTTAGGAATTTAAGATTAAAGTAATAAAATGCAAGTGCTAAAGAAGCCTCTGTTGTATTTCTCAGTCTTACAGGGTAAGGTATTTGGTTTGTTTCATCCACATATTAGACCATATGCTTTCTAAGTGTTGGGTGGTGAAGTTGGTTGAGTGGCCTCTAAAGCTGGCCCCAACATTCATTGCTGCCCTGATCAATATACCACTGACGCATGCTGTAGATCTAAAAAAATATTGCTTCTTCTTGTATGCAACATTCTTCCCTTCCAGAAGGAAGAAAACGCGGCAGTAGAGATGAGTGAATCAATTACTTTATGATTGACTTAGCTCGAAATTTAAGAGAAAAGAATATAAAGTTGTCCAAATCTGAACTTTTTGGAATTTTGGGTCCATAGAGTAAAGAAGTTAATGCCAGCAGTGTGACGACTTATACAGTGTATGCCTCCCCGCCCAGTGCTCAGCAGGAGCAGGGACTGCTCTACTTGACATAAGTCTTTGCTCTCTATAGAATTTATATCGACTATTGATTGTGAATTTAATTGAAAAGCTGACGTGAGCGAACCTGTGTGTTCATCTCTACTCTCTAGTGTCACCTATAGGTGATTTTCCAGTAATGACCAATAGAACTTTGCAAAATAGAGGGAAACCCTCTTTAATGATTGTAGTTGTTTGGGAACAGGGAACCTGTCATGTACCAGAGAAATCAGTCAAACCAGCCATGGTATACAAAAAAAGCAGTAAAATATGACACAACAAAACAGAAATTGTGCACTTTTTTTGCAGCGTACCTTCGAGCATCTCCCCAGCAGCTTTTGGACATGTGAAAAGTGCTTTCCTTGGTGGAGCCAAATCTGAAACACTAAAACCAGATCCTGTAACTGAGCTCCCACTCACACCACCGGCTGAAGAGGATGAAGACGAGGCGGCCATAGCAATGTGTCTGTAAGAAAAGTGAATAGTAAGTGTTAAGGAAGTTTTTCCAAGGCCCAAATGAAATTCTGAAAACCACCCAGCTGTATATACGGTAGAGCCTAATATGTATGACTTACTAGGAGGCACGCACTGACGTCACATGAGCCGAGCAACAAAATCATTGGTTGCTCACAGTCTGGGCTTACTTGTAGCTCAAAATCAGTGCCTGCCTCAGTGCCAGCCCTAACCATTATTGCTTTGGTTACTGCTAACACAAAACTGGGACACATTAAAGAGAATAAACAGAAGAACTAATGTAATTATTAATGGGTGAAATAGAAAAGTGTAATGGGCACTGTCAGATGTAAAAAAAAAACAAAAAAAAAAACTAATATATGGTACCAAAAGTTGTGCATATTTGTAATATGTTTTAATAATCAAATATGTTAATAAATAATGTACCTTATTTATCAGCCACTAGGGGTCCTCATATATAGCAGATGCTGACACGTCTCCACATTACAGAAGACTGTGTCTTGGCCGCACAGCAAGCTAAGACAATTTGCAGGAGTCATATGTAGGAATGTGTGCAAAAGCTCTACTAGAGAAGAATGCCTGCAACTTTATTACAAAACACCAAGCCATAAGCATTTCTAAAAGAATAAATTACTGGAGTGTAAGTCTGCTACTTGTCCTGTAAGGTAGAAGTTCATGCACGTTATTTGAGGGCAAACGCCATCCCTGCCGAGAAGATTGCCCCTCCTCTCTATTGGATTGAATTGCAGCGAGCAGCGACGATTGATAACACCTCTGACATGACCCTTAAGTAATGCAGGGTAAGCCTGAGTGTTTCTGTTTTAAATTTATGACAGGTACGCGATTACAAGTTATAAAGAATCCTATGTTAGGTAGACCAAGAATGAACAGGGTTTATGTAAAGCTGATTTTTATTTCTTGCAATAGTGAGACTTGGAATTGAACAGGACATTTGTGCAGTTTACAGTGGAATGAACACATTCTATATATAAAAGATGTCTAGTATTTTTGTGCTTGATAGACATGGAATAAACAGGAAAGGTGTGTTAATTCATTTCAATGCACAACCATCTCCAAGGTTTACAGAGGTCTGGAAAAAGAGAAAAACTATTCAGTAAGCAGCAGTTGCGTGGACAATGCCTTGTTGATGTCAGCGGAAAATGGGCAGACTGGTTTCGAGATGACAGAAAGGTAACAGTAACTTAAAATTGAAAGGAGGCTCTAGTACCCTGTTGGGCTGTCCTAACCGGAATACAAAATGACATACGGTTGGGCATGTAGGCATACAGGTTCCATATGGTATCTGGTGTGTGTGTGTATATATATATATATTATTTTTTTTTTTTAACTAAGTTTTTATTCAAGAGTTTACATATTATAATACAAGAAAAAAAAATCAGGTATCGCAAAGTATCCCGAAGGACCAAAGAAGCCAAAAGGTATATGGTATTCTGCAGCACATTTGCCCACATATGTTGCAGCTGGGCCTGTAGATCCTGCCCCCTGGTAGGTAGCAGAAGTAACCGTCATCGCTCAAGAAGATGAGGAAGGGTGTCGCTCCACTGGAAAGGCAGGAGTGCAGTGCTCACCTTGAGGCCTCCATACTCAGACTGGACCATATCCAATCAACTGTTTGGATACCAAACAGAACCTGAATTTGTTGCTAAAGACTATAAAGTTTCAGTCAATAGTAGTCCAGGTTTTTCGTTCATGACACCACAGCAAACAAAGGCAACAGTTGCTGGCTGTAAATAGTAGGACACGTATGTTCTGTGACACCAAATTTTCTTCTGGTAAGTGCCTGGAAATTGTCTTGGCAGAGACTGGTGCGTAATGAAGGTGCCACCTGTGTCTGGATGGAGGGAGCTACCTGTGTCTGTGGGAGCTGTTTGTGAGCAAATCAAACCATCCACTAGTTGTCTGTTTAGGCCAGTGGTTTCCAACAAGGGTTCCACAGTACACTGATAAGCAGTGAGGGCCTGCCAGGTAAGCTGTGTCGGTCCGGTAGAGAAAATGGAGACTGGACACAATAGGACCACTTACCACTGTTACAGGGGTGATAGTACGTCCTAGGAAGTGGAACCCCTATGCTGTAGCACTGTGCCCACTAGATGCACACGAATGACATCATCAGGTACATCCTATAGCTAGGTAGAGCCAAAGATGTGCGTCACAACACTGTAATCTACATAGCCAATTGACATATATAGATATTTGGGGACAAAACCTGTGCAGAGGAAAAGTTGACCAGTTGCCCATATCAACCAATCAGATCACTTCTTTACATTTTTAAAAGGCCTCTGAAAAATTAAAGTAATCTGATTGGTTGCTATGGGCAACTGGTCAACTTTTTCTCTGCACAGGTTTTGATAAATCTCCCAGATTGTGCATTTTCTTTTTAGCCATTTTTGTCTTTTTGTAGAAAATTATTTGTTATGGATGCCCCTAAGTAAAGCATTTTCTGTGATGTGCTCCAAGCTGAAAAATGTTGGAAGTCTATTTACAGTGTATGCGTGCCCTCGTGTAACCACTGCTCCTGAGAACGTCGGGCAAAACGGCCCAGATGGCAGGTAATTGACATGACCATCCTACTTCTCTCAGTCTAAAGATGTGCCCCCTCTCAAACAAATAACTAAATAATTTTACTTTGCTTTATAAATCTGAAATAAAAAATATTGACGTTAATAGTGTTCTGTTATTCTGTACATCCCTTGTCTACCAAGAACAGGTAAGTTACCATATTAGTCAACTACTCATGAGTAATAGGTGTTCATTCCCTATAAACTGCACATATCTACTGTGATTTCTGGTCTTTCAAGTCCAATAAAGTTATTATTCATCTGTTTTCATGCGATATGTTTTCATTTCACTATAAACAACTATATCCTTGTCCAATCCTGCTTCAGCAAACACAGGAAAAAAGGGGTTGAAAAAAAATCAACTTAAAGTGACTGATTTTGCGGGCCCAACCACTGGGACCCCACATGATTTCCAGAACGGGCAAGCGCGTGCTGGAGACAGCACACACTCCTCCGATTTATATGAAAGCCCCGGAGACACCGAGTACTGCACCCAGGCATCTCTGGTCAGGGATGTGGAAATCCTATAGCCCGACGCCCGGGACAAGTAGTTTTGGGTGCCGGGCAGGTGAATTGTTTATAGATTTAGCCCTGTATCGGGCTAGCAGGGAGAGACAGACTTCCCCCTTATTTTTCTTTAATGCTGGTGTGAGGCGCAGAAGCCGATGGAAGTCTGCACCTCACACCAGCACTCAGAGTGTATGGAGGGGGCGGCGGCCTCCAGCTGACTGCAGAGCCCCCTTATCTCCCCTCCCGGAGGATGAAGGACGCAGCTCAGAAGACACAGCAGGGTGAGAGAAAGGATGTAGACAGCTCCGTGCACAGCTCCACTCCCCGCACACAGCTCTATCCCTCCCCCTGCCCCTGATCTGTCTCCCCAGGACCTAATCCACCACGGGGCGGTTGCTAGTTTGCACGAGGGAAAACACAGAGCAGGGGGGGTGAGGGGGAGGACGGAAATCTCACCTCACACCGGCCGGGACTACAGCTCTGATGTCCACTCATGGCCGGATCAGGTGAGGAGGCCGAGAATACAGGCGGCGGCAGGAAGGGTGGTTATATATGAATGGTGTGAGTGTATGTATGATGGGGGGGCAGCGGCAGGTGTATGTATGATGTGTGCATATGTATGGTGTATATCAGTGCTTCCCAACCAGGGTGCCTCCAGCTGTTGCAAAATGCCCTGGGCGTGCTGGGAGTTGTAGTTTTGCAACAGCTGGAGGCACCCTGGTTGGGAAACACTGGTGGATATGTATGGTGTGAGTGTATGATGTCTATGTGTGATGTGTATGTAATGTATGATGTGTGTATGATGTCTATGTGTGATGTGTATGTAATGTATGATGTGTGTATAATGTCTAAGTGTGATGTGTGTGTATGTGATGTATGATGTGGGGTGGGCAGCGGCAGGTGTATGTATGGTGTATATGTAGGGTGTGAGTGTATGTGTGTATGTAATGTATGATGTGGGGGAGGCAGTGGCGGGGGTGTGTGTATGTATGATATGGGGGCAGTGGCTGGTGCATGTATGATATGTGCATATGTATGGTGTATATCTATGGTGTGAGTATGTGTAATGTGTGTATGATGTCTGTGTGTATGTATGTAATGTATGATGTGTGGGGGGGCAGTGGCGGGTGTATGTATGATGTGTGCATATGTATGGTGTGAGTGTATGTGTATATGTATGGTGTGAGTGTATGTGTATATGTAATGTATGATGTGGGGGGGGCAGTGGCGGGGGTGTGTGTGTATGTACGATATGGGGGCAGTGGCTGGTGCATGTATGATATGTGTATGCATGAATGTTTTGTATAGGAGCGGACTGTCACGTCGGGCATTAGGGCAGTTGTGCCATCTAATTTTATTTATTTTTAGTGGCACCCGCACTAAATTGCACCCCCAGAATCCCGCCCCCTTCATACTCACCCGACGACCAAGAGCCCCACGGATGCACACAAACACGCCCAAACCAAAACTACAACTCCCAGCATGTTGGACCATAACCTAAACTGTAGAACTATAAAGTGCAACATGCTGGGAGTTGTAGTTTTGGTTTGGGTCAGCTGCAGAGCCATAGGCTGTATCAGGGCATGCTGGGAGTTGTAGTTATCTAGTAACAAAATGCAACTTCCAGCATTTTCTGACACAAAATGCAGCACATAAACTGGAGAAGCAGAACCCCCCCCCCCCCCCCAGTAACACATAAGTCCCTATTGAGACTGAAAAATAGTGATTAAAATATTTTAAAAAGTGCGTATACATGTGAATAAGCCCCTTTCCTAATAAAAGTTTCCAATTTTCTTTAAATAAAAATAATGTACAAAAATAAACATAAGTGGTATCGCTACATGTGGAAATGTCCAAGCTATTAAAATATAATGTTAATTAAACCTTACGGTGAACGGTGTAAATGTAAATAATAGTCCACAATTGCTAATTTTTGGTCACTTCATATGAGAAATTTTTTATAAAGGTGATCAAAAAGTTACATCTAGACTTTTCTGGGCTTGGCTCTGGTGTTAGAGGATCTACAGCTCTCCCTCCGCTAATATCCTGGCGTGATGCGATCGCCTATTAAACCATTAGATCACCGCTGTCAGCAGTGTCTAAAGGATCTTATATCCATCCCTGGTGGTCTAGTGGGGGGGGGGGGGGGATCAGACTATTTTGGTTGAAATTATTTCATCAACCAGGACAAGTAGATTTTCTTGAGGGACAAGTAGATTGTGTTCCGCTTTAGTCCCTTGGACAAGTAGTTTTTTTTTTATTTCCACACCCCTGTCTGGTACACCCATAGAAACCAATGGAGCCCCTGCTGTCTGCAGCATGCGCTTTAACCAGGGCTGTGGAGTCGGTAGATAAATGTTCCAACTCCGACTCCAACTCAGACTCTGGAGTTTTCTGTGCTTCCAACTGACTCCGACTCCCCGACTCCTCTGTATTAATATGTGAATGTATTTTATACATTCCTTGAAGGAAAGAAAGGCAACATACATGTCATTACCACAGGACTACTGGCTGGGAAGTCAACAATCTACTGTATTGAACAGTTTGTGTGCTGATCTGCTGCTGAAGATAGGGCAGTGGGAGGATCCAGGAAGGGGCATTTATTATAAAACATGATTTCCCTAGTAGAATCCCATAGTCAAGTTTAAAAGGGTACTCCGCCCCTAGACATCTTTTCCCTTATCCAAAGGATAGGGGATAAGATGTCAGATCGTTGGGGTCCTGCTGCTGGGGAACCCCGGGATCGCCACTGCGGCACCGCGCTTTCATTACTACACAGAGAGAGTTCGCTCTGTGCGTAATGATGGGTGATACAGGGGATGGAGCAGTGTGACGTCATGGCTCCACCCCTCGTGACATCACGGCCGCCCCCTTAATGCAAGTCTATGGCAGGGGGTGTGACGACCCCCACGCCCCTTCCCATAGACTTGTATTGAGGGGGCGGGCCGTGACATCATGAGGGGCGAAGCCGTGATGTAACGATGCTCCGGCCCCTGCATCGCCCGTCATTACGCACAGAGCGAACGCGCTCTGTGCAGTAATGAGCGCACAGTGCCGCAGCTGCGATCCCGGGGGTCCCCAGCAGCGGGACCCCGACAATCTGACATCTTATCCCCTTTCCAAAGCATAAGGCATAAGATGTCAGATCGCCGCGGTGCCGCTGCTGGGGACCCCCGGGATCGCCGATGCGGCACCGCGCTATCATTACTGCACAGAGCGAGTTCGCTCTGTGCATAATGACGGGTGTTACAGGGGCCAGAGCATCGCTAGATCACGGCTCCGCCCCTCGTGATGTCTAGGGGCGGAGTACCCCTTTAAGCTAACAATCGAGTTTACAAGTTTTTATAGCCTTAGCTGAATGGCAGCAGTTTTTCCAATGGTTTACAGCTTCAGTCTTGAACTATGGACCCTCCATTCCCTTCACTTATGCAAGGGTCTCTAGTCCTTCAAAAAACATATTTACTTAATCCCTTATCAGTGAGAGGCTAGGTTACCCATGGGTTCCCTGTAACAGCAGGACACAACACTATGGAAAGTATAAGTATTGCCACTCCTAATTGTGCATTGTGTGCCAAATAGTAAAGCACATGAAAAGCTTCTTCACAGTAACTCGTTTTGAGGTTACGTGAGGCACTGCATGCATCGATCTTTATTCTTATAGTAGAGAATTCATTAATTATAACTTTTTGTGAATTGGGACATTGAAACTTGCTTTTTTTTATTCCAATCTAAATTTAGTAGGAGTCGGTGCATTGTTTGCTGACTCCGACTCCAGGTACCCAAAATTTCGTCCGACTCCTCGACTCCGACTCTACAGCCCTGGCTTTAACCCTTCCCTCTTTGGCGATTTTTCATTTTTGCACTTTTGTTTTTTCCTCCTCACCTTCTAAAAATCATAACACTTTCAATGTTCCACCTAAAAATCTATATGAGGGCTTGTTCTTTGCGCCAACAATTTTACTTTGTAATAATTTCACCACAAAATCTACGGCGAAACCAGAAAAAAAATATTTGTGATTCAAAATAAAAAAAAAAAGCCATCTTGTAATTTTTAGCGGCTTCAGTTTCTACGCAGTGCAGTTTTCGGTAAAAATTGCACTTTATATTTATTCTTTAGGTCCATACGGTCACAAGGATACCCAATTTATATAGGTTTGATTTTATTTTACTACTATTAAAAAAAAAAAATCAAAACTACATGCACCAAAATTATTAAAGGGGTACTCCCGTGGAAATTTTTTTTTTTTTTTTTTAATCAACTTAACAGAAAGTTAAGCAGATTTGTAAGTGACTTCTATAAAAAAAAATCTTAATCCTTCCAGTACCTTTTAGGGGCTGTATACTACAGAGGAAATGCTTTTCTTTTTAGTATCTCTGATGTCATGATCACAGTGCTCTCTACTAACCTCTGCTGTCTATTTTAAGAACTGTCCAGAGCAGCATATGTTTGCTATGGGGATTTTCTCCTGCTCTGGACAGTTCCTAAAATGGACAACAGAGGTCAGCAGAGAGCACTGTGGTCATGACATCAGAGAAATCTAAAAAGTAAAGCATTTCCTCTGTAGTATATAGCCCCTAAAAAGTACTGGAAGGATTAAGATTTTTTAATAGAAGTCCTTTACAAACCTAAAGTTCAAGATAAAGAATGATATTGCACTCACCAGTCCTGCATAATGGTGCTTTATTTTTGCAGTGAACAGGGGTTACATCTCATAAAGCAGGTAACGGAACGACACGTGTTTCGTGCTACATGCACATCGTCTGGTTCTGCTATCTGAATGGCAACCTCCTACTTATATATCCTCAAACTGCCCTAAACATAATTAATTCACCTGGCTATCCAATATATTCCAACCAATAGGTTGGACTTACCTGTAGATTCATCTGTGTATCGGTCCTCCCTGTCTCCGCGTCACAACCAGGCAACGCGACCCAAGTGCCGCGAACCCCCGCCCCCTCTCCACCACAACGAGAACTAGTTCTCATTGGTCCAGAGGGAGAGGAGTCATCAGCGACGAGACCGCGCCCCCCCGTCGCGCGGCAACGGTGGACTCGACCACAGCATGTACAACACAGGTAGTACAAATGATACTTAAATATACTTAGTGGGATTCTAGGTCCCTATTGGTTGGATATATTGGATAGCCAGGTGAATTAATTACGTTTAGGGCAGTTTGAGGATATATAAGGAGGAGGTTGCCATTCAGATAGCAGAACCAGACGATGCGCATGTAGTGCGAAACACGTGTCGTTCCGTTACCTGCTTTATGAGATGTAACCCCCGTTCACTGCAAAAATAAAGCACCATTATGCAGGACTGGTGAGTGCGATATCATACTTTTTCTTGAACTTTATGTTGTTGACATACCTTGCCTATTAAGAGATCAGCACCATTTCCATCCTGGCCAGTGCACATTGTACAGCCGAGGAACACCTTGCTACCAGTAGTGGTTTAGTTACCAAGGAGTAACAAGTAGTGCCAGTCACCTTGCCTTTTGTTTAAGACTGTGTTCATTTACAAACCTGCTTAACTTTCTGGCACCAGTTGATTTAAAAAAAATAAAATAAAAAAAAGTTTTCCACAGGAGTACCTGTTTAATAGATTGAAAAATTTCTCTTCGGACCCCTATAACTTTTTAATTTTTCCACATACGGGGCAGTATGAGGATGTTTTGGTCACTTTTTATTCATTTTTTTTATGCCATAAAAAGTGTCAAAAATTAGCTATTTTGGACTTTGGAATTTTTTACATGTACGCCATTGAACGTGCGGTTTAATTAACAATATATTTTTAAAGTTCGGACATTTACACACGCGGTGATACCACATGTTTATTTTTATTTACACAGTTTTTTTTATGGGAAAAGGGGGGTGATTTGAACTTTAATTAGGGAAGGGGTTAAATCACATTTATACATTTTTTTGTAGACTTTTTTTTTTTTTTTTTTGCAATGTTATAGCCCCCATAGGGGGACTCTAACATTGCACACACTGATCTCTTACACT
The DNA here is from genome assembly GCF_029499605.1 of Hyla sarda. Lineage (NCBI taxonomy): Eukaryota > Metazoa > Chordata > Amphibia > Anura > Hylidae > Hyla > Hyla sarda. The sequence goes on from NC_079195.1 coordinate 112,483,960, forward strand.
GTTCACTGCCATGCAATAGCATGGCATTGATCAGTGTTATCGCCGCTCGACTGCTCCTGTCTGGATCTCAGGCACGGAGCAGTCATTCGGCGATCAGACAGTGAGGAGGCAGGTAGGGATCCTCCTTGTGTCCTGCAAGCTGTTCGGGACACCACGATTTCACCGCAGCCGTCCCGAACAGCACCACAGAGCTAACCGGCAATTTTTACTTTAGTTTTAGATGCAGTGATCAACTTTGATTGCGGCACCTAAAGGGTTAATGCCCGATCGGTGATGTCTGGAATTAGCACCCACCGGGTAGGATTTGCGCTCACCTGCTGAGTGCGCGTCATACGTCAATTCCTCGGGAGCTGCAAATGGACGTGAATGTACGTCCATTTGAAGCAAGGGGTTAAGGCTATGTCACACGACGGAATGTCTGCACAGAGAATTTGAACATTCCGGACACTGATATAATAGTTCACTCTTTGTGCAGACACGGAAAACTGAATTTCCGCGCCGGAAACAGTTGAATTCAACTAGAATCTGCTGCTCCAGAATCTCCATGCTGGATTCCAACACGGAATCTGGCACTGAAGGTGTGAACATGGCCTAAGAGCCAGTGTCCCGTTCTGGAGATCGTGGGGTTCCAGTGGTTGGACCCCCTGTAATCAGACACTTATCCTTTATCCTATGTAGATAGGGGATACGTTTTTGTTTTTTTACTGGACAACCCCTTTAATACCTCTCCTTATTTCTTCACCAATGAGTTATAATATTTATTCTATTTAGTAGGTCCACAAGATTAGCTCCTGCCTCGGTGCCAACTAGGGCTGCAGCTAACAATTATTTGCAAAATCGATTAGTTGGCCAATTATTGGTTTGATTAATTGGATTTAAAAACGGGATTAGGGGAGGGCAGTTCACAGACCTTAAATGGGCACTGTCACCAACTTTTTTTTTTGGATATGTTTTAGTACTTATGTACTACAACACACCTCTAATATACTTTTTTATTTATTTTTTTTATTTTTTATTAACATACTATATTTTACATTTGAAAACCGGCCACTAGGGGTCTCACTCCTAGTGGCCGGCTGCAGCCTGGCGTGGCGTCACGAATGAATTCGGACCGATGCCGGCTGGGCAATTGATCCTAATTCATTCAGGCTGCGCTCGCTCCCGGCCTGTCAATCAGACAGGCGGGAGCGAGAGCTGGGAACAAAAGAAGTGCACATTGGCTCCCTGGCCTCGCAAGCCGGCCCCGCTTCCCGGCATCCCGTCGCTGCTGCCGGACTGTCCTGCAGTTGAGTATAAGGGGGGAGCAGGGTTCAGGTAGCGGGATCCGGGGGGCTGTATTATAGAGTTGATTGTCGCAGAGTTGGGGGGGTTTGGTGTATTACAGCGTTGATTGTCGCGGGGTTCGGAGGGGTGTATTATAGAGTTAATAGTTGATTGTCACGGGGTTCGGGGGGGGGGGGTGTATTATAGAGTTGATAGTTGATTGTCGCGGGGGGGGGGGGGGGGGGGGTGTATTATAGAGTTGATTGCCGCGGCCATGGAAGGATATTGTTTTCAACACAGGGTGCCTCCAGTTACTTCTCCACTACAACTCCCAGCATGCCCTGACAGCCAATAGATGTCAGGGCAAGCTGGGGGTTGTAGTGGTGAAACAGCTGGAGGCACCCTGTGTAGATGAACTAAGGGCGGAAGTGTCGGCCCCAGCAGGCATCAGTGATGTCGTGCCTGCTGAAGAAGTCTGCCTGGTAGTGAGCACACTACCAGGCAGACAAAAAAGCATTTTTAATATAGTTTAAAAAAAAATTAAAGGCAGGGAGGGGGTTAGGGATAGATGGACAATAGGCAGGGACATAAAAAAAATATATATAAGGATGGTGGGAGCTACACTTTAATCCTTCCAGTACTTATCAGCTGCTGTTATAATCCACAGGAAGTTCTTTTCTTATTGAAATTCCTTTCTGCCTGACCACAGTGCTCTCTTCTGACACCTCTGTGTGAGCTACCCTTTAATGATGCACTCAGACGGATCCCTCCAAGGAACAGCACAGGATAAAAGCGGCGCACAAGACTTCAAAGGTAAAATGACTTATTTACCCGGCATGCAATGTGTTTCGCTGGACAACCAGCTTTATCAGGCAACTGGTTGTCCAGCGAAACGCGTTGCATGCCGGGTAAATAAGTAATTTTACCTTTGAAGTCTTGTGCGCCGCTTTTATCCTGTGCTGTTCCTTGGAGGGATCCGTCTGAGTGCTTCACCTGTGTTGCCAGGAGCGGCTGCCGATCTTTGCCCGTTGAGGGTTATTTCATGTTTACACCATAGTTGTACTTGGCTGTAGTATAACTGTACTCGGTGAGCATTTTTGCTTTTCTCATCTCCTTTTTATATTACGTTATCACACTAGGAGCGCTTCTCCTTGTCTATATTTACCCTTTAATGATGGCCGTCCTCCCTGCACTAGGAAGATCTGCCATTGCACAGGATGGAGAGTGGAGCTTCTAGATGGAAAGGGGGCTCCTGGAATATCCAGGCTGTGGTCTCTCTGTTGGAGCTAGGCCACAGATGTTGCAGGCCAGAACCATCATAAAAAAGGCACCAAGAAGCACTGGAGAGTAAGGGGAGACTGAGGGGACTAAAAAGCAGGGAAAGTAAAAACTTTAGTAGGTATACTATGTAACTAGGCCACACCCTTTAACAACCAATTAAATCAATAATGGAAATAGTTGACAACTATTTCCATTATTAAAGGAGTAGTGTAGTGAAAGATAACTTATCTCCCAGCCCCTCCTGAATAGGGCCCAGGCAGTATGCTGGAAGGGGGCGTGCCAACCCCTGCACAGAGCAGCGTCCGACAACCCCCTCCCCCCTCCCCCCTCCTCCACATGGAGGGGGCGTGTCAGCCGCGGTTTCCTGCGGGGGGTCTGCTGGAGCCCCGTTCAGGAGATCCTTTGGACAGGGGATAAGTTATTTTTCACTGCACTACTCATAATTATATTAATTAATCGTTGCAGCCCTAAAGCCAACCCTACCCTTCAGTGTTAGGGCTAGAAACGAGGGTCTGGGTTAGACTGTCAGAGCCCATGCACACTACGGAATTTCCACCCAGAAAAATTCCAGCTGGAGATTCTGTGTGCTGCAGTCAATGACAGAACGAATCTGCGGTGTCATTATGCGGACATGCGCCATACGCCGTTCTTAAAAAAAAAAAAAAGGCACGCAAACGAAATGGCACAAGTGTGGGTGGGAGTGGCACACACATCTTGCAGTAGCAGGCGGTAATGGTCATAAACCCAACAGGATTAAATGGGCACTTTGATTAAAACTAATAAAAAAATCTTTCTAATGTACTTTGTTTTAATTCTTTTTTTTTTTAATTAAATTTTCTATGTTTTATTTGTGTTTGAAAAGGCTGCCACTAGGAGTCTCCCTACCTGTTCAGAGCATATTCCTCCCCCCACATGATAGGGTATAAGTTTTAGATCAAGATGGGTCCGACAGCTGGGACCGCCCGCGATCTCCTGTACAGGGCCCTGGTTCTCTTCAGGTATGGGGCGTGTAGACCCTGCACAAAGCATCAGCAAACACACACCCTCCATATATCTCTATGGGAGAGCAGAAGATAGCCAAACAGCTCTCCCATAGAGATATACGGAGGAGGCGTGCTTTATGCAGGGGTCGACATGCCCCATTCACAGAGAGAGCTTGGGCCCCGTACAGGAGATCGTAAATTGTCCCATCGGTTGGACCCCCACAATCTAATACTAAATTCCTGCAGCTAGGGGATACGTTTTTAAGAAAACAGTCCTGCACAGGGCTCTAGCCCAGACTGAAACCCAAGTCATATATTCAAGCAGGTTTTTCTTTGGAGGACATTTATTCAAATCTGTGCAGAGGAAAATAGACCAGTTTCCTGTAGCAACCAATCAGATTGCTTCTTTAATTAAAAAAAAAAAAGCCTCTAATATAAAAACAGCAATCTGATTGGTTCCTATGGGCAACTAGTCAACTTTTCCTCTGCATAGGCTTTGATAAACCTTTCCTATAGGGATTCAATTCAGCCAGTTTGGAGCGATAACTAAAGTTCAAATGAGATACAATATCAAGGTGGGAGGTTTCAGTCTTTGGGTTCTCCTAACACACGAACGTCTGCTGAAGCGTTTCCTTTCTTCTTGTGACATTTGTGAGCCATTAATAAAGGCCGTAAAACTGAAACATTCCATCTTACTATGGTATCTCACCCGAACACTCCAAACTGGAGAAATGAAATCCCAGTGTTCCCTGCTAAGAGGCAATAAAAGAAAAATAGAGACTAATTGATATACAGTGGTCCCTCAAAATACGATGGTAATCCCTTCCAAACGGACCATTGTCTGTTGAAACCATCGTATATTGAGGGATCCGTGCAATGTAAAGTATAGGACAGTGGTCTACAATCTGCGGACCTCCAGATGTTGCAAAACTACAACACCCAGCATGCCCGGACAGCCAACGGCTGTCCTGGCATGCTGAGAGTTGTAGTTTTGCAACATCTGGAGGTCCGCAGATTGTAGACCACTGGTAGAGGGAGTTGTACTCACCTTTCCCCGCCGCTTCGGACCGTCACCGCTGCCCTGGATGTCGCCTTCCATCGCTGTCGCTGCGTCCCTGGGGTGTCACAGACACTCCGGAAAGGCCTCTGCTTCCCTGCTCTCCGTCGCCGCCATCACGTCGCTACGCACGCCGCTCCTATTGGATGACAGGACGGTGTGCGCAGTGACATGATGATGACAATGGAGAGTGCCGACGATGTAGGGGATCCCGAAGAGGACGCACCGAAGCCCTGAGGACAGGTAAGTGATCGTCAGCGGACCACACAGGGCACCATAAACGGCTATCCGGTGGCAGCTGAAGCAGTCTGTGCTGCCGGATAGCCATTTATGCGATGGCCCCGACATACAAAAGCATCGTATGTTGATGCTGCCTTCAACATGCGATGGTGTCTGAGAGGCCATCGCATGTTGAAATGATCGTAGGTCGGGGGGGGGAGGGGGGGGGGGTCACTGTATTACTTTCCTTTAGGAAATACAATTATTGATTATTACAGGGGGAGGTTTATCAAAACCTGTGCAGAGGAAAAGTTATTGCTTCTTTCATTTTTAGGAAGGCCTGTGAAAACTGAAAGAAGCGATCTGATTGGTTGCTATGGGCAACTGGCCAACTTTTCCTCTGGCCAGGTTTTGATCAATCTCCCCCTGTAATATTCAATAATTTATTTCCTAATTTATTTCCAGTGTTTCCCAACCAGGGTGCCTTCAGCTGTTGCAAAACTACAACTTCAAGCAGGGCATGCTGGGAGTTGTAGTTTTGCAATGGGTGGCGGCACCCTGGTGGAGAAGAATCCTAGATTGTGATTACCCGGTCACACAACCCGCACCTGGAGTCCACGGTTATTTTTAGGTTCTGATCATGTGACTTCAGTACGCACTTCCTAGCAGCTCATACATGGCTCTACCAGACAAGTCTCTTATGTTACCGGTTTGTTATGCGGTGTCACAGCTCTGTATCCGTCTGCCCGGTATGTTTACATGCTGCACTTCCTCTCCCAGCATGCTTAGAGGCTGACCTCTAGTGTATCCTCCCATTACTGTGACGTCCCTGCCCTAGACTCCTCCCCCACACGGTGTATACCGACATGAGGAGCTTATACCGCACACCGTTATTACTCCTCCATTACTGAAGGAAACTCGTACTAGCCAATGCGGTGCCTCACATACAACACCCCCCGCCACCCACCTCAGTACAAACACCTGTTGACGTACAGAGCAAGGCAAGTGGTTAGGAGGCAGTCACTCGCGCATGCTCCGTGTGCAGTAAACACAGAGCATGCGTGGAACTCACGCCAGCTCACTAGTACTGATACCTAGAGAGTTGTGCCTGACGTTGCGTTCACTGACAGGTACAGGTATCCAATGTAACGTGACTTTACCGGAAGTCTAGAAATTAAGGGCAGAGATCACGTGACTGAGTGCGGCACACATTGAAGGTAGCAAATAACAACCAATGAGCAGCGTTGTATTACCAGAAAGGTAAATGCCATGCCTATAGCCTCTTACATGGCACTATGTGGGGGAACTGTGGGCTCGTCAGAGAACTATTTGGGGCAACACTGTCTTATCCCTAGAGTAGGCTATTACTGTTAGCTAGAACTGCCCAACTATTTTACTCCAGTGTCTGGCTAGAAATCATATCCAGCTGGGGATAGGAAGAAATTCTGTCTCCAGAAAAACAATTTATATTTACCTAGTCAGGACCCGTTCTGTCTTCTTCCTGTTTCCAAGACAAAAGATCTGAGCGGGACCTACCAGTTTAGCCAATCACTAATCGAGGCGGGACTTCTGTATGGCCAGTGATTGGCTAAACCAGCAGGTCCTGTACCCAGTGCTTGTCTTGGAAACAGGAAGAAGAAAAAAAGGTGGTAGGAATAGACAGAGCTGAACAGGAGCTGCAAGGAAATGGGGCTCGGTATGGCTCCTGTCACACTATATGTTGTTCCATTTTAAAGACCCGTTAAAAATGCTGTTCAATGGCCGATACAAAATCCCATTCAAGTCTATGGGATTTTTTGATTATCTGTTATCACCCGTTATAAATAACGGACGTTATTTGTGATGGGAGAAAAAAACATTACATGCACAAATTTTTCTCCCGTCTCAGATAACGTCGATTCTTTATGATAACGGGTGATTACGGATAATCAAAAAATCCCATAGACTTGAATGGGATTTTGTAACAGCCGTTTTTAAGGGTTTTCTTAAAGGGACACTGTAACAGGTCTTTAAAACGGAGCAACATATAGTGTGAAAAGAGCCTAAGTATACTGAAGGATTTTTTTCCCCTGGCCCCTGCAGGAAAGAATTTTTTCCCAGGCGCTGGATAACTCCAAGGTATTCACTAGAGATGAGCGAACTTATAGTAAATTCGATTCTTCACGAACTTCTCGACTCGGCAGTTGATAACTTTTCCTGCATAAATTAGTTCAGCATTCAGGTGCTCCCGTGGGCTGGAAAAGGTGGACACAGTCCTAGGAGACTCTTTCCTAGGACTGTATCCACCTTTTCCAGCCCACCGGAGCACCGGAAAGCTGAACTAATTTATGCAGGAAAAGTCAGCAACCGCCGAGCCGAGAAGTTTGTGACGAATCGAATTTACTGTAAGTTCGCTCATCTCTAGTATTCACATGTACTGTAGAATAAGAAAGCAGGTCATTCAGAGACACTAGAGGCCAAGAGCATCTCTAACCTGGGGACGCCCTAAAGAAGGAAACGTTCCTAGCCTCTAGTGATGGACACGAGGAGAAAAAGCTGTTTTATGCCACTCCCTGCTTCAGCTGCGTTCGGCTTTTCCAACCACCTCTGGCTTCTGCAAACAGGCAGGAGCTGGCTGAAAAACCTGTGAGTAAGGGTGCCCTCACACCACGTTTTCAGCCTATGGCTGCCGGATCCAGCTGGGGGAGGCGAAAACCATGCGCTTCCGTACCCCACCCGGACCGACACTGAAATCCATTGACGTTAATGAGCTGACCGAAGTCACTGTTTGACTCCGGTCGGCTCATGTTTGATTCGTATCCGGTTTTCTGACCAGACCTAAAACCATAGTATACTAAGGTTGTAGGCTGAAAACGTGGTATGAAAGCACCCTTATAAAGTGCCACAACCCATTTAATAAATTGGAATTTATCCTACGCAGATATGGATGAAAATTTTAAAGGAGAACTCTGATGGGAGTTCTTTTTTTCTTCTAACTACAGTGATCCCTCAACATACAATAGTTTCAACATACAATGTTTTTTTCTGGACCATTGTAACTTGAAACCAGACTCAACATGGTACAGACAGTCCAGATCTGTGAAACGTGTCACAACTGGAGGAACTGACCAATCAGAATGGGCATTTTACTGGTAAATCACCTGTATTACTGAAGTGTATGCACTGACTGGCTGTCTGGTTGCGCCCCCTACAGTACAGGGAGGAACTACAAGTTCTGTACTACTCCTTACCTGTGCCGGGGTTAGCTGCTCCTTTGGACACCAAGTAAGGGTGGTTCCATTTGGGACACTGTGTGTACTGTATAGGACCCTGAAGAACCTCCTGTCCTCTACATAAACCATTGTTTCCCAACCAGGGTGCCTCCAGCTGTTGCCAAACTACAACTCCCAGCATGCCCGGACAGCCATCGGCTGTCCGGGCATGCTGGGAGTTGTAGTTTTGTAACAGCTGGAGGCACCCTGGTTGGGAAACACTGACATAGACAGTGATTTACAGCTCTCAGCAGATCTTTCTTACTTTTATATGTAAGGATTTGCTTTATCTCTATTAGTTCTCTACTTATTTTGCTTTAATCCTCACCTTTTCCTATTTTTGGATGACATTTTGGGGGCTTCAGAACCAATTACCAGGTTTCCATAGAGTTATGGTCTCAACATACAATGGTTTCAACATACAATGGTCGTCCTGGAACCGATTAATATTGTAACTTGAGGGACCACTGTATACCCTTGTGTGGGATATAAAAATAAATATCAACCTCTACTTACCTCCAGTGCTTCCAAGTCTGGGCAACTTTTCAAAAGTTTAATCAAATAATGGTGACTCTTTAGAATATCTTGGGTTTACCCATTTCATTATATAATATGTATTATGTAATGATGGTAAAAGGACCTATGTGTTGCCATAGTATACATTGATACAGATCCTTCTATTACACCTGGGGCTGGCTTAGTTTTCTCCTCGCCTCTTAAGAGGCATAACTTGCTTATTTCCCTAGTCACATGTACCCATATGAAGGCTTGTTTTTTGTACAACCAATCGTGCAGGGTAATGAAATGTTTTATTTTACTATAAAATGTATGAGGAAACCAAAAAAATATATATTTTTTGGGAGCATTGAAAAGAAAACCACATTTTTGCAACTTTTGGGCAGGATTGGTTTTTACACAGTGCACTTTATGGTAAAAATGATGCATAATCTTTATTCTGTAGATCAATGTGACTAAAACGATACCCAATTTATATAGGCCCAGATTTATCAAACTTTGTGAAAGAGGAAGTGGAGGAATTTCCCAACAGTAACCAATCACAGCTCAGCTAACGAGCTGTGGTAAAGTGAAAGCTGAGCTGTGATTGGTTGCTGTGGGGAAATCACTCCACTTTTTCTTTCACACAGTTTGATAAATCTGGGCCATAGTTTTATATTACTGTACTACTTTAATAACAAGGCAAACTTATTTATAAAGGGTACCTCTCATCAAAAAAACTTTTGATATATTATAGATTAATGTATGCAGAATAACTTCACAATTGCATGTTATTAAAAAATATGCTTCTTTCTATTTAATTTTCCACTTTGAAGAAATGACCACTAGGGGTCTCCCTACCAGTCCTGGCAGCAAGCATTTCAGACTCATGCTGGAGTCCTAAACACTATGAGCTGCCAGTCTGCTTTGTTCACAAAGGAGAACACTCAGAGCTGCCAGCCTGCTTTGTTCACAGCCTGTTTGGCTGTGAATAAAGCAGGCTGGCAGCTCTGAGTGTTTAGGACTCCAGCATGAGTCAGAAATGCTTGCTGACAGGACTGATCGGGAAAAATACAATAGAAAGAAGCATATTTTTCATTAACATGCTATTGGAAAGTTATTCAACATTCATTAATCTAAAATATATCAAAAGTTTATTTGATGAGAGGTACCGTTTAACAAAATCAAGAGGCGTGAAATTGTCCTCTTCCAACCCCTGTAACTTATAACGTATACGGGGCTGTATCTATAGTTTTAATAGTACGATTTTTTGATAGGACTTTTTGATCACTTTTAATAATTTTTTTTCTGGGATATGATGATATTTTTTGCGTTTATGCCATTTACCATTTGGGAGCAGAAACGTTATATGTTAATAGTTTGGACAATTACACACAGCGAGACAAAATATGCTTAATAATAAAAGTTATAAAATAATGAATAAATGTAATTTTTTTTTGTAAAATGTGAAAATATGGGCGATTTTTAATAGGGAATGGGTTTTTATATAATTTTACAATCATTTAGCATTTTTTTTTTATTTAACACTTTTTAAGTCCCCATAGAGGACTATTCTATGCAATCATTACATTGCATTCACTGTTCAATGCTATTCTATTGCATAGCATTGAACAGTGAGATCAGTGCTCCACTCAGCCTGGCTCTTCCAGGCTGCATCACTGAAGCATCCATCTGAAGGCCAGAGGCAGGTAACCTTCTGCTGCCAATTTAGCTCCGTTGAGCTACTGGCAACTTTATCTTTAACTTTAGATGCCGTGATCGGTATTGATCATGGTGTCTTCAACAGCAGTTAGTAGCCGTTATTCACCTTCTATGAAGTGAGTGCAGATTCTGCGTTCGCTTCAAAGTAACTTAACCTTCCAGGGCACACAATTATGATCTGGTGTGTTAAGTCTCAGACTGATGAGGTGTACATTAAAGGGGTACTCTGGTGGAAGGGGTACTCTTTTTTTCACATCAACTGGTTCCAGAAAGTTAAACAGATCTGTAAATTACTTCTATTAACAAAATCTTAATCCTTCCAGTACTTATCAGCTGCTGTATGCTGCAGAGGAAGTTTAGTTGTTCTTTTCAGTCTGACCACAGTGCTCTCTGCTGACACCTCTGTTCATGTCAGGAACTGTCTGGAGCAGGAGAGGTTTGCTATGGGGATTTTCTCCTACTCTGGACAGTTCCTGACAGGGACAGAGGTGTCAGCAGAGAGCAGTGTGGTCAGACAGAAAAGAACAACTCAACTTCCTCTGTATTATACAGCAGCTGATAAGTAGTGGAAGGATTAAGATTTTTTAATAGAAGTAATTTACAAATCTGTTTAACTTTCTGGGACCAGTTGATTTGAAAAAAACATTTTCCCACTGGATTACCCCTTAATTCCCTGTGTCGTCTAGGAGTTTAACTGAGAACAGGTTCATCTGCACTAACCTGAATATACAGGTAGATGCTTGTGACCCTGTTTCTAATGCTTCTTACTAGGTGAAAATCGGAATTATTAATCTTGTTGCAAGTATGGTATTTTCTTCTTAAAGGGGCACTCCGGTGAAAAACTTTTTTTTTAAATCAACTGGTGCCAGAAAGTTAAACAGATTTGTAAATTACTTCTATTAAAAAATCTTAATCCTTCCTGTACTTATTAGCTGCTGAATACTACAGTGGAAATTCTTTTCCGTTTGAAACACAGAGCTGTCTGCTGATATCACGAGCACAGTGCTCTCTGCTGACATCTCTGTCCATTTTAGGAACTGTCCAGAGTAAAAGGAAATCCCCATAGCAAACATATGCTGTTCTGGACAGTTCCTAAAATGGACAGAGATGTCAGCAGAGAGCACTGTGCTCATGATGTCAGCAGACAGCTCTGTGTTTCAAAAAGAAAATAATTTCCGCTGTAGTATTCAGCAGCTAATAAGTACAGGAAGGATTAAGATTTTTTAATAGAAGTAATTTACAAATCTGTTTAACTTTTTAGCACCAGTTGATTTAAAAAAAAAAAAAAAAAAAGTTTTTCTCCGGAGTACCCCTTTAACTGCACTGGAGACAGCTGCTGCTGGATGAGCAATGCTTTCTACTCCCCTCTCTGGCTGATAATCCTGGCTCTTTCTGCTATTAACTCTGCCCCTTTATAAATATTTATCCGCTCTTCCTCGGCATGTCTGTGAAGGGGTCTGAGTTATCAGCAGAAGGGGATAGCGTTCAGAGCAGATCAGACAAAGCACTACATTTTGTTTGCATGTACAGTATTACAGGCCAGAATATCTGCTACCATCAGTATTGTTGCTGCATATTTCACTGTATAGTTTTTTTAAAATAATTGGAGAGCACCTCCAGTGTCGTAGTATTATGTAGTTACAGTCATGGCATAGTTACATGTTGGCTCCCCTGAAATTTTTCTAGAAAATTAAGTATTTCTCACAGAAAAGGTTTGCAGTAATACATGTTTTGCTGTACACATATTTATTCCCTTTGTGTGTATTGGAACTAAACCAAATAAGGGAGGGAAAAAGCAAATTGGACATAATGTCACACCAAACTCCAAAAATGGTCTGGACAAAATTATTGGCACCCTTTCAAAATTGTGGAATAATAAGATTGTTTCAAGCATGTGATGCTCCTTTAAACTCACCTGAGGTAAGTAACATGTGTGGTCAATATAAAAATCACACCTGAAAGCAGATAAAAAGGAGAGAAGTTCACTTAGTCTTTGCATTGTGTGTCTGTGTGTGCCACACTAAGCATGGACAACAGAAAGAGGAGAAGAGATCTGTCTGAGGACTTGAGAACCAAAATTGTGGAAAAATATCAACAATCTCAAGGTTACAAGTCCATCTCCAGAGATCTAGATTTGCCTTTGTCCACAGTGCGCAACATTATCAAGCTGTCCTGCAGGCTCAGGGAGCATCAGTGTCAGTGCGAACTATCCGTCGACGTTCAAATGAAATAAAACGCTATGGCAGGAGACCCAGGAGGACCCCACTGCTGACACAGAGACATAAAAAAGCAAGACTACATTTTGCCAAAATGAACTTGAGTAAGCCAAAATCCTTCTGGGAAAACATCTTGTGGACAGATGAGACCAAGATAGAGCTTTGTGGTAAAGCACATCATTCTACTGTTTACCGAAAACAGAATGAGGCCTACAAAGAAAAGAACACAGTACCTACAGTGAAATATGGTGGAGGTTCAATGATGTTTTGGGGTTGTTTTGCTGCCTCTGGTACTGGATGCCTTGAATGTGTGCAAGCCATCATGAAATCTCAGGATTACCAATGGATTTTGGGTCGCACTGTACAGCCCAGTGTCAGAAAGCTGGGTTTGCATCCGAGATCTTGGGTCTTCCAGCAGGACAATGACCCCAAACATATGTCAGAAAGCACCCAGAAATGGATGGCAACAAAGCGCTGGAGAGTTCCGAAGTGGCAGCAATGAGTCCAGATCTAAATCCCATTGAACACCTGTGGAGAGATCATAAAATTGCTGTTGGGAAAAGGCGCCTTCCAATAAGAGAGACCTGGAGCAGTTTGCAAAGGAAGAGTGGTCCAACATTCCGGCTGAGAGGTGTAAGAAGCTTATTGATGGTTACAGGAAGCGACTGACTTCAGTTATTTTTTCCAGAGGGTGTGCAATCAAATATTAAGATAAGGGTGCCAATAATTTTGTCCAGACCATTTTTGGAGTTTGGTGTGACATTATGTCCAATTAGCTTTTTTCCCTCCCTTTTTTTGGTTTAGTTCCAATACACACAAAGGGAATAAACATGTGTATAGCAAAACATGTGTTACTGCAATCCTTTTCTGTGAGAAATACTTCATTTTCTAGAAACATTTCAGGGGTGCCAACATTTACGGCCATGACTGTATATCTCGGCCTTAGCCTTATACCTGAGCAGTGACAAAAAGCAGCAGATGTTATTACAGCTCCTGACCAGTCAGTGTATCTGACCATGAACTGCAGGATGTGGGTAGCAGATATATAGCTGGCCTAATATACAGATCATAAGCCATGAAAACATGGGTGACAATCCCTATGAGAGCTGATAATAAACTGAGCAGTGACTGATAGCAGTGGACAGATCATAGACTATATAGACTTGTGCAAGCACTGACATATTGCATTATGGGAAGCAATATGCTAGAATATACATAAGCATTGCTTATATAATATTGCTGACAGGATATTTTTAATAAAGTCCAATGGTTTAGTCCACATTCCCAGCATATTGTAATCCCTACTTAATATATCAATACTCCCGGATCCCCCATGCACATCAAGTCACCATGTCTACTTGTTTGAAGTAAATACCACATTTATTATTATTTCCTTACCTTTTTGCCTACTTATAGAGACATCAGTCATGGAGGTTTTGCGTCCCACCCTAATCAACATTGAAGGTCGAATATACAGGAAGAACACAGTTCAGGAGGCAACGTATCAGAATGAGGAAGAGGAGGATGATTTTTATAAGGGTAATGTATCACTGATTCTGCCATTTACTTACATAAACCAAGAATAATTCTGTACTTTTTATATAAAGCCCGATTGACATGGTATTTGGTCATACTTTTAGCCAAATCCAGAAGTGGAAATAAAAAAGAAAACTATAATGCAGAAATTGTCACCTTTTGGACCCACTCCTAGTTTTGGCTAAAATACTGACCAAATGCTACAATGTGAACCTAGTCTTATCCTGATGCATCTTTTCCTGCAGAGTCCATGCAGTGTTTAGATGAGCCATGTGATGACTTTATGATTGAGGAGACTGAGAAGGGTTTCCAGTGTTCCATAAATCTTCCGAGCCAACTTTTTAAGTGAGTATTTTTTTTTTTTCAATAACTATTTTTAGAAATGTTAAATCTCCCCCAATGTCTCTATTGAATGATTTTTCAAAACCTGTCCAGAGAAAAAAGTGCTGAGTTGCCCATAGCAACCAATCAGATCGCTTCTTGCATTTTTCAGAGGCCTTTTCAAAAATTAAAGAAGCGATTTGATTGGTTACTTTGGGCAACTCAGCACTTTTGTCTCTGGACAGGTTTTGATAAATTACACACATTGTTTACATTCAGAAATTGAAGAGGACCTGTGGCTTCTTCTGACATGTCTCCTATAGTAAATAATTCCCCATATAACAACAATAATTCTTACTGGAATTTTATGACTAAATAACCAACTGGGTATTACCAGCTAGGGGCATATTCTACACCAGTGGTCTCCAACCTGCGGACCTCCAGATGTTGCAAAACTACAATTCCCAGCATGCCGGACAGCCGTATTGCAACATCTGGAGGTCCACAGGTTGAAGACCACTGTTCTACACTGTCAGACTGCGTAGGGACATGTCCTCACCTGGTAACAGCCGGTGGCTTTTTAGTCATACATTTCTAGTAAATATAACAGAGGAAAGATACAACACAGAACTACAAGTAAAGATGTTAGAGAGTTGATATTTTATGGTGAATACATGTATTTACTAAAACAGACATTTAGGTGAGCTATATCTAAGAATTCAGCACATGAGGGAAAATAAAACAAGATGAGCACTAAGCAGAGATTCCATGCACTGCATAAAATAAGGAAGTAGTACAAGCCAGAGTTAAAGGGGTACTCCGGTGCTATCCAAAGAATAGGGGATAAGATGCCTGATCGTGGGAGTCCCGCTGCTGGGGACCCCCGTGATCTAGCACGCGGCACCCCGTTTGTAATCAGTCCCTGGAGCGTGTTCGCTCCGGGTCTGATTACCGGCGACTACAGGGCGGGCAGCGTGTGATGTCACGCCTCTGCCCCCATGTGACGTCACGCTCCGCCCCTCAGTGCAAGCCTATGGGAGGGGGCGTGATAGCTGTCGGCCCCGTGCCGGCCCCGTGATCGACAGTAATCAGACCCGGAGCGAACGCGCTCCGGGGACTGATTACAAACGGGGTGCTGCGTGGAAGATCACGGGGGTTCCAAGCAGCGGGACTCCCGTGATCAGGCATCTTATCCCCTATCCTTTGGATAGGGGATAAGATGTCTAAGCACCGGAGAACCCCTTTAAAGTACAGTGGTCCCTCAAGTTACAATATTAATTGGTTCCAGAACGACCATTGTATGTTGAAACTATTGTAACCTGAGCCCATTGTAAGTTTAGGGATCACTGTATCAGGAAGATAAGAGGACACTGCCCCCTGAATCTCACTAGGTATTGGCCATAAGCTCTTCTGACAAATGGGATTCCGGACTACCTTATTTATTTTCATCTCATCTCTGTGGAACGTGCAATCGACATAGAGGAGATGAGCAAGTGACATAAATCTCTGCAGTAAATAATCCTGAAGTGAATGAAAAAATAGAGGGAACATTAGCTCCAGTATTGCTTTGTTTATTCTTTTCTGGTTTGTGTTTTAGATACATAATAGGCAAAAAAGGGGAGACCAAGAGAAATCTGGAATCGGAGACTCACACCTCTATCAGTATTCCTAGACAGGGGATGGAAGGAAAAATAGGTGAGACACAATTCTGGTTGTTACTAAAGCTTTTGTATACTTTCTGCTTGTCTAGCTATGCTACTCTTTCCCCTTCATGTAGAGGCCAGGCTTAGAAAGGTTTTTGCCGAAATGTGCCTGCTTTTTGTGTACTGCTTTATCCACTATCAGGGAGTACATTTTATTTACCTTCATCTGGTAAGTGAGAGCCATTTTTCTTCTGTGACTTATGGGATCTTCCCTCTCCACCATGGCCCAAGTGCTAGTGCTGTCCTCTCCTCCCCATACATTGATGAGGTGGGTGTGCATGCTCAGTTTAGGCAGTCCTAGAAGCTGCACTGATCTCCTCTTCTGTGAAACTTCCCTTTAAACCTAGAAGCTCACACGTTGACTTTGTTCTCTCCTGCTTCAAACCTTCTGATTAGTGTTATGTAAAAGCTGTCTTGCTCATATATAATACTATGAAGTAGAGCCCTGCACAGGATGTTTTTTTTTTATCCCGTTCCCACTGCCTCCCGATGAATTTCTGAACATTACTGCCCACTCCAGTAACATGTTTGTTCCACACCAGTTCGTTTCCACAATATGTGTGTCCCGTCCTGCATGCTCCCGCTAATATAGGATTGTACAGACACTAGGGTGCATTGCCCTCATATGAGGGTGCAGAACATTGCACACTAGTGTCTGTACATTCCTATATAAGGGTTGGAGGGGTGCAGAAGCATTACACCCTCTACACATTCCTGTATGAGGTTATAAAGCATTGCACTCTAGTGTCTGTACATTCCTATTTGAGGGGCAGGGGGGGGGGGGGTGCAATGCTCAGCACCCCCTGCTCTTAATATAAGAATGTACAGACACTAAGGTGCAATGCTCTGCAACCCCTACCCCTCACCCTAGTGTCTGTGTACATTCCTATACACGTGGGTATGAGCGGAGCATTGATTGCACCCTAGTCACCCTGCTATTCCCATTTATGTGTATTTATTATGCCTGATGGTGACGAAGCATGGGTCCTTCAGGGCAGGCTCAGTGGGGGAGAGGGGGGGGAGGAGACAGGCTGCACATTGATTGCAGAACCAAGCATGACCCAAGGTTAGCTCTGGGACTCAAGTTATAGAGGCCGGGTCTGTGGTGAGGGAATTGCGGGACCTGCAGGCATAGTGCCTGAGCGCCTGCTCCTGCCTGCAGCAGCCTCATTACTGCTCGCACGTTTGGCATTGGGTCTTGCGGGATCCCAACCCTTATGTAAGGCTCTACTATGAAGTTTCTCCCTTATTAATATACCCTCTTTGCCTTTTCTGTGAATGAAAGACAAAACCCTGCCAGTATAGTAAGTCATGTCTGATTATAATAAAGTAAAAAAAACTAAAATAACAGTCCTGCTAGGTATATCTTAATATGTTCTGGACTAGACGAACAATATTAGACATTCTAAGATTTATTATCACACTAATTACCAAAGAATAGAGGAATATATAAAATTGTAAAAAGTAAAAGTATCAAGGTGAATTTAGTATAAATATAATGGATAGAAAGATATAAAAGCTACAGAATGGGCCTGCTCAATTGTATCTAATTTTTTTTTAAAGTGGAAACTTTTAAGCCATAAATATAAATGCACTTATGGGTACAAAATGTCATAACATAATAGCCACCTATAAATAGCATTTCTTATAGCTACAGACATTTAGTTTGCAGGTTTCGGCAAAAGAACAAATGTTATTTGCACAGTTCTTATTGGTGCATATAACTTATGGCAATGTTCAATGTATCAGTCTGCAACAGTGTCCACAGTTTACCTAATATTCATGTGGTCTCTGCTCCTACATCCCAGTTTCTTATTTATTTACTTCTTCTGTTATCTCATATTATGAATTTCATTTACATTGAGCAATGATAAGCATACATAGAAGTCCTAGGATAGTCATACACAATCCAAATAATTTTTCCCATTAATATACTTTATATTCACATATTTATTTTATCCTCTCTTCTGTTCTTATAAGATTAGTTTATAATAGAAAAGACACTGTACTGTACTACTGGCAGATTTGTCAGTACATTAATCAGATTAAATGCATTTTATAACTCTTTTCATTTTATTCAATTATTTTTATTCATTTCATTGGTTATATTTCATGATTTATATTTATTTTATATCAACAATCATGGCAATATTTTCTTTTTATTCTTTTTAATCATTGTTATTTTTTTATTCATGTTTATTAGTAATCTCTTTATTCTTTATACTCATTTTTATTTATTTATTTTCTATCGATCCTTATCCTGTATACTATATTTTATTTAATATGTTTATATGATGTTATATTAAACAAATAATCCAGTCCAGAGTTTACAGGTATCCCTAGGAAGATCCAATCAGGTGACTAACAATAGGCATAGAGAGGAAAAAGGGGAATTTTGTCCAATATAACATTATTTGTTACTAAGGACTGCGACATTTCCCCAAAACCTATTTAGGCAGCCACCTTTAAGTGACTAAAACAATTGTCCCTCACATCATTGCACAAAGACTTTCATCATCATCATAGTCATAATCATCATTGTTAGGGAAATTACCCCATTTCAGTCATAACTCAGGGACCAAATATTGTTAAATTATCAAACCAGCTCTCAGAGAAATAACACCACAAGACACATTCATTGTGTGTCTCAAATGGATTCCTAATCTTTACTTGAAAGGTGAGGTTAAGATACATACAGTTGTATGTGACATCATATTAGGGTTTTTCCAAAGCAATGTACAAAATAGAAAAAGTGTCAGAAAGCCTAACTTGTGGTTTAAATGGGCACTGTCAGATACAAAACTTTTTATATGTTGTACATCTTGGCAAAACATTAACCTTTCTAATATACTTCATAAGAAAATGTTATTTCCTTTTTATAGAAATCATGGCTTATAAAATCATGGCTTTGTCCAAGCTGAGACACAGGAATGGACAAAGACCAGTAAGTGAGGGTGGGCTAACGTTCCTCTGTGCTCTCTCCTGTCTGATAGGACTCCTCTGTGCTCTCTCCTGTCTGATAGCACTCCTCTGTGCTCTCTCCTGTCTGATAGCACTCCTCTGTGCTCTCTCCTGTCTGATAGGACTCCTGTGCTCTCTCCTGTCTGATAGGACTCCTCTGTGCTCTCTCCTGTCTGATAGGACTCCTCTGTGCTTTCTCTTGTCTTATAGGACTCCTCTGTGCTCTCTCCTGTCTTATAGGACTCCTCTGTGCTCTCTCTCCTGTCTTATAGGACTCCTCTGTGCTCTCTCTCCTGTCTTATAGGACTCCTCTGTGCTCTGTCCTGTCTGATAGGACTCCTTTGTTCTCTCTCCTGTCTGATAGGACTCCTCTGTGCTCTCTCCTGTCTGCTAGGACTCCTCTGTGCTCTCTCCTGTCTGATAGGACTCCTCTGTGCTCTCTCCTGTCTGATAGGACTCCTCTGTGCTCTCTCCTGTCTGATAGGACTCCTCTGTGCTCTCTCCTGTCTGATAGGACTCCTCTGTGCTCTCTCCTGTCTGATAGTACTCCTATGTGCTCTCTCCTGTCTGATAGGACTCCTCTGTGCTCTCTCCTGTCTGATAGGACTCCTCTGTGCTCTCTCCTGTCTGATAGGACTGCTCTGTTTTGTTGTCTCTGGCACTGGGTGTCTAGAATGTGTGCCAGGCATCATGAAATCTGAGGATTACCAACAGATTTTGGGTCGCACTGTACAGCCCAGTGTCAGGAAGCTGGGTTTGCATCCGAGATCTGGGTCTTCCATCAGGACAATGGGGGGGGAGGTTTATCGAAACCTGTGCAGAGGAAAATTGCCCAGTTGCCCATAGCAACCAATCAGATTGCTTCTTTCATTTTTAACAAGACATCTGCAAAATGAAAGAAGCGAGCTGATTGGTTGCTATGGGCAACTGGGCAACTTTTCTTCTGGACAGGTTTTGATAAATCTCCCCCTATGACCCCAAACATACGTCAAAAAAAGGCACCCAGAAATGGATGGCAGCAAAGCGCTGGAGAGTTCTGAAGTGAACAGCAATGAGTCCAGATCTAAATCCCATTGAACACCTGTGGAGAGATCTTAAAATTGCTGTTGGGAAAAGGCACCCTTCCAATAAGAGAGACCTGGAGCAGTTTGCAAAGGAAGAGTGGTCCAACATTCCGGCTGAGAGGTGTAAGAAGCTTATTGATGGTTACAGGAAGCAACTGATTTCAGTTATTTTTTCCAAAGGGTGTGCAACCAAATATTAAATTAAAGGTGCAAATAATTTTGTCCAGACCATTTTTGGAGTTTGGTGTGACATTATGTCCAATTTGCTTTTTTTCCTGCCTTTTTTTCTTTAGTTCCAATACACACAAAGGGAAAAAAACATGTGTATAGCAAAACATGTTACTGCAATCCTTTTCTGTGAGAAATACTTAATTTTCTAGAAACATTTCAGGGGTGCCAACATTTACGGCCATGACTGTATATATGTGTGTTTATGCATCACGTTTCAACTGGTTCCAGAAATAAAAAAAAAAAACGGTATTCCCAGTTAAATTTAATTATTTCCTATCCACAGGATAGGGGATAATGGTCAGATTTCCGGGGGTCTGACTACTGGACCCAACTCTCCCTACTGGGATCTCTGTAATGTTCCTCCTACACTTGCATTTTGAATGGAATGGCAGGTCAGCATACTTATCCCTGCTCCTTGCTCCTTTGTGGAGCTGCCAAAGATAGCCTACTGGTCACTTCATTCAAAACAAAATTGACGGGCCACCATTCTGTGGATAGGAGATACGTTATAGGTGGATTACCCCTTTCATTCTTAAAGGGATTATCCAGCCTTTAAAAAAAAAAAAAAAAAAAATAAGATAGTAAAAAAAAAAAACCTATGCAGCTCTCCTTTTCCCCCCTCTGATCGTCGCTCTTCTTCCTGCTTCCAATGCAAGCTCTTGGGGCAGGACCTGCCATCTCAGCCAATCACTAGCTGCATTGGGGTCCCTTTTCCGCCTGTAATTCAGCTGAGCCAGTGCTAGTCATGTATGTAGGTAGGTATGTTTTTCTTTATCTTCCCCCTGCCCCAGCACCATATTATATATATATAATTTTTATTTCAGGGCTGAATAACAATTAAACAAATACAGCTGAAAAACTACTAGTGTTTTAAAAAGTACTAAACTAAAACATGTACAAAGATGGAACCTAGAGATCGAACAAATCTCAGATTGCACATGTATTTTATTTGTAGTTTTATAGTATAAATGAGCCCTGACACAGTTGAATTCTGACT
This sequence comes from Hyla sarda, assembly GCF_029499605.1. Taxonomy (NCBI): domain Eukaryota; kingdom Metazoa; phylum Chordata; class Amphibia; order Anura; family Hylidae; genus Hyla; species Hyla sarda. The sequence continues at coordinate 112,505,260 of NC_079195.1, forward strand.
GTTCCATTGTATTTTGGCCCTCGACCAGCAGGTGGCGCACTGATATAATAAATAACCTTCTTTTAGGATGTTGTGTGCCTGCTTTTTCAGCTCTCTATCACTGGTGGTAACCCTGATTTGTTTATGTCCTTGAATTCACAGTTTTAATGAACTTACACAACATAATTTACTTCAATACAAATAATAATTTATATGTGCTACAGTTGCAGTTAGTGTATGGATCAGTTTTGTTGTGTTTTATCTGTTTGGTACTTTATTACTCTGTCAAACGTGTATAGAGTGCATGTGAACTCATTTCCTCATGTGTTAACACAAAAAATGAATCCTTATTTTTGATGATATCCTTGAGCTTTCATCACTTCTACAGTCTGTGTGGGCTACTCAAAACACTTTATTTTTGCTCTAATGCTTCTAAAAAAAAATTGAAGCACCACTACAAATAGTCTTGATTAAAGGGGTATTCCAGGCCAAAATTTTTTTATATATATCAACTGGCTCCGTAAAGTTAAACAGATTTGTAAATTACTTCTATTAAAAAATCTTAATCCTTCCAATAGTTATTAGCTTCTGAAGTTGAGTTGCAGTTAGACAGAAAACTTCAGAAGCTAATAACTATTGGAAGGATTAAGATTTTTTAATAGAAGTAGTTTACAAATCTGTTTAACTTTCCGGAGCCAGTTGATATATAAAAAAAGTTTTTGCCTGGAATACCCCTTTAAACATGTCCTGTTGTTTTGTGTTAACAGCTCCAATGCAGACTTATGCTTCTTCAAGGTAACAGACTACAAACAATCTACATTCCATTTGTCCTTTACTTCTATTAAGGGTGGGTTCACACCACGATTTTCTATACAGTTTAGATGTTTTTTTTTTTTTAACCGTATGCAACCGTACAGCAAACCGTGGCCATAGACTTTCCATTCAAAACCGTATGCACCATATTGTATACGGTTGTCTCCGTTATTCACACCACACGTTTTTTTACTTTTTTTTTTCTGGACAGAAAATCGTGGCCTACCACAGTTTTTGGTCCAGGTGAAAAACCGTATTGACCCGTATACGTTTTTTTTTAACATGGGAGTCAATGGGAACCGTACAGAACTGTATGTGAGTACGGTTCCATCCAGTTTTTACCATACGGTTTTTGACTTTGAACAGTTTTTTTTCTTGGAATTTTAATCAAACAAGTGAAACTTTATTCATAATGGAGTGAAAAGTTCAAAACGTATACAGTTTTTTTCTTAAAAAACGGATGCAACCGGACATCATTTTTCAAACCGAATATGGTTTTCAACCGTATACAGATAAAACTTTGTACACACGTTTTGATACAGTTTAGTCAGGTTTTGAGGAATCTGTTTTTTTTATCAAAAACCTGGAAAAAAACTGTATTGCAAAAACGTGGTGTGAACCCAGCCTTAACATGTATTGAGAGGTTAGCATGAAGTGAGGAAACAGGCAAAAGCGAGTATGACTGCAGGTTTAGACTACACAAGGATTGTTTTTTATCTGTGGCCATTCAAACTTAAAGGGGTACTCTGGCTTTATACATCTTATCCCCTATCCAAGCACACCCTGCTGCTTGGACCCCCGCGATCTTGGTACAGCCCCCAGAATTCTGTGCCGGACACTGCCTCAGAGTCTGAGATGTGATGTAATGGCCATGCCCTCCTTGTAACATCATGTCACGCCCCCCCTCCATTCATTTCTATGGGAGGGGGCGTGATGACCGTCACACCCCCTCCCATAGACATGAATGGAGGGGGCGTGGCGTGACTTTACATCTCAGGCTCGGAGGCAGGGCTTGCCACAGAATGCTGGGGGCTGCACCGAGATCGTGGGGGTCCCAGCGACAGGACCTCTGCGATCATACATCTTATCCCCTATCTTCTGGATAGAGGATAAGATGTATAAAGCCGGAATACACCTTTAAAGGTCTATGTAGGAGCTATAGACACAAAATGATTGGAGAGCTTTAATAAAACTTGTTTCACTTTTTTTTATTTTAGGGGTTGTCCAGGATTTTATTTTATCATTGGCCTATGTTTAAAGGGGTATCCCAGATACTAGATTATATATTTTTGTGGTCACAATAGCCTAAAAACACACACTCACTTCCTCCCCCTGTGACATCTTCCGTTCCCCCGCTCAGTAATCTGACTGTTACATCCAAGACAGACTCAGTTTGGCAGTGACAGCTCGCTTAGCCAATCATCGACTGCAGAGGTGTTCTGCCTCACCACTGTCTTGGAAGTAGCAGCCTGAGCATTCAGCGGTTGACCGGACAATGTCACAAGGGGATCTCTGAGGGAGGGATGTATGCGAGTGTCTATTATTATAATTTTTATTAAAAAAAAATTATAATTACGGTAATAATTAATTTGTATAATTCTATTTTTTTCTTCATAATTTATAAAAAAAATTATAATTATTCTTGGGGCCCCACCAACATATATAAAAATCTAGTATCTGGAATACCCCTTTAAGATTAATATGCAATAAATATCTCACTAATGTGCTGAATGAAGGGACTTATGAAAGCACTGTGGCTTCTTCCATGCACAATTCTGTACACTGTGTTGGGTCACAAGTGTGCATTCTTCTCGTCACACAGAGCTGGACATAAATGACATGGCCTAAGAATGACCATATATATGGGTGTGTGTATGGATATACAGGGTGGGCCATTTATATGGATACACCTTAATAAAATGGGAATGGTTAGTGATATTAACTTCCTCTTTGTGGCACATTAGTATATGTGAGGGGGAAACTTTTCAAGATGGGTGGTGACCATGGTGGCCATTTTGAAGTCGCCCATTTTGAATCCAACTTTTGTTTTTTCAATAGGAAGAGGGTCATGTGACACATCAAACCTATTGGGAATTTCACAAGAATAACTATGATGTGCTTGGTTTTAACGTAACTTTATTCTTTCATGAGTTATTTACAAGTTTCTGACCACTTATAAAATGTGTTCAATGTGCTGCCCATTGTGTTGGATTGTCAATACAACCCTCTTCTCCCACTCTTCACACACTGACAGCAACACCGCAGGAGAAATGCTAGCACAGGCTTCCAGTATCCGTAGTTTCAGGTGCTGCACATCTCGTATCCTCACAGCATAGACAGTTGCCTTCAGATGACCCCAAAGATAAAAGTCTAATTGGGTCAAATCGGGAGACCTTGGGGGCCATTCAACTGGCCCACGACGACCAATCCACTTCCCAGGAAACTGTTCATCTAGGAATTCTCGGACCTGACACCCATAATGTGGTGGTGCACCATCTTGCTGGAAAAACTCAGGGAACGTGCCAGCTTCAGTGCATAAAGAGAGAAACACATCATCATGTAGCAATTTCGCATATCCAGTGGCCTTGAGGTTTCCATTGATGAAGAATTGCCCCACTATCTTTGTACCCCATATACCACACCATACCATCAATTTTTGTGTTCCAACAGTCTTGGAGGGATCTATCCAATGAGGGTTAGTGTCCGACCAATAGCGGTGGTTTTGTTTGTTAACTTCACCATTCACATAAAAGTTTTCCTCATCACTGAACAAAATCTTCTGCGTAAACTGAGGGTCCTGTTCCAATTTTTGTTTTGCCCATTCTGCAGCACCTGAAACTACGGGTACTGAAAGCCTGTGCTAGCATTTCTCCTGCGGTGTTGAAGAGGGTTGCATTGACAATCCAACACAATGGGCAGCACATTGAACACATTTTATAAGTGGTCAGAAACTTATAAATAACTCATGAAATAATAAAGTTACGTTAAAACCAAGCACATCATTGTTTTTGTTTTTCTTGTGAAATTCCCAATAAGTTTGATGTGTCACATGACCCTCTTCCTATTGAAAAAAAACAAAAGTTGGATTCAAAATGGGCGACTTCAAAATGGCCGCCATGGTCACCACCCATCTTGAAAAGTTTCCCCCCTCACATATACTAATGTGCCACAAACAGGAAGTTAATATCACCAACCATTCCCATTTTATTAAGGTGTATCCATAGAAATGGCCCTCCCTATACATATATATAGATAGATAGATAGATAGATAGATAGATAGATAGATATATAGATATACACAGTAGCAGAAGGATTGCAGTACACCAAAAATTACTTTTGCAAGTGGGTGCAAACCTGCGATGGCCCAGGTCCACAGGGCCAACAAAATAACCATAGGAAAAAAGTCACTTCAGCACTACAGGTTGTTGGAAAAGTGAAAGTAGCGTTTATTCCATTATATAGTGAGATGTTTCGGATGCACAATTGCAACCATTTTCAAGTCTGGCTTGAAAATGGTTGCAATTTTGCAGCCGAAATGTTGGACTATGTGATGGAGTAAACGCTACTTTCACTTTTTCAACAATCTGGAGAGCTGCAGTGACTCTTTTCCAGTTTGTTATATATAAATCCAAAAATTTTGCAGTATCTTGTAATACCTTTTTTATTGGACTAACAAAGGGAGGAATCCCGAAAGCTTGTCTCTACAAAATTCTGTTAGTCCAATAAAAAAAAGGTATTACAAGATACTGCAACATTTTTGGATTTTGCATCTGCATCACTTGACTAATATGGCTACTCAAATAAAAAATATAAAAAAATAAATAAATATATATATTCACTTACTTGCCCTGGAAAACGCTTCTCTTACATAAAAAGCAAATGACATTCTGTTACATAAAAAGCAATTAAAATAACTTTTGAATGTACGACTAGTAATATTTTATGTGGTTGCATCTCTTGAGCTAGAAGAAATTGTTTAAATTTAGATTAAGCTGTAAAAATGGAAGACGCAAGCAAAAATGCTGCATATTTAATCACAGGGAAAAAAAATGATTCAATTAGGAGCCAATCTCCCTTCCACCATTGTCTGTAATAAATGATTCAGGGCTTTTTATTGTTTGAGCAATTGCAGCTCAGTGTGAAACATCAGAGTTGTAGAAAGTTTCCACAGATTTGTTTTAATCCTGTTTTTAGAAAAGTAGCATAACATTGTCCACTTATAATGAATGTTCCTTTTTGAAAAAAAAAATTAAATAAAATCGGTCTTTTTGTTTTCCAAAGAAACAAAATTTCTGCTGTTGCACTAAAGGTGTAATTATGTTCCTGATGCTGCTGTCATACCTTCTCTGCTTAATTAGACATTAATTGCATTTCATTGTATGATTTCATACCTATTTGCATTCTTCAGAGAACACCAGAATTGGCAGGTCTGACTTTGAGGGGCTATTCACACGGCAGAACTTCTGCCGGCGGAATTCTGCTGTCTGAATTGACCCTAAAGTGGTTATCCAGGAATAGAAACACAGAGCTAATTTATTCCAAAAGCAGCACCACCTCTGTCCTCAGGTTTTGTGTAGTATTGCAGCTCCGTTACATTGAGGTGAATGGAGCCAAGTTGTAATACCACACACAACTTGAGGACAAGGATGGTGCTGTTTTTGGAAGAAATTAGCTCTGGTGTTCTATCTCTGGATTACTCCTCTCACAGATGAGAACAGGTTCACACTAAGCACATGTGACATGTTCCAACTACAACATCTACCATTCTGCCTACAACATCATCTAGTGTGACTGTGGGTCAGTGATGATCAGAAGAGGCATAAGTGTCGCACAAATCTCCACATGAGCGCCAAACACAGAGTGTCTCCTAAACTGAGGAATGAATGCTTTATTTGTAAATCACTTCATTTAACAAAAACTATTCCTTACCCTTAGAAAAAAACTCAAAAGTCTTGGACACTCAGTGTCTGTCTTTTCTCAAATCTGCTGTTTAAAGGGGTTATCCAGGAATAGAAGAAACAGAGCTAATTTATTTTAAAAACAGCTCCACGTCGGTCACCAGGTTAGGTGTGGTATTACAGCTTGGTCCCATTCACTTCAATGGAACTGAGCTGCAGAACCACACACAACCTGGAGACAGATGGGGGTGCGTTTTTCAAAGAAATTAGCTCTTTTTTTCTATTCCTGGATAACCCCTTTAATGTCTTTTGTTAGGTGAGATCTGCCTCTATTAACATCTAACCAGGATGTGGGGCCTGGGCATAGTATGTACTATATACAGGAGAGAGCCATATAAAGCCTGGGCTGTGTACCTGCATACAGCAAGTCTGCCTGCTGAGGATTATGGACACTTAATAAACGGTTTTCTCATTAACAAATACTGGTAAAATTCAGGGCTGCTGTCCCTTGTGTAAATACTAGTGTATCTAGTGCTGTGTGTCCACAGTGCTGCAGTGTGATCTGCCCCCTACCTTTAGCTTGTCAGCAGCAGCATTTCAGTGCTTAGTGTTACCCCTGTTTCTTTTATTTTTGCTTACATAGCACCTTGCAAAGGTGGTGCATCAGTAACCCTGTATTCCCTCCACATGTAATCTATAGTTGTGTACTGTGCAGATCATCCCAGCCTGTTCAGTCCTGTGCACTTTCAACAGTTCTATGTCTTTGCATAGCAGACTGGAGTATGTAATTGGAGAGAAAAGTAAGGGAAAGAAAATCTGTGTGTGCACTACTGACAAACAGCCCAACTTTGGTCCCGCCCAAACATTTATTGGAATTCAGTTACAGAGCCCCTTGGAGACAGGGACCAAGGTATGTTATGGCAAGTTCTGTAATATATCTTGGCACTGTATACACTAAAGGGGTACTCCGGCCCTAAGACATCTTATCCCCCATCCAAAGGATAGTGGGATAAGATGACTGATCGCAGGGGTTCCGCCGTTGGGAATCCCCGCAATCTCTCATGCAGCACCCACCTGTCTCAGCTGCATGAATTGATAATCGCTCTGTGTCTGAAGCCTCACAATCACGGGGTTGGAGTATCGTGATGTCACAACTCCGCCCCCTTGTGATGTCACGACTCCACCCCCTTGTGATGTTACGGCCCGCCCCCCTCAGTGCAAGTCACAATACTCTGGCCCCGTGGTCGTGAGGCTTCAGACACGGAGAGATTGTGGGGGTCCCCAGCGGCGGGATCCACATCAGACATCTTATCCTTCCTGGATAGGGGGATAAGATGTCTTAGGGCAGCAGTATCCCTTTAACTCCTTCCCGCTATAGGACGTATGCATACGTCCAATCATCCGACACGTTTGCACAATTGGACCTATGCATACGTCATAGCGATCTCCAGCACTGCCACGGGCAGTGCAGGAGATCGGTGACGGGACCCGGCTGTTAATCACAGCCGGAGTCCCGCCACAGCTGCCAGAGCCGCAAATGTGCCGGTCCAAGCAGCATTAACCCCCTAGATGCCGTGATCAATCCTGATCACAGCATCTATGGTGTTGGCAGGGGAGCGATCTCCCCCTGTTATCCAACGGCGCCGCCGCGATACGATGGCGGGTCAGCGTTGGTTGCTAAGGCAGCAGGAGGTCAGATCATGACCTCCTGTATGCCTGCTACGGAAGCCTGTGAGATCCAGCCAGAGGCTGGATCGCACAGGCTGTAGTGTCTGCAGCTCATCAGGTTATACTGTGTTGCAGTACAAATGTATTGCAGCATAATATAACCTGTAAAAAGTGTAAAAAATAAAATAAAATTCTTCAATAAAAGTATGTGTAAAAAAAAAATATAATGATGCCCCTTTCCCAATAAAAGCCCTGTATTATCACCAAAAAAGATCAAAAACACAAATCATATACATAATAGGTATTTCCACGTCCGTAATGACATGTACTATAAAACTGTAATGTAAATTATCCCGCACTGTGAACGGCATAAAAAAACCATTAAAAAAAGCAAAATTCGCAAATTTTGGTACAAATAGCTAAATAAAAAAGATCAAAAGGTAGCACGTAAATGTTGGAAAATGAATGGCAGAAAAAAAATTTTGCTCAGAAAAGGAAAAAGAACATAGAAAGCTAAATAAAATGGGTATTGCCACAATGGTACTGACCCACAGAATAAATATAACATCTCTTTTACCGCACAGTGTACACTATTAAAAAAAAAAAAAAAAAAATATGCCAGAAATTTTTCCAGTTTTTCACAATATTTTGAAGTTTTTCACAAAAAATGCTGCATGTGTCAACAAAAATGCACCACTTATATAAAGTACAATATGTCACGAAAAAACTGTCTCAGAATCGCTCTGCTCTGAAAAAGCGTTCTAAAGTTATTACATTTAACCCCTTAACGACTCAGCGTTTTTCAGTTTTTGCATTTTCATTTTTTCAATTTTGCACCTAAAAATCCATATGATGGCTTATTTTTTGCGCCACCAATTCTACTTTGCAGTGACATTAGTCATTTTACCAAAAAAATCCACGGCAAAATGGGAAAAAAAATCATTGTGCGACAAAATTTAAGAAAAAATTTCATTTTGTAACTTTTGGGGGCTTCCGTTTCTACGCAGTGCATTTTTTGGTCAAAATGACACCTTATCTTTATTCTGTAGGTCCATACGGTTAAATGATACCCTACTTATATAGGTTTGATTTTGTCGTACTTCTGAAAAAAATCATAACTACATGCAGGACAATTTATATGTTTAAAATTGTCATCTTCTGGCCCCTGTAACTTTTTTTATTTTTCCGCGTACGGGCCGGTATGAGGGGGGTGATTCAAACTTTTATTAGGGAAGGGGTTAAATGACCTTTGTTAACTTTTTTTTTTTCCACTTTTTTTTTTTTGCAGTGCTATAGCTCCCATAGGGAGCTATAGCTCTGCACACACTGATCAGTCAGATAGGGGCTTGATTGCTCAAGCCTGTAGCTCAGGTAAGGAGACCTCCGCCTGCGTCCCAGCTGATCGGAACATCGCGATTTTATCGCGATGTCCCGATCAGCCCGACTGAGCTGCCGGGAAGCGTTTTACTTTGCCGGGAAGCGTTCAACTTTGATCGCCACCTCTGAAGGGTTAACATCGTGCGGCACAACAATCGTTGCCGCACGCTGTTAGCCCAGGGTCCCGGCTATCGTTAGCAGCCGGGACCGACCCTGTGTGATGCGGGGTCACGGCGTGACCCCGTTTTACACACCGGGACCGGGCTCAGGGCGTACAGGTACACCCTGAGTCCTTAAGAGGTTAAAGAGATACATGTGAAATTAAAAAAAAAAAAGAGCCCGGTCATTGAGTTAAAAAATGGGTCCGTCCTTAAGGGGTTAAGGGATTATTCTTATAATGTCTAATATAATCCCTTAGCGCCCTATATATTTTGCTCTAATATTCTATTTCACTTTCAGAATCTACCTTTTGGCTGGATTTTCCTGAGGGACTTTATAAACTGGAATGATCACAGATGCAGTAGGCTACATTCAGAACACTTCGGACTTTTACCTTCTATTTTGTACACAAATTGTCCTGTGTATGAATTGTGTGACCTAAAGCTGTTGTGTGCCTGTGTATGCTTGACATAGGCATTGTATAATAATGTGTAAAGCCGTCACTTTGTAACTGATATTTAGCTTGTTAATTTATACCCAATCCTTAGCAGGATAGTCTTTGCTTATGCTTCATGTACAACTACTTTCATCTTCTTGACCTACTTCTTCTCTCAAAAGACATGTCCTCACAAACCAACTTCAGTTCTTCCATGTTCAGTTTAAAAATGGCTCATGTTCCTATGATCCCAAGGGAATAAAGCTAAAGCATGTCTTCTATGATATACTTTATACTGGTATTTTTTACATGAATTTTTTATTTTAGTAATTACAGGACATAATCGCAATGGAGTTATTTCGGCAAGGACTCGCATTGAACTATTGGCAGAGACATTTAGAAAGAAGCAGCCATTTACCCACTTCTTGTCTTTTGCGCTCAACCAACCAGAGATTCAGGATAGTTTCCTAAAGTTTAAAGAAGAGGTCTTGTCAAAATGTTCCAAGGTAGGAGAGAAAATCGTCTTTACTATTGAGCTAAAAGTGGGTCTCCATCTTTTATCTTCATGTTGTTAAGAGTAGAGCTGGGCGGTATGACCAAATATGTGTATCACGGTATTTTTGTAACTTATGGTGGATCCACGGTATATAACAGTATTTCTTTCACCCCCCCAAATCATGTTACCTGCCAGCGCTGTTCTGCTCCCCCCCACCAAATCATGTTGCCCGCCAACACTGTTCTGCTCCTCCCCAATTAATTATCAGCCCAGCGGGGTACTACTCACATATGTCAAGCACTGCCCTCCTCCTCTTTGTTGGGGGCCGCCGGTGCTGGAACTCACTGTACGCCAGTGGTCTCCAACCTGCGGACCTCCAGATGTTGCAAAACTACAACTCCCAGCATGCCTGGACAGCCAACGGCTGTGCGCTGTATCTCTATGCCCGGGCTGCAAAAGATAAAGAAAATAAACTTTAACTTACCTACGTCGGCCTCACGCTGTTCCTTGGGACTGGAACGTCGGACACCTGTCAGCCTATCAACGGCCGCAGCGATGTCCCGCCCCGGCCAGTGATAGGTTAAACGCATTGTCATGTAAGAAGCCGGCAAGAACTCCTTACATGACAGTGGGCTCAGCCTATCACTGGCCGGGGCGGGACATCGCTCCGGCCGGTGATAGGCTGACGGCTGTCCGACGTTCCCATCCCCAGCGTAAGGCCAACGTAGGTAAGTTAAAGTTTATTTTCTTTATCTTTTGCTGCCCAGGCATAGGGATACAGCGTACACTATTGGTCTCAAACCTGCAGACCTCCAGCTGTTGCAAAACTACAACTCCCAGCATGCCTGGACAGCCGTTGGCTGTCCGGGCATGCTGGGAGTTGTAGTTTTGCAACAGCTGGAGGTCCGCAGGTTGGAGACCACTGGTGTACAGTACAGAGTTCCAGCGCCGGCGGCCCCCAACAAAGAGGAGGAGGGCAGTGCTTGCGGGTGACATATGTGAGCAGTACCCCACTGGGCTGATAATTAATTGGGGGGGGAGCAGAACAGCGCTGGCGGGTAACATAATTTGGTGGGGGGGGGGGGGGGCAGACCAGCGCTGGTGGGTCACATATGATTAGTTCCCCGATGTGGGGACAGCGCAGCAGCGCTGTAGCTGATAATTCATTCCCGAGGGGGAGGGGCCAAACCGCTATTGCGGTATGGGAAAAATTCATATCGTGCAGCCCAAAAATTTCGGTATTCGTTAAGAACCGGTATACCGGCCAGCCCTAGTTAAGTGGTCCATAGCTCCAAATTTTCTGCATGGAAATGGTTTTAAAAAAATGATATCAATGAGTTCAATGTATCATAATGTGCAGTTTCTAAAATCACTTTAGAGGTGGCTGCATGTAGCCTTAATGTCATCTTTTATCAACAGGATATAATATATGCTTGCAGGGACTCTGATCATCCTCACTTGCATGCTTTAGCCTCATTCACACTCTATGGGAGTGATGACTCCAGTTGAACGCAGTGTAAAGGCCATTGGATACTGTCCCTTCATCCTGCTAAAAACTATGACAGACAATGATACATGTTTCCTATAAAGTTACGTAGAGTAGTTGACTGACAGCGGTTGTTTTCACATATTCCTGTCCTGTCACAGTATGTAGTCTCTTGCGACAGTGGCTATTTAAATAAAATTTACAGCTGTTTTTTTTTTCTTTTTTGTTTGGTGCGTATCACATTTAGCTAATAATGTAGCCATAGTCATGCTCTACAGAAACTGCACTTGGTCTATTTACCTTCAGTTAATACAGACTGGTAATAAAAAAAATAAAAAATAAAAAATCTAAAGAGCAGGGGATCGGTATCCCGCAATGCAAGTAGTTTTTGGAGTTTATGTTTGCATGTTGAGACGTGAAAACCTGTACTTTTTCCTACGTTGATTGCTACTGGGAAATTGTTGTATAATATGCAACCATTTTAACAAATGTCTGTTTGTATAATACATGAACATACTACATCATCCAGAGCAAGAGCTGAAACATTAGCGGCTTTCTGCTTTGGCTTTTAATGGAGGGTCCCAGGTTGGGGAGCTCTATCCATAACATCCATATTCCCTAAAAGAGCATATGGAGATTGGTTGTCAAAAAGAGACATCCTCTTTCAATTTTCTTATGTTTTTTTGTTTTGTTTTTTTAAGCCTTTAGGGTAAGATCACACGTAGCACATCTGCAGTTGGTTTCTTGCAGCTTAAATTCAGTTTGTGATTATTCTGCTTTGGAATTCAGCAAGCGGATTAAGCTACTACCCATCCGCAAGTAGAATTTCAGCCGCAGGAAACCCTGCAGGATGCGCCACTTGTGTCCTTATCATAAAGGGGTATTCAAGCCCCAAGAAAAAAATAAAAACTGACTGAAACCATACTCAGCTGCTCTTATTCCCCATAGCTACCGGGCCCGAGGCTTCTGGTTCCAATTGTTGACCGATGGTTCCTGTGATGTGTTGACCCCACAGGAACTACCCACTGAGCCAGTGAGTGATTGAGGTAGGTAACTGCAGTAGCCATTGATTGGCTTATCAGGTAGTTTCTGTGGGGTTGATGCATCACAAGAAACACCAGTAAGCGGCCAAGATCAGCAGCCATTGGATCTGAAGCTGCGGGGGCTCAGGGCAGGTGAGTATTTTTTCTTAACTCTTACATCACTTCCTCATTAATTAATACACTTTCAAGTATTATTAGAAGCAGTTTTGCTTCTATTTCGAGATTTCTCCATGTCCTGCTGTGAGGATTCAGTTTTTACCTTGTGCAAGATTACCAAACAGAGTCTACTGCAGAAGCATAAGATTAGTCTATGGCCTGATGATGGAGCCTTTTTTTTACCTATTCGATAAATGATTTCTATGGGACAGTTGGCAGTATTACCAAGATTGTGTGCACAATTTAATGGGAAATGGTATTACATGATTTATTAAGTTTTTATACAGAAAATATATCATGTCCAGTCTCTCTGACCTTTTCAAAGTGAGATTTTTAAATGAATGCAAAAGTTAAAATGTTTCAAAGAAGTTCACTTTCAGCTTTTGTGATTATTCATCATTTGCATTCCAGCTCTTGTGTCTGCAGTGGAAAAGTAGAATTCTGTCTAATTTAGTTTAGCATTTCATCTGCGAACATTCCAGTACTACCCAGGCAGTAGATAGTGAGCCATCATCGAGCAGCATCTCGGTAATGTCACACTAATGGAATACATGCATTATTACATCTTCTGTTCTCCGCGCTGGAAGAGAATGTGTTATACTTGATAGGCAAAATAATGCACTAAGGAGAAACAGATTCAAATGATATTTATGCAGGAAGCCATATGTCCCTGATCCTGCATTGTGGGGGGAAATGGCAGATGGATACAAGGGAGAGAGAGAGCACGACAGAATCAATTTTGTAAAAAGCATACAGCCGAAAAAAAAAAAAAATCATCTGCATCAATTTACATCAACAGCATATGTCCAGATCTTGTTTGTTTTTTCCCAACATGTGGCTAGAGATCAGGATAAAATCTCCTCGGATATGGTATATTTATTTAGCTTACAGGAAAAAGCCAAGTAAATAAATAGTAGCTGTGCCTTTGGATACAGCCGTATCTGTTCTTTGTGTTCGGCGTGCCGATCTGCAATGTTTGACACTGTTGGGCTGATTCATCCTATTACCCACTAGGTATCTCAGCTGGATACGTTGACTTTGGAGGAGTTGGAACGGTTTTATCTTTGCTATAAAAAATGCAGGGGATCTCATAGACTGTGCTCGCTGCTTGATACTTCTATCATGCGCGAAAGCTTAGTGCTACTCTATGTGTATTCTCAAGTGCCTAAAACAGTCTCTGCTGGTCTGTAAAGGTACCGAGCATAATATGCTTAAAAGGTTTTGAATGGATTAATAAATTTATACCTTATTATCTGCATGTTTAACCATATCTAGCCTATTGTTTGTTGTATAATATGCACAGTAATTAAGAATAAAAAAAAATTCAGCCGATTGAGGGGGCTTTTGCGTGTGTATGAAAGCTGCAGCCTCTTCACAGTTCTGTAGTCTGGATAGTGCCTTTACCTAGCACAGTGGTCCCTCAACATACGATGGTAATCCGTTCCAAATGGACCATCGTTTGTTGAAACCATCATATGTTGAGGGATCCATGCAATGTAAAGTATAGGACAGTGATCTACAACCAACGGCTGTCCGGGCATGCTGGGAGTTGTAGTTTTGCAACATCTGGAGGTCCGCAGGTTGAAGACCACTGGTATTGGAGGTTATACTCACGTGTCCCCGCCGCTCCGGATTGTCACCACTCGTCACCGCTGCCCTGGATGTCGCCTTCCATTGCTGTCGCCGCATGCCCGGGGTGTCCCCGACTCTCAGGCAAGGCCTCTGCTTCCCCGGCATCCTCACTCTCCGTCGCCACCATCACGTCATTAAGCACGCTGCTCCTATTGGATGATGGGACATCGTGCGCAACGACGTGATGATGACGATGGAGAGCGCTGACGATGCAGGGGATCCTGAAGAGGACGTGCCGGAGCCCCGCGGACAGGTAAGTGATCGTCAGAGGACCACACGGGGCACCGTAAACGGCTATCCGGTGGCAGCTGAAGCAGTAAGCGCTGCCGGATAGCCGTTTATGCAATGGCCCCGACATACAAAAGCATCGTATGTTGATGCTGCCTTCAACATGCGATGGCCTCTGAGAGGCCATCGTATATTGAAATTATCGTATGTCTGGGCCATCGTAGGTCGGGGGGTCATTGTATTGCAGTTTGTCCCATTGTGAATAGGACAAACTGCAATATCAGGTACAGCTACTCACTGCTGAGCCTGGTAGGAAGTGAAGAGGTTACAGCATCATATAAGTGCAGTGACCTCTTTAATCAGCTGATAAGCAGGGATTTTCGAAGAACCCTCCACTGATGGTATATTGAAAAATCCCCTCCCCAATAAAAAAGTAAAACGTCAGTTTTTTCCTATTTTACCCCCAAAAAGTGTAAATTTTTTTTATAGACATATTTGGTATCGCGGCGTGCGTAAATGTCCGAACTATTAAAATAAAATGTTAATGATCCCGTACGGTGAACGGCGTGAACGAAAAAAAAAAAAGGCCAAAATTCCTACTTTTTAAATACATTTTATTAAAAAAAAAATATAAAAAATGTATTAAAAGTTTTTTATATGCAAATGTGGTATAAAAAAAAAGTACAGATCATGGCGCAAAAAATGAGCCCCCATACCGCCGCTTATATGGAAAAATAAAAAAGTTAGAGGTCATCAAAATAAAGGGATTATAAACATACTAATTTGGTTAAAAAGTTTGTGATTTTTTTTAAGCGCAACAATAATATAAAAGTATGTACCGTATATACTCGAGTATAAGCCGACCCGAGTATAAGCCGAGACCCCTAATTTCAACCCAAAATCCCAGGAAAAGTTATTGACTCGAGTATAAGCCTAGGGTGGGAAATACCTCATCCCCCCCTGTCATCATCCAGACCCGTCATTAACATCCTCATCATCCCCTTGTCATCATCCCACACATCCCCCCTTCATCATCCCCTTGTCATCATCCCACACATCCCCTTATCATCCCACACATCCCCCCTTCATCATCCCACACATCCCCTTATCATCCCACACATCCCCCCTTCATCATCCCCTTGTCATCATCCCACACATCCCCCCTTCATCATCCCCTTGTCATCATCCCACACATCCCCTTATCCCACACATCCCCCCTTCATCATCCCCTTGTCATCATCCCACACATCCCCTTATCCCACACATCCCCCCTTCATCATCCCCTTGTCATCATCCCACACATCCCCCCTTCATCATCCCCTTGTCATCATCCCACACATCCCCTTATCATCCCACACATCCCCCCTTCATCATCCCCTTGTCATCATCCCACACATCCCCTTATCATCCCACACATCCCCCCTTCATCATCCCCTTGTAATCATCCCACACCCCCCCCCTTCATCATCCCCACCCCCCTTCATCATCCCCCCCCCCCCCTTCATCATCCTCTTCTCATCATTCGCCCTCAGTGGTCTTCAACCTGCGGACCTCCAGAGGTTTCAAAACTACAACTCCCAGCAAGCCCGGGCAGCCATCGGCTGTCCGGGCTTGCTGGGAGTTGTAGTTTTGAAACCTCCGGAGGTCCGCAGGTTGAAGACCACTGCGGCCTTCAACATGCGGACCTCCAGAGGTTTCAAAACTACAACTCCCAGCAAGCCCGGGCAGCCATCGGCTGTCCGGGCTTGCTGGGAGTTGTAGTTTTGAAACCTCCGGAGGTCCGCAGGTTGAAGACCACTGCGGCCTTCAACATCATCCAGCCCCCCTCTCACCCCCTTTAGTTCTGAGTACTCACCTCCGCTCGGCGCTGGTCCGGTCCTGCAGGGCTGTCCGGTAAGGAGGTGGTCCGGTGAGGAGGTGGTCCGGGCTGCTATCTTCACCGGGGGCGCCTCTTCTCCGCGCTTCCGGCCCGGAATAGAGCCGTTGCCTTGACAACGACGCATCTGCGTCGTTGTCAAGGCAACGTGACTATTCTGAGGCCGGGCCCGAAGCGCTTAGAAGAGGCCTCCCCGGTGAAGATAGCAGCCCGGACCACCTCCTCACCGGACCACCTCCTTACCGGACAGCCCTGCAGGACCGGACCAGCGCCGAGCGGAGGTGAGTACTCAGAACTAAAGGGGGTGAGAGGGGGCTGGATGATGTTGAAGGCCGCAGTGGTCTTCAACCTGCGGACCTCCGGAGGTTTCAAAACTACAACTCCCAGCAAGCCCGGACAGCCGATGGCTGCCCTGGCTTGCTGGGAGTTGTAGTTTTGAAACCTCTGGAAGTCCGCAGGTTGAAGACCACTGCGGGTGGGGGAGTTCACTCGAGTATAAGCCGAGGGGGGTGTTTTCAGCACGAAAAATCGTGCTGAAAAACTCGGCTTATACTCGAGTATATACGGTAATAATGGGTATCATTTTAATCGTATTGACCCTCAGAATAAAGAACACATGTCATTTTTACCATAAATTGTACAGGTGAAAACGAAACCTTCCAAAATTAGCAAAATTGCGTTTTTCGTTTTAATTTCCCCACAAAAATAGTGTTTATTGGTTGCGCCATACATTTTATGATATAATGAGTGATGTCATTACAAAGGATAACTGGTCGCGCAAAAAACAAGCCCTCATACTAGTCTGTGGATGAAAATATAAAAGAGTTATGATTTTTAGAAGGCGAGGATGAAAAAATGAAAACGTAAAAATTAAATTGTCTGAGTCCTTAAGGCCAAAATGGGCTGACTCCTTAAGGGGTTAAGTACCTCACTGCCGCAGATGCCCTGATCTTTATTGATCACGGCATCTAAGGGGTTAATGGCAGACTTCAGCGTGATCGCTGATGTCCACCATTACCTGCGGGTCCGCGGCTGCTGACAGCCACCGGGACCCGCTGTGAATGAAGTGAGTGCAGATCCTGTGCTCGCGTTACAGCCGTGCCGTAAATGCTGTGCGCAATGTAACGCTATGCAGCACCATACATTTAAGGCGCATGTCCTTCAGGGATTAAAGTGTCAAAATTTAGACCTTCTGTGTTTATCTTAAAGGGGTACTCCACTGGAAAACATTGATTGATTTTTTTTTTTAAATCAACTGGTGCCAGAAAGTTAAAGAGATTTGTAAATTACTTCTATTAAAAAATCCTAATCCTTTCAGTACTTATGAGCTGCTGTTATGATCCACAGAAAGTTTTTTTTTTTAGAATGTTCTTTCTGCCTGACTACAGTGCTCTCTGCTGACATCTCTGTCCTTTTTAGGAAGGGTCCTGAGTAGGAGCAAATCCCAATAGCAAACCTCTCCTGACAGAGGTGTCAGCAGAGAGCACTGTGGTCAGGCAAAAAGGAAATTCAAAAAGAACAGCAGCTGATAAGTACTGGAAAGATTAAGATTTTTAAATAGAAGTAATTTACAAATCTGTTTAACTTTCTGGCACCAGTTGATTTAAAAAATGTTTTCCAGTGGAGTACCCCTTTAAGTGGTTATCCACCATGAGATGATTTTATTACATACCTGCCAGACAGTAATGGACATGCTTAGGAAGGACCATCGCTTGTTTTGGGGCTAAATGGCTATGTTGTGAGATTACCATAATGCTGATCTTTTTGTGAACTGGCTATTTCTTGTTGGAGTTTGTTCCCTTAAACTACAAATCCCATAATCCCTTGTTTGTACGTGTGAGGTCACTTTTCTCCCTCGCACACATCACCCATTGAAACACACACCTGTAATCCCATCAATGCAGTAGACCAGTGTTTTCTGACCAGGGTGCCTCCAACTGTTGCAAAAACAGAATGATCTTCCTCCCACCCAGCGGTCACTCCACCCATTGAAGCAAAGACAGGCATAGTCAAATAACAAAAAAATCCCAGAATAGCCCTTTAAGACTATGGTTGCATGGTAACCTTTCATACAGCATTGCATATTCGTTAAGTGACCTTCTATAAGAATTAAAAGGTTTTAATCCCATGAAAGCGCATTGTCTTTAAGGGTAAATCCATAAATAGTGAAATAGCGGTGGCAAACAGCTACGGTGTGTATGTCCTGGCTCTTATTACAACTTAACACCTTTTTAGTTTAGAATTTTATTTATATATTTTATTTATAAGAATCCTATAGTTATGGATTTTAGACCTGGATTAAAAAAAAAAAAAAAAAATCACAGGCTTTGTCTGGAACTGCAGATTATTAATGAGCTGCAATACCTGGCGCAAACCATGGAAATCTATGGTGCTGTTCCAGAAAACCTTTTTTGTCAACCTGGACGTGGGTTTATTCCAATGTATTGTAAAAGCAAAGTACAGACTGCTGTGTAAAATAACAAACTATAGCATACTCACCCCACATGGTCTAGCACAGTGGTTTAGGGAGAGCACATCATCAGGAGAAATAAACAGTGGGAACGAAGCACTCCGGAGCACTAGTGCTGGTCAGGGCAACATGAGTGTCTCATCACTTGCTGTTTTACACACAGGGCAGTACATTGTTGTTGTTTTTGTGTTTTTTTTTTTTTTTTTAAATCTGAATACCCTGTTAAGACATTAATAAAATCATTTTAATTAAAGATATTTTGTGAAATAGAAACAAGATGAAGATGTTGGTCTCCTGGTTCTTGAGAATATATAGTTACATTATTCAAGTGACATTTTTATGTGCACCAGCAGATGGAACTATGATAATTAATGATCTTTTCTCTGAGCAGGGTCCTAGTCTAGAGTAATACTGGTTTGGATGATTTAGTCTGTGTATGAAAAAAATCACTGGAGAGCTCTAGATGAATTCATGAAATGTTTGTGTACATGCCCTTTTGGTTCTTCTAGGATCAATGACTCCTCCGTACCAATCTGACCTCACCTGAGGGATATGCACATGCTATGGTTTCTCTACATTTCTTCTGCTGTCAGGTTATAAAAGATCTCATTCTTGTCTGAGACCGGTCTTAGTTACAGTAAATTGCCAGTTTTAAAGGTGGCATCTTGTTGTCCTCACTTCTCCTTGTGGATTATGCTGGGAGGGTCACCAGCTACATGTATAGGTCACTTCAGGTGCAACCAAAAAACTGGCCTATTTTGTAAGCTACAGGGGCATATTAATTAATGCATTTGTTCCAGCTGAAAAGAGAGGGAATTCAGAACGACTGCTGTATATATTTTTTTGGTTTGTAAATTCTACACACAACATCTTTCTTATTTTCACAAGATATATATGATCAGTAACTGAATTATAAGTTACTAGGAATCACTAGATGGTATTAAACTATTAAAGAAGGACAAAACATAGAAAATGTAAGAAAAAAAGAAAAAACAACTCCAACAGTTTTTCCCTTAGTCTGCTCCATTCCTATTATACTACTTTGTCCATTTAAAAAGGGTTATCCACTGGTACTTGGCACACCAGTTTTATACAGGTACATCCTGTGTCCCGTCCCTGCTATGATGCAAGCGCAATAGCTCCTCTTGCCCGCTCCCGGACTGGCTCCTGCGATTTTTCTCCTCTGGTGTGCCTTCTGGCCAGGCATACCACAGTGGTTGATTGGTGCCATTATGCAATGACTAAACCTTGGGTAGCCCACAAGCAGTCCTTCACCCTCTTTCCTCTTCATTGCCTTCCTTGGTGTGCCCATTCAGGGATTCCCGCCTTATGCTCTCATCCTTCTATTGGTCCGACCCTATCAGCATTCTCAAATCCTCTCACACACACTTCCATCATTTCCTTCCTGAGTTCACTTATGGTCCCGGTATTAGGTAATCCTGCCTTCCCTCCTGGTGTGGAAGTTCTGGTGTTTCATTTTTGGACACATGCTGGTCGTTCTCAGGTAGCTACCTTTTGTTCTCCGCAGGGATTGTTGACACATTCAGACCTTTTTTACGGTGATGTCGAATCCGATCGCCTTGGATTCATGGAGGTCCGTTCAACTTTGAAATTTACTTCCCTCTCTCCACCCTCTTAATTTGCTACTGAGATGACACCATTGGAATCTTTCCATGCTACTACTGGTTCACTGCCTCATGTTCTCTCCCTAATTTTCTCAATGCGGATTTGTCCCCCCCCCCCTCTTTATGGGTACCTTTTTTCTTTTTCTCTCCTTGTCTCTTTCCATGTCTCCCTTGTCCTATCTCTCTCAGCCCCTTTTTATTTAGTTATTTCCGTCTGTTTGTTTTTTCGTTGTTTGAATTTGAATATTCATTGTCGCGTGAGCACTCAGTCGGTGCAGCACTCACATGACCCGCGACAATGAATATTCATATTGAACCGGAGGGCCCGCCTCCAGCGCGCAATTCACTGAAGATGGATGCCGATCTTTAGAGGGACAGATCTCCGGAGTGCAGGTTTGTATTTAACCCATTAACCCCTTATCCGTCTCCAGTGTATTGAGCTTAGTGTGGTGAACAGATGACCGTTTTCCTTTAAGAAATGTTAACATTGGTGATTTTTGGTCACATCACATCCCAGAAAAAAGGAATAAAAAGTTATCAAAAAGTCACATATATGCAACCTTCTACCAAAGAAAACTACCGATCACAGTTCAAAAAATTAGCCCTGATACAGCCCTGTATGTTGAAAAATAAGAAAATTTAGGGGGTCAGAGTAGGGCAATATTAAACTTTTATGATTTTTTTTTTTAAAATAGAACAATAATAGAAATTGTGTAAAGATTTTAATTGTAATGATTCACAGAATAAAACATTTTTAAGTTTTATCGTAAAATAGACAAAGTTACTGTAAATAAACTAATTATACATTCCCCAAATAGTGCCATTTGGCTACATCAATGTGAAAATAAATAACGTTAGAACTCTTGAAATGCTCCGATAAGTACAAAAGAAAAAATAGCTGGACCCTGAAGGTCTAAAAATGAACAGGTAATATTTGCCTATACCTTTAAGGTAGGCCTCTAAGTCAAGCGTATGACAGTGAATGCCCTCTCAGAAGTGGCACTTCAAACAGGCAAATGCCTTTTTTCTTCCCTAATGACTGATCCGATAAAGCCGTTATTACCAGATGCTAGTTCGCTCACAACTGCCTCAACTACTGATACAGAAGATAACCCTTAGAAGATAACCCTTAGTGGGGGACATTTATCAAAACCTTTTCAGAGGAAATGTTGCTAAATTGCCCATAGCAACCAATCAGATTGCTTCTTTCATTTTTCAGAGGCCTTTTCAAAAATGAAAGCAGTAATCTGATTTTTGTATTTCTGCTTTGGGCAACTCTGCAACTTTTTCTCTGGACAAGTTTTCATAAATCTTCCCCACTGATCCTGTAGTTAATTACCTTAGATGCCACAGAAAAAGGTAGAACAAAAAAAAGTTTTATTGTGCGCAATAACATTTAATAAAAAAATCTCCCCACAATGTCATGTTGTAAATAAATCAGATTTGCAGTTTATTCCCACTACTAATGAGTCAAAACAATTCTTCGTACAGCTGTGTTCACCGAACAATAAGAGTTTTAGCTCTCTAAATATGGCAAAGCAAAAATGACTTTTCCGTAAAATGTATTGAAATTATGTAGAACTATTAAAGGGGTACTCTGGTGGAAAACATATACCGATAAATACTCGAGTATAAGCCGAGTTTTTCAGCACTATTTTTCCTGCTGAAAACATCCTCCTCGGTCTTATACTTGAGTGAAGAAAAAAAATCGCAGGCATACGGGTGGGGGTGGCGAGGGGGATGGGCCAGGCCGTCCATCTCACCCAACTACGCTGCAGGGACCATCCGAATTCCAGCGGGGAGGGTGAGCCAGTCTGAGCCATCCATCTTGACTGGAAGGCCCTCTTCACCGCTGGACTAGTAACGCTGCATTGACGCAGCCGCACAGGGACGTCCGTGCGCAGCATCATCAATGCAGCGGCACTAGTATGGGGCTGGCCCGGAGCGGAGAAGAGGGCCTCCCGGTCAAGATGGACAGCACGGACCGACTCAACTCTCCCCTTGGAATGCAGACGGTCCCCGCAGCTTAGATGGGCGACGATGGATGGCTGCTAGGGAAGGACCAACAGAGCTACAACTAGGGAAGTGAGTAGAGAACAAGAGAGGGGGTTATGTATGATGATGAAGGGCTAGATGATGACGGGGGATGAGATTACATATCTGTTTAACTTTCTGAGACCAGTTGATGTTTTAATTGTTTTCCACCGGATTACATCTTTAAAGTGTGACTGTCAGATCCCACAAAAAAAAAAAAAAAGAAAATTAATATGTAACTCAGTACCTTATTGTGACCATTAAATTTTTATGCCTCTCTCACCTATATTTATTTTAATAATATCTCTTCTTTAGCTCACAGTGTTAGAAATCCTCTCAGAGGAAAGGGTTGTGTGCCTCCCTTGTGGTGGTGGGAGGTTATTGGTGTGTCTGCTCATGCAGCATTTTCCATGAGTCATCTATTGTCCGTGATTCATGGACAAGCCTAATGCTGCTGCAGGACTGGTTAGTGTTCCAGTGGGTATGGGGACCCCTAGTGGTGGGATTTTCAAGAGCTGTTATGGTTGTTTTAACTTTTTAAATATTTAATAAAAATATCAAAAATGGTCTTTATTGTCATCAATAACAACATATAAAAAGTTTTTGGTCTGGCAGTGACCATTTAACAAAAACCCTATACTGTACATATATAGTATTGCCACACTCTTACCTTACTCGCCCATAGAATAACATAAAAAAAAGTTATAGTTCTGTAAATGTGAAGATGTGATTTAAAAATAAATTGGCCTAAACAGGCTATTTTGTTAAATGGGTTATTTCTGCAAAGTCCACTTGAAAGGAGAGACTGAGGAGCGATCTGGACAGTCACTGCTCCCGACTTTTCATAGTATAGAGCTGGAGACAGGAAGGTAAGAAGGCACAGCAGGACACTGTCTCCCCAATTAAATTTCGAGAGCACGGACCACTGCAGCAGAAAATTACAAACTATTAAAGGGGATTTGGAAAATAATAGTGCAGATTTCTGCACCATATTTTTTCATTTTAATTAAGGGTACCTTAAGTGAGCAGTTATGTATACTGTATGCTTTGCAACACACTATAGTGCAGGTGCAGGCAGTCTGGAGGGTCAATAGTCTGTATTCCTGTACATACCCACAAGTCTATTCCAAGTTAGTGGTACATTTTCAGACCCTTTTAAAGTCAATGCTTTTCAAATGTCATGGGGATTTCATGCACATGCATCCGCTGCATGAAATCTACTGCTAATTTGCAGTATGTCTTTAGGGTGCGTTCACACGCTATTATTAGCAGCGGCTTTCACGCTGTGGGAAACCTGCTGCGAGTTAAACTACCATTGATTTGAATGGGTCCAGAGACAGTCCGCAATAGTCTCAGACCCATTTAAATAAAAGGTAGCGTAATTTGCAGAGGGTTTCCCGCAGCAGGAAACTCGCTGCTAGCTACTAGCGTGTAAACGCACCCTCAACCCCCTTTAAATCCATGACAGCTAGTAACACTTTGAATGCCACTGTCAAGTTGACAGCAGCATTTAAATGCATGCTAGAGGTATTCTTGGTGGTGCAGTAGGTCGGATTTCCTGCGTTATTGCAGCCAGGAAATCTGTTGTACTGGCAGCCAGAGGACTTACCTTAGCCTCCATGGCTGCCGATGTTCACCTTTTGATAGTCTGTCTGTAGCAGGCTCTACCAGTAGAGCGCACATTTTATGAATCAGTGCATACAGTGCATTTTATGAATCAGTGGCTCATACAGGTCCCCTTTGGGATCTAATGACGTGTAAATACATTTAAAAAAATTGTGTTAAAAGGGTAATCCAGGAATAGAAAAACAGAGCTAATTTCTTGCAAAAAACAGCACCACCTCTGTCCCCAGGTTGTGTGTTTTATTACAGCTTGGCTCCATTTAATTCAATAGAACTGAGCTGCAGAACCACATACAACCTGAGGACAGACGTGACCCTGTTTTTGGAAGAAATCAGCTCTGTTTTTTTTTTTCCTGGATAACCCCTTTAACCCCTATATAAATTAAATGGGCACTGTCAGATACAAATACTTTTTATATGTTGTACATCTTGGCAAAACATTAACATTTCTAATACTTCATAAAAAATCTTTTATGGAAATCATGGCTTATAAAATCATGGTTTTGCCCAAGCTAAAGCACAGGCATGGACAAAGTCCAGTAAGTTAGGGTGGGCTAGCACTCCTCTGTGCTCTCTCCTGTCTGATAGTACTCCTCTGTGCTCTCTCCTGTCTGATAGTACTCCTCTGTGCTCTCTCCTGTCTGATATGACTCCTCTGTGCTCTCTCCTGTCTGATAGTACTCCTCTGTGATCTCTCCTGTCTGATAGTACTCCTCTGTGCTCTCTACTGTCTGATAGGACTCCTCTGTGCTCTCTCCTGTCTGATGGCACTCCTCTGTGCTCTCTCCTGTCTGATGGCACTCGTCTGTTCACTCTCCTGTTTGATGGTACTACTCTGCTCTCTCCTGTCTGATGGTACTACTCTGCTCTCTCCTGTCTGATGGTACTCCTCTGTGCTCTCTCCTTTCTGATAGCACTCCTCTCTGCTCTCTCCTATCCTATCAGACAGGAGAGAGCACAGAGGAGTGCTATCAGACAGGTGAGAGCACAGAGGAGTGCCATCAGACAGGAGAGAGCACAGAGGAGTGCCATCAGACAGGAGAGAGCACAGAGGAGTGCCATCAGACAGGAGAGAGCACAGAGGAGTGCCATCAGACAGGAGAGAGCACAGAGGAGTACCATCAGACAGGAGAGAGCACAGAAGGGTACCGTCAGACAGGAGAGAGCACAGAAGTGTACCATCAGACAGGAGAGAGCACAGAGGAGTACCATCAGACAGGAGAGAGCACAGAGGAGTACCATCAGACAGGAGAGAGCACAGAAGGGTACCATCAGACAGGAGAGAGCACAGAGGAGTCCTATCAGACAGGAGAGAGCACAGAGGAGTGCCATCAGACAGGAGAGAGCACAGAGGAGTACCATCAGACAGGAGAGAGCACAGAGGAGTCCTATCAGACAGGAGAGAGCACAGAGGAGTGCCATCAGACAGGAGAGAGCACAGAGGAGTCCTATCGAACAGGAGAGAGCACAGAGGAGTGCCATCAGACAGGAGAGAGCACAGAGGAGTGCCATCAGACAGGAGAGAGCACAGAAGAGTCCCATCAGACAGGAGAGAGCACAGAGGAGTACCATCAGACTGGAGAGAGCACAGAAGGGTACCATCAGACAGGAGAGAGCACAGAAGTGTACCATCAGACAGGAGAGAGCACAGAGGAGTACCATCAGACAGGAGAGAGCACAGAGGAGTCCTATCAGACAGGAGAGAGCACAGAGGAGTCCTATCGAACAGGAGAGAGCACAGAGGAGTGCCATCAGACAGGAGAGAGCACAGAGGAGTGCCATCAGACAGGAGAGAGCACAGAGGAGTGCCATCAGACAGGAGAGAGCACAGAGGAGTGCCATCAGACAGGAGAGAGCACAGAGGAGTGCCATCAGACAGGAGAGAGCACAGAGGAGTGCCATCAGACAGGAGAGAGCACAGAAGAGTCCCATCAGACAGGAGAGAGCACAGAGGAGTCCCATCAGACAGGAGAGAGCACAGAAGGGTACCATCAGACAGGAGAGAGCACAGAGGAGTACCATCAGACAGGAGAGAGCACAGAGGAGTACCATCAGACAGGAGAGAGCACAGAAGGGTACCATCAGACAGGATAGAGCACAGAGGAGTCCTATCGAACAGGAGAGAGCACAGAGGAGTACCATCAGACAGGAGAGAGCACAGAGGAGTGCTATCAGACAGGAGAGAGCACAGAGGAGTGCTAGCCCACCATCATCTTCCCATATTTCAAATAAAAATGTGTAAACCCAAAAAAAACAATACATAGAGATATTTGGTACTGCCATATGAGGAATTGTGCAAACGAATTAACTATAGCATTAACAGATATAGCGTTAGCAGAACCGCACGGGTAATGACGTAAATGTAAAAAAAAGAAAAATAAATTACAAATGCCAGAATTTCAGTTTACTTATTTTTTTTTTTTTTATCACATCCCAGAAAAATGGAATAAAAGGCGGCCAAAAAGTCTGATCAACACCAAAATGGTAAAATGGTACAGAAAAAAATATATACAGGGGTCAGAAAATGACAATTTAAAAAAAATCTAAAATTTAGAACTTTTTTTTTAAAGTAGTAAAATATAACAAATTATACAAATTGGATTTTGCTGTTTTTGCACTGATCTAAATAATCAAAATAGCATGTCAGTTTGACAGCATGCTAAATGGCATAAAAAATAAGCTCCCCCCCCCCCCCCAATTTGGCACAATTGCCTTTTTTATCAGTTTTACAGGGAAAAAAAATTATAATTATATATCATTTTTTTTTTGTTTCATAGAATGTTAGGGAAAATGAAGGAAGTCATTAAAAAGTAAAATTGGTCCTGCAAATAACAAGCCCTCTAATGGGTTTTTAAATGAAAAAGTTAGTTATGGCTATTAAATATAGAAAAAAAACAAGATGTCCAGGGGCAGAGTACCTCTTTAAGGGCTTAATCTATTCTTAGTGGAGATTTCTGATGAGGTATTATTGTCAGTGATTATTTGAAATATAAACATTTTTGCTCACTTCTATTGCTGTATCATTGAACAAAGAATTGTCATTGATCCTATAAAGTTGTTTTGACTCTTAGTACCTTATGATAACCATCATAAAAATCCTTCTGATCCACCTATGTTGATCCAGAAGAAGGCAAAAAAACTAAACAAAAAAAAACCCCTTATGAGGCGGATAACAATCACCCCATACTAGGGGGTGGGGAATCCTTCCTGATTCCAGTTATGGCATCAGGATAAATCCCTGGATCAACGTTCTGTCCCCATGAATCTATTATCTATAACCTGTAATGTTATTACTCTCCAGAAACACGTCAGGGCCGCCTTTTTTTATTTTTTTTATATTGTGTTTTACCATGACCTCTTCCTCTGGCAGAAAGTTCCATATTCTCACTGCTCTTACAGTAAAAAAAAAAAAAAAAAAACCCTTACCCTTAGATTTATGCTGTGGATTTTAGCTAACATGCTGCAGATTTGTCTTTAGATATGGATGTATATCAGCCCCATTCCTTGGAGCTATTTGTCGTCCAGGTTGTCTCATGCAGTTACTGTGCAGAATCCATGTGAGCATGTGACCTTTCCATGATGAGGATTTAGAAATCCTTTTTGGAGTATCTGTGCTTTGTAGTGCGATTTCCTGTTGAAAACATTGGGATGCAATTTTCACACAGATTCCACTTGTATTGTGTGTCCGTGTTGGAACCTATGCAGCTATGCTAATACACAAGGAATTGTCAGTAACATCAGGGTATGTTAAGAGCCTAAAGGTTCATTTGATTTTTAGAACCCAGAGGCTTAAAAGAAGTCAATTTTTATCCCCCTTGTTTCTCAGCAGAAACACAGCAGTTTAACAGCCTTTTTGCTGTACACAACCAATTCCAGTTCCACAAAGGTAATGCGGTACACATACTATGTCCTTTCCAAATCTAATCATTGTTCTGTGTCCAATTCTATTACAGCTTTCATGAAAAGATTATGTTCCATCCTCATCTTGACACAATAAAAGGCAATGTATTATTTAGGCCCCTAGACTCTGACCGCCCATTACAGGCCTTTAATTCCTGCATTACAATACCTAGCCATAAAACCCATGTGCTTAGAGGCTCTCACTTTGTTTGTTTTGTACAGTAGTCCCCTGGCAGCTGTTGTAGGTTTAATATTCTGAAGGCTAATCATTCTCAGCATTAGGCCTGGCTGTTTGGGACCATGCAGGAATTTCAGAATAAGCTTGCCATAGTAGAACAGAGGTAATCGGTGATCAGCATCTCCCTACTGAGAGGTTAGAGAGCAAGCCTGCTGCAGTAATACATTGTTTTCTGTTACCCATACGACAACATAGGGAAAAGCTAAACCATCGTATCAACGTCATTCCAGAATAATTTATTTTGTAAAGCAGGTGTCCCACAGTGTTGCATGTAACACAATGACATACAAAGGGCATTGCTTCCCTCTTGTCAGATTTTAGCTCCCTGGGGTCATTGCTATCAGAGAGGTTTACTAAAGAACAAGTTCGATTTTCTTGTGGAGATAAGCATCTGAGAGCATAAAATGGCCCTTTTCCCCGCATGCTTAGTTTTGACCAAACTGTTCAATTGGTTCTTGTTTTTTTTTGTAGTGGTTTTAAATGTTCGTATATAAATAATATATATATATATATATATTGGATAAATGCAGCACACCAAGAGGATTAAATAAAAAATTGTAGTTTATTCCATGATGTAAACACCACATATGAGTAGCCTCTCGATATCCTTTCCAAGTTTCGAGTTTTGGACATATATATATATATATATATATATATATATATATATATACCGTAGTTAGCGTTAGGGCTGCATGATATGGGGAAAATGTGCGACTGCAATTTTGGGATTAAATATTGCGATTTCGATATGCGATGCAATATAATAAAAAAAAAAAATTGTGAAATCCCCCCATTTCATGTCCAATCGCCTCCATTTTACATCTACCCACCCATTTTATGCCCACCGCCTATTTCACATTCTCCCCCCCCCCCCCCCTCACATTCTCCCTCCTGTCACATTCTCCTCCACATCACATTCTCCTCTTACATGTGTAGCATTCCAAACTTACCCACAACCACCTAGAGAAGAGAGAGTGGAGTGAAAAAAAAAAAAAAAAAAGAGGAAAGCATATCTAGTTATGCCAGTTTAACCCCTTAAAGGACAACTGTAGTGGAACACTTTTATATATGCCCGTGCCTCAAAAATAAACGTATACATACCTTCCTACGAGCCCCCGTTGGTCTGGCACAGGCCTCACGGTCCGGCAGTGCTGACGTCATTCCACTTCCTGGGGACGGGGACGCCGCAGAGTTGTCGACGCATCACCGGCCATAGCGATGTCCCGCCCCGGCCTGTGATAGGCTGAGCTCACTGTCATGTAAGAATCCGGCCAGAGCTCCTTACGTGACAGTGGACTCAGCCTATCACCGACCGGGGCGGGACATCGCTACGGCCGGTGATACGCCGATGGCTCTGCGGTGTCCCCGTCCCCAGGAAGTGGAATGAGGTCAGCACTGCCGGACCGTGAGGCCTGTGCTGGACCAACGGGGGCTCGTAGGAAGCTATGTATGTTTATTTTGTTTATTTTTGAGACCCGGGCACGGGCATATATAAAAGTGTTCCACTACAGTTGTCCTTTAAGGGGTTAAACTGGCATAACTAGATATGCTTTCCTCTTTTTTTTTTATTGACTCCACTCTATCTTCTCTAGGTGGCTGTGGGTAGGTTTGCAATGCTACACATGTAAGACATGCGAGTATCATAACATTTTATATACTGCCATACATGTACGCTAACTAGGGCTGCACGATATATCGCAAAAACAATCGAATCACGATTTTTGCTTTTTGCGATATGGCGATACGGCCCCCCGGGAAAACATGCGATTATCTGCTCGGGCTGGCTCCCGTGGCGGGGGCCGGCCAGAGCAGGTAAAAACTAATTTAAATACTAAAAGTCAGTGTTTCCCAACCAGGGGGCCTCCAGTTGTTGCAAAACTGCAACTCTTAGCATGCCTGGACCGGCAAAGGCTGTCCGGGCATGCTGGGAGTAGTAGTTTCACAACAGGTGGAGGCACCCTGCTAGAAAAACACTGAGCTAAGGGCGCAGGGAGAAAAATAAAAAAACCTTATGCTCACATTTCCCGGCCCCTGCAGATTTGTCTCCGTGAGCTACGGAGTTTCCTCTCTTCTTAATACAGTAGGACCTTTCCCTTTTCAGCCAATCACTGGCCGCAGTGGTGTCACGTGTCAAGCCAGTGATTGGCTGATGGGGAAGGTCTTGTACTGCAGCAATACACTAGGTTTCCCCGGTCCCGCCTAAGATTTGAAATCCGCCCGGGAAACCCAGTGTATTGCTGCAGTACAAGAATACAAGAATGTGACAGGAGGGGAGGGGGGGGGGAATGTTACAGAGAGGGATGTGACAAGGGGGGGGGAATGTGACAAGGGGGAAATGGGACAAGGGGGGGATGTGACAAGGGCGGGAAATGTGACAAGGTGGGGGAGAATGTGACAAGGGGGAGGAGAATGTGACAAGGGGGGGGGGGGGGGGGGGAATGTGACAAAGTGTTCCACTACAGTTGTCCATTAAGGATGCTGCCCAATTTGGCTTTTTTAGGAGACATACCTTATTTACCATTTTGAGGGCATGTTTATTGCATGAACAAATGTACTTTGTAATGACACCTTTCATTTTACCATGAAGCGTACATAATATTTTTTACATGTTTTCCATAAAAAATATTACCTGTGGTAGGTGAAATTCAATACCCCCTCACAATTTAGCAACTTTTTTAGGTGTTTGTTTTTACTTAGTGCACTTTACAATATAAATGACATATTATCTTTACTCTTTGGGTCAATAAGATTAAAAAGTACCTGTCATCAACAAAAAATTTTAATATGTTGTTCATAATCATTAATGAAGAGATATTGACTGAAATGATGTATCACTTTCCCCGATTGATAGTCCTGTACCACAGTTATAGCACCCATTACTAATATTCTATTGCCATCCTTTGCGCATTGGCCTTTCTGCTATTCTTTTTTTTTTTTTTAAACTGTAATGTTTATTAAAGGTTTTTCAGAAACGTAAAGTCAAAGACAAAAAAAATAACAAAAAAAATAGTGTCACAAAGACCGCTATCCAACACAACCTGGAAAATACAATAAAAGCACAGTGGTCGTGGCCCAGTAGTAATCTGTACAATACAATGAGAGAACAAGAATAATGTAAGGCCAAGGTAGGACCGTAAAGGTTTAAAGATCATGGAAGGCCTCCAGTGCCAAAATAAAAGACCCCTAGGACCACCGTAGTAGTCAAAAAACAGCCTGGGCCAACATAACTCCATGCAACATCAATATCAGGCATAAAGGTTGCAAGAACCACAACAAAAAGAGGGGGGAGGGGAGACAAACGGTAGACATACAGGGACAACATGCAACACCCACCTAGGGTAGGGCAAAGAGTGAGAGAAAAAAGAAGAGAAAGGGGGAGGAAAGGAAAAGGAGGAGAGAAGAAGTCAAGGCGGTTGACGATCAGTAAAGCGATCTCAGGGCTCCCAGACTGAGAGGAATAGGGGAATAGAATTATTGAGGGAAGCTGTCAGGAATTCCAGAGAACGGATTTCACGTATACGGGTGAGTAGTAGGGGGAATTCAGCAAGAGGGGAAGCAGACCCGTCCCTGTGAGATTGGCTGGAGGAGCTAAGCCTGGAGTCCCAAGCCGAGAAGCCAGGGGAGGGGGAGGCCAAACAGTGGGCACCAGCTGTCTTCAGCAGGGGGCTCTCCGGAGGAGCTGGCAGACCCCTCACCAGGGAGGCCCAAGACGGGGCGTCTGGACCCTAAGCAGAGGAGGAGAGGGAGGCAACAACAGGAGTAAGCAGCAGTGCAGGGCTGCGGGAGGTAGCAGGGGCAGCCCGAGAGTCAGAGCAGTCACTCACCGCCGGTCCTTCTCGAAGGGCAGCAGCAGACGGAGGCATCGAGAGCTGCGCCACAGCACCACGTTGGAACGGCCGGTCCGGGTCCCCAGAGGCAGCGGAGACAGGTAGCACCTGAGGCAAGGAGGTCCCCAGAGTCCCCGCAGATGGTAAAGGAGAGGCAGGAGGAACCCCCTGTAGTTGCACTGCACGGCCGCCGGAACGGGAGCGCAGGCCTTGCGCTTGCCCCGTAATGGTGGAGGAGGAAGGAGGTGCCTGGACTGGAGGCAGCTGCAGGACGCTCGCTTTGTGCAGGACGCTCTGTGAGTTGTGGGGTTAAGCCGGGAGGGAGCGGGAGATGTCTTGGAACGTCGGGAGGTCCGTCCCATGGAGTAGCGGGGTTACCACAGGGTTTATCAGCTAGTTAAGCGGCCAGCAGAGCGGGAGCCTTGTTAATGTGTGGCCATACTCGGTCAGTGCCAAGCCACGCCCCCGACCTTTCTGCTATTCTAGCAGCGCACATGCGCCGCTACTTCGCTACACCCGACTTGTAGCGAGGGAGCAACGCCTGCGCTCTGCTAGAATAGCAGCATGGTCATGTGGACATAGACTTTTAAATCATTACAATGTGAGAATGAAACTGTATGCATATTCAAGTGGTGGATGGGCTTATCTAAGCAAGGGGGGATGGGAAGAGGGAGCAGGGAGGCTCAAAAATTTGTTTCCTGCCTCCATTGCGCAAAACATGCCATTAGCATATTAGCCTTAGGGGCTACAGCTGGCACATTACCACCGATTGGGGTAAGTGACACATAATTTTAATCCTGTTCACCCACACTATAACACTGTGTTTTCGATTTAGTGTTTGTGAACCATCTGTCTTTTTCCCTCTAATAAGAGCCCTGTACAGAATTTTTGACATTATAGTAGATCATGTGAAAGACCATGGGGGAGATTTATCAAAGGATTTAGACTGGTTTTTCCCATCTAAATTTGTTGGACAGAAAGTCGCAATCTAACTATATGCGACTTTTTTGCGACTTTTGCTTTAGAGGATTCTTAGAACATGATGCATTCTAGTCTATTTTAGATGGAAAAATGCATTGGTGCTGAATTTATCAAAAGCGACTTTTCGGCGACAAGTCGCATCGGCTGAAAGTACGCTGAAATATCAGACCATGCTGGAGCTGGTTTACATACAGTCTAAAGCATAGATCCCGAAGTCTGTGCGCAGAATTTATCATGAGCCGTGCGACTTTTGATAAATTAGGCGCACAATAGACTGGCCTAACCCTCTGTAGTTTGGTCTATATTGATGCGGGAAATAGAAAGCTTTGATAAATCTCCCCTATCTGGCAGTTGCAGAAAGTTTTCAATTATTACAATTTTCATGCACAGGTAAGCATTAGTAGTTTAACTTTCTATTAATCCAGTTATTCTTCTCTCTTTACTGACCATCTGGCAGATTCTAAAAGTTTTCAAAACATTATTTGTTTCATAGATTGAAATGATAATTTTGAAATGTTTGATTCTATTGATGTTTTCTGTTCTGTAGCATTCTCCTTTTTAGTTTCTCAGCATCCTTCAGAGTATTTGGAGGCACTTCAGAAGTTTAAAAGGAAAGATAGAACTTTACTTCTAGCATTGTAACATGGGGAGATGAATGAGGTGGTAATTTCAAAAGAAAAAAACATTTTCTTTACTACTAAACTGACTAAAAAAAAAATGTAAATACTGTTTTTGTTGGAATTTAGATTTTCTTTATACTAGCTTGGTTGGTTGCTCAGTCTTTTCCTGTTAACAAATAAGACTTATAGATTGTAAGGGGAAAAAAATACATAGTTCTTTGGCAACAGGCTGGGAAATAGCCATTACTTTATGTTTCTGATGATATTTTTAATTTGTCAGCCTACATTTACAGATTATCCAATAGTACATTTAGTTTTTACTGCCACATAACAATTTATCAATTTATTAAGGAATATGGAAAATCTTGATTACAACTATTATGAGAGCTTCAACATTGGCCATATGACAGAATGTAAAAAATACTTGGGTGGGGGAGAGATTTTTTAAAGACCACCATTTACATTCCGTTACATTCCATTATTTTTTTTTTTT
This sequence comes from Hyla sarda, assembly GCF_029499605.1. Lineage (NCBI taxonomy): Eukaryota > Metazoa > Chordata > Amphibia > Anura > Hylidae > Hyla > Hyla sarda. The sequence continues at coordinate 112,539,318 of NC_079195.1, forward strand.
TTTTAGAAGACTGCCAATTTTATAAAAGAGGTACTCTGTCAGATAAAAAAAAAATTAATAATGCTGCACAATCATAAAGGATTGCTTCTGAACCACCATGGCTTCTAAATCCATTAGTTTTGTGGGTTTGTGGTTCTCTCTTCCTATTTTTTACATAATCCGTGTGCTTCCTGGTTGTACTACCTGGTTGAGCAGTTGTTCAGTACTTCAATACGCAAAATGCATTGCTACCTCTCAGCCCTTCATCACAGCCCTACAACGTTGCCTTCTCACAGCTTCAGGTTCCTTAGGGTAGGGTCACATAGAGTGCATCCCCCAGCATATCTCACAGCAGTCACAAGCGCTTTGCTTCCTGCTGCGCCTGGGTAGCTCTGTGTGTCCACTTGTGACTGCCGGTGGAAAATCCACCACTACAAGCAGACATACAGAAGTACCCAGCCGCAACAGGGAGTGTGTGACTGCTGTCGGTGTATCTGCAGAGTGAAATACTATTATTATTAAATAAGTAAATACTATAATAATAATATTATACAATAATATTATTGACCTAAATAATCTCTTAAATAAATGTGAGTGGTTTGCTATGGTGGCAGAAGGTTACAAATATATAAAAAATTAGCTATTCTCTTGAAGTCATCTATAAGTTAAATAATACTAATTAATATTTAATTAGTTCTAATGTTTCTTTCAAATTATCATTGTACAGCACAAGCTCAGGATGGGGAAAGGACCTCTCACTCTTCCACCAAGAATGTATATGTAGCTTTAAAGGAAAAAAAAAAAAAAAAGTCTACAAAAAAAAAGAAAAACATAACATTGTAGTAATATTATGAAAATCCTATTAAATAAAAAATGCACCGAATTAGAACAAGAAAAAAAAAAAAAAAAAAGCATAAAGCCAATAACAAATTCCCCCTTTGATCTTAAAGGGGTACTGATCGCAAAGGTCCCGCCCCCCCGGCGATGGTCGTGATGTCACATTCACGCTCCCACACCCCCTTCAATGTAAGTCTATGGGAGGAGGCGTGGTGGCTGTCACACCCCCTTCCATAGACTTGCATTAAGAGGGCATGGTGTGATGTCATGAGGGGTGTGGCCACACCCAGCGTTCGGAACACCTTTAAGGACCTACACTAAAAAATAGGAATGTTAACCCAATATGGTGCCTTAGAAGAATAATTAGAAGGCTCCAAAATCCATGCGATGCTCCTTCATTTCTGAGGCATATGTGTCAGTCAAGCAGAACTCTAGGGCCGCACTAATACTACCGAATCATTGTAATAAATGTTGAGTTTAGTTATTCTGTTAATACCTGCTGCGTTACAGAAAAAAATGGTGTGCATATGTGAATTGATAAAAAATAAAATAAGAAAAAAAACAAAATTATAAAAATTCTACCTCTACTTTGCTTTATCACCTAGAGGGTTAACAGTGTTCCTAAATCCTGCATTAAATTTTTTAAGGGCTGCAGTTTTTAAAATAGACAGATTATATGATTGGATCTAGCATACAAGCTTTTGGGGGGTTTTTTTGCAAAAAAATTGTCGATTGTGGCACTCCCCAAAAATTTTTTTTGCCACCAGATTAAAAAAATATTTGGTGCCAAATTGCAGTTGTGATTTCTGGAAAATTTTGGCGGAAGCATTTTAGGTAATATTCCAGGATTACTAGTGCCCATACAAGCGATAACTGTATGAATAAAGCATGTCCAGGGGTTAAATGCGAGTGCAGGTGCAGTGACCATGAAGAAAAAAAAATTTATAAACCAATATAATGCCAATAATTTAGATTTATATTTCGATAACTGACCCTTTTCCCCCAAAAAAACAACAACCATTTCTGTGATTTCTAAACTAGCAAAGAGCATTTTTTATGCATTTTTTATGTAAAATGGACTCTCACCCCTTTGAAAATATCATGTAAAACATGAAATTTACATAACCACGCCCACTTTTGAAAAAGTGGCATGACTAATGTTAACCTTGGATCATTTTTATGTAAAACAATTTGAATATCTGATGAGATCTTTTTCGCACCAAAATTTTGGCGCAACATTTTTGTTATGAAGAGTTTTGAATATGATTCCCATTGTTCCAGATGTATCAATCTCTGAATCTGTTGGATAAACTGTATCATTACTAAGTTTTATTACTACATCAACTAAATTCAAATGAATTTGTAGCAAACCCCCAGCATGCAAATATACTTTTAAGGTAGGGTCACATGTAGCGTAATAACAGCGTGTTTGATGCTGCCCAAAATCCACTGCAGATCAGTGCTACACGGCAGCAGCTTTGTGTGTGCAGTGTGGTTTGGAGATCTGCAGCAAAAATACATTCACACGTGCATATTTTTGCTGCACATCTGTTGCAGATTTGATGCTGCAGATTTTGCTGCCCATTGACTTCAATGGATAGCAAAAATCTGCTTAAGCAGATCTGCTGCCAAAAATACGCATGTGTGAACGCACCCTAAGGGTAAATTCACTTGTACAGTATCCTGTGCATATTTGATGCACAGATTTTGAACCTGCAGACTTTATGCTGCTGATTTCAATGTAAACTAAACGACTTAGCACAGCATCAAATCTGCAGGTTCAAAAGCTGCGCATCAAATATGTGCAGGATACTGTACGTGTGAATTCACCCCCTTAGAGTAACAGATTAGTAGCAGAAATAACTTCAGCTGTCCTATTCATCAACAAATGTTTCCATTCAGATAAATTGGACTGTTTTTGCAATGCAGACATTTTTTTAAAGCGTTACTGTCATTATTAAGAAAATGTAAAAAAAAATGGGGGTATTTTATATATATATATATATATATATATATATATATATATATATATATATATATATATATATATTCAACTGTCTCCAGAAAGTTAAACAGAATTGTAAATTACTTCTATTAAAAAATCTTAAAGTGTAGCTCCCACCAAGTTATATATAATCTAATATGTCCCTACCTATTAATAATCTAGCCCTAACCCCCTACCTGGCTTTAAAAACATTTTAAATCGCTTTAATAGAGCAGATTTAGTGCTTCTAAATCTGCTCTATCAAGCAGGGCAGGAAGCAGCCGTGCACGATATTACTGCCGGTGTGAGGTGGTTTTTTGCGCCCCCGTAGATCCATGCGTCCACCTCACACCGGCTAATATAAGACCTCAGATCAGACTTACCCATCTGGAGGATCAGCGCAGCAATGAGTGCTCGCGCTGCCTCCGGACAGGGAAACGGGGGCGGGGCCACGTGCAAGGCCAGTGTTGCTGGCCAATGCGCGCAGCCCCAGCTATCAGCGTGCTCGCTCTTGCCTGTTTGATTGACAGGCGGGAGCGAGCACAGCAGTGCCTGAATTTCGACTCATTGCCAGGCTGAAATGAGTCGAAATTCAGTGGTGACGTCACTGCTGAATGCATTCGGCCACTAGGAGGGCGACACCTAGTGGCCGAATTTAAAAGTGATTTTAAACTTATTTAAAATCACTTTTTTTAATTAAAGTATATTAGAGATATGTTGTAGTACATAAGTACTACAACATATCAATTTTTGTACTTCATGACAGTGCCCATTTAATCCTTCCAATAATTATCAGCTGCTGAAGTTGAGTTGTTCTTTTCTGTCTGGCAACAGTGTTCTCTGCTGACATCTCTGCTTGTCTCGGGAACTGCACAGAGTAAAAGAGGTTTGCTATGGGGATTGCTTCAACTCTGGACAGTTCCCGAGACTGGTGTCATCAGAGAGCACTTAGACAGTGGGGATCAAAAGTTTTGGCACTCCAGGTCAAAATTTGCATTAATGTGCACAAAGAAGCCAAGGAAAGATGGAAAAATCTCCAAAAGGCATCAAATTACAGATTAGACATTCTTATAATATGTCAACAAAAGTTAGATTTTATTTCCATCATTTACACTTTCAAAATAAGAGAAAACAAAAAATTGCGTCTGCAAAAGTTTGGGCACCCTGCAGAGTTAATATCTTGTACTGCCCCCTTTGGCAAGTATCACAGCTTGTAAATGCTTTTTGTAGCCAGCCAAGAGTCTTTTAATTCTTGTTTGAGGTATCTTTGCCCATTCTTGCTTACAAAAGTCTTCCAGTTCTTTGAGATTTCTGGGCTGTCTGTCACGCACTGCTCTTTTAAGGTCTATCCATAGGTTTTCAATTATGTTGAGGTCAGGAGATTGTGAAGGCCATGGCAAAACCTTCAGTTTACGCCTCTTGATGTCATCCCCCATGGATTTCGAGGTGTATTAAGGATCATTATCCATTTGTAGAAGCCATCCTCTCTTTAATTTCAGCTTTTCAAAGATGGCATCAAGTTAGCATCCAAAATTTGCTGAAATTTTATTGAATCCATTTTTCCTTCTACCTGTGAGATGTTCCCTGTGCCACTAGCTGCAATACAACCCCAAAGCATGATTGATCCAGCCCCATGCTTAACAGTTGGACAGAGGTTCTTTTCATTAAATTCTGTTCCCCTTCTTCTCCAAACGTACCTTTGCTCCTTCCGGCCAAAAAGTTCAATTTTAACCTCATTGGTTTACAGAACTTGTTTCCAAAATGCTTCAGGTTTGTCTTTATGTTCATTTTCAAGTTCAAACGCTGATTTTTTTTGGTGAGGACGTAGAAGAGGTTTTCATCTGATGACTCTTCCATGAAGACCATATTTGTACAAGTATCTCTTTATAGTGGAATAGTGTACCACAACTCCAGTGTCTGCCAGATCTTTCTGGAGGGATTGTGCAGTCAAACGTGGGTTTTGAATTGTTTTTCTCACAATCCTGCGAGCTGTTCTGTCTCATATTTTTCTTGGTCTTCCAGATCTTGCTTTAACTTCCACTGTTCCTGATGACAGCCATTTCTTAACCTCTTAAAGACCAAGGACGTACGCGTACATTCTAGCTCCCTGGTACTTAAGGACCAAGGACGTACGCGTACATCCGTGGGAATTTCGGTCCTCGCTGCACGCCGGACGGGGACCAGATCTGGGGGACTGCTGATATCGATCAGCAGGCACCCCGCGCAAATGCTGAGGGGGGTCATCAGACCCCCCCATGTCGGCGATCGGCGCAAATCGCAAGTGAATTCACACTTGCGATTTGCGCCTATTCCAGGTCATACGGGTCTATGGTGACCCAGTGACCCGGAATATAAGGTTGTCTAAAACACCCACGATCCCCCTGAAGGGATAGGAGTGAGATGGCAGGGGTGCCACCCCTCCTATCCCTGCTATTGGTCGTGAAGACGCGACCACCAATAGCAGATTGGGGGGGGGGGGTTACTTTCGCTTTCCATGTCCTGCCCACCCACAATAGGCGGGGAAGGACAGGGAAACCGACAGGGACCGGGCGCCGAAGTCCATTTACCCATCGGATGCGGCAGTGGGCAGCGATCGGTGGTGGCAGCAGGCGGCAAAAGAGGACGGCTATGCGGCTTCCTGGATCCTACGGAAGCCGGTGAGTTGCCTAGCAACATCTGGAGGGCTACAGTCTGAGACCACTATACAGTGGTCTCTATACTGTAGCCCTCCAGATGTAGCAAAACTACAACTCCCAGCATGCCCAGACAGCTGTTTGGGCATGCTGGGAGTTGTAGTTTTGCAACAGCTGGAGGGCTACAGTTTGGAGATCACTTTGCAGTGATCTCTAAACTATGGCCCTCTAGATCTTGCTTAACTACAACTCCTAGCATGCCCACACAGCTGTTTGCTGTCTGGGCATGCTGGGATTTGTAGTTTTGCAACATCTGGAGGGCCACAGTTTAGAGATAACTGTGCAGTGGTCTCTAAACTATAGCCCTCCAGATGTTGCAACACTGCAAATCCCAGCATGCCCAAACAGAAAACAGCTGTCTCGGCATGCTAGGAGTTGTAGTTGCGCACCTCCAGCTGTTGCATAACTACATCTCCCAGCATGCCCTTTGGCGATCAGTACATGATGGGAGTTGTAGTTTTGCAACAGCTAGAGGCACACTGGTTGGAAACAGAACCTAACTGAAGGTTTTCCAACCAGTGTGCCTCCAGCGCAAGATCCTAGCGGGATACTCACCATAAACCGTCAGTGCGAATGTACCCTAAAAACACTACACTTACACATAATAAAGGGTAAAACACAACATAAACACCAACTTATACTGTCCCCCGCAATAAAAAATGAAAAACGTATTGTACGGCAGTGTTTCCAAAACGGAGCCTCCAGCTGTTACAAAACAACAACTCCCAGCATTTCCGGACAGCCACTGACTGTCCAGCTATGCTGGGAGTTTAGCAACAGCTGGAGGCACTCTGTTTGGGAATCACAGGTATAGAATACCCCTATGTTCACCCCTATGCAATCCCGAATTTAGTCCTCAAATGCGCATGGTGCTCTCTCACTTCGGAGCCCTGTCGTATTTCAAGGAAGCAGTTTAGGGCCACATATGGGGTATTTCCGTACTAGGGAGAAATTGCACTACAAATTTTGGGGGGCTTTTTCTCCTTTTACCCTTATGAAAAGGAAAAGTTGGGGTCTACACCAGCCTGTTAGTGTAAAAAAAAAATTTTTTTTAAACTAACATGCTGATGCATACATTTTATTTTCACAAGCGGTAAAAGCAAAAAAAGACCCCCAAAATTTGTAACACAATTTCTCCTGAGTACGGAAATACCCCATATGTGGGCGTAAAATGCTCTGCGGACGCACAACAAGGCTCAGGAGTGGGAGCGCACTATGTACATTTGAGGCCTAAATAGGTGATTTGCACAGGGGTGGCTGATATTACAGCGGTTCTGACATAAACGCAAAAAAAATAAATACCCACATGCGACCCCATTTTGGAAACTACACCCCTCATGGAACGTAACGAGGGGTATAGTGAGCCTTAACACCCCACAGGTGTTTGAAAAATTTTCATTAAAGTTGGCTGGGAAAATGAACAACATTTTTTTTTTTCACTAAAATGCTGGTGTTACCCTAAATTTTTCATTTTCACAAGGGAAAATAGGAAAAAGCACCCCAAAATTTGTAACCCCATTTCTTCTGAGTAAGAAAATTCCCCATATGGGGATGTAAAGTGCTCTGTGGGTGCACTACAATGCTCAGAAGAGAGGGAGCACCATTGGGATTTTGGAGAGAGAATATGTCTGAAATTGAAGGCCATGTGTGTTTACAAAGCCCCCATAGTGCCAGAACAATGGACCCCCTCCACTTGTGACCCCATTTTGGAAACTACACCCTCACATAATGTAATAAGGGGTACAGTGAGCATTTATGCCCCACAGGTGTCTGCCAGATTTTTGGAACAGTGGTCTGTGAAAATGAAAAATTTAATTTTTCATTTGCACAGCCCACTATTACAAAGATCTGTCAAACGCCAGTGGCGTGTAAATACTCACTGCACCCCTTATTAAATTCTGTGAGTGGTGTAGTTTCCAAAATGGGGTCACATGTGGGGGGGGGTCCACTGTTCTGGCACCATGGGGGGCTTTGTAAATGCACATGGTCCCTGACTTCCATTCCAAACAAATTCACTCTCCGAAAGCTCAATGGCGCTCCTTATCTTCAGAGAATTGTAGTGTGCCAGCAGAGCACTTGATGTCCACACATGGGGTATTTCAATAGAAATGGGGTTACAAATTTTGGGGGGCATTTTCTCCTATTACCCCTTGTAAAAATGTAACATTTGGGGGGAAAGCAGCATTTTAGTGAAAAAAAAATTCATTTACACATCCAACTTTAAAGAAAAGTCGTCAAACACCTGTGGGGTGTTAAGGCTCACTGTACCCCTTGTTACGTTCCTTGAGGTGTATAGTTTCCAAAATAGTATGCCATGTGGTTTTTTTTTTTTTGCTGTCCTGGCACCATAGGGGCTTCCTAAATGTGACATTCCCCCCCAAAAACCATTTCAGAAAAACTCGCTCTCCAAAATCCCAGTGTCGCTCCTTCCCTTCTGAGCCCTCTACTGCGTCCGCCGAACACTTGACATACACATAGGAGGTATTTCCTTACTCAAGAGAAATTGGGTTACACATTTTAAACTGGGTTTACAAGAACCTGCGAGTGTAAAAAATGAAGATTTTGAATTGTTCCTTCACTTTGCTGCTATTCCTGTGAAACACCTAAAGGGCTAAAACACTTTCTGAATGTCATTTTGAATACTTTGAGGGGTGCAGTTTTTTATAATGGGGTCATTTATAGGCTATTTCTAATAGGAAGACCCTTCAAATCCACTTCAAATCTGAACTGGTCCCTGAAAAATTCCGATTTTGAAAATTTTGTCAACAATTGGAAAATTGCTGCTGTACTTTGAAGCCCTCTGATGTCTTCCAAATGTAAAAACATGTCAACTTTATGATGTAATCATTAAGTAGACATATTGGGGGAGATTTATCAAACCTGTCCAGAGGAATAGTTAACCAGTTGCCCATAGCAACCAATCAGATTTCTTCTTTCATTTTGCCCAGACCTTGTTAGAAATGAAAGAAGCGATCTGATTGGTTGCTATGGGAAACTGGGCAACTTTTCCTCTGGACACGTTTTGATAAATCTCCCCCATTGTATATGTGAATCAATATATAATTAATTTGGAATGTCTATTTTTCTGATAAGCAGAGAGCTTCAAAGCTTCAAAAAAATGCAAAATGTTCAATTTTTTCATCAAATTTTGGAAGTATAGATGAAATTTTACCTGTAACATAAAGTAGAATATGTCACGAAAAAAACATCTCGGAATCAGAATGAAAGGTAAAAGCATCCCAGAGTTATTAATACTTAAAGTGACAATGGTCAGATGTGCAAAAAACGCTCTGGTCCTTAAGGCCAAAATGGGCCTGGTCCTTAAGGGGTTAATTACATTCCGAACAGAGGATATTGACATCTGAAAACGTTTTGCTATCTTCTTATAGCCTTCTCCAGCTTTGTGAGCGTCAGCTATTTTCAGTTTCAGATTTCTAGACAACTGCTTAGAAGAACCCATGGTGCTGATTGTTGGGGCAAGGTAAGATGAGTCTGGGCATTTAAAACCTTTGAGATTGACATCACCTGATCTTCCCAGATGATGATTGAGAACAATCCATGACACTGGCAGGTCTCAGCTTGGCAAAGGAGGCAGTGCATGCTATAATATCTGCAGGGTGCCCAAACTTTTGCAGACACCATTTTTTTTGTTTTCTATTATTTTGAAAGTGTAAATGATGGAAATAAAATCTAACTTTTGTTGACATATTATAAGAATGTCTAATCTGTAATTTGATGCCTTTTGGAGATTTTTCCATCTTTCCTTGACTTCTTTATGCACATTAATACAAATTTTGACCTGGGGTGCCCAAACTTTTGATCCCCACTGTAAAAATTAGCCCAATGGCTAGTCCCTTCAATGCCCACCGTTTCACATGTCATGTGTCAGATGAAGCGTTATCTCCTCTTAGACCGTCTGGAATATGGCCAGGTAGCTGATAACACTGCTAAAAAGTTCTTCAAGAAGTGGAAACTTTTACTGTTATTTCTTAACCCCTTAAGGACCAAGCCCATTTTGGCCTTAAGGACCAGAGCGTTTTTTGCACATCTGACCACTGTCACTTTAAACATTAATAACTCTGGAATGCTTTTAGTTATCATTCTGATTCCGAGACTGTTTTTTCGTGACATATTCTGCTTTAACATGGTGGTAAATTTTTGTGGTAACTTGCATCCTTTCTTGGTGAAAAATCCCAAAATTTGATGAAAAATTAGAAAATGTAGCATTTTTCTAACTTTGAAGCTTTCTGCTTGTAAGGAAAATGTATATTACAAATATATATTTTTTTATTCACATATACAATATGTCTACTTTATGTTTGCATCATAAAATTGATGAGTTTTTACTTTTGGAAGACACCAGAGGGCTTCAAAGTTCAGCAGCAATTTTCCAATTTTTCGCAAAATTATTAAACTCACAATTTTTCAGGGACCAGTTCAGGTTTGAAGTGGATTTGAAGGGTCTTCATATTAGAAATACAGTAACCCCCGACTTACGATGGCCCCGACATATGATAAAATCGACATTAACTGCTATCCGACAGCGCAAAATGCTTAAGCTGCTGTTGGATAGCAGTTTAAGCATCCCTGGCAGGTTTGCTCACCTATTCCCGCTGCTCCGGGTCCACTTCGCGATCCTCCGGTGTCTTGCACATCTTGTCCAGGGTCCGGGCCTCGCTTTCCGGGGTCGTTATTACGTCACTACGCACGCCGCGCTGGCGCAGCAGCGTAATAACGTCACCAGAAAGCGAGGTCCGGACCCTGCAGAAGATGCGAAATAAGCCTGAGGATCGCGAAGAAGACACCGGAACAGCGGGACAGCATCGGGAGCCCCTGGGACAGCATCGGGAGCGGTGAGGACCTGGTCCGGAGTGCCGGGGACAGGTGAGTACAGCTTCCTATACTTTACATTGCACAGATCCCTCAACATACGATGGATTCGACAAACGATGGGTCGTTTGGAACGAATTACCATCGTATGTTGAGGGACCACTGTACCCCACAAATGACCCCATTATAAAAACTGCACCCTCCAAAATATTCAAAATGACATTCAGTCAGCGTTTTAACCCTTTAGGTGTTTCACAGGAATAGCAGCAAAGTGAAGGAGAAAATTCACAATCTTCATTTTTTACAATCGCATGTTCTTGTAGACCCAATTTTTTAATTTTTACAAGGGGTAAAAGGAAAAAATGTATACTTATATTTGTAGCCCAATTTCTCTCGAGTAAGCACATACCTCATATGTCTATGTAAAGTGTTCGGCGGGCGCAGTAGAGGGCTCAGAAGTGAAGGAGCGACAAGGGGATTTTGGAGAGTAAGTTTTTCTGAAATGTTTTTTGGGGGGCACAGTGGGGTACAGTGAGCATTTACCCCCCACTGGTGTCTGACAGATCTTTGGAACAGTGGGCTGTACAAAAGTTCTCATTTTCACGGACCACTGTTCCAAAGATCTGTCAGACATCTGTGGGGGGGGGGGGGGTAAATTCTCACTGCACCCCTCATTACATTCTGTGAGGGGTCTAGTTTCTGAAATGGGGTCACATGTGTTTTTTTTTTTTTTTTGCGTTTGTCAAAACCGCTGTAACAATCAGCCACCCCTGTGCAAATCAGCTCAAATGTACATGGTGCACTCTCCCTTGTGGGACTTGTTGTGCGCCCCCAGAGCCCTTTGTGCCCACTTATGGGGTATCTCCGTACTCAGGAGAAATTTTGGGGGGCTTTTTTCCCTTTTACCTCTTGTGAAAATGTAAAGTATGGGGCAACACCAGCATGCTAGAGTAAAAAATTTAATTTTTTTGCACTAACATTCTGGTGTAGACCCCGATATTTCCTTTTCATGAAGGGTTAAAGGAGAAATAGCCCCCCCCCCCAACTTTGTAACGCAATTTCTTCCGAGTACGGCGATACCCCATATGTGGCCCTAAACTGTTGACTTGAAATACGACAGGGCTCCAAAGTGAGAGAGCGCCATGCGCATTTGAGGCCTAAATTAGGGATTGCATAGGGGGGGACATAGGGGTATTCTACGCCAGTGATTCCCAAACAGGGTGCCTCCAGCTGTTGCAAAATTCCCAGCATGCTTGGACAGTCAATGGCTGTCCGACAATACTGGGAGTTGCGGTTTTGCAACAGCTGGAGGCTCTGCTTTGGAAACAGTGGCGTACCGGACGTTGTTATTGGGGGGGGGGGGGTACTGTGTAGGGGTATGTGTATATGTAGTGTTTTACATTTTTAATTTTATTTTGTGATAGTGTAGTGTAGTGTTTTTAGGGTACAGTCACATGGGCGGGGGATTACAGCGAGTTTCCCAGCGCAAAGTTTGCTGCATCTCAAACTTGCAGCGAGAAACCACTGTAAAACCCTCGCCCATGTGAATGTACCCTGTACATTCACAGGGGGGGGGGGGGGGGGGGTGCACCAGCTGTTGCAAAACCACAACTCCCAGCATGCATGGTCTGTTAGTGCATGCTGGGAGTTATAGTTTTGGTTTAGCCAAACAACTACACGGCAAACATTTAAGCGCAGTATGTAGGTCCCAGAGGTACCAATATATAACCAAAAAACAAAGAGACCCACGATACTAATAATATTTCAAAAAGGTATGACAATCTTTATTAGACAAAATAAGACAAACAATTAAAATGATTAAAAAGGCAGAGGATAACATTGGGCAGGAGACAACAAGTGCCAGTGAATCTGGTATGGGTGATGTAGGTATTCAGTAAAGAGCATGTACGATATATAACTGACAAAACTGCAGATTCCTAGTATAGTACAATGTAGATAAAACATCTAACATACATAAGTATAAGATAGGGAGCAGCAATACAGTATTATAGACAAAATGGAAACCCAAAAATTGGAAACCCAAAAAGCTACCTGTCATATACCCACAAGCCAGGAACACCAAGCACCAACACCTCAACGCACGTTTGGCGTATGGGCTTCGTCAGGGGGCGAGTTATAGTTTTGCAACAGCTGGAGGCACACAGGTTAGGAAACACTGAGTTAGAAACAGACAATGTTTCCCAACCAGTGTGTCTCCAGTTGTTGCAAAACTACAACTCTCAACATGCACTGACTGTCCAGGCATGCTGGGAGTTGTAGTTCGGCAACATCTGGAGGGCCAGATGTTGCTGAACTAAAACTCCCAGCATGCCTGGACAGTCATGCATAGTTTTGCAACAGCTGGAAGAGCACAGATTGGAGACCATTATACAATGGTCTCCAAACTGGGGCCCTCCAGAAGTTGCAAAACTACAACTCCCAGCATGCCCAGACAGCCAAAGGCTGTCTGGGCTTGCTGGGAGTTGTAGTTTTCAGAGTCCTAGAAGCAGCAGTGAAGATCTTCACTGCTGCCTCTGAGGACCATGTACTTACCTGCCGGTCCCGCCGCTGCTCCTCCACGTGGCCGGTCCCGCCGCTGCTCCAGGTAAGGCCGCCGATCCCCGCGTGTTCCCCCCCCCCCCCTATGCCGCAGGTCCCCGCAGCCATCTTCCCCCGTTCTGCCCGACTTCCAGGGGCGGGCAGTGCGGGGGATCTGAACTTTCACTCCAGGTCACTGTGATTGGTCCACAGGGAACAATCACAGTGATCGCTGACCAGGACCATCAATGGATGGTCCTGGGGGGTGAAGCAGAAGTTGTCTCCTGCTGGAAACAGCGGGACTTCTGCTGGTTAACCCGTGTGATGCTGCGCAGCGCCGGGTTAACTGTATTCCTTTTATAAACGGCGGGGTGCGCAAGCGCACTGCACAATTCGCCGTTTATAAACGGCAGTCTGCGGGAAGGGGTTAATGATGAGGAACTGGCGACAGCGATCTTTTGTTACTCCACTCCCAATGGTACTTATGCAAAATTGTGGCTGGGACTTTAGGTAGACTACGGATACCCCAAGGATTGCTTCTACATAGTATAGTGGCTGCATTATTTTGTACTGTCTTTCTTTTTCATTTTAACCATGGGGTGATAGGCAGGCCTAACTTCAAATATGGCAGTCAGAATAAATCCCTGGGCAGAAGGTTGATCCAGGGGTTTATTCTGACTGCCAAATTTTGAGTCGGGAAGGAATTTTTACCTCTAAGATGAAGGGTTTTTGCCTTCCTCTGGATAAACTCAGTAGGGACTCATTAGGGTTATAGGTTGAACTTGATGGACTCTGGTCTTTTTTCAACCTTATGAAATAAGAACTATGTTGGGGGAGTTATTATGGACATGATTGTTTTCTGTTTGTTCTCCATGATACTTTTACTTCCATTGTGATTTCCAGTACCTATGCTGGTTATGTTAGGATAACGTGCATTTCCTCTCTGAGGTGTGTTGCCTCGGTACACTGTTGTATTTTATAAAATGAAAAACTTAATAAAAATTATATAAAAAAAAAAAAAAGTACATGAAAATGATCCAAGGCTTGATTATATAAATTTCATGTTTTACATAATAATTTCAGAGAGAGAGAGAGAGAGACTCATATTTAACTCCTAGACCTGTTTTGTTCACACAGTTATCAGGGAGCTGCTGAGACATTACTAAACAACTTGTTGTCACAACTTGTTGTCAACATATTAAATCTGATACAGGAATGCTTCTGTAAGAGATGCTGACGTCTTAATAAATCTGGTGAATTGATGAAATCTAGTCCTGAGACCCCCCCAATGTCGGCAATAGAGATAGCTCCGACCATCCTAAAGGATAGGAGCGAGGTGGCAGTGATGCCAACTCCTCATATCCCCTGCCTTTGGTCGGTCAGTACAACCGACCAATGGCAGTTGTGGCGGGGGGGTTAACATTAATTTCCCCCGCTCTGCCCACCGATCGAAGTGCGGGCAGAGCAGAGAGGAACACGTGCGGTGAGCGGGGTACCATGGCCGGCTTACCGGACCAGTGTCGGCGGCATGGAGCAGCAGCGTCATCGGAGAAGCGGCGGCGGTAGGAGTGGGGCTGGAAAGTGAGGCGGTGAAGGAGGCTGCAGTGAAGATCACCGGTAAGTGATCTTCACTGTGGCCTTCTAAAAGTTGCAAAACTACAACTCCCAGCATGCCCAGACGCCAGGTGGGAATGCACCCTTAGGCCTCAAATGCACATGGCGCTCTCTCACTTCAGAGCCCTGTCGTATTTCAAGGCAACAGTTTAGTGCCACATATGGGGTATTTCCGTACTCAGGAGAAATTGCGTTACAAATTTTAAGGGGATTTTTCTCCTTTTACCTCTTATGAAAATGTAAAGTTGGGGGCTACACCAGCAAGTTAGTGTAAACATTTTTTACATTTTACACTAACATGCTGGTGTTGCCCCATACTTTTCATTTTCACAAGAGGTAAAAGGAGAAAAAAAAAATTCTAACACAATTTCTTCCGAGTACGGAAATACCCCATATGTGGACATAAAATGCTCTGCGGATGAACTACATGGCTCAGGAGTGAGAGAGCGCCATGTACATTTGAGGCCTAAATTGGTAATTTTCACAGAGGTGGCTGATCGTTACAGCGGTTCTGACATAAAAAAAAAAAACACCCACATGGACCCCATTTTGGAAACTACACCCCTCACGAGGGATATAATGAGCCTTAACACCCTATAGGTCTTTGACATATTTTCATTAAAGTTGGACATGAAAATAAAAATGTTTTTTTTTTTTCCTGAAATGCTGGTGTTACCCCAAATTTTTCATTTTCACAAGGGGTAATAGGAAAAAGCCTCCCAAAATTTGTAACACCATTTTTTCTGAGTATATACCCCATATGTGGATGTAAAGTGCTCTGCGGGCGAACTACAATGCTCAGAAGAGAAGGAGCTCCATTGGGCTTTTGGAGAGCGAAATATGCACGAATCGAAGGCCCTGTGCATTTACAAAGCCCCTATGGTGCCAGAACAGTGGACCTCCCCATATGTGACCCCATTTTGGAAACTACACCCCTCACGGAATGTAATAAGGGGTGCAGTGAGCACTTACGCCCCACAGGTGTCAAACAGATTTTTTGAACAGTCGTCTGTAAAAATGAAAAATGTACAGCCTACTGTTCCAAAGATCTGTCAACGCCAGTGGGTGTAAATGCTCACTGCACCCCTTATTAAATTCTGTGAGGGGTGTAGTTTCCAAAATGGGGTCACACGTGTGTGTGTGTGTGAGGGGGGGGGGTCCACTGTGCTGGCACCATGAGGGCTTTGTAAACGCACGAACTTCCATTCCAACCAAATTCTCTCTTCAAAAGCCCAATGGCGCCCCTTCTCTTCTGAGCATTGTAGTTTGCCCGCAGGGCACTTTATATCCACATATGGGGTATTTCCATACTCAGAAGAAATGGGGGTCCCAAATTTTTGGGCGCTTTTTCTCCTATTACCCCTTGTGAAAATGAAAAATTTGGGGTAACACCAACATTTTATTGAAAATTTTTATTTTTATTTTATTTTTACGTCCCAATTTAACGAAAGTTCGTCAATCACCTGTGGGGTGTTAAAGGGGTACTCCGCCCCTAGACATCTTATCCCCTATCCAAAGGATAGGGGATAAGATGTCAGATCGCCGCGGTCCCACTGCTGGGGACCCCCAGGATTGCCGCTGCGGCACCCCGCTGTCATTACTGCACAGAGCGAGTTCTGTGCAATGACGGGCAGTACAGGGGCCAGAGCATCGTTACGTCACGGCCCCGCCCATCGTGACGTCACAGCCCACCCCCTCAATACGAGTCTATGGGAAGGGGCGTGGCGGTCGTCACGCCCCTGCCATAGACTTGTATTAAGGGGGCGGGCCGTGATGTCACAAGGGGCGGATACAGGGATGGAGCAACGTGACATCATGGCTCCGCCCCTCGTGACATCACGACCCACCCCCTTAATACAAGTTTATGGCAGGGGCGTGACGACCGCCATGCCCCTTCCCATAGACTCGTATTGAGGGGGCGGGTCGTGATGTCACGAGGGGCGGGCCGTGACTTAACGATGCTCCGGCCCCTGTACTGCCCGTCATTACGTGCAGAGCGAACTCACTGTGTGCAGTAATGACAGCGGGGTGCCGCAGCAGCAATCCCGGGGGTCCCCAGCAGCGGGACCGCGGCGATCTGACATCTTATCCCCTCAATGGCTCAATGTACCCCTTGTGTAGTTTCCAAAATTGTATGCCATGTGGTTTTATTTTACTGTTCTGGCATCATGGGGGCTTCCTAAGTAGGACATGCCCCCCCCCCCCCCCCAAAAAAAAAAAAAACATTTCAGCAAAATTCCCTCACCAAAATGCCATTGTTGCTCCTTCCCTTCTGAGCCCTCTAGTGCACCCACAGAACACTTTACATCCACATATGAGGTATTTCCTTACTAGAGAGAAAATGAATTACAAGTTTTGGGGGGCCTTTTTACCTTTTACCTTGTAAAAATGAAAAAAATGGGGCTACAATGTTCCTTTTCCTTACAAGCAGAGAACTTCAAAGTTAGAAATTTTCTAATTCTTTTCCTGAAATTTTGGAATTTTTCACCAAGAAATGATGCAAGTATCAACGTAAATTTTCCACTAACATAAAGTAGAATATGCTACGAAAAAACTGTCTCTGAATCAAATTTATAAGTAAAAGCATCCCAGAGTTATTAATGCATAAAATGATAGAGGTCAGATTTGCAAAAAATGCTCCCGTCTTTAGGGTTATAATGGGCTCCGTCCGCAAAGGGTTAAAGAAGCACTCTGTTTATTAATTTTTTGCCCATACCATGCACACTCACAATACAACGCTATTTGTTTCATTCTAGCACAGCTGCATCAACGCGTTTCATTACTCAAACTAGCTCATATGATCAACTGTCTAAGCCACAGAAAGTTACATAGTATAATGTGTCAAAAGAAAGTCAGTCCTGGGTCAGCTATTTTCCTGTGAGCGGCATCATCTTATTGCTCCTGCTAGATTTCAGGCTCCACCACACCCAGATCTGTACAGTGTTGATATCTCTATGGGATCAGGATATATAGTATGTTCACATATGGCATTTCTTGTTGCGTTTTTTTGCTTTTGTAGGAATTTTACCAAAATCGCAGCAACAAACCGGTGCTGTTTTACCTCTATTGAGCAAATCAGTTTTTACCACAGTTTTAGAAAAGCACAGCAGAGACATCTAAAAATGCAGTAAATACTTGTGATAAATGCACTAAAAAAATCAACATGTTAACGCAGCCTAAATAAAGACTTATAATCTTAAAAAAAACAAATTTTGAATAAGAAAACTCAACACAACTGCACATAATGTGAACTGACCTCAACCTATTTGAGTATAATGAGTTTAGGCTGGGTTCACACTACGTTTTGTCCCATACGGGAGCGCATACGGCAGGAGGGAGCTAAAACCTCGCGCTCCCGTATGTGACCGTATGCGCTCCCGTATGCCATTCACTTCAATGAGCCGACCGGAGTGAAACGTTCGGTCCGGTCGGCTCATTTTTGCGCCGTATGCGCTTTTACAACCGGACCTAAAACCGTGGTCAACCACGGTTTTAGGTCCGGTTGTAAAAGCGCATACGGCGCAAAAATGAGCCGACCGGACCGAACGTTTCACTCCGGTCGGCTCATTGAAGTGAATGGCATACGGGAGCGCATACGGTTACATACGGGAGCGCGAGCTTTTAGCTCCCTCCTGCCGTATGCGCTCCCGTATGGGACAAAACGTAGTGTGAACCCACCCTTACTTGGCTGAACTGCAGCACCATCAGTCTGATTAGATCACCAGGTGCAGTAATCAAATGCCACACCCAAAGCCAGAGTAGTCATGGGAACTGCAGGCAGTATTAACCCCTTAAGGACTCAGGGTTTTTCCGTTTTTGCACTTTCGTTTTTTCCTCCTTAACTTTTAAAAATCATAACCCTTTAAATTTTCCACCTAAAAATCCATATTATGGCTTTTTTTTGCATCGCCAATTCTACTTTGCAGTGACATTAGTCATTTTACCCAAAAATGCACGGCGAAACGGAAAAAAAAATCATTGTGCGACAAAATCGAAGAAAAAACGCCATTTTGTAAATTTTGGGGGCTTCCGTTTCTACGCAGTGCATATTTTGGTAAAAATTAAACGTTATCATTATTCTGTAGGTCCATACGGTTAAAATTATACCTTACTTATATAGGTTTGATTTTGTCGTACTTCTGGAAAAAATCATAACTACATGCAGGATATGTATACGTTTAAAAATTAAATTTTCTGACCCCTATAACTTTTTTATTTTTCCACGTACAGGGCGGTATGAGGACTCATTTTTTGCGCCGTGATCTGAAGTTTTTATCGGTATGATTTTTGTTTTGATCTGACTTTTTGATCACTTTTTATTCATTTTTTAATGGTATAAAAACTGACCGAAATACGCTTTTTTGGACTTTGGAATTTTTTTGCGCGTACGCCATTGACAGTGCGGTTTAATTAATGATATATTTTTATAGTTCGGACATTTACGCACGCGGCGATACCACATATGTTTATTTATTATTTTTTTTTACACTGTTTTATTTTTTTTATGGGAAAAGGGGGGTGATTCAAACTTTTATTAGGGAAGGGGTTAAATGACCTTTATTAACATTTTTTTTTTACATTTTTTTTGCAGTGTTATAGGTCCCATAGGGAACTATAACACTGCACACACTGATCTTCTACACAGATCACAGGCGTGTATTAACACGCCTGTGATCAGTGTTATCGGCACTTGACTGCTCCTGCCTGGATCTCAGGCACGGAGCAGTCATTCACCGATCGGACACCGGGGAGGCAGGTAAGGGCCCTCCCGGTGTCCTGTCAGCTGTTCGGGATGCCGCGATTTCACCGCGGCGGTCCCGAACAGCCCGACTGAGCAGCCGGGTCACTTTCACTTTAGAAGCGGCGGTCAGCTTTGACCGCCGCTTCTAAAGGATTAATACCGCACATCGCCGCGATCGGCGATGTGTGGTATTAGCCACGGGTCCCGGCCGTTGATGAGCGCCGGGACCGACGCGATATGATGCGGGATCGCGGCGCGATCCAGCTTCATATCGCCGGAGCCGGCGCAGGACGTAAATATACGTCCTGCGTCGTTAAGGGGTTAAAGGGGTACTCTGGTGGAAAACACATTTTTTTTTATCAATTGGTACCAGAAAGTTAAACAGAGTAGAAAAATTACTTTTATTTACAAATCGTAATCATTCCAGTACTTATCAGCTACTGTATACTACAGAGGAAGTTGTATTTCTTTCTGGAATTCTTTTCAGTCTGACCACAGTGCTCTCTGCTGACACCTTGTCAGGAACTGTCCAGAGTACAAACACATCCCCATAGCAAACCTCTCCTTCTCTGGACAGTTCCTGATACGGACAGAGGTGTCAGCACTCATATGTAAGGAGCAAGTGTCTCCTTACATATCCAGAGCACATTTTCCCCCATCTTTTGCACAGATTTTTGACTCCTGCCATCCTGGCAGAAGTCCAAATCAGGTAATGCTGAGAGGGGGGGGGGTGCAGCCTTATCCAATCAGAGCTTATCTCACACACTACACTGTGCTCTGTGTAGCAGAGTGAGTAGGGAATTTCTCCCCTGTATGGCTCCAGATGCTGGGTAACGCCCCTTCCCAGTCTGTGAATCTGGCTAAGGCTGAGCAGAAAATACTGAGCAATATCAAGGTCGAAAACTAACAAATAATAAAAATAAAGGAAGGGGGTGATTTATCATGGGGGCTGTGAACTGGGAGAATTATAAAATTTAACAAGATCATGAAAGGTACTCTTTAACTTTGTGGCACCAGTTGATTTAAAAAAATAGTTTTCCACTGGATTACCCTTTTAATTAAGTTTGTGATTCATCCATTGCAGAAATAAAACCCTCACAGAGCATCCACTAGACAACCAACTGCTCATATATCAGACAGAAATTTTTATTTAGGTGCACATACTATATGTGCAGAGAAAAATGACTAGGTAAGGCAGGCGTAGATTTATTAGTGGGCAAAAAGCCCAAATTAAAAGTCTCTTGTCCAAGAGGAAATAATATATAAGGACACTTATCAGAGCAATTCGATGATGACTTCATCTCATAACATTTTTATGGCAACAATTATAAAAGTGCAGAGTATGGAAGCTTTTTGGCTTTTATTTTTTAGGATACAGTCATGGTAGTCAACAAGTAGATTGCCAGATTCTGAGTAGATCACTAAAGACTAAAGCTGGGCATACACCTTAGGTAGCTGTTGGTTGAACAGCTCTCTCTCCTGACCTTTATAACCATGCACATGTGGCTGGTTTTTTTTTTACTGGGGAGAGAGGGAGTAAGTTGCTGCCAGACACAAGTGGTTGTAACTTTTCTCCCCTATGAACAAATGGACTATGCATATTAAACTATAGCTACTTAGGGGAAAATTTATCAAAACCTGTCCAGGGGAAGAGTGGTGCAGTTGCCCATAGCAACCAATCAGATTGCTTCTTTTATTTTTCACAGGCCTCTTTAAAAAGGAAAGGAGCAATCTGGTTGCTATGGGCAACTGCACCACTCTTCCTCTGCACAGGTTTTGATAAACCTCTCCCTTAGTTCTTCCCTACCTGACATCATCTGTCAGGGTTGAATTAAAAGGCTACCTCACAAATAACATACATAATAGATGGGGGACGTTAATCTTATGTGTGTGGCTAGCTTTACTTTTAACCTTAAAGGTGCTCTCTGGTACTTGAGGACAAAGGGCATACCTGTACGCCCTTGGCGTTTTCAGTCACCACCGCCCACGGGGCGGTGATCGGAACGGGATGACTGCTGATATCTATCAGCAGCCACCCCAACCGACATTTCCGCTGAATAGACTTTAAAGTGAAAAGGTTGGATTTGATTGACTACCAGTGAGTGAGCAGTGTGCTGCTGCGAGCTTCCCAGTTTTATTACTAGCAAGGGTGTCAGGAGTGATACCATAAACTGTTACAGTTTTCAGTGTGCTAAGCATTTTATGGTTACATTTCCCTGTTTTTCCTTCTTGGGCACCTAACACTTATTACATTAATTGATGTGAAAAGAGTTGCCTATTTTCTGTAGTCACATACCATATTAAGGAATTCAGAATTTACAGAGGGGGATCCTCTGGTCAAGATCCTCATCTCTTGGCCTTAACGGAGCACGGTGGATCTATCTTGTCCTTCCTTTAAGGGATAGCCATTTATTGTAATAGCTATTTTGTAATGCTCAGTTTTCCCTGTAGTGATGCTGCAGAGAAATTGTAATACAATCCAAACCCCAGGGCCGAAGCCCGGGGTAAAAAAATCCCCTATATGCACACCCTTAAAATTTAACTTTTATTGTTATCACTTGAAATATATATCCCCAAAGTGAAGTCTAAAACTTGTACATTACAGGAATATATATGAGCAGGTGTATTAGAGAAAATTCTCTCCTACTGTAAATAGTATGCCGGTGCTGGAGTCTACTGCACTAAACTCCTGTCAATGTGTGTTTAAAATCTAACAAAACATGCTGAACTCTACATGTTACATGGTCGGCATGTTTTTTTTTTTTTGTTAATTTTTTTTTCCCCTACAAAAATTGTACATTCCATATAAAAACACATTTCCATTTTTCTTTATCCATTATCAATATGTCTGAAAATGTTTCTTTTTTTACCCCTCCCCCCCTATACATTTCCTTTTTTACCCCTCCCCCCTATACATTTCCTTTTTTACCCATCCCCCCCCGATCTGGTTCCAGTGCCCTTTCCGACCCTCGCCATCTAAGTATATCTTTTGGTTTATCTAAGACCATCTCTCCATTTTAAATAACCATATTACAAAAGGTCTTTCAATTTAATAAATAACAACATATACAAGTTTTTAGATCTGACATTACCAATTTGTCATGTGTACACTCAATTAATGATATTAAAAACACAACTTATCCCACTTAAAGCAACTTTTCATATGGCTGCATTAACAGAAATGTAAAAAAGTTATGTCATGAAAGCTAAAACTGGCTGTGCTGTCAAAGTGTTATAGCTAACTGAAAAACGATTAAACATTTGTATCTCCGTGAACCTTATTCTCAAAGGTTGTGTACTAACATTGCAGTTGAATTATGTTTTTTGACTGCACTGGATACTGCATTAAGAAAATGTGCATTTATAATTGTAAACAATATAAACAAGCTTGCAGAACTTGAAATGAAGGTGAAGCCACAGGAGTGGTTGGATGCGTGTGGACAAAATTAACTGCACGAGTTTGCTGTCAGCTCGTGTTACCGTGGTTGTAGAGTAATGGGGGAGATTTATCAAAACTTGTGTAGAGGAAGAGCAGTGCAATGCTCATAGTAACCAGGCAGATTGCTTCTTTAATTTTTAAAAAGGCCTCTGAAAAATGAAAGAAGCAATCTTGTTGCTATGAGAAACCACTCTTCCCCCTCTTCCCCAACACAGGGTTTTATAAATATCACCCAATGTGTGTGTTTCCGAAGCAGGTGGGTAACTGCTCAGAAAATACACAGACTGCTCTAATAATTGATTCAATTGCAAGCTTGTTTAAATATTATGTAATCCTAATTTGCGTAAGTTTTCTCAGTTCAGTATCTGATGCAGTGAAAAAAAAAAAAGGATTTTAAAATGCAGTTTAAAGGAGATGTCCGGTGCTCACTTTTCTTATTTTATCCGTTCCGGGCTGAAAAATAAAATAAATTTTTTTTCTCTTACCTGCCTAGGCTCCCCCGGTGCTTCAGTACCGGTGTTCGGTCCCCGGGCTGTATTCTTCTTACTTCCTGTTAGCCCGGCACGTCACACGGAGCTTCAACCTATCACCGGCCGCAGCGATGTCCCGCCTCAGCCAGTGATAGGCTGAAGCTCCGTGTGACGTGCCGGGCTAACAGGAAGTAAGAAGAATACAGCCCGGGGACCGAACGCCTGTACCGGAGCCCCGGGGGAGCCTAGGCAGGCAAGAGAAAGCTTATTTTCTTTTTTTGGCAGCCCGGAATGGATACAATAAGAAAAGTGAGCACCGGACATGTCCTTTAACCTCAATGTGAGAACATAGCCTTAAATAGATTTTCTGGCATTAGCATATAAAATAACATGGTGCTGGATCCCAGAAGAAATAGAAAAAAAGCCATACTTGCCTATCCCCAGTTCCCCTTTGATCCCCTGAAGCTCCAGTTCGGTCCTCTCCGGTCC
Source organism: Hyla sarda (assembly GCF_029499605.1). Taxonomy (NCBI): domain Eukaryota; kingdom Metazoa; phylum Chordata; class Amphibia; order Anura; family Hylidae; genus Hyla; species Hyla sarda. The sequence continues at coordinate 112,562,932 of NC_079195.1, forward strand.
CCAAATTATCTGTCTTCATGCTTGTAAGACAAGCGCATGGTGCATGACCTGCCTGTTCAGCTAACCACTGACCGGAATGGATCACCACTTAGGCCAGTGACTGACTAAGCCAGCATATCCTCCAACAATTGCTCATCTCAAAATCAGGAAGACAACATAAGATCAGGGGATCAGACAGAGGGGAACGTGATGTGTGGGGGATTGGGGCAGTATGGCTTTTTTCTATTTTTTACATGGCCCAGCACCATAGTTATTTTTACGTTAGCACTGAAATATCTCCTTAAACATGTATTGTATTTGTAGTTGCAAATTGTAGTAGGATATGCCATATGTAAATATTCTTTTCCTAGTTTTGTATGTAAAAGAAATACCAAAATAACACCATAAAGTTACAGTTTTGAATACTAATAAAGAAGTCCACAAAAACAAGTGCCATGTTATTTGCAATAAAATTAACATTTCAAAGTTTAAACTGTTTTTGGTCTTTATGTTTGTTACTATTTTTCCTGATCATTTAAGTGTGAAATGTTATGCATTCAACGGGTAAATTACCAGCTGCAAAAAATGCTAACAAACAGTGCTTCATGATGTGTGCAAATGTGCTTACTTGTCTATCAAGGTGAGCATAGAGTTCCATGTCCTTGTACATTCCTTTTGAAAAAGAAAATGAATTAAAGCGTACCCGTCAGATCCAACAAAAAACTATTTTTTTTTAAATATACTACTCAGTACCTAATCCTGACCTTGTACATCAAATTTTTTATGTGTCTAGCACCTTTATTTTTACTCACTGTACCTGTCTCCGCCCCCTCCCTCAGTATGCTGTCTGCTCACATCTCCCCTAGCATTAGCAAAACTCCAGCTCCCAGCTTGTCCTCACTGACAGTAGCGGGACACAAGCTGACAGTGGGGGGATTTTTCCTCCAGCTGTGAGCCCTGCGCTCACAGCTGTCAATCAAGGAATTGTGCCCATGATATAGGTGATGATGCATGGACACAGAAGGACTAGTATGTGGCGGGGGGGGGGGGGGGGGCAGTTTGACTGGCTTTTTCAGTATGAAATACTGAAAATTTTCTAATGAAAGCAGCTGCAAAACAAATTGGTTTTGCACACTTTACAACATATCAAAAGTTTTTGTATTTGACAGTGCCCATTTAAGCTTAGATTGCAGATGTAGCTAAAATAAAAATACTTAACTTGCTAAGTTATTCCCTAGCCACAGGATAGGGGGCAACTTTCTGATTGGAGGGGATTTACCCAAGACTGTGTTAGAATAGAAGTGGCAGGTCATGCATGCACGCCACGTCTCCATTTGTGCTGTATTGTGGCTGCCAAAGATTTCAGTAGTACTATGGTTGGCTTTCTCCATGGATCCCATAGAGAATTAATGCAGTGGAGGGGTGATGCGCATGTGCGACCTGACACTTTATTCTGTTTGAGATTGCAGGGGGCCCTCTGCGGTCAGACCCCCTGCAATCAGATAGTTATGCCCTAGTTATCCAGTGGATATGGGATAACTTTGCAAGTTTGGAAAATCCTTTGAAAGGGATATACCATCTCCAAAAGCAGATAAGAAGCTGATCAGTGGGCGTCTTGTCACTAGGCCCCCATTAATCATGAGAAAAAAAGAAAATTGTTCCCCGAATTGAGCAGGGCACACTACGCACAATAAACGCTTTGTCTGTGGGGCTTCAGTACATTTCAAAGTGCAAGGTTGACATATATATGAAGAATGTGGATAATATTAAAATGTATATCGTATAGACCAATATCATTGTTGAGTACATATATTAAAATTGTAGCAGGCTTTAGCTAACTGAATACAGAGGATCATACCAGAATTAATAAATAAGGATCAGTGCAGGTTTATACCTGGAAGGACAACAAAACATAATACCCACAGAGTGCTCACGAATATACAGCTAGGTGTAGGTAGGGGTTCCCACTCCATCCTGCCCTTGGACATGGTTAAAGCGTTTGACAGGGTGGAGTGGGATTTACTCCGGGGGGTGTTGGGAAAGTATGGTATGGGAGGAGATTTGATTAAAATGATTAAGTTGATGTATTCTAAAGCCACTGGAAAGATAAATATAGATGGCATGAGCTCCAAAGGATTTGAATTGACTAGAGGGAGCAGGCAGGGTTGTCCCCTCTCCTTCCTGCTCTTTAGGATGGTTATAGAACCGTTGGCAGATAGTATAAGAAAATATGCGATATCGGGTTTTGGAGCAGGGGGGAGAGAGGACAAGTTTACAATATATGCAGATGATATTCTGATGTGTCTTGAGGACCCAAACAATCTTTACCAAGAGTTAAAGAAATAATAAGTAGTTATGGTAGATTCTCTGAATTGGCAATAAATTGGTCTAAATCGGTTATTATGCCACTGGGAGACGAAAGTATAGGGAGGACATATGGACTAAGGGAAATAAATAAAGGAGAGGAATTTAAATACCTGGGGATAAATATATCAAGTGAGATAGGAAAATGCCATCAGTTAAACACCTTAAAATGAATCAAGGAAATGGAAAAAAAAAAGGCAAACATATGGAATGATTTCAACTTATCTAAAGCAGAAAAAATAACATTGATCAAGTCAATCTTGATACCAAAGATTTTGTATGTATTTGGATCTGCACCAATCTGGTGCAAGATGAGGTTGTTTAGAAAAATTATTTCAACTTTCAACTCACTGTTCTGGGGCAGAAAAAGAACAAAAATTAAATTAGAATATTAGTGTAAAAAAAAGGAGAATGGAGGGATAGACTTTCTGGATATATATAAGTATTTCTTGGCAGGCCAAATTTATTTCTTGATCGAATGGAAAATGCTTTCTTTGACTTTTTGTTATCTGATAGTGGTGTGAAATTTAAGGACTTTTTCCAGTTGTTGGAATCGGGAAAGTTAGAGGAAGAAAAATGGAGGAAGATTTGGTTAAAACATGGAAGGCATTTAGGAAAGAGATGGATACAAAGGGAGTAATGGATAGGGAACCCTTGTTTGGATAATTTGAATATCCCTGAAGTAAGTAAGCTAGGAGAGACAAATGTATTTAATAATATGGGTTGTATTAGGATAGAAGATGTATGAGTGGAAAGGTAAATAAAAAAACTGGACTTCAAGAATTCAATCTAAAGGAGGGAGGATGGTTGGATTATATTGGCTAAAAAAAAAAGCTTTTATTGAGTTTATTGGAGTTTATTGGAGGATGCATATATTCAGTTTACCCTGGGCTTATATATAAAATAATGGATGGTAAAATAAATAAAAAACATATTTCGTGTGTGTATACAACTTTGACAAATTTAGAAAAAAATAAACTGACTCTTAACCCCTTAAGGACGGAGCCCATTTTCACCTCTAGGACGAAGCCCTTTTTTGCAAATCTGACCACTGTCACTTTAAACATTAATAACTCTGGAATGCTTTTAGTTATCATTCTGATTCCGAGATTGTTTTTTCGTGACATATTCTACTTTAACATAGCGGCAAATTTTTGTGGTAACTTGCATCCTTTCTTGGTGAAAAATCCCAAAATTTGATGAAAAAATTTAAAATTTTGCATTTTTCTAACTTTGAAGCTCTCTGCTTGTAAGGAAAATGGATATTTCAAATATTTTTTTTCGGATTCACATACAATATGTCTACTTTATGTCTGCATCTTAAAAGTGATGAGTTTTTACTTTTGGAAGACACCAGAGGGCTTCAAAGTTCAGCAGCAATTTTCCAATTTTTCACAAAATTTTCAAACTCGCAATTTTTCAGGGACCACTTCAGGTTTGAAGTGGATTTGAAGGGTCTTCATATTAGAAATACCCCATAAATGACCCCATTATAAAAACTGCACTGCCCAAAGTATTCAAAATGACATTCAGTCAGCGTTTTAACCCTTTAGGTGTTTCACAGGAAAAGCAGCAAAGTGAAGGAGAAAATTCAAAATCTTCATTTTTTACACTTGCATGTTCTTGTAGACCCAATTTTTGAATTTTTACAAGGGGTAAAAGGAGAAAATGTATACTTATATTTGTAGCCCAATTTCTTTCGAGTAAGGACACACCTCATATGTCTATGTAAAGTGTTCAGCGGGCGCAGTAGAGGGCTCAGAAGCAAAGGAGCGACAAGGGGATTTTAGAGAGTACGTTTTTCTGAAATGTTTTTTGGGGGGCATGTCGCATTTAGGAAGCCCCTTTGGTGCCAGAACAGCAAAAAAAAAAAAACCACATGGCATACCATTTTGGAAACTAGACCCCTTGAGGAACATAACAAGGAATAAAGTGAGCCTTAATACCCTACAGGTGTTTCACGACTTTTGCATATGTAAAAAAAAAAAAACATTTTTCACTAAAATGTTGGTTTTCCCCCAAATTTCACATTTTTTAAAGGGTTAATAGCAGAAAAGACCCCCCAAAATTTGTAACCCCATCTCTTCTAAGTATGGAGGTACCCCATAAGTGGACCTGAAGTGCACTGCGGGCGAACTACAATGCTCAGAAGAGAAGGCGTCATATTTGGCTTTTTGAGAGCAAATTTTGCTTGGGGGGCATGTCGCATTTAGGAAGCCCCTATGGTGCCAGAACAGCAAATAACCCCCACATGGCATACCATTTTGGAAACTAGACCCCTCACAGAATGTAATGAGGGGTACAGTGAGCATTTACCACCACTGGTGTCTGACAGATCTTTGGAACAGTGGGCTGTGCAAAAGTTTTCATTTTCACGGACCACTGTTCCAAAGATCCGTCAGACACCTGTGGGGTGTAAATTCTCACTGTACCCCTTATTACATTCTGTGAGGGGTGTAGTTTCCAAAATGGGGTCACATGTAGGTGTGTTGTTTTTTTTTTGCGTTTGTCAGAACCGCTGTAACAATCAGCCACCCCTGTGCAAATCACCTCAAATGTACATGGCGCACTCTCCCTTCTGGGCCTTGTTGCGCGCCCCCAGAGCACTTTGCGCCCACATATGGGGTATCTCCGTAGTCGGGAGAAATTGCATTACAAATTTTGGGGGGCGTTTTTCCCTTTTACCTCTTGTGAAAATGAAAAGTATAGGGCAACACCAGCATGTTAGTGTAAAAATGTTTATTTGTTTACACTAACATGCTGGTGTAGACCCCAACTTCACCTTATGTATGTACTGTGTGGTGCTTGGTGTAAAAAGTGTAATAACAGTAATATAAAAAAAAAAACTGTGGCCCAAAAAAAAAAAAATGGGGTGGCGCACGCAGCTCCCTGAACCCCTATTAGGACCCGGGGTAAGTGATCAGACCCTAATAGGACCCTGGGGGACCTATTAGGGGGTCAGGGGGGGGGGGGATTTTTTAAAATAAAAAAATAAAAATTAAAAGCTGCGGCCAAAATAAAAAAGGGGGTGGCACACGCAGCTCCCTGAACCCCTAATAGGACCCGGGGTCCGGGATCAGACCCTTGGGGACCTATTAGGGGGTCGGGGGGGGGGGGTATTTTCTTTTAAACTTTTTTAAACTTTTTTTTTTACTTTTATTACACTGTGTTACTTATTTGCTCCTACCTGTCCCTGCACTCAGCTTTCCCTATTCTACAGCTCCTGAGGGGCTCCGGAGCTCTGAGGGGGGATCAACGGTCCTCTTCCTGCTGCTGCACCCGCTGACTGAACGAAAACACCGGGTCCAGCAGCGGGAAGGGACCGTTAACCCCTCCTCTGCTGCTCTGCTATTGGCCGGACGATCGCCGGCCAATAGCAGCGTTGCTGGGGCGGTGACAGTATTGTCACCGCTCCCCAGCAACTGCAGGTGATTGGCGGTGTAATTGTACACCCGAATGACCCGAATCGCCGAAGATCGCTTGCGTGATTTCGCAAGCGATTTCCGGCGATCGCCGACATGCGGGGGTCCCGGGACCCCCCTTGGCATTTGCATGGCATGCCTGCTGAAGGATATCAGCAGACATGCCGTTCTGAACTCTGCCCGGCGCACGGCAGGGATCGGAAAACGCCAGGACGTACGGAGACGTCCTGGGTCCTTAAAGCCCAGGGTGCGATGACGTCCCCGTACGTCCTGGGTCCTTAAGAGGTTAAGGACCAGGGGTTTTTCCATTTTTGCACTTTCGTTTTTTCCTGCTTACCTTTAAAAAATCATAACTCTTTCAATTTTGCACCTAAAAATCCATATGTTGGCTTATTTTTTGCACCACCAATTCTACTTTGTAATGACATCAGTCATTTTACCCAAAAATCTACGGTGAAACGGAAAAAAATAATAATTGTGAGATAAAATTGAAAAAAAAAAGCCATTTTGTAACTTTTGGAGGCTTCTGTTTCTACGCAGTAAATTTTTTGGTAAAAATTACACATTCTCTTTATTCTGTAGGTCCATACCATTAAAATGATACCCTACATATATCGGTTTGATTTTGTCGTACGTCTGAAAAAAATCATAACTACATGCAGGAAAATTTATACCTTTAAAATTGTCATATTCTGACCCCTATAACTTTTTTATTTTACCGCGTATGGGTCGGTATGAGAGCTAATTTTTTGCGCCGTGATCTGAAGTTTTTAGCAGTACCCTTTTTGTATTGATCGGACTTGTTGATCACTTTGTATTCATTTTTTCATGATATAAAAAGTGACCAAAAATACACTTTTTTGGACTTTGGAATTTTTTTGCGTGTACGCCATTGACCGTTCGGTTTAATTAATTATATATTTTTATAATATTATTTTTATAATATTATTTCCGCACGCGGCATTATTTATTTACACAGTTTTTTTTTTTTTATGAAAAGGGGGGTGATTCAAACTTTTAATAGGGGAGGTGTTAAATGATCTTTATTCACTTTTTTTTTTTCACTTTTTTTTTTGCAGTGTTATAGGGATCTATAACACTGCACACACTGATCTTTTACATTGATCACTGGTTTCTCATAGGAAACCAGTGATCGTTAATTCTGCCGCTTGACTGCTCAGCAGTCATTCGGCGATCGGACACCAGGAGGCAAGGTAGGAGACCCTCCTCATGTTTAACAGCTGTTCGGGACGCCATGATTTCGCCGCGGCGATCCCGAACAGCTCCCTGAGCTAACCGGCATGGTTTCACTTTAGACGCAGCGTTCAACTTTGAACGCCGCGTCTAAAGGGTTAACCCCTTAAGGACTCAGCCCATTTTGGCCTTAAGGACTCAGACAATTTTAATTTTTACGTTTTCATTTTTTCCTCCTCGCCTTCTGAAAATCATAACTCTTTTATATTTTCATCCACAGACTAGTATGAGGGCTTGTTTTTTGCGCGACCAGTTGTCCTTTGTAATGACATAACTCATTATATCATAAAATGTATGGCGCAACCAAAAAACACTATTTTTGTGGGGAAATTAAAACGAAAAACGCAATTTTGCTAATTTTGGAAGGTTTTGTTTTCACGCCGTACAATTTATGGTAAAAGTGACGTGTGTTCTTTATTCTGAGGGTCAATACGATTAAAATGATACCCATTATTATATACTTTTATATTATTGTTGCGCTTAAAAAAAATCACAAACTTTTTAACCAAATTAGTACGTTTATAATCCCTTTATTTTGATGACCTCTAACTTTTTTAATTTTCCGTATAAGTGGCGGTATGAGGGCTCATTTTTTGCGCCATGATCTGTTCTTTTTTTTGATACCACATTTGCATATAAAAAACTTTTAATACATTTTTTATAATTTTTTTTTAATAAAATGTATTAAAAAAGTAGGAATTTTGGACTTTTTTTTATTTTTTTTTCGTTCACGCCGTTCACCGTACGGGATCATTAACATTTTATTTTAATAGTTCGGACATTTACGCACGCGGCGATACCAAATATGTCTATAAAAAATGTTTTTTACGCTTTTTGGGGGTAAAATAGGAAAAAACTGACGTTTTACTTGTTTATTGGGGGAGGGGATTTTTCACTTTTTTTTTACTTTTACTTTTACATTTTTTTACATTTTTTTTTACACTTGAATAGTCCCCATAGGGGACTATTCATAGCAATACCATGATTGCTAATACTGATCTGTTCTATGTATAGGACATAGAACAGATCAGTATTATCGGTCATCTCCTGCTCTGGTCTGCTCGATCACAGACCAGAGCAGGAGATGCCGGGAGCCGCACGGAGGAAGGAGAGGGGACCTCCGTGCGGCGTTATGAATGATCGGATCCCCGCAGCAGCGCTGCGGGCGATCCGATCGTTCATTTAAATCGCGAACCGCCGCAGATGATCGCGGGCGTCGGCCATTGCCGGCGGGTCCCTGGCTGCGATCAGCAGCCGGGATCAGCCGCGCATGACACGGGCATCGCTCCGATGCCCGCGGTTATGCTTAGGACGTAAATGTACGTCCTGGTGCGTTAAGTACCACCTCACCAGGACGTACATTTACGTCCTGCGTCCTTAAGGGGTTAATAGCGCGCAGCACCGCGATCACTGCCGTGCGCTATTAGCCACGGGTCCCGGCCGTTGTTAGAGGCCGGGCCTGACCCGCTATGAGAAAGGGAAAGGACTCAGGACGTACCGGTACGTCCTTGGTCCTTAAGGGGTTAAGAGTTTTCAGAAATGGGAGGAGGAGATTAGTTCCATTAGAGATAAAATGGGATACAGTACGGAAGAACATCAATTACAAAAAAATACTTCACCTGTATGAAGATATGTTCCTTATCTTTTGTAATTTGAAAATTAAATAATAAAAAAAAATTTAAGGAAAGGAAATTTTTTTTTAATGTATATGCTAAACATACAAATTAGGGCTGCACGATATATCGCAAAAGCAATCAAATCGCGCTTTTTGCGATATAGCGATAAGGCACCCCCACCCCCACCTCGGAAAACTTGCGATTATCTGCTCGGGCCAGCTCCCGTGTGCTGCTGCAAGCGGGGGCCGGCCAGAGCAGGTAAAAACTAATTTAAATACTAAAAGTCAGTGTTTACCAACCAGGGTGCCTCCAGTTGTTGCAGAACTACAACTCCCAGCATGCCCGAACCGGCAAAGGCTGTCCGGGCATGTTGGTAGTTGTAGTTTCACAACAGCTGAAGGCACCCTGGTAGAAAAACACTGAGCTAAGTAAAAGGGCACAGGGAGAAAAATAAAAAACCTTCTGCTAACCTACTCCCAGTCCCTGCAGAGGCCATTTCCCTCCATGCGGTCCTGTATCTCCTCTCTTCACCAGTCAACTAGTAGGACCTTTCCCTTTTCAGCCAATCACTGGCCACAGTGGTGTCACGTGTCAAGCTAGTGATTAGCTGATGGGGGAAGGTCTTTTATGGCAGCAAACACACTAGGTTTCCCGTATCCGGTGGGAGATTTGAAAACCGCCGAGGAAACGCAGTGTATTGGTGCAGTACAAAATGTGACGGGTTGGGGGGAGATTGTGACAGGGGGATATGTGACAGGGGGGGAATGTGACATGGAAGGAAGATTGTGACGGGGGGGATGTGACACTGCTGGGGAATGTGGGGGGAGAATGTAATATGGGGGTCAGATATGATATGGGGGAGAATGTGACAAGGGTGGGGGAATGTGACATGGGGGGAGAATGTGGCATGCGGGGGATGTGACAGGTGGGTGAGATCTGATATGGGGGGAGAATGTGACATGGGGCAAGGGGGGTGGGGGGGGGGGAGAATGTCACATTCTGGGGAGAATGTGACAAGGGCTTCGGCGTGACTCCGTCCACTGCATACTGATACTGTGGCCGTAGTATGGCTGGAAGGCCAACCCGGGACTGGGAATGACCAAGTGTTGGGTGGGGGTCATTCCCCACAATCCAGGCCGGCTTTTGTTGGCCTTATAGCTAGGCTGCCTCACCAGCTCATGGGGATTTGCCAGTTTCAGCACACAGTGTCAGAGAAAGCTGTGTGTGGAGTTCTTCCCTGTGGTTGCTCCAAGAGTGGAAGCTGCTGGACAGCCTAGCTAGAGGCCTGGAAAAGACTTGCTTGACGCCTCATGCAAGGATTACAGGTGGACCTTTGTTACATTTTCCTTTGTTCTATGTTTAAAGACTGTTTGCTGTGTGTCGTGTGTGAATAAAACACTGAACTTTGATTTGGAAAATGCTGTCTCATTGCCTCTATACTGCAACCGTACCTATTTGCAAGAGTGAGTCACATTTGGTGGAGGATGCGGGCAATGCAATGAGGTCAGCATTTAGCATTTGAGTTGCAGCACACTGTTTGTGTTACGCCGAGCGCTCCGGGTCCCCGCTCCTCCCCGGAGCGCTCGCTACACTTCCCTCACTGCAGCGCCCCGGTCGGTTCCACGGACCCGGGGCGCTGCGTTACCACCTCCGGCCGGGATGCGATTCGCGATGCGGGTAGCGCCCGCTCGCGATGCGCACCCCGGCTCCCGTACCTTACTCGCTCCCCGTCAGTTCTGTCCCGGCGCGCGCGGCCCCGCTCCCTAGGGCGCGCGCGCGCCGGGTCTTTGCGATTTAAAGGGCCACTGCACCGCTGATTGGTGCAGTGGTTCCAATTAGTGTTTACACCTGTGCACTTCCCTATATCACCTCACTTCCCCTTCACTCCCTCGCCGGATCTTGTTGCCCTAGTGCCAGTGAAAGCGTTCCTTGTGTGTTCCTTGCCTGTGATTCCAGACCTTCTGCCGTTGCCCCTGACTACGATCCTTGCTGCCTGCCCCGACCTTCTGCTACGTCCGACCTTGCTTCTGTCTACTCCCTTGTACCGCGCCTATCTTCAGCAGCCAGAGAGGTTGAGCCGTTGCTAGGGGATACGACCTGGTCACTACCGCCGCAGCAAGACCATCCCGCTTTGCGGCGGGCTCTGGTGAAAACCAGTAGTGACTTAGAACCGATCCTCTAGCACGGTCCACGCCAATCCCTCTCTGGCACAGAGGATCCACTACCTGCCAGCCGGCATCGTGACAGTAGATCCGGCCATGGATCCCGCTGAAGTTCCTCTGCCAGTTGTCGCTGACCTCACCACGGTGGTCGCCCAGCAGTCACAACAGATTGCGCAACAAGGCCAACAGCTGTCTCAACTGACTGTTATGCTACAACAGTTACTACCACAGCTCCAGCAATCATCTCCTCCGCCAGCTCCTGTACCTCCTCCGCAGCGAGTGGCCGCTTCTGGAATACGACTATCCTTGCCGGATAAATTTGATGGGGACTCTAAGTTTTGCCGTGGCTTTCTTTCCCAATGTTCATTACACTTGGAGATGATGTCGGACCAGTTCCCCACTGAAAGGTCTAAGGTGGCTTTCGTAGTCAGCCTGCTGTCTGGAAAAGCCCTGGCTTGGGCCACACCGCTCTGGGACCGCAATGACCCCGTCACTGCCTCTGTACACTCCTTCTTCTCGGAAATTCGAAGTGTCTTTGAGGAACCTGCCCGAGCCTCTTCTGCTGAGACTGCCCTGTTGAACCTGGTCCAGGGTAATTCTTCCGTTGGCGAGTATGCCGTACAGTTCCGTACCCTTGCTTCAGAATTATCCTGGAATAATGAGGCACTCTGCGCGACCTTTAAAAAAGGCCTATCCAGCAACATTAAAGATGTTCTGGCCGCACGAGAAATCCCTGCTAACCTACATGAACTCATCCATCTTGCCACTCGCATTGACATGCGTTTTTCCGAACGGCGTCAGGAGCTCCGCCAGGATATGGACTCTGTTCGCACGAGGCGTTTCTTCTCCCCGGCTCCTCTCTCCTCTGGTCCCCTGCAATCTGTTCCTGTGCCTCCCGCCGTGGAGGCTATGCAGGTCGACCGGTCTCGCCTGACACCCCAAGAGAGGACACGACGCCGCATGGAGAATCTCTGCCTGTACTGTGCTAGTACCGAACACTTCCTGAAGGATTGTCCTATCCGTCCTCCCCGCCTGGAAAGACGTCCGCTGACTCCGCACAAAGGTGAGACAGTCCTTGATGTCTACTCTGCTTCTCCACGTCTTACTGTGCCTGTGCGGATGTCTGCCTCTGCCTTCTCCTTCTCTGCTGTGGCCTTCTTGGACTCTGGATCTGCAGGAAATTTCATCTTAGCCTCTCTCGTCAACAGGTTCAACATCCCGGTGACCAGTCTCGCCAGACCCCTCTACATCAATTGTGTAAACAATGAAAGATTGGACTGTACTATACGTTTCCGCACGGAGCCCCTTCTAATGTGCATCGGATCTCATCACGAGAGGATTGAACTGTTGGTCCTCCCCAATTGCACTTCTGAAATCCTTCTTGGACTTCCCTGGCTTCAACTCCATTCCCCAATCCTGGATTGGTCCACTGGGGAGATCAAGAGTTGGGGGCCCTCTTGTTCCAAGGACTGCTTAAAACCGGTTCCCAGTAAACCTTGCCGTGTCCCTGTGCTTCCTCATGTAACCGGTCTCCCTAAGGCCTATATGGACTTTGCGGACGTTTTTTGCAAAAAACAAGCTGAGACTCTACCTCCTCACAGGCCTTATGATTGTCCCATTGACCTCCTCCCGGGCACTACTCCACCCCGGGGCAGAATCTATCCTCTGTCCGTCCCAGAGACTCTTGCCATGTCTGAATACGTCCAAGAAAATTTAAAAAAGGGCTTTATCCGTAAATCCTCCTCTCCTGCCGGAGCCGGATTTTTCTTTGTGTCCAAAAAAGATGGCTCTCTACGTCCTTGCATTGATTACCGCGGTCTTAATAAAATCACGGTTAAGAACCGCTACCCCCTACCCCTCATCTCTGAACTCTTTGATCGTCTCCAAGGTGCCCATATTTTTACCAAACTGGACTTAAGAGGTGCTTATAATCTCATCCGCATCAGAGAGGGGGATGAATGGAAAACGGCATTTAACACCAGAGATGGACACTTTGAGTATCTGGTCATGCCCTTTGGTCTATGCAACGCCCCTGCCGTCTTCCAAGACTTTGTTAATGAAATTTTTCGTGATCTACTATACTCCTGTGTTGTTGTATATCTGGACGATATCCTGATTTTTTCTGCCAATCTTGAAGAACACCGCCAGCATGTCCGTATGGTTCTTCAGAGACTTCGTGATAATCAACTCTATGCCAAAATAGAGAAATGTCTGTTTGAATGCCAATCTCTTCCTTTTCTAGGATACTTGGTCTCTGGCCAGGGACTACAAATGGACCCAGATAAACTCTCTGCCGTCTTAGATTGGCCACGCCCCTCCGGACTCCGTGCCATCCAACGTTTTTTGGGGTTCGCCAATTATTACAGGCAATTTATTCCACATTTTTCTACCATTGTGGCTCCTATTGTGGCTTTAACAAAAAAAAATGCCGATCCCAAGTCTTGGCCTCCTCAAGCGGAAGACGCCTTTAAACGACTCAAGTCTGCCTTTTCTTCGGCTCCCGTGCTCTCCAGACCTGACCCATCTAAACCCTTCCTATTGGAGGTTGATGCCTCCTCAGTGGGAGCTGGAGCTGTCCTTCTACAAAAAAACTCTTCCGGGCATGCTGTTACTTGTGGTTTTTTTTCCAGGACCTTCTCTCCGGCGGAGAGGAACTACTCCATCGGGGATCGAGAGCTTCTAGCCATTAAATTAGCACTTGAGGAATGGAGGCATCTGCTGGAGGGATCAAGATTTCCAGTTATTATTTACACCGATCACAAGAACCTCTCCTACCTCCAGTCTGCCCAACGGCTGAATCCTCGTCAGGCCAGGTGGTCTCTGTTCTTTGCCCGATTTAATTTTGAAATTCACTTTCGGCCTGCTGATAAAAACATTAGGGCCGATGCTCTCTCTCGTTCCTCAGATGCCTCTGAAATTGAACTCTCTCCTCAACACATCATTCCTCCTGACTGCCTGATTTCCACTTCTCCAGCCTCCATCAGGCAAACTCCTCCAGGAAAGACCTTTGTTTCTCCACGCCAACGCCTTGGGATCCTCAAATGGGGTCACTCCTCCCATCTCGCAGGTCATGCGGGCATCAAGAAATCTGTGCAACTCATCTCTCGCTTCTATTGGTGGCCGACTCTAGAGACTGATGTGGTGGACTTTGTACGAGCCTGCACTATCTGTGCCCGGGATAAGACTCCTCGCCAGAAGCCCGCTGGTTTTCTTCATCCTCTACCTGTCCCCGAACAACCTTGGTCTCTGATTGGTATGGATTTTATTACTGACTTACCCCCATCCCATGGCAACACTGTTATTTGGGTGGTCGTTGATCGATTCTCCAAAATGGCACATTTCATCCCTCTTCCTGGTCTTCCTTCTGCGCCTCAGTTGGCTAAACAATTTTTTGTACACATTTTTCGTCTTCACGGGTTGCCTACACAGATCGTCTCGGATAGAGGCGTCCAATTTGTGTCTAAATTCTGGAGGGCTCTCTGTAAACAACTCAAGATTAAATTAAATTTTTCTTCTGCATACCATCCTCAATCCAATGGACAAGTAGAGAGAATTAACCAGATCTTGGGTGACTATTTACGACATTTTGTTTCCTCCCGCCAGGATGACTGGGCAGATCTTCTACCTTGGGCCGAATTCTCGTATAATTTCAGAATCTCTGAATCTTCCTCCAAATCTCCGTTTTTTGTGGTGTACGGCCGTCACCCTCTTCCCCCCCTCCCTACCCCCTTGCCCTCTGGTCTGCCCGCTGTGGATGAAATTTCTCGTGATCTTTCCACCATATGGAAAGAGACCCAAAATTCTCTCTTACAGGCTTCTTCTCGCATGAAGAGATTCGCAGATAAGAAAAGAAGAGCTCCTCCCATTTTTTCCCCTGGAGACAAGGTATGGCTCTCCGCTAAATATGTCCGTTTCCGTGTCCCGAGCTATAAGTTGGGACCACGCTATCTTGGTCCTTTTAAAGTTTTGTGTCAAATTAATCCTGTCTCTTACAAACTTCTTCTTCCTCCTTCTCTTCGTATCCCTAATGCCTTTCACGTCTCTCTTCTTAAACCTCTCGTCCTCAACCGTTTTTCTCCTAAATCTGTTCCTCCCACTCCTGTTTCCGGCTCCTCGGACATCTTCTCTGTCAAAGAGATTTTGGCCTCTAAAAAGGTCAGGGGAAGAACTTTTTTTTTAGTGGATTGGGAGGGTTGTGGTCCAGAAGAGAGGTCCTGGGAACCTGAGGACAATATCCTGGACAAAAGTCTGATCCTCAGGTTCTCAGGCCCCAAGAAGAGGGGGAGACCCAAGGGGGGGGGTACTGTTACGCCGAGCGCTCCGGGTCCCCGCTCCTCCCCGGAGCGCTCGCTACACTTCCCTCACTGCAGCGCCCCGGTCGGTTCCACGGACCCGGGGCGCTGCGTTACCACCTCCGGCCGGGATGCGATTCGCGATGCGGGTAGCGCCCGCTCGCGATGCGCACCCCGGCTCCCGTACCTTACTCGCTCCCCGTCAGTTCTGTCCCGGCGCGCGCGGCCCCGCTCCCTAGGGCGCGCGCGCGCCGGGTCTTTGCGATTTAAAGGGCCACTGCACCGCTGATTGGTGCAGTGGTTCCAATTAGTGTTTACACCTGTGCACTTCCCTATATCACCTCACTTCCCCTTCACTCCCTCGCCGGATCTTGTTGCCCTAGTGCCAGTGAAAGCGTTCCTTGTGTGTTCCTTGCCTGTGATTCCAGACCTTCTGCCGTTGCCCCTGACTACGATCCTTGCTGCCTGCCCCGACCTTCTGCTACGTCCGACCTTGCTTCTGTCTACTCCCTTGTACCGCGCCTATCTTCAGCAGCCAGAGAGGTTGAGCCGTTGCTAGGGGATACGACCTGGTCACTACCGCCGCAGCAAGACCATCCCGCTTTGCGGCGGGCTCTGGTGAAAACCAGTAGTGACTTAGAACCGATCCTCTAGCACGGTCCACGCCAATCCCTCTCTGGCACAGAGGATCCACTACCTGCCAGCCGGCATCGTGACAGTTTGCTAAGAACTGAGCCTGGGATAATCTGTTCGAGTGGTTGCTATGGGCAATGATCCTGCCGACAAGTGTCTGACGGTACTGCAGCAGTGTCGCCAAAATGTAGAGGCACTCATGGAGGCCAACTTGCAACAGCGGTAGACCAACAGGCTCCAGCAGGAGTTCAACCGGTAACAGCAGGAGGCCAACAAGCACCAGCAGGAGACCAACCAGCTACTGCTACAGCAGGTGATGGCGCCTCAAGCCGCAGCGATGACCCGGACCAACCCTGATGCCAGGAAGACTGTGCGGATGGCGATACCAAAGATGACCGCCGCTGATGACGTTGAGACCTACCTCACGGTCTTTGAAAGAGTGATGGTGAGGGAGAGGTTACCCGGGACCAGTGGGCTGAGGTCATCGCTCCATTCCTGACGTCCGGGTCCCAGCAGGTATATTTTGACTTACCTGATGACCAGGCGGCTAACTACGACACAGTCAAGGTTGAGATATTGGCAAGACTGGGGGTAAATGTGTGGGTCCAGGCCCAGCGAGTAAGGCAGTGGGAGTATAAGCCGGCTGAGCCTGCCCGGCTGCATTACTATGACCTGTTCCAGCGGCTGCAGAAGTGGTTGCAGCCGGAGGTCCTGAGTCCCACTGCCATACTGGACCGACTCCTGCCGATATGTTCTGGAGGGCTCTGCCTTACACCCTCCAGATCTGGATTGGCCAGGCGTCCCCAAGTAACGCATTGGATATGGTAGACCTTGTGGACAGGTATGAGGCCACCATCAAACCCTAGAAAACCCTAGAAGTCCCCGGGAGGTGGTTGCCAAGGGCCCCCCTCCCATTGCTGTGTTGGGGATGTCAGCAGCCGGGACATGTTAGGGCCAACTGTCCCCAGCGGGAAGAACCCATGGACACAAACTATGTACTTCGGCCATCCCTGTATGCCCAGAGACTGTGTGCAGCAGGTAATTTCAGGGCAGGAGACTCGGGTCACCTCGGCCAGGTGGAGCCGGGGGGGGGGGGGGGCGTGTCGTGGAGGCATTGTTGGACTTGGGTAGTATGGTGACCCAGGTGAGGTCCAATCTGGTGCCGCACGTGGACTACACGGGACGACAGGCGGGGGTTTTGTGTATCCACGGGGACTTAAGAGACTACCCCACCGCCCTGGTGACCGTGACAACCCCAAACGGCCGATGGACTCATGAGATGGCCGTGACTACAAAGCTTCCCCGCAAACTGATTATTATGATGGATTTTCCAGTATTTGTGTCTTTGTGGCCTTAGACAAGAGTTCCCCAGACCTGTGAGGCAGGGGTATCCCCAATAGACTGGCCCTACTCAGGGGTGACCCCAGAACCCTGGGATCCTTAGACAGAAGCAACCACGGTTCTGGTGACCACTCCTACAGGTGAAGAGACAGAATCGTCTCCACTGCACGTAATGGTGGGAGATGTGGAGGAGCTGCTGTCAGGTCCAGAGTTGGCAGACCTCAATGTCTCCTGAGAAAAGTTCGGCACAGCACCCATTATCTCGGGCCTGGGAAAATTTCTTTATTGTGGAAGGTGCACCACAACAACCGGGGGCCGAGACTGTGTACCCCCGCTTTGTGATCCACCAGGGGATGCTGTACAGGGTAAATCAGGTGCGGGGTGAGAACGTGGAACAGTTGGTGGTACCTAAAGCATATCGGAGATTGGTGTTAGAGTTAGCCTATCAACATGTTCTAGGGGGGCACCTGGGTCAGCAGAAGACACAGGACCGAATTTTGTAGCGCTTTTACTGGCCCAGTGTGTATAAAGAGGTCGAGAGGTACTGTGAATCTTGCCCAACCTGTCAAATAACTAGCCCCCAGCCACATTACCGTAGTCCACTGGTCCTGCTCCCGATTATCGAGGTTCCGTTTGAGCGGTTTGCTATGGATCTGGTGGACCCATTGCCAAAATCCGCTAGGGGAACCAACACATCCTGGTAGTCCTGGACTACGCAACTCTGTATCCTGAGGCGCTACCTCTTCGACATACCTCGGCCAAACTCATAGCTAAGGAGTTAATGGAGATGTTTTCCCGAGTGGGCTTACCCAAAGAGTTGTTGACTGACCAGGGCACCCAGTTTATGTCAAAAGTAATGAAAGAGCTCAGTAAGTTACTGCAGGTAAAACAGCTGCGGACCTCCGTGTACCACCCGCAGACGACCGTCCTGGTAGAAAGGTTTAACCAAACGTTAAAAAACATGTTGAAGCGGGTGGTGGCTAGAGATGGGAAAAATTGGGACCTTTTATTGCACTTTTTCATGTTGGCAGTGTGAGAAGCGCCCCAGGATTCTACTGGGTTCTCTCCCTTTGAACTGCTATACAGCAGACATCCACGTGGTCTGTTAGACATAGCTAAAGTTGCATGGGAACAACAGCCCACTCTATACAAAAGTGTAGCTGAGTATGTCACTCAGTTGCAGGATCGGATGGAAACAGTGTTGCCCTTGATTAGGGAACATATGGAGGCAGCTCAGCGGGCCCAGAGCAGAGTCTATAATCGGCAGACTCTGGTTCGGAATTTTAACCCTGGAGATCGGGTTCTGTTCTGGTACTAACGATCGACAGTAAATTCTTGGCTAGGTGGCAGGGTCCCTAAGAAGTGATTGAAAAGGTAGGGGAGGTGACGTACAGGGTACACCAGCCCGGGCGATGGAAGCCAGAGCAAGTGTACCATATAAACTTGTTGAAACCTTGGAAAGATAGGGAGACTAGCCTGGATGATAGCCCCCGGCCGGGTTTGTTAGGGTTGGGGTTTCCCATCCCTCAGTCTGATTCCAAGGAAGCAGTTGCCTCAGTGAAAATTGTTGATAACCTTTCCTCTGCACAGACTCAGGAGGCCAGGGAGTTCATCAGTAAGAACACCAATGTGTTCTCATACCGTCTTGGGCGTACTTCTGTCATCCACCATGACATTGTCACTGAACCCCAGGTAAAAATACGGTTGAAACCGTACCGGGTACCTGAGTTGCGGCGACAAGCCATTTCGGAAGAAGTGCAACAGATGTTAGTTAGATGTCATCGAAAAATCGAAAAGTGAGTGGGCTAGTCCGATAGTCTTTATACCCAAACCATACGGTACGTTACGGTTCTGTAACGATTTCCTGAAACTGAATGAGGTTTCCAAGTTCGATGCATATCCCATGCCCCGAGTTGAAGAGCTTATTGAGAAACTAGGACAGGCTCGGTATTTTTCTGTTTTGGACCTCACCAAAGGGTACCCTTGAAGGAGGCTGCCAAAGAGAAAAAAGCCTTTGTTACACCAGAAGGTTTGTTCCAGTACAAGGTGTTACCCTTTGGTTTACATGGAACTCCCGCTACGTTTCAAAGGCTAATGGACATTGTTCTTCGGCCACATCGTCGGGATTCCTCAGCTTTTCTGGACGATATCATCGTCCATAGTACAGACTGGGAAAGTCACCTTCCAAAAGTACAGGCAGTGATAGACTCCCTTAGGAAGGCCGGGTTAACTGCTAACCCCAAAAAATGTGCCATAGGGTTGGAAGAGACCAAATACCTGGAGTATGTCATTGGGTGGAGAGTTGTCAAACCCCAGGTAAACAAAATAGAGGCCATCTGGAATTAGCCCCGACCTGTCACTACCCGACAGGTGAAGTAGTTCCTAGGAATTATGGGTTACTATATGAGGTTCATCCCCCATTTTGCTACGGTGGCTGCGCCCTTAACAGACCTCCTGACAGGTCCATCATGGTGCGCTGGAACGAACAGGCAGAGCAGGCGTTTTCCGCTTTGAAGTGAATTTGTGGTACAGACCGATGCCTAGGTATGTCTCGGTGCTATACTCTCCCTGGAAGTCAACGGGGAAGAGCATCCCGTTGTCTTTCTCAGCCGTAAGCTGACCTCGGCCGACACCAGGTATAGTATAATGGAGAGAGAGTGCCTGGCCATTAACCCCTTAAGGACTGAGCCCTTTTTCACCTTAAGGACTCGGCCATTTTTTGCAAATCTGACCACTGTCACTTTAAACATTAATAACTCTGGAATGCTTTTAGTTATCATTCTGATTCCGAGATTGTTTTTTCATGACATATTCTACTTAAACTTAGTGGTGAAATTTTTTGGTAACTTGCATCCTTTCTTGGTGAAAAATCCCAAAATTTGATGAAAAATTTGAAAATTTAGCATTTTTCTAACTTTGAAGCTCTCTGCTTGTAAGGAAAATGTATATTCCAAATAATTTTTTTAATTCACATACAATATGTCTACTTTATGTTTGCATCATAAAATTGATGAGTTTTTACTTTTGGAAGACACCAGAGGGCTTCAAAGTTCCGCAGCAATTTTCCAATTTTTCACAAAATTTTGAAACTCTCTTTTTTTCAGGGACCAGTTCAGGTTTGAAGTGGATTTGAAGGGTCTTTATATTAGAAATACCCCATAAATGACCCCATTAAAAAAACTGCACCCCCCAAAGTATTCAAAATGACATTCAGTAAGCATTTTAACCCTTTAGGGGTTTCACAGGAATAGCAGCAAAGTGAAG
Organism: Hyla sarda; assembly: GCF_029499605.1. Classification (NCBI taxonomy): domain Eukaryota; kingdom Metazoa; phylum Chordata; class Amphibia; order Anura; family Hylidae; genus Hyla; species Hyla sarda. The sequence continues at coordinate 112,583,259 of NC_079195.1, forward strand.
GAGAAAATTCACAATCTTCATTTTTTACACTCTCATGTTCTTGTAGACCCAATTTTTTAATTTTTGCAAGGGGTAAAAAGGAGAAAATTTTTACTTTTATTTGAAACCCAATTTCTCTCGAGTAAGCACATACCTCATAGGTCTATGTCAATTGTTCGGCGGGCGCAGTAGAGGGTTCAGAAGGGAAGGAGCGTCAAATGGTTTTTGGGGGGCATGTCACCTTTAGGAAGCCCCTATTGTGCCAGAACAGCAAAAAAAACCACATGGCATACCATTTTGGAAACTAGACCTCACGGGGAACGTAACAAGGGGTAATGTGAACCTTAATACCCCACAGGTGATTCACGACTTTTGCATATGTAAAAAAAAAATAATAATTTTTACCTAAAATGCTTGGTTTCCCAAAAGTTTTACATTTTTAAAAAGGGTAATAGCAGAAAATACCCCCCAAAATGTGAAGCCCAATTTCTCCCGATTCAGAAAACACCCCATATGGTGGTGAAAAGTGCTCTGCTGGCGCACTACAGGTCTCAGAAGAGAAGGAGTCACATTTGGCTTTTTTGAAGGAAATTTTGCTCTGGGGGCATGCCGCATTTAGGAAGCCCCTATGGTGCCAGGACAGCAAAAAAAAAACACATGGCATACCATTTTGGAAACTAGACCCCTCGGGGAATGTAACAAGGGGTAAAGTGAACCTTAATACCCCACAGGTGTTTCACGACTTTTGCATATGTAAAAAAAAAAATAAAATTTACCTAAAATGCTTGGTTTCCCAAAAAATTTACATTTATACAAAGGGTTAAAGCAGAAAATACCGGCAAAATTTGAAGCCCAATTTCTCCCGATTCAGAAAACACCCCATATGGGGGTGCAAAGTGCTCTGCTGGCGCACTACAGGTCTCAGAAGAGAAGGAGTCACATTTGGCTTTTTGAAAGCAAATTTTGCTCTGGGGTCATGCCGCATTTAGGAAGCCCCTATGGTGCCAGGACAGCAAAAAAAAACAACAACATGGCGTACTATTTTGGAAACTAGAGCCCTCGGGGAATGTAACAAGGGGTTAAGTGAACCTTAATACCCCACAGGCGTTTCACAACTATTGCATATGTATAAAAAAAAATTTTTTTTACCTAAAATGCTTCTTTTCCCCAAAATTTTACATTTTTTAAAAGGGTAAAAGCAGAAAATACCCCCCAAAATTTGTAACACAATTTCTCCCGAGTACGGTGATACCCCATATGTGACCCTAAACTGTTGCCTTGAAATACGACAGGGCTCCAAAGTGAGAGCGCCATGCGCATTTGAGGCCTAAATTAGGGATTGCATAGGGGTGGACATAGGGGAATTCTATGCCAGTGATTCCCAAACAGGGTGCCTCCAGCTGTTGTAAAACTCCCAGCATGCCTGGACAGTCAGTGGCTGTCTGGCAATACTGGGAGTAGTTGTTTTGCAACAGCTGGAGGCTCCGTTTTGGAAACCGTGGTGTACCAGACGTTTTTCATTTTTATTGGGGAGGGGAGGGGGGCTGTGTAGGGGTATGTGTATATGTAGTGTTTTTTACTTTTTATTTTATTTTTTGAAAGTGTAGTGTAGTGTTTTTAGGGTAAAGTCGCACGGGCGGGGGTTCACAGTAGTTTCTCGCTGGAAGTTTGAGCTGTTGCAGAAAATTTGCAGCAGCTCAAACTTGCAGCCCGATACTTACTGTAAGCCTCCGCCCATGTGAGTGTACCCTGTACATTCACATGGGGGGGGGGGGGACATCCAGCTGTTGCAAAACTACAACTCCCAGCATGCGCTGACAGACTGTACAAGCTGAGAGTTTTAGTTTTGCAACAGCTGTAGGCACACTGGTTATGTATCACTGAGTTTTTGACCTTACTCAGTGTTTCAAAACCAGTGTGCCTCCAGCTGTTGCAAAACTACAACTCCCAGCATGTACGGTGCATGGTGTAAGGTGACTGCTGGGAGTTGTAGTTTGCAACAGCTGGAGGCACACCGGTCGTGAAACACTGAGTTAGGTAAAAAAAAAAAACTGAGTTTCACAACCAGTGTGCCTTCAGCTGTTGCAAAACTACAACTCTCAGCAGTCACCGACAGCAAATGGGCATGCTGGGAGTTGTAGTTATGCAACCAGCAGATGCACCACTACAACTCCCAGCATGCACTTTAGCTGTTTGTGCAAGCTGGGAGTTGTAGTTATACAACAGCTGAAGGTACACTTTTCCATAGAAAAAATGTGCCTCCAGCTGTTGCAAAACCATAAGTCCCAGCATGCCCATAAGGGAATGCTGGGAGTTGTGGTGGTCTGCCTCCTGCTGTTGCATAACTACAGCTCCCAGCATGCCCTTTTTGCATGCTGGGAGCTGTTGCTAAGCAACAGCAGGAGGCTGTAACTCACCTCATGCTGCTGCTCCGTCGGTTCCAGGCGGTTCCTGTCGCTTCAGAATTTCCTGTTCACGGTTGAATACAGGGCTGGTCGGTGGCTAGGCAATGCCGATGCCCTGTCACAAGTCCACTGTTGCACAAGTGTTCACCCCCTTGAGCTTGAACAAAGGGGGGGGGGGGGTATGTAATAAGGTGAAAGTTAGGGTGGTTGATGGGCGTTATGTGTCACCAAGGATCCTGGCCTTGGTGAGGTAAGAGCCGTTAATTTTCCAGTGTCTGTGCTGCGGTGCAGACTTATACTGAGGCCGTAGTATGGCTGGAAGGCCAACCCAAGACAGCTCTTACTGGGAATGACCAAGTGTAGGGTGGGGATCATTCCCCATAATCCAGGCCGGCATTTGTTGGCCTTAAAGATAGGCTGCCTCACCAGCTGAGGGTGATTTGCTAGTTGCAGCACACAGTGTCAGAGAAAGCTGTGTGTGCAGTTCTTCCCTGTGGTTGCTCCAAGAGTGGAAGCTGCTGGACAGCCTAGCTGGAGGCCTGGAAAAGACTTGCTTGACACCGCATGGCATGAACACCTAAGGATTACAGGTGGACTTTTGTTACGTTTTCCTTTGTTAAAAGTTTAAAGACTGTTTTCCGTGTGTGAATAAAACACCGAACTTTGATTTGCAAAATGCTGTGTCCTTATACTGCAACCGCACCTATTTGCAAGAGCGAGTCACCACAGGGGGAGAGAATGTGATGGGGGAATGTGACGGGGGAGGGGGAGAGTGTGGCTAGGGAGGGGGGAATGTGATATGGGGGGAGAATGTGGGGAATGTGAAGGGGGGGATGAGATATATGTGTCAAATGTGTTTTTGGCATTGATTTTGCTCGTTCGTGATTGTGTACCACTTTTTTTTAAATTAAATTAATGCCAAGTTTATATGCAACAGTTGCATAAACTCAGTGAAGACTACTAGACGTATTCCTGCCATAGATCCCTAATGTATGTATATACGAAAAGTGATATAGCACTTTAAAAAATAGCTGTAAAGAATAGGTACAGTTTTCTACAAGGATTAGAATGAATTAATTGCACTTGTTGCTTCTGATAGTAATCATAGGAGAGGATACAGATGGAAAAGAACATTATCATCAAGCAGTGCGGCGAAAAATACAATAGTCAAATGCATATCTGCATTGTTTTTCTTCTAAATTGACTTCAATATCTGTTCCAGATTAGATATGCACAGGAAATCAACAGGCAGTCACTTTCTCTTGCAAAGCTTGTGCTTCTGTTTGCTTCTTTTTGGAAACTCATTTCACTGTCATTTATTGTTATGGAATCGGTAGACTTCTTCAATTTCCATATTAATAGAAGATAAAAGATATCCCAGACCACAGCACAGCTTTCATCTGCTTTGAATATTGTTGATGGGAAAGCCAATCAAAGTGGAAACAAAAAAGAAAGACAGAAGGCTGCTGTACAGTATAAGAGTAAATGATCTAATATACTTTGAAGACCGATTTCCTCCAAATAGTGTCTTGAAATGCAGTGTCTGCTTCAGAAATACAGCATCTATTGTAATTGAGGTCACGCATCAGAGACTCTTTGGAAAACACTGCAGAACACCGCTGCTCCAATGCCTTAGACAGCATTATTAATGATACTTGCATGGTGTTTACACTGGGATTATTCCCTTTTGATTATATTGATATGTTTGTAAAATTCCCCTAAATAGTAAACAAGAATACGAATGATATATGCCTTATGTTAGATGATGCGTTTCATGCCACCACATTTCAAACATTAAGTCTGTCTTGTAGATCGTTCTGCATTCTCAATTTCCACATGTTGCCATATGTAATGTGATATGAAAAATAAATAAATCAGCTAATATTATTAAACTACTCATATCTGTCTTGGAGACAAGCACAAGGCATTATGTTGCTGTCATCCTTTTTTTTTTTTTCCTCTCATTTGACATGGAAGGCTTTAGATCAAATTTTGTAGAATTTTATTTAGTTGGAAAATGCATTTTATTGTTTCCATTTTGTTTGTTAAATAAGCCCAAATGTTCTATTTTATTCTGTCATATAGGTTGCAATCTCTATAGGTCTATATAGATGTATAAGCCTGGATTTCCACAGTTTTTGCAAAGCAAGGTTTCGTAGAGTCCATTGATTCTGTGGAGTTCCTTTAGAGAAAATAACACAAGTAACATAAATCTGAAAATATATGCGGGGTTCGAAATGCCTTGCTTGAAATGCTTGTTACATACATTTACAAATAGCTTTTAAAGGATATCATCCTGTAAAGATGACACTAAACATATAATCTCATTACCATTTACAGTGTAGTTTTATGCAGGCTGCTATTCACTGCCATCAGTCATTTTAGGTGAGGTGAGACTTAAGCTCTGGTTTCTACAGCTTTAGTATATACTAGCTCAGGCTGCACATATGCCAGGGCACTCAAGTCAGAAGTGGTGTGTGTTTAGAGACCGCTTGTTGTGACTCTTTTGCCAATTTGCACCACCTCCTCATGGTGTTAGTGGGTCCCAGTGGTAGTTTTCTTTTTTGTTTTAGTTCTTTTTGCACCATTTTTTTTTGTTACAGTGAGAATCTAAAAAAATATAGCAACTTCACCAGATAGGGATACCTTCCTAAAGGGGTACTCCAGGATACAACTTTCTTGTTCAACTCGCCCCTCCTCAATTCACTCCGGTATCCTTCCTCTAGCCTCTGCTGCAATCTTCTTACTGTTTATTGTGATCAGCTAATCGCTGGCCTCTGCAATGTCCCACCTCAGCCGGTAATAGGCTGAGCGGTAATGTGACATATTGAGTCCTGGCACCAGGAAGAATAGCGGGGCCTAGCCTCAATACGGTACAGTGCCAAGGTGAGACGGAAATTAGCTGTGGATGGAAATTAACTAAGCTGCAATGTGACGAGTTGACCACAAGAAACAGAGAGAAGATTGTTGCTGAGGCCGAGAATGGGGTAGCAGAGGCATAAGGGGAGCAGCAGGAGGGAAGTCCAGTTTGTTTTTTTAATGCTGGCAATTTGGGGAATAAACATATCCTGGAGAACCCCTTTAGCTTCTTTATAATGGGCATAAAGAGGTTACCCAGAGTCTTTTTCTTTTTTTCCAAAAGTATTTCCATTCTTTATTATGTAAGTAAACAAAGCTTTACTCTCCTGCACTCCAGCGATGTCCTCCAGTGTCCTGCTTTGGTCCCCTACAGCAATCCTCTTTCTGAGCTGCAGCATAGCTGTTGAGCGCAGTAAGCTCCTGGGTCCAATGTATTACACAGCCGCTCAGCAAATAGCTGGCCAAGTCAGGACATTGCTGTGGCCAGCGATTTGCTGAGCGTCGGTGTCTCACACTGGGCCAAGTTGCTTCCTGGGCCTGACTCTACAGGCTACTGCTCAAGAAAACTATCACTGCAGGGCCTGGAGCACAACATCGGAGGCATCATGGGAGAGCAGAAGGTGAGTGAACAGAACAGGCATATTTTTGAAAACCCCCCACAGCTGCTGGATAACCCCTTTAATGATGAAGTGATTTTTTTTTCAATTTCATTAGTGACAAGGCCTCTAAAGGGGTTAAATGGCTGGGCTCAGTATTACCCTTAATCCTAGCAATTGCAGCAAAATGTCAGCTGTTATGTACATATGACACCAGCACAGGAGCTGAGCACCCGCTATTACAGCACATTGCATATACCCATATTGTTGGATGTACTTCTTCTCATAGTCTTATATATATATGATAGCTATAGATTAATTATGATTTCTATGAATCGCACTTATTACCAAAGCAATTTAAACAAGGTGGAAATAAGTCACCTTTTACACAACTGAATTGGTAGTTATAAAAGGTTTAACAATTTTACATTCAGATAAAGTGGTCATATGGATTGTAGCAATGCAGCATATGTTTTTTGTGTTTGTCAGAAACACAATTTTGACCTTGTTCTATAGCAGCTTTCCATTGTTCTTCTGTATAAGTGAAAATTACCTTGTGGGTTCTACTCTTTGCTACGCTTTTGTTTAGCTATTACTTGCGCCTTCATTATGTACCACTCTCGTGTTTAAGAGAACATTTGGAAGCTGAAGGTTATATACCCAGCATTAGGTAAGCCAGCCTTTCTCCGCAGCAGAGCCATCAGGAGCTGTAACAGTCATTCCTTTGTATAGATTTATTGTAGGCTGTGCATTAATAAATACGCTTTTAGACTTTTATGTTTGCCACTTATACCACATAGCTGAATGTTAAGTCCTTACCATCAATCAAGCTTCTTTTGTAAATGATACATCTGTCCCTTCTTTCATGATTATATAATGTAATAGGATGTTGCTATAAAAGACAGCTACAATATCCAGCTATAGCCTAGTTGATTCAAGTCATGACTGTGCAATAGTTTTCTTATATAGGTTTATTTTCCCTCTTTACTTAACATACTATAAATTTTTTTTAAGTGGTTATCTATTAAGGACACACTTTTTAAAGGGGTATTCTAGTGTTTAAAAATATGCTGCTTTGAATGGGGAATAATAGAAAAAATGCCAACTTAACCTCACTGGTCCCTCACAGTTTCTGTTCCCCTCTGTCCGGGCCTCTGCTTCCGAGACACGCTGGCAGGTCCTGCACTGAGCACCCTTCCTGAAAGTAGATTGGTGTCTAGAAGGAAAAAACGACAGAAGGTTTGCTTTCGGAAAGCTTACAACACAATATATAGGTATAGGTCAGCTTGTGCTTACCTTAAGTTGTTGTGTGTCAGACTCAACAACTGTAACAGCATGATGTTGCGGTGCAGATCCCAGTCACCGGGCTGGTATCTCTCTAGGTCGGTCTGTGATAGTCCTAGGACATACAAGAAAAAAAATCTGGGTTCTGTCAGCCCTACTGCATTAAATACAGGTACTCCGATCAAGATATATAAAAGATCTGGAAATGTATTAGCCTTATTAGATGCGTCTTTTTCAATGAATAGTGACCAAACTATTCAGAGATATTTGTCTTGAAATGTGTCTGATAAGACTAATAAATTTCCAGATCTTTTATAGATCTTGATCTGAGTACCTATATTTGATGCTGTAGTGCCCACAAATCCTGGATGGGGGATCAAACTGAGGTCAATAGGAACTAGGTAACTATATGCATTTTTATATATATATATATATATATATATATATATATATATATATATATATATATATATTTTCCTCTGCCCTAGCACTATGTTTTTTTTTTTTTTTTTTTAACTGCCATTCCCCTTTTACTAGAAGCTGGCTTAAAGATCTGCCAGAGTAGGAACCACTGTTAGGGTATGTTCACACATACTTAATCTACTGCAGATTTTATATTGTGAATTTCACATTTTGGATTTTATGCTGTGGATGCAAACATTATAAATAGCTGAAATCTGCAGCATTAGATCCGCAGTGGATTAAGCATGTGTAAATATACCCATAGACCGCAGCTTTCAATTCTAGCCGTTAGAGGGCAGTCCACCCACCATAGGACTCCACTCAATAAAGTCCATATGCCCTATGGTGTTCATATGGACAAGTGCAAACATTGCAGGTGTCACCACATAGCCAAACCATTAATGCAACTGTTACTGTCTTGTCAAATCCCTTTCTCTGCATTTCTGCTGGTTCTTGCCCATTTCCTGGAGAATTCATGTTTGAAAATCTCTGTGAATATGCAACAATCTGATTTTCCGGCAGTGGGTGGGGTATGCACTGTCCATATTGACCAACCTTGCTGTCAATAGTTTCACACAAAAGCAGTATAGGCAGCATCACAGGTTGTACATTTAGGATCTAGAGCATCTTTAGGAATACTATATTAGACTTTCTCTTGTCCTTGCAAATTGATCTCAATAAGTAGAGGCTGTAAAGATGTCAAAGTTTATAGAGGGTGTCTTAGAGTTTAGTGTCTGCTTATGGAATATTGTATTTATGTCACTTGTAACATTGTGACGCTCTTACCATTTGTCCATGTACAAACACCATGAAGGTCATCCTTTATTACATTCCCATCAATGACTTGAAGAGGGATTATCATACATGCCAGGCTGCCCAGCTGTAGAGCTCATGCTTAGTCCGTATAGATGATGAGATTCTGTTTGTCTTTCTCATAATTAAAGAAGGTAAACAAGTAGAGCCGAGAAATGGCATTTCATGTTATTGGATGGCGATAAAGGTCCCATGTGAAGCCTTGGACTGTAGTTAAATAATCTGAATTTCAATGTTTGTGTTAGTGATCCGAATCTAGTTGTTGCGTATACAGTAGAAATATCTTTGATTCGGAAATATTTAAGACAAATGGAAGTTTATATCTAAAAAATAGATTCTTCTTCAGCAACATATGCAGATCACACGTAATGTTCTAAGTACCTGTCACTCTCTGTCCATTTGCAAGTAAAGTGACATTGTCAGGAATACCATTTAATGTGATGAAAAAACACAAATATGCTGCACTGTAATACAAATATTATACTGATAGGTGATTGTGCATGAAGCACAATGAAGGCTTGTTGAAAGGAATGGCATTTAGAGTAAATATAATCACACTTTCTATCAAAGATCATCTCCTTTTAAGGTTCTTTTTTCTTCTTTTCTGTAGGATCATGGAATAGACAGCTCCATTTTCCAAAATCCCGCAAAGCTTCATCTGACGATTGGGACCTTGGTTTTGCTTAATGAGACTGAAGTGACACAGGCTTCTCAACTTCTGCACAGCTGCAAAGAGGACTTTCTGGAGTATGTAAAAACATTATATAAATGCTCACTGTTGTATCAAACAACTTCCCTCCATTCAATAAGCCTGTGTGATCTGTGACCTATTTTTATATACCTTTATTTACTAAAGTCGACTCCTTATCCTAGAAAAAGCCCCAAATTATTGGTGTCCCTGCAAAATGCTGTCCCTTTAGCAACAGAGAAATCAAGAATACAGCAAATGAGGGTGGTGCAGGAAAGAGCCTTGGACTGGGTGAACTCAAGCTGATGAAGTTTGCTTAAAAGGAAAAATTAAGGCTTCCCTTTTATCTCTGACCACCCATAAAGTTCTTGGCAGCTGTCACTTGTGTAGCTTGTCATCATCATCTGCAGCAGCAGTAATTCATTGCTTACACCATGTCTGCTTTTGTTATGTAACACTAGTTTTGTTGTGGCGTATCTGCTGTTTTAATAAAAATGGGAAAAAATTACTCACTGGGAAGCCTTATCCCACAATGCAGCCAACCTCATGCATTCCACCTTCTAATCCCCATGTCTAACCCCCATGACTAAAACTGCCCATGTCCCCATGACTTAAGGAACATATTAGTCTAGGCTTATAACATGTTTAGACCATGTTTACATCAAGAAGAGGAGTAAAGCTAAATTTCATTTTTGTTTCCGATTTTTGTTCGTTAAGTTACATTAAGGTTTTCGCTGTAAGGCACTGTTCATAGCCCTTATTTCACACAGAATTTTTCAATGGAAATAAGAATTGGAAATCAAAGTCCTATTGATTAATGGGCTTTTGTATACGAATTCTGACGAAAGATTATCATGTTTCCACTGTGGAAATTCTGCAGCATGAACAGTGCGGCAGCCTCCCATTGAATTCAGTATTGTGAATGGGGCTGAATTGTAGCAATTTTTTTTTAAAGTGTAAAAAAATCTTTTCACTAAACAATAACTGATATTTTCTGCTTTTATTCTTTACTTTTAAGCAAAATTGCTGCTGCGAAACCCATGAAAGTGGAAGTATCCGGAATAGAATATATGAATGATGATCCTGCAATGGTAGATGTCCTGTATGCCAAAGTCCAGATGAAGGATGGATCAGAAAGGTTAGTTGTGCTGTAGCTATTTGTGCACATTTTAGTTTACTCAACCCTCACACTATTATCTATGCAATGTAAAGAAAGAGTTACTCATTACGTTAATTCCACTTAGCAGAGTTTGTTCCAAGGATATCTATCTATCTCTTGGAATAGTTCATGTTTTTGCTGTAAAACTTAAATGGGTGCTGTCACGTGGAAAAACTTTTTATATAGCATAAACCATAACAGTATATGTATAATTGTACTTTACATTGGTTAAAACGTGTATATTTTTGAGTGAAATAATTTTGCCTAGTCTTTCACCATATATTATTGTCAATATAAGGAAATCCCTCTTGTCTTTTAAAAAGCATACTGGGATAATTTTTTTGTTTTGTTTTTAGCTTTATATAGTGCTGTAAAGGCTATTCTTATAGAATAATGTAGAGGTTCTTGTGTATGCCATGTAATTACCAATTTTTGCTGACTTGGCATACATAAGATAGGCATTGTTTTGGTTAGTAAATCTACAACGAGGTGAATCTGCAATGCAGCCTACATTTTCCATGAGTCTTCTTGCCGAGGGTCAGGTGTTTGACCACTCAAGCTGGTCATCTAATTCAGCTTCTAGTGCTGGAGGTTACCCAGTTGATCTCATTAGACTCATTCGTGGGTTTGGGTCAATTCACTATTTTTACTGCGATTTTTCAAATTTGTGATATAAATAACAAGTTTTTACTGTGGTTTGCACAATCCTCATACAATATTACTATTTTGCCACAATGTTGGGAAATTTACAGCAAAAACAGACAAACTGCAGTGGGAAATGCAATGTGTTTAGCACTCCCTCAGGAGAGCTGTATAACTACTATACATCTTGATCACACAGAAATAGCAGATTGAGCTTGGATGGGTGGGGAGGGATCTGGGAGCTATCAGAAGCTGGGATCAGGAAGTCAGCTGACCCAGGACTGACATCATGTGACTTACATTAAGCACAGTAACTTTTTTTAGTCTGACTGGTGATCGCATGACCAAGTTAAAATAATGAAACATAAAGATGCAGCTGTATTAGACTAAAATAAATAATGCTGTATGACTAGGGATGATGAGTGTGCATGATATGGGTAAAAATGCAACAACCTAGAGTTCTCTGTAATATTTGTTACAAATTACATATTATCTCCTTAGTTCACTGCTCTATCCTCCTATGGGTTGGGTGAGGGGAATATGGCGCAGGTCCGCGTCACAACGGGCAGGTGCCCACTGCTATCAGCAACTGACATTAGCCGGTAATGACGGACATCTGAGAAAAATGGGTTGTGTTTAGGGATGTCCCGATACCGATACTAGTATCGGTGCTGATACCAGGTATCTGCATGGTATCGGGGACTCGTCTAATGTCCCCGATACCAAATCCCATACCTCTTGGAGTGCTTCGCTCCGCTGCCCCGTTCTCCGGTTCGCATCATGACCGCTGCCCCCTTTCTGCCATCCGCATTATGGCATCTTATGGAGGAGCATATGACATACACGTCACTCCACTGCGCTCAGCGTAATGCTATGGGGGAAGCAGAGTGACGTGTATGTCACATGCTCCTCCATAAAACGCCATTATGCGGATGACAGAGGGGGGCAGCGGCAGTGATGAGAACGGGGCTGCGGAGCGGCGACACTGGACAGTGAGTGTCTACAGGGGGGTCCTTCTGGCTACAAAGGGGGGCACTGCTGTCTACAAGTGGGGCACTGCTGTCTACAAAGGGGGACACTGCTGTCTACAAAGAGGGGCACTGCTGTCTACAAAGGGGGCACTGCTGTCTACAAAGGGGGCACTGCTGTCTACAAAGGGGGACACTGCTGTCTACAAAGGGGGCACTGCTGTCTACAAAGGGGGCACTGCTGTCTACAAAGGGGGGCACTGCTGTCTACAAAGGGGGACACTGCTGTCTACAAAGGGGGACACTGCTGTCTACAAAGGGGGACGCTGCTGTCTACAAAGGGGGACACTGCTGTCTACAAAGGGGGCACTGCTGTCTACAAAGGGGGCACTGCTGTCTACAAAGGGGGCACTGCTGTCTACAAAGGGGGCACTGCTGTCTACAAAGGGGGCCCTGCTGTCTACAGGGGGGGGCCCTGCTGTCTACAGGGGGGGGTCCTGCTGGCTACAAAGGGGGGCTGCTGTCTACAGGTGGGCGTCCTGTTGGCTACAAGGGGGGTCCTGTTGTCTGTCTGCAAATACTACCTACTATTAAAGGCAATCTTTCAGTAGAGTCACCTGCACTAACTTGAATTTATAGATAGATAGGTCAGGTGACCCGGTTTCTATAGCTGTTCACCATGTGAACACCAACGCAATTGCTCCGGAGACATCGGTTTCGCTGCCAATGCACATTCCTCCAGGGGGCCTCCAGCTGTTGCAAAATAATCTCTCTCCCATCCAGCGCTCGCTCCACCCATTAAAGCAGTACAGACTTCCTCTGATCACCTGACTAGTGATGTCACGTCTCCAAGCACTGCAACCTGGGAAATCTCGAGACCTGAGTAATTTTGTATGCTGTTAAAAATAAATATTGGTCGATAATCACAGAAGAATTGTGAGAAAACCATCACACACAGGTAGAGACACTATATTATGAACTACACTAACTTTACAGCCCCTGTAGCAGAGACAAATAAAAAAAAAATTCTGAAATATCCCTTTAAACTGATCTGTAAATTACTTCTATTAAAAGTTCTAAAAAAAAAGAATTTCCTCTGAAGTATGCAGCAGCTGTTAAAGGAGTACTCCGATGCAAATCTTTTCTGGGGCAAAAGAAGTATCAAGCAAAGTTATATAACATTCTAATATACCTGTGCTTTCCATATGGCCCCTTTCCCGGTCTTCTAATGCATTTTTCCGCTGCCCGGAAGCTGGGTCCTTTACCTGCATTTGATGACGCTCGACCGCTTATTCCGAGCGCTTCATCGGCAACTTAGCCCGGTGACTTATACCTCCCATGAGTCATTGTGGGCTCTGCCGGCCTCCCAGCCCGGAGTCGGCTACTCCCCCCTCACTAATATATTCATATATGCGCTGAGCTGAGCTGCCATAGGCTCAGCTCAGCAAACGCGGAGGGGGCGTGATTTATTATAATTTCTGGAGGGGGCCGAGCAGGGGAGATACAGGCCGGATGTGACGAGTGGGCATGCTGGGAGATGTAGTTTTTACAGCGCGGGCCGGGCACATAATGCGAAAATGGCTGGGCCCTTCTACATGATTGAGGGCTCCATCAAAAGGTATTTTAATGGGCTACATTATGGCATTAATTTTTTTTGGGGGAGGCTGCATCAGAGTTTTCCTTTAAGTATTGGAATGATTAACATTTTTAAACAGAAGTAATGTACAACTTTTTGGCACACCTCTGTTACCAGGTTTATGCTGGTGGCAACATAAATCTGATTACAGATTTTCCCTTTAAATTGGTTTTGCCCTCTTGTAATGTTATCCACAGGATAGGGGAGAACTATCTGATTGCCGGGGGTCAGACCACTGGGGCCCACCACGATCTCAAGAATGGAGACCTGAGCCACATTATGGCTTTTCCATAATATGCACAGTCTAGCACAACATGTGGTCCAGTTTACTTACCGATTTTCATTTTTGATTCAATTAAAGTTATCCTAGCTTTCAGACTTTCTGAAACAACACAATTTTTAAGTACAGCTTGTAACAATTAAATATTTATTTATTCACTGAACATCAGATTATTTAATTTAAGACACCCTCAGTTTGGAGCAGAGGAACGGTTGTAGTGCCTAACTGAATATCTAAAAATTGATACCCAGTGATTCTTATAGAGTGCCAATAGATTCCACAGTACAGAGATTTGTATTTTTTATATCAGCCTCTATCTCTCATAGGAACTTTGGTGAGTGGGGGCAAATTGCAGTCCTCAGATGAACCCTGTGCTGATGCAGGAAGAACATAAAATAAACTGCATCAGAAGTTGTTTTTGGTTGAAGTTAAACATTGGACCCAAAACTTCTAGTAACAATATTGAATAGCCACTGAGAGAGAGTACTGGCAAAAATGTTAGATATCGGTATACTATAAGGGTACTCCACTGCCCCAGCGTTCTCAACATTTTGTTCCGAACGTTGGCTGCGGGGTCGTGATGTCACGCCATGCCCCCTCAATACAAGTCTATGGGAGGAGGCGTGGCGGCTGGCATTGAGGTGGCATGGCGTGACGTCCCGAGGGGCGTGGCCTTGACGTTAAGACCCCCGTGACCCTGGCTGCAGGGATCTTCGCTTGTCTATGCTCTATCCAAAGTTGTACTTGGGTTGTACAACATTACCCAGTAAGCGCACATTGCACTTAGCATTTAGCAGTTATCTAAGGATAATACACCACAGAGCGCTTTCTGTGTTTCTATTGTAGCTGTTTTATAAGCTATGACAACTTATGCTAAATATTGTAATGCTATTCAAGGAATGGGGAAAAAACTAAACCAACACTTCTTTCTGTTTAACTCCATGCATTCCACAGGCAGCTTGTTAATTTTATACAAAGATTTCAAATTTTTTTCAGAACAAATGTTAATTTAAAAATTGTTTGAATGAAAAACTCCAATTTAAAGGACATCTGCAGTAAAAGACAACTTATCCCCTATCCACAGGATAGGGGATAAGTGTCTGATCGCGGGGGTCTGACTGCTGGGGCCTCCCGCGATCTTCTGCAAGGGGCCGGGCTCTCCCATGCAGGAGGCGTGCCGGCCACAGCGTGACATTGCTGTCAACACGCCTCCTCCATGTATCTATATGGGAGAGGCGGGGAGGCAGCGTTAGTGCCTCCCCGCCTCTCCCATAGAACTGTATGGGGAGGGGTGTACCGTCTACCCTAGAGAGGTCGACGCTACACCTTTTAGCCGCTCACATAGAGATCAGACACTTATCTCTTATCCTCTGGATAAGGGATAAGTTGTATTTTGCTGCAGATGTCATTTAAAGGCAGTATATTGCTAACAGTGCATTGCCCCTTTAAACATGAGGGACCAGCAGTTGATGGTCAGATGTGTTTTAATTATGTACAGTTTCGACAGTTTTTTGTGACAATTGCAGGAAACTTCTATTCTTGCAAGGGTGCCATGACTTGACAACTAACACTTCGGCTGAGCACGATTTCTTGGAGTTCTATAGGATTTGTTCCTTAACAATTCTCATTTGGCATCTACAGTATTGACTAGTCTTTACTAGTTACATTCAATAATTTAATTCTACAATTTGCTGCTTGGCTGCACAGCCTTTTGTCTCAGAGATGTTAGTCTTATAGTAACTTACACGTGATTCTAAATCATTGTCAACTTGTCATTGTGCACCTAGCATAGACTGATAGGTACCGTCTTCTGTTCCTAATTATAGAATGTTGGGAAAATTGCTGTTTCTTGACAGTAAATGTAAGATGCGAAAGAAAATGACCAGTGTAGCAAATAACATGTGTTAAAGTTTTATTTATTAGTAAATATTCTCTACCTGGATCCTATTTGATACTTTTTTTTTGTTTCCATATAGTTTCTAGTTTGAACCTTGTGTTGGCTGCGGGTAAACAAAATTAACAGAGTTAGGGTGCGTTCCCACAGGGCGTATACGCAGCATATTTGACGCTGCGCAAAATTTATGGCAGCAGCGGGAAATACGCTGCGTATCCCTTGCTCACTATACACACAGGGCTTTCCGGCGGCAGCCCTATGTGTGTAGTGAGTTTTGGAGGCGGAGCCGCGCGTCACAGACACGCCGGCATATGGCTCCGCCTCCAAAACTCACTACACACATAGGGCTGCCGCCGGAAAGCCCTGTGTGTATAGTGAGCAAGGGATACGCAGCGTATTTCCCGCTGCTGCCATAAATTTTGCGCAGCGTCAAATACGCTGCGTATACGCCCTGTGGGAACGCACCCTTAAAAGAATTTTACTCTGATTTTGTGGGGATTTACAAGGGACTGAAGATTTTACAGAACACTGTATTATTTAAAGGGGTTGTTTTTTGGGATTATTTCATTTTTAAAAGGTGCAGAAAAAAATATTCCTCACCTTCCTGATCCTCCACTGCTACTTTTCTGACAAACGCAGAGGTGTGGAAATTTTATAAAAAAACTACTTGTCCACGGAACTAAAATGGAGCAAAATCTACTTGTCCCTCATGACGATCCACTTGTCCGGGCCAATTTTCGCTTTTACGCTCTGATTTTTTCCTCCTCGCCCTATAATAGCCATAACTACCTACTATAATGACACCTTTTAATTTTTCAATAACATTCTCCGAACCCAAAAAAAAAATAATATATATATATATATATATATATATATATCTGACTTTTTATTCGCTTTTAACTTTTTTTTTCTGGGATATTATAAAAATTGCAAATCTGTTTTTTTTTTTTTTTTTTTTTTTTTTTTTTTTTTACATTTACCGTACGGGATACATAATAATGTTATATTTTAATAGGTTGTACAATTACGCACAAAGCGATATCAAATATGTTTATTTTTATTATGTTTACATGTTTTTATATAGGAAAAGGGGGTGATTTGAACTTTTAACATGGAAGGGGTTAATGCAGCGGTCTTCAAACTGTGGCCCTCCAGATGTTGCAAAACTACAACTCCCAGCATGCCCGGACAGCCAACAGCTGTCCTGGCATGCTGGGAATTGTAGTTTTGTAACATCTGGAGGGCCACAGTTTGAAGACCACTGGGTTAATGTGTGTCTTTCAAACTTTTATTAGTAAAAATTTTTTTTTTTTAACACTTTATTACACTTATATGAGAAATCATTAGATTCCTCAGACAGATGAATAGAGTTCTATTGAACTATATTAATCTGTGTGCTCTGTGATCCATTGATAGAGCCTAGTCCAGCCAGGATCTATCAATGACAGAGCCGGGACAGGAGGAAGCAGAGGTAAGCCCTCCGGCTACCTCTATAGTGGATCTCCCCCCGCGATCGCGCTGCGAGGGGGGGGGATCCACCCCACTAGCCCACCAGGGAGCATTCACATGTCCCTTTAGACGCCGCTGTCAGCTTTGACAGCGGCGATCTAAAGGGTTAATAGCCAGCTGCGGTGATCGGCGCATGCTGGCTATTAGCGGTGCCCCCGGCTACTGAGAACAGCCGGGGGCTGCAGAGTATGGAGCGGGCACGAGTCCGGAGCCTGCTCCATACTCCCCTGTGAGCGCTGCATGCATCATGCATCTCCCCGTGCAGACGTGCCTCCTCCCCTCAGCTCTCCGAAGCTACAGCTGGGGGGAGTGAAGGCAGAGGACGCAGGTCTGCACGGGGAGCAAGAAGCCACGCCCCCTCATCTCCCCCCACACGTCTGCAGAGCAGGGGAGAGAAGACAAATACACAGCTTCTCATCTCCCCTGCTCTGCTTCGGAGGACACAGGTTTTTACAGATGGGGGCTGCAGAGTATGGAGCGGGCAGGAGTCGAGAGCCCGCTCCATACAGACTGCAGAGGTCCGGGCGACTTGTCAGGTCCGGCCCTGCTTGCCTGAAGCCGGGCTAAGGGCCGGACAAATTCACTTGCCCGGCGCCCAAAACTGCTTGTCCCGGGCATCGGGTGATAGGAATTCCACATCCCTGAAACACTATGTTCACACTTATCTCTACTTCCTAAAACTGGTCTTGCTAAATGGCTAACCAAGATCCAGGGGGACTAAAACATCCATTGAGTTTAAAGGGGTTATCCAGGAAAAAAAAAAAATGTTTTATATATCATCTGGCTCCAGATTTGTAAATTACTTCTATTTAAAAAATCTTAATCTTTTCCGTACTTATGAGCTGCTGAAGTTGAGTTGTTCTTTTCTGTCTAATTGCTCTCTGATTACACGTGTCTCGGGAGCTGTCCAGAGTAGAAGCAAATTCCCATAGCAAACCTATTCTGTTCTGTGCAGTTTCTGAGACAAGCAGACATGTCAGCAGAGAGCAGTCTGAGTTTCCAGACAGATAAGAATAACTCAACTTCAGTAGCTGATAATTAATGGAAGGATTAAGATCTTTTAATAGAAGTAATTTGCAAATCTGTTTAACTTTCTGGAGCCAGTTGATCTAAAAAAAAAGGTTTTTCCTGGAATACACCTTTAAGGTCTGAAATATTATTTTTTTTTGTTAACCACTTGCTAGATATAATAACCTACAAAACACAATCATGAACCACAATTTACAAGAAAAAAAATGTAATGTCATTATCTAGAATATATTACACACGTTACAAACTTTAACATCCACACAGAAAAGCAGGAACTGCAGAGATATTGAGGGGTAAGTATTAAACATGTGCGCATCTCTATGCCCTAAAAAACAGAGACTGTAAATGGGTGGTCGGTAATTTGAAAATCACACTGTAACTTAGTCCAAAATGTAGTAACAAGTCGAGTAAAAAGTTAGTTGGGATCAGATTGGACCACACTACAGAAAGAATACACCAAAATAATAATGTAATACCAGCCAGTTACATATCCCATGCACAAAAAAAAGTTATAACACAGGGAACATACTGTGTGATAATGTTTTCAGGGTTTTCTCTCTATTTGGTGTAAAAAAAAAAAAAAAAAAAAACGGATTAAAAGTACCGTAGTTATTGCAATACAACATATATCCAACAAGCTAAATCACAACACAACTTCAGGGATCCAATATTTCAAATCAGGGATGACATTTTATTGCACCATGCAGTAAACATTGGGACATTTCAGCATACAATGCCTTTATCAAGGGTGAGGATGTTTATTGTAATACAACAACACATTTAACAGCATTTGACTTGACTTACTGCCATGGATATTTCCTACCTTATTGGTACAGCTTTTTATACCCTTCCAACGGGCAACATTGTTATATTGCAAGATCCCTTCACTCTCTGACTTCCCAAGAGAAACAGTAGGTGGTGAAAGTGAGCTTGTGGTGAAGCTTACTACATTGTTGAGGTTCTTTCAGGACGTGAGCATTCTCAAAAGTATATGAAATATTCAAATTCAATAATAAAAGTACAATGTGGTGAAATTGTGCAAAAGTAAAGGCCTGTAGTTAAAGGGGTACTCAAGTGGAAAATTTGACCCTTCTGGTATACTTATCGACTGCTGTATGCTCCAGAGGAAGTTAAGTAGTCATTTTCAGTCTTACCACAGTGCTGTCTGCTGACTCCTCTGTCCATGTCATAAACTGGACAGTTCCTGACACGGACAGAGTTGTCAGCAGAGAACACTGTGGTCAGACAGAAAAGAACAACTCAACTTCCTCTGCAGTATACAGGAGCTGATAACTACTGGAAGGATTAAGATTTTTTTAATAGAAGTAATTTACAAATCTGTTTAACTTTCGGAAGCCAGTTAATATGAAGAAAACTTCACCGAAACACCCCTTTAAATTGAATCTGTCATCAGTGTCAACCTCACTAACCTGTTGGCACAGGCTCGTAATGTGGGTGACACTGATGATAATGATATTTACCTATCATCGATCCGTTGCTTCATTCGCCCATTATCTTACTTGTTTGGGTAGCAGGATTGGTGTATGGGCGAACTCCAGGAGCATGCTGACAGGCTTCTTTGTAGGCAGGCAAAGCGAGGTAGTGATGTCAGTGTGCACCTGGAGTGCCTCCCGTGCACCAAGCCTGCCTCCCAAATGAGGATGATAATGGCTGACCAATCAGCGTGTAACAGCTGGTAAGTACGGATGACAGAATCTCTTTAAAAGGGGTATTCCGGCCAAATACATGTTATCCCCTATCCAAAGGATAGGGGATAAGATGTCTGATCGCAGGGGGCCACCTCTGGGACCCCCTACGATCTCCATGCAGCACCTGCATTCTATGCGGGGCTGAGTCTCCAGTCTTGGAAATCTCTTTTTTTCCGGGACAGGAGGCGTGATGTCACGCCACGCCCCCTCATTACGACATGCCACGCCCCTCCATTCATGTCTTTGGGAGGGGGCATGACGGATAAGATATATTTGGCTGGAATACCCCTTTAAAGTAATGTGGTAAATGGCGAGTGACTGAAAATCAAAGTAAAACTGGCTTAGTTGCCCATAACAACCAATCATAGCACAGCTTTTATTTTCAAGAGTGATATTTGAATTGTGCTTCCATAGTGGTATGCGGCAATACCACATATCTTTGTTTATTTTTGTTTACATTATTTTTTTTTTTATGGGAAAAGGGGTCCCTTATTAAGAACTATTACATGCACTCTTTTGATTGCATACAGTGAACAATACTGTACCATAGTGTTTTGAGCGCTCTATTGCTACAGGCTGCTTAGGCTGCTTGCAAGACTGGACTACCAATTAGACAGGACGGAGGCCATTAGGGATCCTCCACCCGTCTTTTCAGCGGATCGGGACCCTGAGGTTTCCTCGTGGGTGTCCCGGTCATCTCTGCTGAGCTGACGGGATTCGATTTTTTTTGCATTTTAGACGCTTTCTAAAGAATAAATGCCGGACATCACCCTGATCGTAGATGTCCAGCATTAGTCATGGGTCCCAGCTGCTGATAGCAGCCAGGACCATTTCACTATATATATATCGCACTTGTACATGTACGCCCTGCATCTGTGAGGTGTTAATAGCGTAGTCCTAGAAAGTCAATCAGGCTGAATAGTATGAAACTGTAGGGGCCACAGACCACCATTTTGTGTGTCTTATGAAACTTCTCAATTGTAAGCCATACAGATTACATCTTCTTCGGGGCTGGAGACAAAAATGCTGTGCCTTTTGCATTGTTTTGCATGACTGATTGGAAGAAGACAAATTCACTGTCAGGCTGGTGTTCAGTGATGAGGTTACCTTTCACCTTACTGGGAAGGTTAATCACCACAGTGTTGGTATTTGGGGCTCAGAAAAACAATGTGCCTTTTTTGGGTGGTAGGAAGACACGATTGTTTTTGGGGACACTTTTAGTTTTTTCACTGAGCACATTTTATTTTGGGGACGTAACATAGATGACGTCCTTATTTTGTGGCATGGTGATGGGTCAGTGTTTATTGATTTTGTTGCAGCTCTTAATCAAAATAAAATAGGGATGGTGTTCACATACGAAATAGGTGGCCTTTCCTTTACTTTTTGGACCTCCAAATATACATTGATCAGGAGAGACAGTTACAATCTAGGGTCTTCAGGAAACCAACTTCAGCAAACTCAATATTACACTGGAATAGCTGGCCCACGGGATCACTGAAGAAGAGCATCCCGGTAGGTCAGTATTTCAGAGCGAGACATAACTGCTCTGAAAATGAATCCTTCCTACAAGAAAGTGGAGAACTATTCAGTCAATTGAAGCAAAGAGGATACCCTACTAAACACTTAAAAAGGGCTTTCCATCGAGTAAAAGAGGACAACTCCTTTCATCGGGAGATAAGAGGCCTCAACAGCAAAAAACAATAAGGTGTATCGGAACATACAATGGATACACAAACGAAGTTATGAGAATTTTACGTCGCTATTGGCATATTTTGTCTAGAGACCCAGATCTCCAGATGGCATTAGGAGGTAGACCACAGATGACTTTTCATCAAGAACCGAACCTGAGAACTTGTGCACAGTCACTTGTCACAAGGCTCCTGGAACAACTACGTGGTTACAGGATAAAGTGGTGGGATCCTATCTATGTGGCCACTGCAGCTTCTTTCCCTACTTACCCCATATTTAAAAGATTCAGTGACCCAGTGGATTCAAGAACATACAAAATTAGAAATGTTATAAATTGTACTACCAAGAACAATGTATGTGTGTATATGTATATATATATATAATAGCTTGCTGCAATTGTCCCAAAGTTTATGTTGGTAAAACTACCCAAGAATTCAGGTGCAGAATGTCACAACATCTGTGCAGTATAAGAACGAAAGCGGACACAGAAATTTCTAGATACATTAACCCATTAAGGACGCAGGGTATTTCAGTTTTTGCATTTCAGTTTTTCCTTCATCACCTTCTAAAAATCATAACACTTTCAATTTTGCACCTACAGACCCATATGAGGGCTTATTTTTTGTGCCACCAATTGTAATTTATAATGACATCAATCATTTCTCTGCAAAATTTACGGCAAAACCAGAAAAAAAATATTTGTGGGGCAAAATTGAAAAAAAAAATGCAATTTTGTAATTTTTGGGGGCTTCAGATTCTATGCAGTACACTTTTCGGTAAAAATGACACCACATCTTTATTCTGTAGATCCATACGGTTATAAGGATACCTAATTTATATAAGTTTTATTTTATTTTACTACTTAAAAAAAAATAACTACATGCCCCAAAATTAGTATGTGTAAAGTTGTCATCTTCTGACCCCTATAACTTTTTTATTATTCTGTATACGGGGATATATGAGGGCTCAGTTTTTTGTGCCATGATCTGAAGTTTTTATCGGTACCATTTTCTTTTGAATGGGACTTTTTGATCGACTTTTATATTTTAGGCTATACAAAGTGACCAAAAATACGCTATTTTGGACTTTGGAATTTTTTTACAAGTACGTCATTAACTGTGCGGTTAAATAATATTATATTTTCATAGTTTGGACATTTACGCACGCGGCGATACAACATATTTTTATTTACATTTTTTTTAATGGGAAAAGGGGGTGATTCAAACTTTTATTTGGGAAGGGGTTAAATCACATTTATTAACTATTTTTTTTTTTTGCAATGTTATAGCCCCCATAGGGGACTATAGGACTCCTGTTGGAGTTTTCTTATTTACTGCAAATCTTATCATTCCACTTTTCTCCCTCCCACACATTAGCCACCCCACCCAGTGAACCACAACTGAGCTCAATTCAATACAAAAGACCTGTTCTTTTTAACCAGGGTGCCTCCAGCTGTTGCCAATCCCCTGTGGTCGCTTCACAGATTCAAGTAAAACAGGCTCCCTGTCATCACCTGACTAGTGAGGTAGTGTCTCGGCCGCACTGCATCCTGGGAAAACCTGAGACAGGAGTCATTTCATATATGCTGTTAAAAATGAACATCCAGAGCAAAGATCACATAAGATTGTGAGACCAACCAGCAGAGAATGGTACAGACACTATTATGAACTACACTAGCTTTAAATCCTGGAATACCCCTTTAATATGTTCTGTGCTATGAGCAACCATAAATTCTACTGTTCCTTATTTTTTGTCAAGTAGTGTTTATACTGTCACTGGTCACTGTAGTAATGATTTATGCCTCAGATAGACTATGTTTGGCAGATCTTTCTCTATCAGCAGGATGGTGGACCTCCCCTTTTTATTTGGTTGTTCTTCGATACCTGAATTAAACTCTAGCAGAACATTGGATCACCCATGTTGGATTCACCATTGTTGCCCTAGCCTCCATGATTGCTAGATCTAACACACTGCCACCTCTATCTGTGGAGCTACATCATCAAGAACTTAGTGTATCTGCACTCCAGTCACAGGATCTGAGTGACCTGAGACAATGCATCACTGAAACAGTTGAGTCCATTTATGAGGATATGTTGGCACATGTCTGGACACAACAGATAAAGTGTATAGATAAAACTTAGTGTATTTTCATATTAATAATTTTGTGTTAAAGGGGTATTCCAGGAAAAAAAACTTTTTTTTTATATCAACTCGCTCCAGAAAGTTAAACAGATTTGTTAATTACTTCTAGAGATGAGCGAATTTACAGGAAAGAGTCTCCTAGGACTGTATCCACCTTTTCCAGCCCACAGGAGCACCTGAAAGCTTAACTCATTTATGCAGGATAAGCCATCAACTGCCGAGCCGAGAAGTTTGTGACAAATCGAATTTACTGTAAATTCGCTCATCTCTAATTACTTCTATCAAAAAATCTTAGTCCTTTCAATAATTATCAGCTGCTGAAGTTGAGTTGTTGTTTTCTGTCTGGCAACAGTGCTCTCTGCTGACATCTCTGCTTTTCTCGGGAACTGCACAGAGTAAAAGAGGTTTGTTTTGGGGATTTACATCTAAACTGGGCGGTTCAGAGACACGTGTCATCAGAGAGCACTTAGACAGAAAAGAACAACTCAACTTCAGCAGCTCATAAGTACTGAAAGGATTAAGGTTGTTTCATAGAAGAAATTTACAAATCTGTTTAACTTTCTGGAGCCAGTTGATATATAAAAATTTTTTTTTCCTGGAATACCCCTTTAAGTTCTCTCGGTTATGAAGACCGAGGCAATACTTTTACAGCATCCTTTTTTAATTACCCTTTATATCACACACTTATATAACTTATGGGAAGCTACCATATGAGGCATCATTTTTATTTCTCAGGAATACCCCTTTAATTCAGCAAAAATATATTTAAGAAGCATCCAAACAGCAAACATGTTGATCCATTAGTTTCAGTGAGGACAATACAATTCCCATAGGATGATGAGAAATGTTTTGTTTTTTTTTACAGTTCAGGTTTTAATTACAGCTCCTTTTTAATAAATTGGTATAGATGCAATAATTAGCATTCACAATCCAGGACAATAAATATATGTGACTCCCAATTACCAGACATCTTGCTTAAGGCCTTCTTGAATCATATTTTCTGATTCCGCAGGATAGTCAAACAAAACATCTATATATTGCAGATAGTATATCTTATTGTCTTCAATTAAAGTTTATAAGTTAATAAAGTGCCATCTTAATGCATTAGTCCTAATGTGATATGGCAATAATGTAATTACATTTCTTTTATCTGTCTTCCCCCCTCCCCCCTTTCATGATTTGGTAATTTAAAAAACCACTGATGTAAATCCAGAAGGATTATTGAGAACATACGACAATGTTGCTGCAAATAGGCCTGTTAGGAAACAGTGCATGTGTTGAGCAAGCTCCTTGCTATTTCCTATACTTGTGCTGGGGAAATAATAAAGCACATCATTATGGAAGTCTGCCTGAAATTTTCAAGCAATACCTCAGTCCCCAACCAATGCAATTCATTATAGATAGCGATAACTGTTCTAGGGGTTCTAAAGGGCTGAAATAAAAGAGAATGTTTAGTAGTCTAATGTCATATACAGTAGTCCTTATAAAAATTTAGCTTTTAGGAATGATGGGAAATTTTAGTCGGTGTAGGTCGATATGTGTGTAAGTACGGATGTTTCACTTCATATAGCTCCTAAAATACATAGGTGATATACAGAAAATAAGAGGTCAAACTATACTCCTCAACACTGAAATTCCAACACCAAGAAGAAAAAAGTTGTTGAATTATGAAAATCACAGAATCTATCGACGCTAATGATGTTGAATAAAAAATTCTGTATAGAATATGAGCTCATGTGCATAAATACACTTACTGGCCTACACATGCCGTCAATTAGGTTATTCATGGTGGACTGAGGAATGTTCTTCCACAATGAATGTCTTAAATACGCAACAGTGGTCAGATGGCTGGTTAAAGGGGTACTCCTGTGAAATTTTTTATTTATTTTTTTTTTTTTTTTTTTAAGTCAACTGGTGCCAGAATATTTAACAGATTTGTAAATTACTTCTATTTAAAAATCTTTATCCTTCCAGTACTGCTGGATGCTCCACAGGAAGTACTTTTCTTTTTACATTTCTATTCTATCTGACCACAGTGCTCTCTGCTGACACTTCTGTCTGTCTCGGGAACTATCCAGAGTTGGAGCAAATCCCCATAGCAAACCTATCCTGCTCTTGACAGTTACTGAGACAGACAGACAGGTGTCAGCAGAGAGCACTGTGGTCAGACAGAAAAGAAAATGAGAAAAGCTTCCTCTGGAGCATACAGCAGCTGATAAGTACTGGAAGGATTAAGATTTTTAAATAGAAGTAATGTACAAATCTGTTTAATGTTCTGGGACCAGTTGATTTAAAAGAAATGTTTCACCAGAGTACCTCTTTAATTAGCACCTTGGGCGGCCTTCATGTGTTTACTCCCTCTCTCCAAACATATGTCCCAATTCACACAATAAAGAAGACACTGAGATTGCTTTATATGTTTGTCTTTTATCCAATCATTTCTGCACTTCATACAAAGTTTTCAGACAGGATACAAACATATATTCACCCGATGCAAAAGTCTTTGGAAATACTTAAAGGGATACTCTGCTGCTCAGCGTTTTCCTCTGGGTAAAGATGGAACGCTCACACGTCTGTGAGCTCTAGTAGTCCGGTGACGTTTCAGGAGAGTTATCTCCCTTTCTCAAACCTGACGTCAGTGCACCCACCACCATGTTACATATACAATTGATCCTGCGAGATCTCATATCTGTAATTTAAAATCACATAAATTACAATCATGTATTAGTTAAAGGGGTACTACCGTGGAAAACTTTTTTTTTTTTTTAAATATCAACTGGTGCCAGAAAGTCAAACAGATTTGTAAATTACTTCCATTAAAAATGTTTAATCTTTCCAGTACTTTTTAGGGTCTGTAAACTACAGAGGAAATGGTTTTCTTTTTGGAACACAGAGCTCTCTGCTGACATAATGACCACAGTGCTCTCTGCTGACATCTCTGTCCATTTTAGGAACTGTCCAGAGCAGCATATGTTTTCTATGGGGATTTTCTCCTACTCTGGACACTACTTAAAATGGACAGAGATGTCAGCAGAGAGCACTGTAGTCATGATGTCAGCAGAGAGCTCTGTGTTCCAAAAAGAAAACCATTTCCTCTGTAGTATTCAGCAGCTAATAAGTACTGAAAGGATTAAGATTTTTTTATAGAAGTAATCTACAAACCTGTTTAACTTTCTGGCACCAGTTGATTTAAAAAAAAAAGTTTTCCACGGGAGTACCCCTTTAATGTTGATACAGTACATTAGCACGATGAATGCCACAATGAATGCACTTGGGCCTGCAAATCATCAAGATCTACTGCTCGTAGCTCCCTTAGCCATTGCTGACTAATGATGTCCCAGATGTGCTGGCTGGGAGACAGGTCTCTAGAAGCTGTTGAAGCAAAAATGAGGAAAAATCCGGCTCCCAGGACTGGATAAAAATAATGGCTTTAATGAATCATATTAAAATCCAAAATAGAAAAAAAGAATAGGGTAAAAGCACAAACGAAACGCACCAACGCGTTTCGACTTGTTAACAAGTCTTAATCATGGTCAATGCTAAAGACAACAGATATACCTTATATACTATTCCAAATGGTGACGTCACCCTCTAAAGTCAGGTGAACACACGGCAGGAGGGAAAACAAGACATGGATATTACTTCACAGATGGTATAGACTGGAGAATCATTATACACAACAAACGTATACTTAGTAACCTCTAATATATGTAACTCAGGTCGTGTCTGAAATTGAGTCCATACGGGAAGCGAGTATCCAAAACCAAAATCCAGTACGCCTCCCGTCTGAACACGGCCCTACTCCAGTCACCACCCCGTGATGGTGGGCGTACCCTCTCTAAGCCAGTCACAGTGATTTGGGGAATAGTACCTGCATGTTTATCAATGATGTGTTTCGTAAAACCTGACATGGATCTGTTTGTAATCTTGTTACTGTCGGGTATATGGAGATGTTCTTGGATTCTAACCTTAAGTTTCCTGCTCGTGCAGCCCACATATTGTAGATTGCACCGTACGCAGGTAATACTATAAACTACATGATGCGTTTGACAGTTAATAAAACTTTTTATATTATGTGTCTGCCCAGTAGTACATGAATGAAATGTAGTTTGGTTGGTCATATACTGACATATAGAACATCTAGAATGACTGCATTTATAGCTTCCTTTACAAGTCAACCAAGTGTCCTGTTTGGGTGAGGAGCTAAATTCACTAGGGGACAAAATGTTATGAAGTGATCTTGCCCTGCGAGGTATTACTCGGATGCCATCTTGAATAATATTAGACATAGTTTTGTCATAGTGAAGAACTGGTAAATGCTTGTAAATTATTTGCTTAATTTCATGAAATTGTTCAGAAAATGGTGTGGTAAATGTGGGTAAAACCTGTGTATTGGATGTGACATTCTGTTTGTCCTGTAAATAATGGTCAGTAGGTTTAGAATTAACTATATTTTCAGCCCTGTTAATAACTTGTGGTTTATAACCTCTGACTCGAAGACGTTTTTTAATGTCAAGACAGGTATGAGTATATGTATGGTGATCTGATGAGGCGCGTCTGGCCCTAACAAATTCTCCTATGGGCAGATTGCGAGTGACATGTTCTGGGTGACAACTGGATGAATGAAGAAGACTATTACCAGCACAGGATTTACGGAACATCTTAGTATGTATACTCTGAGATTCATGATCTCCTGTTAGAGTAATATCCAAAAAATCAATCTGGTCAGGTGAAATATTACAAGTAAAGATAAGGGATAAATCATTATTATTAAGAAAATTAGAAAAATCAACTCCTTGTGACTGTGTACCTCTCCAAATCAGGAGCAGGTCGTCAATGTATCTCCCATACCAACCCACAAGATGGAAGAATGGGTTGGCAGGGGAGAGCAAGACGACCTCCTCCCAATATGCCATATACAAATTGGCTAGGGAGGGGGAAAATTTCGAGCCCATGGGGCAACCAGTTACTTGTAGATAATATATGGAATCAAAACAGAAAAAATTGTGATGTAATAAGAACTGTAGGACATCTAATATATATTGTTGCAATACTATGCTATATGTGCTATATTTCTTAAGATGGTATGAAATAGCTATTATTGCTTTATCATGCGGAATACATGTGTAAAGAGCAGTTATGTCACATGACATCCAACTGTCCCCGTTGTTCCATTTGCGCATCTTCATAGCTTGCAACAGTGTTTTAGTGTCTCTGATGAATCCTGTAGTTCGAGATACTAGCGGTTGCAGGAGGCCATCCAACCATGCACTCAACCTTTCCAGCAATGAGTCTATGCCCGCTACTATGGGCCTCATTGCTGGAAAGGTTGAGTGCATGGTAGGATTCATCAGAGACACTAAAACACTGTTGCAAGCTATGAAGATGCGCAAATGGAACAACGGGGACAGTTGGATATCATGTGACATAACTGCTCTTTACACATGTATTCCGCATGATAAAGCAATAATAGCTATTTCATACCATCTTAAGAAATATAGCACATATAGCATAGTATTGCAACAATATATATTAGATGTCCTACAGTTCTTATTACATCACAATTTTTTCTGTTTTGATTCCATATATTATCTACAAGTAACTGGTTGCCCCATGGGCTCGAAATTTTCCCCCTCCCTAGCCAATTTGTATATGGCATATTGGGAGGAGGTCGTCCTGCTCTCCCCTGCCAACCCATTCTTCCATCTTGTGGGTTGGTATGGGAGATACATTGACGACCTCCTCCTGATTTGGAGAGGTACACAGTCACAAGGAGTTGATTTTTCTAATTTTCTTAATAATAATGATTTATCCCTTATCTTTACTTGTAATATTTCACCTGACCAGATTGATTTTTTGGATATTACTCTAACAGGAGATCATGAATCTCAGAGTATACATACTAAGATGTTCCGTAAATCCTGTGCTGGTAATAGTCTTCTTCATTCATCCAGTTGTCACCCAGAACATGTCACTCGCAATCTGCCCATAGGAGAATTTGTTAGGGCCAGACGCGCCTCATCAGATCACCATACATATACTCATACCTGTCTTGACATTAAAAAACGTCTTCGAGTCAGAGGTTATAAACCACAAGTTATTAACAGGGCTGAAAATATAGTTAATTCTAAACCTACTGACCATTATTTACAGGACAAACAGAATGTCACATCCAAATCCAATACACAGGTTTTACCCACATTTACCACACCATTTTCTGAACAATTTCATGAAATTAAGCAAATAATTTACAAGCATTTACCAGTTCTTCACTATGACAAAACTATGTCTAATATTATTCAAGATGGCATCCGAGTAATACCTCGCAGGGCAAGATCACTTCATAACATTTTGTCCCCTAGTGAATTTAGCTCCTCACCCAAACAGGACACTTGGTTGACTTGTAAAGGAAGCTATAAATGCAGTCATTCTAGATGTTTTATATGTCAGTATATGGCCAACCAAACTACATTTCATTCATGTACTACTGGGCAGACACATAATATAAAAAGTTTTATTAACTGTCAAACGCATCATGTAGTTTATAGTATTACCTGCGTACGGTGCAATCTACAATATGTGGGCTGCACGAGCAGGAAACTTAAGGTTAGAATCCAAGAACATCTCCATATACCCGACAGTAACAAGATTACAAACAGATCCATGTCAGGTTTTACGAAACACATCATTGATAAACATGCAGGTACTATTCCCCAAATCACTGTGACTGGCTTAGAGAGGGTACGCCCACCATCACGGGGTGGTGACTGGAGTAGGGCCGTGTTCAGACGGGAGGCGTACTGGATTTTGGTTTTGGATACTCGCTTCCCGTATGGACTCAATTTCAGACACGACCTGAGTTACATATATTAGAGGTTACTAAGTATACGTTTGTTGTGTATAATGATTCTCCAGTCTATACCATCTGTGAAGTAATATCCATGTCTTGTTTTCCCTCCTGCCGTGTGTTCACCTGACTTTAGAGGGTGACGTCACCATTTGGAATAGTATATAAGGTATATCTGTTGTCTTTAGCATTGACCATGATTAAGACTTGTTAACAAGTCGAAACGTGTTGGTGCGTTTCGTTTGTGCTTTTACCCTATTCTTTTTTTCTATTTTGAATTTTAATATGATTCATTAAAGCCATTATTTTTATCCAGTCCTGGGAGCCGGATTTTTCCTAATTTTTGCTTCATCCTTTATACCTGGGAACACGGCCCTTGCTCATTCCGTGGCTTCCGCTGGAAGGTGTGCTGAGTTCATTGTGATCTGGGTCTGCATGCTGCTTATGGTGAGCTGAACCTTTACCTATACTTTTTTGGTCTAGAAGCTGCTGGCCATGGTTCAAAAATGGCTCCTGGCTGTACTATTGTTTCCACTACCAGATTATTGTAATGCTGAGCTGTTAGTGTACCTGGAATGAAGAGTAGAGAGGTCCTGCTACCGTACTTTATTCCACCACACACCATAATCCTAGGAGTAGGACAAGTGTGAAATTCCCTCGTCACGCTGACACCTAGTCTCAAGATCAACCTGTGATTATAATTGTGGCATAGAGGAAAAAAGAACTCCCCATGGAAAATGATTGGATTTCATTATAGCCTTAATTGCAGTCTTGCTCTGCATTTCGATAAGCCCCTCAAGAGCAGTGGCATGAGGTCAAAGGGACATCTGTAGATCAGTCGTCTGACTTGTAGCCTAATGTACAAGCATCTCATGTTTTGTGTAGTCATTGTTCAGCTCCCTAGGCTTGGTAAGTGACACCCACTGTCACTTGCAGTACAATGGATCACTATGTGCCATTCTTCTTGGTTTCCCAACCATTGCAACAAGCAATGCTGAACAGTTTGAACATCTTGGCCTGTGTGTGTAGTGATCTACTGGAGTGATACACAAAAGTCTCTCAGTTCAAGGATTCTGTCCATCTTTGTTAGTAATAAGTTATAACTGGCACGTTGATGAACAGGAGGCATCACACAATCATACTGTATGAACTTGATCCAATTACTGAGGTTTCATATGGTTGAAAACATTTTGCATTTAATCTGGCATTAATACCATGGAAGCCCTTCCCACATGCCAGATAGGTGCTTTAAAATGTGATCATTTACAGATCTCACTGCTTGTCTTTCTTGGTTATATTTTACATTTTGAGAACTACATACATACTGTTAAACTTTGTTGACTAATCACCAAAAATTACAATGAAAAGGCACCTTCTGTAGGGTTTGTCTTTTCTAAAAAGTTGGCCAAATAGTGAACAGAAAATCTTGTCTAAATATGGAGTTGGTCATCTTAAAAGGTGGTCTTTTGAAGAGGTTTCCTGTACAATAATATAATACATCTGATTCACAGCTGATATTGAAGATCTAACAGAATTGCCTGTGGCAAAAGGGGGTTAGTAGACAGAGAAGACATGATCTCATGATAGTCCTCTATGGCTAAGGCTACAGTCATATCTTGTTTATTTACATATGTTAATTTTGCTTTTAAAGTTTACTTCTGAAAAGCAAAATTAACAAGCATTACCCTTCTTTTTGTGTATGCTGTCACATGGACATTTTAATATGTGGACTGATAATTTATACCAACAAGAGACTTTTTAGGTGGTCATAAGCTTTCATTTTAACTATATTTTAAAATAATTGTTAATATATTACAAGGCTGTCACACGGGCCCTGGATCAGACCTTGTTTGTTTTATAATTATAAATAAATGTGATTTATTTTTACTGGATACCGTACCTTTACCTTTCTACTTCTTTTCTTTATCTGTTTTGGTTCTTAAAAAACACCTTAGAGAACTGTTTTAGTCTTTAAATAAATTTGCCAAATTTTCTGTTTTTACGTTATCATTAAGGGGTATTGAATGCAGAATGATGGAGGAAAACTAGATTTTTTTAATTGTAGCACAAGGCAGCAACATAGCAAAATGTGAAAATGTTAGGGTCTGTAGACTTTCCAAAAGCATTGTGAGTCTGTCAGCAGCCATTGCAAACCATCTTTTGCCTGTTATTTACATTTTTGGATGACATCTTAAATGTCAGCCGACCGTTATCTTATGGTTTGCATAGCTACTTTGTTGGTTACAAATATCTAAAATTGAAATTAAGTACGGAATAAAAGTACCAATATGTTAGATATTTCCAGCTGAAGGAAAAGACTGTCATTTTGTAATCGTCCAAGCCTTACTTTTATAGTATTGAGCCATTTGATTTAAATATGTACTGTGCTGCTGGCAAGGTAAATGGTTTCATAGGCAGCCAACAGCTGTCTATATAACATTTTTGATAAGCTACCACCAAGTATGGATTGAGGTAACAAGAAATTCTCATACTATTTACTATGGACTCTAATGTCATAAAGGAGTTTGGGAACATTCATCTATTCAGCACAGGGTAAGGCATTTTACAAACAGGGAGACCATACCAGCAGATGATTTGTAGATATTGTAAATATTTTTATTGTTGCTTTTGGTGAGCTAGCATTTCTATCCTGTAAATTTAAAGCGTTAAAGGGGAAAAAAATGTCTTCAAATCAGCTCGTGCCAGAAAGTTATACAGATAGGTAAATTACTTCTATTTACAAATCATAATACTTCCAGTACTTATCAGCTGCTGTATGCTGCAGAGGAAGTTGTGTAGAAGTTGCAGCAGAGAGCACTGTGGTCAGACTGGACAGAACTACAAAACTTTCTCTGGAGCATACAGCAGCTGATAAGTACTGTAAGAAATCTACTAATAAGTGTAACTTTCTGGCACCAGTTGATTTAAAAAGATTGTTTTTCTTCTGGAGTACCCCTTTAACCATTAGATTAGGCCCTCTTTTCTGGCTTATAGTCAACTCTATAATAAAAAAAATAAAAAAAACTTTCAAGAGCTTGTCTAAACTGGATAACCCTGTTTAGAATGGACCTGCCTGCTGATCAGTTGATAAATGCAGATCCAGCAACTGAAACTGCCTTGGGAAGATGTGGGAAGCATGCACTTTTTTGTAATCTATGTAACTAAACAGTGTCTTGTCCTCAAGTGCGAAAGCCTTTTTTTAAATTTTTTTATATAGTGCTCCTTTACAATAACAAAAAGAGTGGGGTTGCAGGGGACCCCTCTGTGAGATTCTTGTGCTTTAACTACTGCTCTCCAACAAGTCACAATGCAGCAGTTTGCGGATGCTTGTGCCAGCACTTTGCTCACCCAGAAGTATCCTGTGTTTAAAGTCGGTTAGATACATTTTTTACCTTTTATGTCTTAAAGGGGTACTCTGGTGGAATTTTTTTTATTTATTTTTTTATCAACTGGTACCAGCAAGTTAAAGAGATCTATAAATTACTTCTGTTTAAAATTCTTAATCCTTCCAGTACTTATCAGCTTCTTTATGCTACAGAGGAAGTTCTTTTCTTTTTGAATTTCTTTTCTGTCTGACCACAGTGCTCTCTGCTGGCACCTCTGTCCATGTCAGGAACTGTCCAGAGCAGGATAGGTTTGCTATGGGAATTTGTTCCTGCTCTTGACAGTGACTGACATGGACAGATGTGTCAGAGAGCACTATGGTCAGACAGAAAAAAAATAAAAAAATAAATGAACCTCTGAAGCATAAGGCAGATTTATGAATAGAAGTAATTTACTAATCTGTTTAACTTTCTGGCACTTGTTGATTTAATAGGTGTACTCCTTTAAGGTAATAGCTTGTGCAACAGTCAACTTTAAGATTTGGTAAGCAGCACTATGTATAATATTTAAGGCATTTTAAAACACGCTAATATGGAAATCAACAGCTTTTCTTTCTTTTTATTTTTTTTTTATTTTTTTGGTACTGTATACTATTTACTGAGTAATTGAAAATAGTTATCTCACAATTACTGTGGTGCAGTGTGAATCACACAAACAGATTGCTTTCCAGCCACCTCCTGACCTCATCAACTGTGCTTTCATACTATAGAGTTAATGATGTCCTACTTAAATTCTAATTAGTGCAGCACACTTACTGAATTTGCTTCAAGAATTCTTTGAATTTCTAAATAACAGGTAAATACTATGATGTTAACCATTGCTTTTCCACCTTAAATTTCTCATACTTCTCCACACCATCGGTGGGGTGGAGTAAGCTTACCATATACATTAAATGGGTACTTCGGGCAACTTACTTCTACTCTATCCACAGGATAGGGTGTAAGTGTCTCATAGTGGTGGGTAGGTGGTTGGAGGTTGGGGTGACCACTTGGATCATAATGTTATATCATATTTCAGAGCTATGCTATGATATTATAAGGAAGAAAGGTTGCTTATATGTTGTACTTCTTGGCAAAACATTAACCTTTCTAATATACTTTATAGGAACATTTAATTTCCTTTAAATAATAAACATGTCTTATAAAATCATGGCTTTGTCCGAGCTAAAGCACAGGAATTGACAAAGTCCAGTAAGTGAGGGTGGGCTAATACTCCTCTGTGTCTGATAAGACAGGAGAGAGCACAGTGGAGTACTATCCGACAGGAGAGAGCACAGAGGCAGAGCCGGCGTTATTGTGGGGCAAACAGGGCAATTCCCCAGGGCCCCCATCCTCCAGAGGGCCCCCTGCAGCTTCCCTGATACCCATGGGTCCAGAGAGTGTCGGCAGCAGCCTGCAGCATTTTTGAGTGCACCTAGCTGTAGTTAATTATTGCTAACAGCAGAGGCTCACTCCACAGGGCAGTGTGTACTGTCGGTCCTCTGCTCCTTTAAGAACCCCACTCCCCTTCCCCCTCCCCCGGCCTCTCTCCTCACCGGGATGTCTTTCATCTTCCTGCTGCTGCTGGTGTAATACTGAGCAGTCAAGACTAAGAGGACGGGAGGTAGTAAACAGCATCATGAAGCTCACAGCCCTGCCTCCACAGCTGCTAAATGATATGGCCTCCTAGCCCACTGCACACAGCTAGTTTTCTAAAAGAAAATGTAAAAGTGTATTCCTATGTAGTGTGACCATGTATTGTGTATAACCAGTAAAGCGGCACTGCACAACTCTTTAAAGGAAAACTGTAATTCTGGGTTATACTGTGGGTGAACAGGAGACTGATGAGGGGTCACTGACTAAAATACATACCTTAGGTCTAAGGTATGTCCCACCGAAGATCCGCTTTTTATCTTCTCTGAATTGTGCACTGGAGGCGGACCCGGCAGCTAAATTTGCATATTCATTGTGACTGTACATCCTTGTGACCTCAAGTTCCTGGTCATGTGAGTACACATGGTTCACGTAACCAGCGACAATGAATATGCAAATTGTCTGATATGCAAATTGCCTCAAGCACACAATTCAGTGAAGATAGAGGATATTTGGAGGGACATGTCCCGGACCTAAGGTATGTATTTTAGTCAATGACCCCTCATCAGACTACTGTTTACCCACAGTATAACCTAGTGTATTGGGTTTAGTGTGGGTGAACAGGATGACTGTTTTCCTTCAAGGACCATTATCATTATAATGCACACGTGTGTGTATATGTAAATTTAAGAAAAGGATCAGCTATAAAGAACACTACCATTTATGGCTGATCTTTTGTGAGCCCTAAAAATTATCAGCAAATTTAAATGACATTCATGTTGACTTTTCCATTAACACAACCCCATTTGAGCAGGAAATCACCTGTATTGGGCCCCTTTCACACTACTGTTGTAAGGACTCACGGCAGTTGGCAGGACACTTGCGGAGGAGCGGAGTCTAAGGTGCCGCTGGTTTTCACCAGTGCCTGCCGCAAAGCCGGATGGTCTTGCTTCGGCAGGCGGCACCCAGGTCGCTACCCCTGGCATGACTCGACCACACAGGCGGCTGAGGTGATGCGAGGCACGGGAGAGATAGGCAAGATGTGGTCCGGATAGCAAGAGGTCCGGGCTGGCGGCAATGGACCGAGGTCAGGAGATGGCACTGAGGGTCAGGACATGGCAGAGCAACACAGAAAAGACTTTCACTAAGGCACAAGGCAACAGGGAATGATGGGAGGTGCAGGAACTTATAACTGAGGTACCGGTGCAAGCAATAATTAAGGGCGCACTGGCCCTTTAAATCTTAGAGCTCCGGCGTGCGTGCACCCTAGGAGGCGAGGGCACATGCGTCGGGGCTTCGAAAGCAGAGAGGGAGCAAATCCCGACCCCCCCCCCCCCCCTTTTGATCTTCCCCTCTTTTTGGAATCAAAAAGTTCCGGAGTAAATCATGGTCCAGGATATTTTCCTCCTGCTCCCGAGATCTTTCCTCTGGACCAAATCCCTTCCAGTCGACCAAAAAAAGAATAGCCTCCCTTGCACGGTTTTAGTGGCTAAAATTTCTTTGACCTCGTAAATATCCAGAGACGGGCGTGGGAGCAGTGTTCTTTTGTGAGTAGCGGTTGATCACAGGAGGTTTGAGAAGAGATACATGGAGCAAATTTGGGATATGTAAAGAAGAAGGTAGAAGAAAGTGGGAGACCGGATACATTTTTCGCAACACCTTGAAAGGACCCAGGTAGCAAGGACCAAACTTGTATCTGGGAATCTTGAAACAGATGTATTTGGAGGAAAGCCAAACCTTGTCACCGGGAGAGAAGGACGGAGGAGGTCTTCTTTTCTTATCTGCCTGGGCTTTCATATGTGAAGAGGCTTGAGACAAAGTTTGCCTAGTTTTCTTGCCAAATGGAAGAGAAGTCTCGGACAAGTTCATGAACAGCTCGCAAACCGGAGGGAACTGGAACAGGAAGAGGAGTGAAAAGATGATCACCATAAACAAAAAATGGAGAAGTCCTTGTGGACTCGGAATCTTTATGATTGTAGGAAAATTCTGCCCAAGGTGGTAGAAGGTCGACCCAATCGTCCTTACGAGCAGAAACAAAATGACGAAGATAAGCCGCCAGAATTTGATTTTCCCTCTCCACCTGTTTGTTGGATTCAAGGTGGTAGGCAGAGTAAAAGTCCAGATTGCTGTCAAGACGGGAATAGATAGCACACCAGAACTTGGAAACAAACTGCACTCCACGATCCGAGACAATATGATTTAGAAGGCCATGAAGATGAAAAATGTTGAAGAAAGTGCTTCGCCAGCTGTGGAGCAGATGGAAGTCCTGGTAGCGGAATGAAGTGAGCCATCTTGGAAAATTGATCAACCACCACCCAGATGACCTTGTTATTACGGGAGGGAGGTAGATTGGTAATAAAGTTCATAGCAATGTGAGACTAGGGAGTTTTTGGAATGGGTAAAGGCTTTAAGAGTCCCGCAGGTTTCTGTCTAGGAGTTTTGTCACGGGCACAGGTGACACAGGAACGGACAAAATCGGTGACATGGCATTCAAGGTGCGGCCACCAGAAATGCCTGGAGATCAGTTGAATGGTTTTTCGTATTCCAGGGTGACCAGCCAGCAAAGAAGAATTTCTCCAATTCAGGACTTTACATCTCAGTTTAACAGGCACAAAGGATTTCCCATGGGGAACTTGTAAATCGGCAGGAGCTGCTGCGACCAATCGCTCTGGAGAAATAATATGCCTTGGCCTAGAGTCCAATCCTACAACATCAGAGGACCTGGAAAGAGCACAACGTTTTTGTTAGCGGGACGAAAATGAATGAAGAAATTTAAATCTGGAAAAGAAAAGAGACCATCTAGCCTGGCAAGGGCTCAATCGCTGAACAGACTGGAGATATAGGAGATTCTTATGGTCAGAATAGATGCTGACCGGATGAGAAGAGCCTTCTAACAAATGTCGCCACTCTTCCAAGGCAAACTTGATTACAAGGAGTTCTCGATCTCCAATAGAGTAGTTCCTCTCTGCTGGCGAGAATGTTTTTGATAAGAATCCACAGGTTACAACCTTGCCCTTGGAGTTTTTCTGGGTAAGCACGGCAGCAGCTCCTACGGAAGAAGCATCT
This sequence comes from Hyla sarda, assembly GCF_029499605.1. NCBI lineage: Eukaryota > Metazoa > Chordata > Amphibia > Anura > Hylidae > Hyla > Hyla sarda. Next base: position 112,621,870 of record NC_079195.1, read on the forward strand.
ACCTCCAAGGCAAATGTTCTCTCTGGATCAGGTCTTTTGAGCACGGGAGTAGAGGCAAAAGCTGTTTTTAAGCGAGTGAAGGCCTAGTTTTGGGGTTAGATTTCTTCTTAGTGAGGGTCACAATCGCAGCAACCAAGGAAGAGAAATGTGGGATGAACTGACGATAATTGACAAATCCCAAAAAGCGTTGAATTGCCCATAGGCCGGAAGGGAGAGGCCAATCCAGGATGATGAGAAACAATGTCACAATGACAAATTCTCATTGCGTCATCAGGATCTTTCCAGCTGCGTTAAGCGAGAACGATCAACTTGTATAGCCTCTTCGTCAAGAGGCAAAGAAGACTGTAGAGGTGGACGTTGGAACACGGCTGCCAAGCGAGGAAATCGCCGTGTTCTGGGAGGTTCTCTCCTTATGAAGTTCCTCCTGCCTCTCGGCAAAACGCACATCAAGGCGAGTGGCTAAATGGATTAGTTCACACAGGGTAGACGGAGGATCTCCTGCAGAGAGAGCATCCTTAATTCTACTGGACAGTCCTTTTTCAAATGTAGCACACAAGGCCTCATCGTTCCAAGCCGCGAAGTCGCCAACGGAGGAATTCCCTGTGCAGAGATTAAGAGCCGCCTCGGCAGAGTAGGCTTGTGTGGGTTCTTCATATGCACTGCGGAATTCTGCAAGGAAGTCTGGCAAGTTAGAGGAAACTGGATCAATACGATCCCAGAAAGGTGTAGCCAAGGCCAGGGCTTTTCCTGACAAAAAACTGACCACAAACGCCACCTTAGCTTGTTCTGTCGGGGACTGATCTGCCATGAGCTCCAGATGCATGGAACACGGAGTCACGAAGCATCTACACAACTTTGGATCACCATCATACTTTGTGGGTAAGGGTAAACGAAGCTTGGATCCGGAAGGAGCTGCAGGAACAGGTGGAGAGACAGGAGTAGATTGCAGCTGCTGCTGCTCTTGTTGCTGCATGGTTAGAAGCTGTTGCATCATGGCTGACAATTGACTCAGTTGTTTCGCGTGACGTGCTAACTACTGTAACTGTAGAACCACAAAGGAGGGAAGATCCGAAACTTCTGGCAGTGGAACTTCAGCGGGATCAATGGCTGGATCTTACTGTAAGGACTCATGGCAGTTGGCAGGACACTCACGGAGGTAGTGGATCCGCTGGACCTGTGTGGCTGATGATCGGGCCGTGCCAGGGAGTGGAGTCTAAGGTGCCACTGGTTTTAACCAGAGCCAGCCGCAAAGCGGGATGGTCTTGCTGCAGAAGATGTCACCCAGTTTGCTTCCCCTGGCACGACTCGACCACACAGGCAGCTGAGGTGATGCAAGGCACAGGAGAGATAGGCAAGACATGGTCTGGATAGCAGGAGGTCAGGGCTGGCGGCAGTGGAGAGAGGTCAGGAGATGGAATGGAGGGTCAGGACACTGCAGAGCAACACAGAAAACACTTTCACTAAGGCAGAAGGCAACAAAGATCCGGCAGGAAATGATGGGAGGTGCAGGAGCTTATAACTGAGGTACAAGTGCAAACAATAATTAAGGGCGCACTGACCCTTTAAATCTTAGAGCTCTGGTACGCGCACACCCTAGGAGGCGGGGGCTTGTGTGCCGAGGCTGCGAGGGCAGAGAGGGAGCAGCAGAGGGCGGAGGTGGGAGAAGGGCTGGGATTCGCATGTGGGCGCGTCCCACGATGCGAATCCTGGCACCGCTGGCTGGGGTGGGCAGAATAGGAAAGCGCTCACGGCCAGCGTGTCTGGCCGTAGCGCAGGACATAACAACCGTTGTCACCCTGCAAAATCTTCCCTCAGGAACTCCCGTCTGAAAGTCCTTAATACGGCCGTCAAAATATCCCATTCATGTCAATGGGATTTTTTGACCATCCTGCAGCAACAGTTATGTCCAGCTATGACTAACAGCTGTTTTGTTTGACAGCACAAAAGATGGTGCATGCACTAATTTTTGTCCCGTCAAAAATAACGGTGGAATAACGGCCGTTAAAATTTTTAAATTGAAGTCTATGGGTGACGGATGTTCACAATTGATATCCGTTAGTGCCCGTTGTTTTAACGTCCGTTATGATCCGTTATTTGTACTGCGCTTGCTCAGAACATGGAAATAAAATAACTGACCTAAAATAACTGACTATATCGGATGAAATAACAGGTGATAACAGATGGAACATGTCCATTATTTTGACAGAATGCCCGTTACAATAACAGACATTGATCATCAGTTATCATCTGTTAAGTTCAGTTATTTTGTCTATTTTTTCATGACCTCTTTCAGCAGAAAAACAGCTGTCAAAATGCAGGAACATGACTGTAGTGTGAAAGAAGCCTAATGCTGCTGGCACCTGCAAATAATGGTGCATGTGTAGTTGCTATGACTGCACTGTTAGGCTAGGTTCACACTACTGAATTTCCAACTAGAATTCCACTTGCAGCAGAGTCTGCAACTTAACACTATGTAAAGCTCTAGAGGGGACTCAACCCTGCTTTTGTGGCTCTGGCCAGGCCTAGCCCATATTCAGCACTCCTCCCCATGCTTCCTGCACTACTATATCAGGGATGCCAGGACTGATCAGACCTTAGACATACGTGATGTCATGACCTGTTCCCCTGCATTTCTTAACTCCTTAAGGACCAAGGACATATGAGTACGTCCTTGGTCCTGCTCCCGTGATATAACGCGGGTTCCCACGGTGACCCCGCATCATATCACTGATCGCGGTGCTGCGCGCTATTAACCCTTTAGCCGTGCGCTCAAAGCTGAGCCACGCGGCTAAAAGTGAAAGTAAAAAGTGTCGGTTAGCTCAGGGAGCTGTTCGGGATCGCTGCGGTGAAATCGCGGCATCCCGAACAGCTTTACTACTGGAGGATGATCTCTTACCTTCCTTCCTGCAGTCCGATCGCCGATTGAATGCTTCAAGCCTGAGATACAGGCTTGAGCAATCAATCGCCGAAAACACTGATCATTGTATCCCTATGGAGATGCATTGAACACTGTTAAAGATCAGTAAATGCAATGTTATAGCCCCCTATGGGGGCTATAATATTGCAAAAGAAAAGTTTAAAAAAATCATTAACCCTTTGAATTATTCCTTCCCCTAATAAAAGTTTGAATCACCCGGCATTTCCAATAATAAAAAAAAAAACTGTAAATAAAAACAAAAATAAACATATGTGGTATTGCCGCGTGCAGAAATGTCCGAATGAAAAAAATATACTGCTAATTAAACCGCACGGTCAATGGCGTACGCGCAAAAAAATTCCAAACTCCAAAATAGCGTATTTTTGGTCACTTTTTATATCATGAAAAGATTAATAAAAAGCGATCAAAAAGTCAGATCAATGCAAAAATGGTACCGACAAAAACTTCAGATCACGGCGCAAAAAATTAACCCTCATAGCGCCCTGAACATTAAACGTATAAATTTTCCTGCATGTAATTATGATTTTTTTCTGAAGTAATACAAAATCAAACCTATACAAGTAGGATATCATTTTAACCGTATGGACCTAGAGAATAAAGATAAGTTGTCATTTTTACCGAAAAATTTACTACGTAGAAACTGAAGCCCCCCAAATTCACAAAATGGCTGTATTTTTTAAATTTTGTCGCACAGTGATTTTTTTTCCCGTTTTGGCGTAGATTTTTGGGTAAAATGACTGATATCATTACAAAGTAGAATTGGTGGCGCAAAAATAAGCCATAATACAGATTTTTAGGTGCAAAATTTAAAGAGTTATGATTTTTTAAAGGTAAGGAGGAAAAAACGAAAGAGCAATAACCGAAAAAACGCCCGGTCCTTAAGGGGTTACAGGAACATGCAGCAAATTAACCCTAACCTGCTGCTGATCACTCCCCGCCTTCCAGGGTAGTAGTTGTCTTCTGTGGTGGGGCACACAAAGATAGCTGCAGCTGTAAATCTGTTTGACAACTGTCACTGGTTGCCTTTCTGATTCTGCAGCCCAAAAAAGGCACCTGCCCGTTACCCAGAACTACATATTCCTTGTGGTTTGTGCACATGATTGTTTATGACACCAGCAACATTCCTGGAATGCCACCCTGCCTATATTGGCTGAATGTGACAGCATTGATGGTACTATATAATACAATTTGGGGCCCCATTTTTAATTATGCCCAGGGCCACAAATTGTCTAAAACCTGCCCTGCACAGAGGAGTATTATCAGACAGGAGAGAGCACAGAGGAGTGCTATCAGACAGGAGAGAGCACAGAGGAGTGATATCAGACAGGAAAGATCACAGAGAAGTATTATCAGACATGAGAGAGCACAGAGGAGTCCTATCCGTCAGAAGAGAGCACAGAGGAGTCCTATCAGACAGGAGAGAGCACATAGGAGTACTATCAGATAGCAGAGAGCTCAGAGGAGTGCTTTCAGTCAGGAGAGAGCACAGAGGAGTGCTGTCAGACAGGAGAGATCACAGAGGGGTGCTCTCAAACAGGAGAGAGCACAGAGGAGTACTATCAGACAGGACAGTTCTGAACTTTGTCCATGCCTGTGCTTCAGCTCAGATAAAGCCATAATTTTAAAAACCATGATTTCTATAAAAAGGAAATAAAATTTTCTTATGAAGTATATTAGAAAGGTTAATGTTTTGCCAAGATGTACAACATATAAAACGTTTTTACTGTTCAAATGCTGTGTGCTTGGTCTCATTGTGCACTATTTATACTTCCTTTTATTGATGGTAAAGAAAAAAATTTGAACTAGAAGAACATTGTATGTCTCTAATCGGGATTCTGTTAATCCGTGTATTGCTTGGCAGCTGTCATTGTCTAGGCCTTTGCAAAGAACAAGCATGGCGTAAAATTTTCAAGATAACATATTCCAGCTTGGAAACGATCTTCTCAGTTATGTTTAATGCACTTAAACTAGTTCTCTGAATGCTCTGGCCCACATTCGCATTGCCTCACAAGGGATCGGTTTCTCTCTTTCTGGCAACTTCGGGCCGGCACTGCCTTCGAGTTGGCTCTTTTCTTTGAACAGCTGTTATCTGTGTGTTATGTAAGTGGGTTGCAAAAGGTATATAAAATGTGTCGTTCTTTCTTGCAGGTTGCAACTCATAGCGGATCGCCTCATGCAGAAATTTGTGGGCTCAGGGCTGATGTTAAAAGACTGGGACAGAGTAAAACTCCACGCTACAGTTATGAATACACTGTTCCGACGCGACCCCTTAGGCAAGTGTTTATGATTTACTGATCATGATATCACGATGAGAATGTACATATTGTTCATTTGATTCATCTCCTCTATGCCTGACTTTCATATTTTGCTGTTTTCACATTTGTAATGCACAGGAAGTACAAGACAAGTGTGTCCAATATAGAGATATTCCTTGACAGTGTAAATAATGTTCTGTGCCAGAATAGCAGAGGAAGAGAACAACAAATTGATGTGTGTTAGATAATAGGCTTTTATCCTGGTTCAGATGTTCTGAATTCTGACAGTGTATGAAAACTTTTATACATGTTTTTAGTGGCCACAGCATAAGCCTCACTGAATCTTGTTGTGTAGTTCCTCTTGTAAAAAGCAAGGAGCATACAATAATGTCAACCACTCTCTGGAACTACTTATTCTTCTTTATTTAATTGACATACTCACATGTGAACAAACAAGTTGCGGGGAGGGACTCACATGGAGGGGGGGGGGTACAGTAAGGCGACGGCAGCCGTTGTTTTGCACTCTTACAGTGCTTCTTCTGGCCAGAAGAAGCATTGTAAGAGTGCGAAACAACGGCTGTATATCGTCAGAGCACCACCTACCTTCACATTAGTTTTCTAGTCATACCCGAATCTTTAAGAGAATACTAGAATGTAGCTGGGTTTATGTGTAGTTATCTCAGCTATACAAAATGTAACACAGAAATAAGTAGATTACTGTAGACTAGAGGCGTTTCAGAAATGTACCCTTTGTCACCTGTATGATACAAGGGATTATAATCTATGCACCTCTATACAGAATATATCAGATGCAAATTAATAATAGCAATTTATTTCTCCAATATTAATTTACAGCTGATATATTCTATATTGATGTGAATACATGATGATCCATTTCATCCTATAGATGAGAAAGTATAAATTGCTAGTGCTACTGACTGGGGTGCAGGGTGTATAGATACTGTTCGTGACTCGGGGTAGTTAGATGTATCACTTCGTGATGCCAGGGCAGGTAACCTATGCGGTCTGAGCATACGACAGCTTCTCCTGGGCCAGGCGCGGGATAATAAATACACCAATGCCAGGTTACAGATAACTGTCTCTTTACTTTGCTGGAGATATCAGATCTTAAACAATACAGACTTTGGTTCAGAGGGATGGGCATGGTGGAACCTGGGGAGCCTGGTGCCTTGCTGGGAGTTGTAGTAGCTGTTGAATGCAGCTTGGAGATTATTAGCAGCATATGCTGACTTTAAACGACTGAATTTGACTAACTGACTGAAGTAGAGGTTTTTGGCAAGAATTCTGCTTACCACCAGGCTGTGAAGTTTACCTGCGTGATGGGGTTTTCCCTGAGATTGGCATGGCTGTGGAATTTTGTAGCTTTCTTCTCCCTAGGCTTCTCCTTGGTACCTCAGCTGTTTCATTGCCTTCCTCAGGGTGTTGCACCCTGAAAAAGGCAACGAAACAGCAGCTGTTGGGGTAGTAGAGTGAAGCGGTTTTGGTTAATATGGGTGAGAAATTCTAGGCACTTTATATGCATGCGTACTTTATTGCTATGTAGTACTGTAGTAGGGTGCTATAATAGACCGATACTTGCTATGTGTGAGCCCTGACATTCCAGGCATACTTACACAGCACCAACTAAATTTTTTTGGGTTACAGTGCATAGGGCTCCTGTCAGGGAACTTTTTGAACATACTACCTATATAAAGTGCTAGACATTATTACAGTACTGAATCGCACACTCCAACTGTATTATATTGGTGGATCCTGTCTGCAAAAAGCTTTGTTATTTTAATATATGCTCAATAAAATTGTATTGTCTTCACTTATCTAAGTGTAAGCTCTACATTTTCTTCTGTATAATGTATAGAGGTAGAGTATTTAGTACTCAAAGTAAGGCCAGAAGGACATAGAGACTATTGATATGAGATTAATATATGATAGCTGTACATGTCCGAGAGGACGTTTCTGTGTATTTATACTGTGGTATAGCTGTTGAGGCAATAAACCCAATGATACATTTCAGAGAGCTGACCCTGCTTCCAAAAGTTAAACTTTTTTTATTTTTCTTCTGGATTCAGAGAAGCAGTGCAGAGTCATTGATGTGCCACAGGCAGGCATTGTTTCTTGCTTTCACTCTTTTTGTCACTCCTTGGATTACAGTCAGTGCAGTGTCAAGCCCTATCTGAAAACAGTGTCAGACACAGTGTATGTGCCACTATTTGTATTCTGGTAAAGGCAAGAGATTTGCAGACCTGACTTGATGATAAAAGGCAGGAGGGACAGGAAGAGGAGAGAAATTGAAAAGGCATGACAGCCCATGGACCTTAAGCTACCTGCCACTGCCTCTTTGACCCTTGTGTCCAGAAGAAAACCATACTTTTATAACTTTTGAAAGCATGGTTAGCCCAATAAAGTTTACTTTGGCTTTGTTGCCCATCAGCTATACCACAGTGTCTGCTGCTCGTAATTGATCTAGAGCTGATAGCTTCCTTCCAATTATTTTTTTTTAGACCCACTGACATAGTTTTAAACCTGGTCCTGTTCTCATTTTGTGGACATGCCCTCCCAGTAATAAATATATACCTTTTAAATATGTAAAAATTGTCCATTACATACATCAGGTTCCTTAGATGCTATATGTTTTGTGCATATGTAATACTTTATACATGACTACACGTGAGCCTATTACAAACAGTACACCCCCTAGGGAAGGTGTATAGGGGTGAAGAGGAGATTTTGAACAGACGGGTGTTCCCTAAATTTATTTTCCAGGAATGGATGAAGTGTACTATTGGGGGGGGGGGGGATGAAAATTGCAATTTTAATACTGATATGCCAATTCCTAGAAAGATGACCCAGAGTATAGCCGAAAGTAAAAATTATGCCCGCCCCAGGTGGGGAGAGAGCGCTGCGCATTTGAGGCAGCTGCAAATCCCCAATGTTGTTGACTCTGTGTCCCATGACCCATTTTTGTTGGGGGGGGGGGGGGGGGGAAGATATCAGGGGTATTGGGAAAAAGGTTTGCAGATTTTTTAGGGGGGGGATGTTTTGGTTTTAAAATTTGGAAGACAATGTACTCTGGACTGGTACATTGGAGTTTAATTCTGGGGAATTTAAATTAGGGAAAAGGATTAAAAATGTAGTGCTCCATGGAAGTGTGATGCTCCCTGAAGCAGTTTTAATGCAGAGGCCCGGATGATCGGGGCAAGTGTCACACTGAGTGGTGGTGTCCTTCCGAATCCCCCTCCTGTGACACACTCTGCATTTTTTCTGGGATCGTCCCTTCTTTCCAGTGTGGGGGACCTCACCTGGAAAGTGTTGGCCGGGGATGATCCGGGGGCCCACAGTTCCAGAGGTGCTCTGACCCTCTCCTTGGCGGCCACCATAGATGAGGTCCTTTAGAACTACCTCTTGAAACTGCAGGAATGTCCCTGTGTTGCTAGCATACTGGGACAGTACAAAAGAGTTATACATGGCAACCTGTGCCATGTAGTCCGCAACTTTTTTGTACCATGTCCATGTTTTCCGCATGGCATCATATGGCTTGAGAACTTGATCAGAAAGATCAACTCCCCCCATATACCGACCGGAGATAGAATACTATCGGGCTTGAGGACCGGTCCCGCGGTACCTCGCACAGGGAGAGGGGTACTGCCATTCCCATGAATTGTGGTGAGCATAAGAACATCCCTCTTGTCCTTATACCTGACCAGCAACAGGCTTTCATGGGAAAAGGCACGGGACTCACCCGGGGGATAGGAGCGTGCAGGGTATGGGGCGGAAGGCCTCTTTAATTCTTCCGGACTGTTCCACAAGCGACCGTGGATCTGGCGGCGAGGGATGTGAAGAGAGGGATACTAGTATAAAAGTTATCCATGTAAAGGTGGTAACCTTTATCTAGCAATGGGTGCAAAAGGCCCCAAACGATTTTCCCGCTAACACCGAGTGGGGGGACATTCTGGGGGTTCAATACGGGAATCCTATCCCTCATACACTATAAACTTGCAAGTGTACCCTGAGGTACTCCCGCAAAGTTTATACATCTTCACGCCATACCGCGCTCGCTTGGTAGGGATGTATTGCCGGAAGCTGAGTCTCCCCTTAAAGCTGATGAGAGACTCATCAATAGCGACCTCCCGCCCCGGGACATAGGCCTCCCAAAATTTAGCCCCGAAGTGATTGATGACGGCCTGATTTTATACAGGCGGTCATACGCTGGATCAGTTCGGGGGGACATGCCGCATTATCAGCATAATGCAAACATTTCCGAATGGCCTCGAACCGGGGACGTGCCATGGCCATACTGTAGAGCGGGGTCTGGTAAAAGATGTCCCCACTCCAGTATTGCCTGACACTAGGCTTTTTACCTAGACCCATATGAAGCATGAGGCCCTAAAAGGTCCTCGTTTCGGACGCATTGACTGGTTACCACTCATTGGGTCTAGCTAAAAATGAGCCCGGGTTTGCATCGACGAACTGTTGGGCGTACAGATTCGTCTGGTCAACCATCAGATTGACAAAGTCGTCATTGAAAAAAAAAACTGAAATAGTCCATTTCAGTGAACCCGACAATGTCAATCTTGATTCCTGAGTCGCCAACAAACTCAGGAATCACGGGCTCGTGGTCCGCTGGCTGAGTCCAGACAAGTTCTCCAGTGAACTTGGCTGGGGGGCTTGACTAGTCTGAGCGCCAGGGGGACTCATACTAGCATGGGGCAGAGGGTCAGGAGCAGAGGAGGTGGCTCATCATCAGAACTAGATGATGACGAGGACGAGGAAATAAGGAAGGTGGGTCTTCCTCGTCCTCTGTGACGCTTTCAGAGTCAGAGGCAAGTATGGCATATGCCTCTTCCGCTGAAAGCGCCCTGCGGGTCATTTCCCTACTCTAATGGGGGGGGGGGGAGGTGAAGTGTATATGTGGGGGAAAAACTTTATTGGTGGATGTGCTGCGTGTGATGTGGTGCGATACTACCTCCCCAACCTGCCTTAACCTAACCGGACTAACTAACCCGCCCTAAGAACAAAAATATTAAAATGTAAAATAAAACTAAACTAAAAAAAGAAAAATAAACTTAAAAAAGAAAAGAAAAAAAGACTTTGAACGCAAAAAAACCTGCACCAAAAAAAAGCGTTCACCTAATCAGTGGTGTGCACACTGATTAGCGCTTGGTGGCGGCAGGGGGCGCAGAAATCTGTGGAGGGTCTGGTCACTCAGCCCAGAACAGTGGCTGGTGGCACAAAAAACCCAAAAAATAAAATAAAAAAATGATTAAAACCCGAAAAAAAAGCACCCCCCATAAAAAAAGCACCCCAAGAAAAAAACGCTGATCAGTGATAAATCACTGACAGCGGTGGGGCAGGCCGCACACACAGGTATGGTCCGTCCACACAGCACAGGCCTGCTACTGGTGGCACGGACCGACTATAGGTGCAAAAAAGAAAATAAAAAAAGATGCTATAATCCGAAAAAGCGCCTTCACCACAAAAAAACGCTGATCGGTACTATGGGACTGATCAGCGGTGGGTGGGCTTTAGCTAACGGTGGCAGACCGCTCTTTTATAGCTAAGAGGGCCTGACACACGTTTAGCAAAAAAAAAGGAAAAAGGTCTGCGCCCCCCAAAAAACGCTGGGGGCAGACGGCAGCGACCCTGTAGGGCCGGGGTCACTCAGCTAAAGGTGCTATGGACCCATGGACACCTACATAGAGTACGCTGGAAAAAAAAAAGGTCTGCGCCCCCCCCAAAAAAGCTGGGGGCGGACTGCGGCGACTCTGTAGGAGCGGGGTCATGCAGCTAAAAGTGCTACGGACCCACGGACACATACAGACAGTGCTCCAAAAAAAAAATATATATATATATTTTTTTTTTAACCCCTAACTGTCCCTACCTAATCTAATCCTAATCTTTCCCTGACTGCTTTCTGTGCCAAGGGGCCACAGAAAGGGGGCACTTTCTTTAACTTTTTTTGTACTGAGGGGGGAGAGTGCAGTACGGAGCTCCGTCCTGCACACCAGATCAGAAGAAAATGGTGGGCAGAGCGGAGCATCGTGTTCCTGCACCCTCCTCCCCCCTCCCCAAACTGCAGTGATTGGTGCGGGCACTGCGGCCACCCAATCACTGCTGTACTGGGGGGTGGCAACAGTGCCGCCCATCAGTACTGTATGGATGATGATTGGTGGTGTATATTACACCACCGATCATCATCATTATCTGGGTCATCGGGTCACACGTGACCCAGATGACCTGGAACCGCAGCAGACCGCCGGTTAGTATTTGCCGGCAATCTGCTGCGATCGCCGATAAGGGGGATCCTTAGGATCTCCCTCGGCACACTGCCGGGATGCCTGCTGAATGATTTCAGCAGGCATCCAGCTCCGATCCCCACCCGGTGAGCGGTGGGGAACGGAATTGCAGAAAATCGCTGTTCTGAATTGACCAGCGATTTGCTGCGATCGCCGATATGGGGGGACCTCCCTGGGTGATATGCCGGGATGCCTGCTGAACGATATCAGCAGGCATCCCGGTCCGGACCCCACCCGGCGAGTGGTGGGGACCGGAATTCCCACGGGCGTATCCATACGCCCTCAGTCCTTAAGGACTTTAAAACGGGGGTGTATCGATACACCCGCCGTCCTTAAAGGGGTACTCCGGTGAAAACCTTTTTTCTTTTAAATCAACTGGTGGCAGAAAGTTAAACATATTTGTAAATGACTTCTATTAAAAAATCTGAATCCTTCCGGTACTTATTAGCTGCTGAATGCTACAGATGAAATTCCCTTCTTTTTGGAACACTGATGACATCATGAGCACAGTGCTCTCTGCTGACAACTCTGTACATTTTAGCAACCATGCATAGCAGATGCATAGCAGATATATGCTAAGGGCAGCATGGTGGCTCACTGGTTAGCACTGCTGCATTGCAGTGCTGGGGACTTGGGTTCAAATCCCACTAAGGACAACAATAAATAAAGCATTATTATTATTATTATTATAATAATGTCAGCATAGAGAACTGTGCTCGTGATGTCATCAGAGAGCATTCCAAAATGAAAAGAATTTCCTCTGTAGTATTCAGCAGATAATAAGTGCAGGAAGGATTAAGATTTTGTAATAGAAGTAATTTACAAATATGTTTAACTTTCTGCCACCAGTTGATTTAAATGAAAAAAGGTTTTCACCGGAGTACCCCTTTAAGAGGTTAAAGCGTACCTGTCAGATCACCCAAGAAAAATATATATAATAAACTGTTATATGTTGTTCAGTACCTCATCCTGATCACATACATATGATTTGTATGTGTCTACAACCTACATTTCTCTCAGAATTAGCTTTATTTCTGAATTACCTTCATTTTGTCGACCAGAATCAGGGGGGAGGGTCCCCTTCTTCTCCTCAGGTGATAATCACTCCCCCTCCATCATTCTGCTCAGTCACTGGTCTCGGCATCTGTAACCCTTTCCTCTCTGGTTTTATGCTATACACACACAAAAACTACAGCTCCCAGCATGCCCACACATCATTTGGCTGTGCAGGCATGCTGGGAGTTGTAGTTTTGCAACAGCTAGAGGTATATGATTGTAGTCCCCCTGTATTACACACACACACACTTCATATATTCATACACATTCACATTACGTAGACAACACAGATATACACACACATACATATATATCCACACACACATATATACACATGCCGGGACACTTAATTTTGTTAAAGAAAATCCTCTTTTCAGTCCTGCTCACTGCCAGCATAGTGCTCCTGCCCCTCCCTCCTGCTTCTCACACAGAGATAATGTAAAAGTAAACACAGGCAGGCAGAGTGAGGGGGCTGGGAGAGAGCTTGGTCCTGCATGCAGCCCTGTCAATCATGTGTCCATGACATAGGTGATGACGAGTGGACACAGCCAGGCTGGTATGCATCCCAGTAGGCAGGTGGGCAGTTTTTTGACTGGCTTTTTCAGTATGAAATACTGTAAAAAAAATTATGAAAGCAATTGCAAAACCTATGTTTTACAACATATCAAAGGTTTTTATATCTGACAGTGCCCATTTAAGTTGTAAGAACTATAACACATTCATGTTAGCTATGTAGTATTAGATGGTGCTTTGGCTGCTTTGTTGCAGCTCAAACAAGGCAGGCATTCTAAAAGCAGTGCTGCACTGTATTCCAAATAACCTGCATACTCATTACAATAATAAGGCTCTATTATACTGTGTCTGTAATCAGTTTGATGTATTCCTGATCAAGAGGTTGAGATGAATTTAACAAAGATGTAAAGGTTCAGCAGAGGTACAATAAAGTACGGGCAATTAACAAGTCCTATTACTTTATTATTGCTTTATTATTGTAAGAGAAGGTAATGCTTTCTCTTTATTGAAAAACCAAATTTGAACCTATTTAGCATTATTATATGGATCTTAATCTACAGCCGACACACTCACCTGTATGATAGTATTGTCTTCTTTTTTATCATCATTTAGGGCTTCATAAATGCTTGGTTATTTGCTTTTATATTTTACAGCTGAAGAAAGATCCTCCATTTTTTCTGCAAAGCCTGGCCAAAGAGAAAGGGAGTCATTTGATGCCAGGAATATTCTGAAGGTTAGTGGGAAATGGTCATCAGTAAAAAGATAATATTCTCCAAGCAATAACATTTTAATGCTGGACCTGAAACAAGGTTTTTAGTTTTATGAAAATGTAACTCTTTCATTGTATAATAAAAATAAAATCTGTGTGTTAGTTTCTCACCATTTTCAGAATATCTGTTTGCTGATTTGAATGGAAATCTAAAATGCAAAGGCTGAAGCATGTCTAACCAACACAACTGCAGAGTTATGATCGGGAGGATTATCAGTCTCTTGTTATAAACAGAATGTTTACTGGGAGCATGCAAAAATATTGGGAATGGTGACAAACTAAAACACAAAGAGGGGGAACTTATCATGGAAAATACAGAAAAGCGAAACCAGCAAATACAAGTATAAAATCTCCTTCTATTTTTAAAGGGATACTCTACCCCTAGACATCTTATCCCCTATCCAAAGGAAAGGGGAGAAGATGTCTGATCGTGGGGGTCCCACCGCTTGGGACCCCCACGATCTTCCTGCAGCACCTTGCATTCATTAAGAGCACCGGATGCAGCGCTGGAGGCTCGTGACATTAGGGCCGTGCCCCGCTTGTGATGTCATGGCCATGCCCCCTCAATGCAAGTCTATGGGAGGGGGCGTGACCGCTGTCATGCCCCCTCCCATAGACTTGCATTGAGGAGGCATGGCCATGACGTCATGAGCAGACTGTGACGTCACGAGCCTCGCCCCACATCGCCAGTCATCCACCACGGTGCAAAGTTTGCTCCGTGCACCGGATGTCTGGGGTGCCACAGCCGGGATGTCTGGGGTAACCAGTAGTGGGACCCCCATTGATTAGACATCTTATCCCCTATCCTTTGGATAGGGGATAAGATGTCTAGGGCCGGAGTACCCCTTTAAAGGCGATAAATAAGAATTAAAGATTTTACACTTGCATTTGCTGGTTTCACTTTTTCCTGTTTTCTTGTTGGTTTGTGTCCAGACATTGAATCTGTGCATCAGTATAGTAGACTTCAGTATGGGTGAGCTGGACAACACAAAATTGTGCTAATGTTTTTCACAAACTCCATCTTTGCGCAAATGATTTTTTCATAATCTTTATACTATAAGTAGAATTTATGGTAGTGTTATTTGTGTATCATCAGTGACTGAGGTGTTTTAACCGGTAATGGGTTTTTAATGTATTGGTAATAAAAGTAAAGTTTTTGAGTTCATTTCTTCAGTGAGGAACTTGTAGGACATTCCATTCTAAATCCATGGGTATGATAATGGAGTTGCTCCCTTCCCCTTTGCTGTTTAAAACAGCTTCTACTCTTCTACAGTATTTTGGATTGTGCCTGTGGGAATTTTAGCCTATTCATCCAGAAAACCATTTCTGAGGTTAGATTCTGATGTTGGAAGAGAGTGCCTGGCTCACTCTAGTTTATCCCCAAGGTCTTCGATGGGGTTGAGGTCAGGGCTCTGTGTGGGTCAGTCTAGTTTTTTCCAACCATGCCCATGCCCTATGGACCTTGCATTGTGCACTTGCTTTGGGCTGCAACAGAAAAGACCAAAACCAAACTGTCCCTACAAAGTTGAAAGCATACATTGTCTGAAATATCTTTGTATGCTAAAGCTTTAAGATTTCCCTTTACTGGAACTAAGAGTCCTTGACCAACCCCTGAAAACCCAATAGCATTACCTCTCCTCAAATTATATACAGCTGACACAATGTAGGCAGGCAGGCAGTGTTGTCATGGCATTCGCCAAACCCAGAGTTCATTGGACTGCCAGATAGAGAGGTGTGATTCGCTCTACAGAACACCTTTCCACTGCTCCAGAGTACAGTGGTGGCGTGCTGTAAACCATTCTGGTGCTTGGCATTGTGCTTGGTGATGTAAGTTCGCATGCATCAGCCATGAAGCTCCTGCTATGAAGTTTTTGTCCTGATTTTACTTCTAGGTGAGGATTGAAACTCTGCACTAACTGATTCAGCAGAGGGTCTGCTACTTTTATGCATTCTGTCCCTGAGCATTTGGTGGCCCCTTACTTTACCTTTACGTGGTCTCCACTATATGACTGAGTTGCTGTGGTTCCTAAAAAATTTCATTACTGATTAATGTGGAAAATATAGGAGAGAATAAATTGAATGAACTGACTTGTTACAGCGATGTAATAATATTATAGCATTCTGCTGGAATACATTGAGCTCTTTCAAATGGCCCATTCTGTCATAAATGTTTGTGAAGGCAGACTGCTTTGGTAGTGACTGGATTATATACACCTGTGGCAGTGGGACTGAATTAAATTTCAATGATTGATTTTGCCCTTATAGGGGGAGATTTATCAAAACCTGTGTAGAGGAAAAGTTGCCCATAGAAACCAATCAGATCGCTTCTTTTGTTTTTCACAGGCCTCTTTAAAAATGAAATAAGCAATCTGGTTGCTATGGGCAACTGGACTTTTCCTCTACACAGGTTTTGATAAACCTCTCCCATACAAACTGACATAAAACATTACTGCCTATCAGTAAACTGAAAAAGTGATTGATTTAAAAAAAAAAAAATTCTCTTACAAATGTACTTAAACAGTAACTTAGAAGTACAATTATTAAAATACTAATTGGTTCCAGGATGACCATTGTATGTTAAAACCATAGTATGATGAGACCATAAAAATGAAGCCACCAAAATGTCATCCAAAAATAGGTAAAAGTGAGGATTAAAGAAAAATAAGTAGATAACTAATACAGATAAAGCAAGTCCTTACATATAAAAGAAAGAAAGATCTTCTGGGAGCTGTAAATCACTGTCTATTTTAACCCCTTAAGGACCAAGGACGTATGAGTACGTCCTTGGTCCCGCTCCCGTGATATAACGCGGGGTCCCACGGTGACCCCGCATCATATCACGGCGGGCCCGGCATCTTAGTGAAGCCGGGACCCGCCTCTAATAGCGCACGGCACTGATTGCGGTGCTGCGCGCTATTAACCCTTTAGACGTGCGCTCAAAGCTGAGCCACATGGCTAAAAGTGAAAGTAAAAGTGCCCGGCTAGCTCAGGGAGCTGTTCGGGATCACCGCGGTGAAATTGCGGCATCCCGAACAGCTGTAATACAGGAGGAAGGTCTCTTACCTTCCTTCCTGCAGTCCGATCGCCGATTGAATGCTTCAACCCTGAGATCTAGGCTTGAGCAATCAATCGCCAAAAACCCTGATCAATGCATCCCTATGGAGATGCATTGAACACTGTTAAAGATCAGTAAATGCAATGTTATAGCCCCCTATGGGGGCTCTAATATTGCAAAAGAAAAGTGTAAAAAAATCATTAACCCTTTGAATTATCCCTTCCCCTAATAAAAGTTTGAATCACCCGGCATTTCCAATAATAAAAAAAAAACTGTGTAAATAAAAACAAAAATAAACATGTGGTATCACCACGTGCGGAAATGTCCGATTAAAAAAAATATACTGCTAATTAAACCGCTCGGTCAAAACCGCTCGGTCAATGCAAAAATGGTACCGACAAAAACTTCAGATCACGGCGCAAAAAAATGAACCCTCATAGCGCCCTGAATACGGAAAAATAAAAAAGTTATAGGGGTCAGAAGATGACTATTTTAAACGTATACATTTTCCTGCATGTAGTTATGAT
Organism: Hyla sarda; assembly: GCF_029499605.1. Taxonomy (NCBI): domain Eukaryota; kingdom Metazoa; phylum Chordata; class Amphibia; order Anura; family Hylidae; genus Hyla; species Hyla sarda. The sequence continues at coordinate 112,639,294 of NC_079195.1, forward strand.
TTTTTTCTGAAGCAATACAAAATCAAACCTATACAAGTAGGGTATCATTTTAACCGTATGGACCTAGAGAATAAAGATAAGGTGTCATTTTTACCAAAAAATATACTACGTAGAAACGGAAGCCCCCAAAAGTTACAAAATGGCTGTATTTTTTCAATTTTGTTGCACAATGATTTTTTTTCCCCATTTCGCCGTAGATTTTTGGGTAAAATGACTGATATCATTACAAAGTAGAATTAGTGGCGCAAAAAATAAGCCACAAAACAGATTTTTAGGTGCAACATTTTAAGAGTTATGATTTTTTAAAGGTAAGGAGGAAAAAAGGAAAGAGCAAAAACCGAAAAAACGCCCGGTCCTTAAGGGGTTAAGGTCAGGAGCTTCTTCAGGGTCCTGTACAGTACGCACAATTTTCTAAAAGAGTTAAATGGAGCTGCTCCCACCGGATCTCCAAAGCAACAGCTAACCCTGGTACAGGTAAAGAGTAGTACAGAACATGTAATACCACCCTGTACTGTAGGGAGGCGCTACCAAACAGTCAGTCAGTGCATACACTTCAGTAATGCAGGAGTTTTACCAGTGAATGCCAATTCTGATTGGTCAGTTCCTCCATCCATTGACATGTTTCACAAATCTGGACTGCCCATAGCATCGTATTTTGAGGATGGTTTCAAGGTACAATTGTATACTGAAAATATTGTATGTTGAGGCCATTGTAAGTTGAGGGACCACTGTAATATAAAAGTAGTAGTTAAGTAGCTATGCCAGTGTTTCCCTACCAGGGTGCCTCTAGGTGTTGCAAAACACCCAGCATGCCCGGACAGCTGAAGGCACACTGGTTGGGAAACAACGAGGTACGCAAACATATGACCAAACAATAGAAAGCAAATGGAACAGAGGGGGAATACCCTGAATCGAAGAAAACATATTTATATATAAAGATGATTAAGAATCTTTATGGGAATAGCTGTGTAAATGCTGCCAGGACTCATAGAGATTCTGAGAATCCTGCTTCCCCACCCACACACACTGATCGACTATGTCTCCTCTATGAATATGAATGCCATGGAAGCTGTTTATTATTGTTTGAGGGCAGGGAAGCAAGGCTCTGAGACTTTCTTACTGAGTCTAACCGCATAAAAATATATCTGGGAAATCAACGTCCTCAGTGATATGCTGTTCTTAAATTAGGAAGCATTGGAGGCCTTACAGATCCTTTTAGGAGAGAATTACATGTATGACCAAGAACACTGACCTGAAGTAATCATGTATGTTTGACTTTATATTTAGTTATTAAACTTAAAGAGATTATCCAGGGTTAGAAAAATAGAGCTCATTTCTTTAAAAAGTTGTAATACCAAGTTGTAATGGTGCTGTTTTTGCAAGAACCATGGCGGACATTTTGAAGTTGGCCATTTTGAATCCAACTTTTGTTTTTTCAATAGGAAGAGGGTCATGTGACACATCAAACTTATTGGGAATTTCACAAGAAAAACAATGATGTGCTTGGTTTTAACGTAACTTTATTCTTTCATGAGTTATTTACAAGTTTCTGACCACTTATAAAATGTGTTCAATGTGCTGCCCATTGTGTTGGATTGTCAATGCAACCCTCTTCTCCCACTCTTCACACACACTGATAGCAACATCGCAGGAGAAATGCTGCCAGTCTCAGTATCCGTAGTTTCAGGTGCTGCACATCTGGTATCTTCACAGCATAGACAATTGCCTTCAGATAACCCCAAAGATAAAAGTCTAAGAGGGTCAGATCGAGAGACCTTGGGGGCCATTCAACTGGCCCACGACGACCAATCCAATTTCCAGGAAACTGTTCATCTAGGAATGCTCGGGCCTGACACCTATAATGTGATGGTGCACCATCTTGCTGGAAAAACTCGGGGAACGTGCCATCTTCAGTGCATAAAGAGGGAAACACATCATCATGTAGCAATTTTGCATATCCAGTGGCCTTGAGGTTTCCATTGATGAAGAATGGCCCCACTATCTTTGTACCCCATATACCACCCCATACCATCAATTTTTGTGTTCCAACAGTCTTGGAGGGCGCTATCCAATGTGGGTTAGTGTCAGACCAATAGCGGTGGTTTTGTTTGTTAACTTAACCATTCACATAAAAGTTTTCCTCATCACTGAACAAAATCTTCTGTGTAAACTGAGGGTCCTGTTCCAATTTTTGTTTTGCCCATTCTGCAGCACCTGAAACTACGGATACTGGAAGCCTGTGCTAGCATTTCTCCTGCGGTGTTGCTATCAGTGTGTGAAGAGTGGGAGAAGAGGGTTGCATTGACAATCCAACACAATGGGCAGCACATTGAACACATTTTACAAGTGGTCAGAAACTTGTAAATAACTCATGAAAGAATAAAGTTACTTTAAAACCAAGCACATCATTGTTTTTCTTGTGACATTACCAATAAGTTTGATGCATCACATGACCCTCTTCTTCTTGAAAAAACAAAAGTTTGATTCAAAATGGCTGACTTGAAAATGGTCACCACCCATGGTCACCACCCATCTTGAAAAGTTTCCCCCCTCACATATAATAATGTGCCAAAAGCAGGAAGTTAATATCACCAACCATTCCAATTTTATTAAGGTGTATCCATATAAATGGCCCACCCTGTACATACATTCCAGCTGTTGTTAAAGGGGTATTCCAGGCAAAACCTTTTTTTATATATATATATCATCTGGCTCCGGAAAGTTAAACAGATTTGTAAATCACTTCTATTAAAAAATCTTTATCCTTCCAATAGTTATTAGCTTCTGAAGTTTTCTGTCTAACTCCTCAATGATGATGTCACGTCCCGGGAGCTGTGCATGATGGGTGAATATCCCCATAGGAACTGCACAGCTCCCGGGACATGAGTCATCAGAGAGCAGTTAGACCGAAAACAACAACTCAACTTCAGAAGCTAATAACTATTGGAAGGATTAAGATTTTTTAATAGAAGTAATTTACAAATCTGTTTAACTTTCCGGAGCCAGTTGATATATATAAAAAAGTTTTGGCCTGGAATACCCCTTTAATTATAGCACGGGGCTCATAGTATAACAGCAATCTGTCATTATATACATTTCATAGTAAAAAGGATGGGGTGCAACGGGGGGAGAAATTTCTTTAGGGTACAGATAAGCAGTGATTATATCACATTATACAGAAACAGATGCACAGAATGTTATATCAATTTATAGCCCCATGTGAAAGCCGGCATAGCTTCGCCCCCCCCCCCCCCTTTCTCTTACATTCACTGACGTTACACGTAGTTTCCTAAATGGAAGTGAATGTCAGTTGAGTGTCTTCCAGATGTTTGAGAGTTTCTACATTTGTAGGGATAAATACATTTTATATCGTTTTTGAAACATATATCAAACACATTTCATAGAATAAGATTTTTTATTTATTTTTTGTACATTTGTAAGGTTAAATACAATTTACAGGAATAAAAACAGCTAAATTCTTTCCATGTGTATACGGTAGATAAATATTTACATAGAAACTATTCTGCTAACATCTTTTCAGGTGATTTTTAATCACAGAATACACTGAATAGTGTGTGTATATGTTAGATGTAAGTATTTATACCTCCTAATATTGTGACCCATCTAGCTTACAGTTACCGTATATACTCGAGTATAAGCCGAGTTTTTCAGCACGATTTTTCGTGCTGAAAACACCCCCCTCGGCTTATACTCGAGTGAACTCCCCCACCCGTAGTGGTCTTCAACCTGCGGACTTCCAGAGGTTTCAAAACTACATCTCCCAGCAAGCCCGGGCAGCCATCGGCTGTCCGGGCTTGCTGGGAGTTGTAGTTTTGAAACCTCCGGAGGTCCGCAGGTTGAAGACCACTGCGGCCTTCAACATCATCCAGCCCCCTCTCACCCCCTTTAGTTCTGAGTACTCACCTCCGCTCGGCGCTGGTCCGGTCCTGCAGGGCTGTCCGGAGAGGAGGTGGTCCGGTGGCATAGTGGTTCCGGGCTGCTATCTTCACCGGGGAGGCCTCTTCTAAGCGCTTCGGGCCCGGCCTCAGAATAGTCACGTTGCCGTGACAACGACGCAGAGGTGCGTTCATTGCCAACGTACTTATGCGTCATTGTCAAGGCAACGCCTCTATTCCGGGCCGGAAGCGCGGAGAAGAGGCGCCCCCGGTGAAGATAGCAGCCCGGACCACCTCCTCACCGGACCACCTCCTCTCCGGACAGCCCTGCAGGACCGGACCAGCGCCGAGCGGAGGTGAGTACTCAGAACTAAAGGGGGTGAGAGGGGGCTGGATGATGTTGAAGGCCGCAGTGGTCTTCAACCTGCGGACCTCCGGAGGTTTCAAAACTACAACTCCCAGCAAGCCCGGACAGCCGATGGCTGCCCGGGCTTGCTGGGAGTTGTAGTTTTGAAACCTCTGGAGGTCCGCATGTTGAAGGCCGCAGTGGTCTTCAACCTGCGGACCTCCGGAGGTTTCAAAACTACAACTCCCAGCAAGCCCGGACAGCCGATGGCTGCCCGGGCTTGCTGGGAGTTGTAGTTTTGAAACCTCTGGAGGTCCGCATGTTGAAGGCCGCAGTGGTCTTCAACCTGCGGACCTCCGGAGGTTTCAAAACTACAACTCCCAGCAAGCCCGGACAGCCGATGGCTGCCCGGGCTTGCTGGGAGTTGTAGTTTTGAAACCTCTGGAGGTCCGCAGGTTGAAGACCACTGAGGGCGAATGATGAGAAGAGGATGATGAAGGGGGGGGGGGGTGTGAGGATGATGAAGGGGGGTGGGGATGATGAAGGGGGGGGGGGATGATTACAAGGGGATGATGAAGGGGGGATGTGTGGGATGATAAGGGGATGTGTGGGATGATGACAAGGGGATGATGAAGGGGGGATGTGTGGGATGATAAGGGGATGTGTGGGATGATGACAAGGGGATGATGAAGGGGGGATGTGTGGGATGATGACAAGGGGATGATGAGGATGTTAATGACGGGTCTGGATGATGACAGGGGGGGATGAGGTATTTCCCACCCTAGGCTTATACTCGAGTCAATAACTTTTCCTGGGATTTTGGGTTGAAATTAGGGGTCTCGGCTTATACTCGGGTCGGCTTATACTCGAGTATATACGGTATGTGTCTCAGCACCTCTAGAGAATGCAGCCTGTTGTTTATTAGTGCAAATGCAGTATGAGGCCAGCCTTTGTGGGAATATCAAAGATTTGTGCAGTGATTATAGCCAATTCAATTCTACAGTGTAAATGACAAGAAGGAAATTCCTTCACGTCTCTGGAGCTGTATGGCAGGTTCTGTGATGTTCGTTCATGTGAGAATGATTGGCAAAACCTGAAATACTTTTGTTCTAGTATTTACTATGTGCTCATACATTGTCCTGTTAATATTACTGTCACTGACAATGATTACTGCCATTATTTATCATGTGCTATAAATATATAACATCATTATTATTATTTTTATTATATTATTTTTTTTAAGTTTATATGTTACTAAGCTTCTACGATTGGACACAATATTTTCATGAATCTTTGTTATGTATATTTATGGACATTTATCAACGGGTTTAGTCAGGTTTTCTTTACTATAATTGTCGCAAAATTGTCGCAACTGCGACTACACGATTTTTCGTGCGACATTTTGACTGGAAAGCGAGAAAAGCAAGTTTTCCTAAAATTTACTATGTAGTAATAATTTTAAAATGGAATACGGGTAGTCAGGTATTTATTAACTGCGACAGTCGCAACTGCGCAAAAAAAAGTCGCAACAGCGTTAAAAATTGACTACATTTACTCCAGCTCAAACATGGAGCAGAAAAAGCTACTACCAAAGTAAAAAAGGAAAAATTGCTTACGTAAAAGAAAATTATCAACAGGCTGAAACCAGTTGATAAATACGTCGCACATAAGAAAAAAAAAGTAAGAAAAAAATTGCTAAAAAAAAAGAATACATAAGCAAACATTGATAAATGTCCCTCATAGTACCTGAAACACTTATGGAGTGGGTGCATAATAAATTTAACTGTAAATTGTGCACTTTGATAGTATTTACCTTTGGATTTGTCCAAACATCGCAAATTTGAAATGTGTTGCAGGATTTTGTCTCTGTGATGGCTAAATCCATTCACATATTGTATAAACAAACTATTCAGCTGTATTGATGGATTATCAAATTATATCTACATGTGTGAATATACCATAATGCCTCAAAGATCTAATGGAATGTTGTGTGCATTTTTCAATTAATTTATTCCTTTTTGTTCTCGTATTGTTTTCCTATCAGCTAGTTAGGGACAAACCTCAAATGGCACCTAGGAATATTCTTGGAATTGTAGTCATTATTTTAGCCAAAATTAGGAGTGGAATTAGTCTGACTGTAATTTACAAAAAACAAACAAAACAGAAAAATGCTCAAAATAATAGACTCATTTGTAAATCTCCCCTATCCTTTGGATAGGGGATAAGATGTCTAAGCATCGGAGTACCCCTTTAAATCATACGCCCTGAGGCGTATGTTTGAATTGACCCCGCATGAGATAGCTACATTGAATATGTGTAACCTTACAGTTCATCAGAACATTACATGTTACCGGGAGCCTAAGAATAGACATACTATGATTTTCATGCCTCAGATTTATTTTGCTTATGTTACTTACTTTCATTCTCTAGCAACCATTTTATTGTACAAAATTAAGCTTTATATTAAATGACTGGGACCTGTTAATGTAAATACCTAGACTCAGAAGCCTAAAATAAATCTACTCTAGCATTTACTAGGTGTTCATACATGTCCTGTTATTATTATTACTGTCACTGATAATAATACATGGAATTATGTATGTATTATAATTATATAACATCATCAATATAGTATTTTCTTTTAGTTTATATGTTAGTAATATTTGTATGATTGGATATATTTTTTTCTCTTACATTTGGAACAATACCTAGTTGCAATGTATATTATTGGGGGTAATATTTTTCTGAATCTTTGTCATGTATACAGTACCTAAAGCACTTATAGAGTGGTGTAAAATAACTTTAACTGTAAGTTGTGAACTTTGAGAATATCATGGTTTACAAAGAAAGAAAACAAAACCCAAAATGCACCAAATGGAAATATAGTAACAGTTTTTAAGGTTAAAAAAAAGACAAGAGGCTGTCGAGTTCAACCTAGAGACAAAATATTAGGCAGTGGTATTAATATTATGGCTGATGGGACATAATATTAGGCCTTGGTATTCATTTTTTAGCTGCTGGAACACAATATTAGGCAGTATTATTAATTTTATGGGTCATGGAAAGCAATATTAGAAGGCGGTATTAATATTATGGCTGATGAAACACAATATTAGTTGTTGGTTTTAATGTTATGGTTAATGAAACATATTAGGCTAGGTTATCCAGGAAAAAACTTTTTTTATATATCAACTGGCTCCAGAAAACTAGCAAATTAGTGCAACTGTCATGAACTCTGGGTGCTATAACATACACACAGCCTTTGTACTGTGTGCAGATGGTGTATACAGCATTGTTTTTACGTTATTTCTGCTGGCTTTCATCACCCCAAAAAATGCTTTTGATCCCAGCCACACACAGTCGGATATGCTATGACTCGACGCCACGCCCACCCCCTGTGTCAGCGCTGGGAGCACTGTGTGATTGACAGACGAATCCCAACGCAGGCCATCTGCCTCCTCAGTGCGCCTGCACAGTGCTAGAGGCAGAAAGCACGCTTCTTCTCTGCCTCTAGTAACAGGAACTGACCTGCGCGCACGTCTCCACCAGACAGAGAGAAGAAAGAAGGCAGAAGAGGATAACGGGCACGTTACAAGTATATTGCTCATAAAAGGTGCATATATGAATAAAGTTTTTTTTTTTTTTATGGACCAGTTTTACATGTAATAAATAAAGCATTCATACACACACTACACTTATACATATATAAATATATCTTTTTTTTTTCTACCAGGGTGCCTTCAGCTGTTGCAAAACTACAACTCCCAGCATGCCTGTACAGTGATCCCCCGACCTACGATGACCCTGACATACAATCATTTCAACATATGATCGCCTCTCAGAGGCCATCGTATGTTGAAGGCAGCATCAACATACAATGCTTTTATATGTTGGGCCATCTCATAAAAGGCTATCTGGCAGCGCAGACTGCTTCAGCTGCAGTCGGATAGCCGTTTAACCCCTTAAGGACCGGGCATTTTTCGGTTTTTGCTCTTTCGTTTTTTCCTCCTTACCTTTAAAAAATCATAACTCTTTAAATGAATTTTGCACCTAAAAATCTGTATTATGGCTTATTTTTTGCACCACCAATTCTACTTTGTAATGATATCAGTCATTTTCCCCAAAAATCTATGGTGAAACGGGAAAAGAAATCATTGTGCGACAAAATTGAAAAAGTACAGCCATTTTGTAACTTTTGGGGGCTTCCGTTTCTATATAGTAAATTTTTCGGTAAAAATTACACCTTATCTTTATTCTCTAAGTCCATACGGTTAAAATGATACCCTACTTGTATAGGTTTGATTTTGTATTACTTCAGAAAAAAATAACTACATGCAGGAAAATTTATACGATTAAAATTGTCATCTTCTGACCCCTATAACTTTTTTATTTTTCCGTGTTCAGGGCGCTGTGAGGGTTCATTTTTTGCGTCGGGATCTGAAGTTTTTGTTGGTACCATTTTGCATTGATCTGACTTTTGGATCGCTTTTTATTCAACTTTTCATGATATAAAAAGTGACCAAAAATACGCTATTTTGGACTTTGGAATTTTTTTGCGCGTACGCCATTGACCGTGCGGTTTAATTAGTGGTATATTTTTTAATTCGGACATTTCCGCACGCGGTGATACCACATATGTTTATTTTTGTTTTTATTTGCACTGCTTTTTTTTCACCGCGGCGATCCCGAACAGCTCCCTGAGCTAACCAGCACTTTTTACTTTGACTTTTAGCTGCGTGGCTCAGCTTTGAGCACGCAGCTAAAGGGTTAAAAGCGCGCGGCACCGCGATCAGTGCCGCGCGCTATTAGCGGCGGGTCCCGGCTTCACTATGACGCCGGGCCCGCCGTGATATGATGCGGGGTCACCTTATATCACGGGAGCGGGACCAAGGACATACTCATACGTCCTTGGTCCTTAATTGGTTAATGTGCCACATGTGCTCCGGTGAGTGTCATTCACCTGTCCCCGATGTCCCGGACCATCCTCTTCATGCTCCGCTGCATGGCCGTTGCTCTCCTTCATCGTCATCACGTTGCCGCGCACGCCATTCCGTCATCCAATAGGAGTGGCGTGCGCAGCGTCATGATGACGGTGATGGAGAGCGACGATCCAGGGCAGCAGTGATTGTTCAGAGTGGCGGGGACACCCCGGGGATGTGGTGACGACGATGGTGAGCGACGATCCAGGGTAGCGGTGACGGTCCGGAGCAGCGGGGACACGTGAGTATAACATTCTATATTATTATTGCACGGATCCCTCAACATACGATGGATTCAAGTAAAGATGGTACATTTGGATGAATTACCATCGTATGTTGAAGGATCACTGTTTATATATATATATATATATATATATATATATACACAGATACACAAAAAAAAAATATCTATAGGTATGTATGTATATCAGTGTTTTTCTAGCAGGTGCCTCCAGCTGTTGCAAAACTACAACTCCCAGCCCATCCCAGCAACAGCTTGAGGCACCCTGCTAGAAAAATACTGATATATATATATATATATATATATATATATATATATATATATATATATATACCAGCAATAAATCCAACAGCACTCACGGGTTCAAGTGAAAAAACACAACAGTGTTTATTTAAACCATGTTCAGATGCAACGTTTCAGTGGTATCCACCACCTTTTTCAAAATTGTGCAAGACAAACCTTTATATGGTATCATATTAAGCTAATCACAATCTCCAATCGACATGATTAAACATAATTCATACAGTAAAAAAACATAATCAATACAAAATTCATAGTGTACAAAAAGTGCAAGTGATAAAAAGTGCCATCAGAAACAACAATGGTCGCCGTACATACACTACACCATCGCTGCTATTAAAAATCTTAAAGTGCAAATAATTAAGACGCAGCTGCAACTGCGTCTTACGGTGATTAAAAACAATATTGCCATGGGGACAGACCACTCACCTCCCGCGTGTGGGCGCCGCCATTACGGCGTCTCGTATTGTTGTCACATGGTTCCCGGTCATGTGATGCCCCCAAGCTCCGCCCCGGCGTCACGTGACCGGAGCGCATACTCGCGCATGCGCGCCCGTCACTTTGATGCCGAAAACGGAATCAGACGACCTAGCGAAGACGTGGGAGCGCCACAAGCACCGGACCATACATCCATACATGACAGTGTGAGTCCAAATTTAGAATAAAATGCATAGTAGAAACAAAATCCATAGAAAGTTATATACAAAATAAAAATAATGTAGAGGGGCAAATATTTTTATCATCATAGACCAGGAGGAACATAATCATTCTCACCCAATCTATGTGTTAAGACCTACTAGTAATAAAGAAATTAATAGTAAAAAAAAAAAAATTTTAATAGTGAAAAAACGTACCATAAATGCACCGTGTGTATAGGGGGAAAGATGTGCTGCCGAATACGTCAATGGGCACACAAATATATATATAGGCGTGTGTCCAGAGGCACGTCCACGAAAACACCTCCCCCCCCAAAAAAATGAGGCCGGGGTGTTAATATTATAGCTGCTGGGACACAATATTAGGCAGTGTTATTAATTTTATCGCTGATGGGTAACAATATTAGGAGGTATAAATACTTACATCTAACATATACACACTATTCAGTGTATTCTGTGATAAAAAATCACCTGAAAAGAAGTTAGCAGAATAGTTTATGTAAATATTTATCTACCATATACACATGGAAAAAAATCTAGCTGTTAAACTAGAACCCATATCATTACATACAGCTATCGTTTATGCCTTTCACTCTGCTACAGCTCTTTATTCCTGTAAGTTGTATTTAACCTTACAAATGTACAAAAGAAAACATCTTATTCTGTGAAATGTGTTTGATATGTTTCAAAAACTATATAAAATGTATTCATCCCTACAAATGTAGGAACGCTCAAACATCTGGAAGGCATTTAACTGACATTCACTTCCATTTAGGAAACTACGTGTAAGGTCAGTGAATGTGAGTGAAAGGGGGGGGGTGAAGTTATGCAGGCCTTCACATGGGGCTATAAATTTATATAACATTATGTGCATCTGTTTCTATATAATGTGATATAATCACTGATTATCTGTGCCCTAAAGAAATTTCTCCACCGTTGCACCCCATCCTTTTTACTATGAAATGTATACAATGACAGATTGCTGTTATACTATAAACCCCGTGCTATAATTAACAAGAGCTGGAATGTATTTAACTGACAGTCAAGAGACTGCTCAGCCTGCGAGAATTTTTTGTGAGAGGCCATATTTTGATATGTTTCAACAACTATATAAAATTTATTTATTCCTATAAATGCAGAAACAATTCTTTGAAACGTGTTTTAATATATGATTACTTCTATTAATAAAGCTTCATAAAATGATACATTACTGTCTGTTTTTACTATAAGACATTCTGCTGTGCAGACTTGTCGGGACATATTTACATATTACATGAATGTGTGAGAAAGGGGGGAGAAGCTATGCAGGGACGGGGACGTGGCCTAGTTAGAAAATGGAGCGTGGCACCTGTCACTTCCAGTGGGCAGTTTGATGAAAGGTATCCCCTCTTCACTACTACCGACATCAGAGCTGGATCCGATGTCAGTCATTGAAATGGTTAAATGTCGTGATCAATAGCGATCACGGCATTGAAACATTAAATGCCGGTAATCCCTGGGGTCTATAGGGCCTATCTGCAGCTCCACGATGTAATTGTGGGATGGAGATGGGTTGCTGGTGATGAACAGGGACTTATCCGTCCTTCTTGGTCCTCGGTGGATCGACAATTGCTTAAGGCTGCCTTTGGCAGCCCTAAGCAATTGAGCGCTGAAAACATAGATCAATTTAATGCAATAGCATTACATTGATCTATGTAAGCCATCTAATGATGGCTTATGATAGGCCCCTAGGGGGCAAAAATGTGTGTAAAAAAAAATTGTACATTTTTTTTTTTTAATATAAAAAAATCCTCCCCCTCATAAAAGTTCAAATTGCCCCCCTTTTCCCATTGTTCAAATAAAACACTGCAAAAAAATACATACTTGGTTTCGCCGCATATGTAATTGTCTGAACTATTAAATTATGATGCATGGTTAAAGGCGTGAATGCAAAAAAAATTCCAAACGCCAAACTTGCTGAATTTTGGTCAGTTCACGTCCCAGAAAATAGGCTGGAAAGTGATCAAAAAGTCATGGTACCAGAAAATGTTTTTAAAATAAAAGTAAAAAACTCAGTAGTACTGGTAAAAACTACAGCTCATGGCGCTAAAAATAAACCCTAACATATCTCAATAGGTGGGAAAAAAAAATTAGAGGGGTCAGAAGATGGCATTAAGCACACTTTTTTTTTTCTTTTTCAAGATTTCAATTTTTTTTAACCTTTTAAAATGAAACAAAAATTACCCAAGTTTAGTATCATTGGAATAGTACTGACCAATAGAATAAAGATATCATGTCAGATTTACCGTATTGTGAACCCTGAAAAAATATTGCCCCACAAAATTGCGCAATTCCATTTTTTATTTTTTATTTTGCCTAACATATATTTTTTTCTGGCTCGGTAATACATTACAGTATATGATTAAATTAGGTGTGCCAATGAAAAGTACAACTTGTTCCACAAAAGGAAACCCTAGTACAACTTTGTCAGTGGAAAAAAAAAAAAGTTATGGGTCTTAGAATGTGAGGAGTAAAAAAAAGTGAGCCAAAAAAATGTATAATTCGCTGGGTCAGTGGTTTGGGACCTATACAACTACTGCCAGTGGGGCCAGCAGCTTAATATTATTCACCTATCAGGGGTGTGGAAATTTTATAAAAAAAAACTACTTTACGGAGCAAAATCCCTTATGACCATACACTTACATGGTACTCAAAATAGTCTGAAAAAAAATGTGTTAGTGTATTTATTTAGTTTTTTCACTTTTTTGTTTTTTCCTCCTTGCCCAATAATAGCCATAACTTCTATTTTTCCATCTACAGACACATATGAGGTGTTTTTTGCGGAACCCATTTCAATGACACCTTAAATTTTTTCATAACATATGCTCCAAAACAAAGAAAAAAGTTTTTGTGAGGGGAAATTTAAAAAAAAAAAAAATAATAATAATTTATTTTGCACATTTCTTTTTTATTTTATTTTTTTTACATCATTTACCTTGTGTTCTGACTTACATGTTATTTTGATACTTTAGGCTGGCCTGATTACAGCAATACCACATTTTAGTTTCCGTTACTTTTTAGATTTTTTTTTTAATTGCCATATTCTGACCCCTATAACATTTTTAATTTTCCGTATACCAGGCTGTATGAGGGCTAATTGTTGTCACGATGCCGGCTGGCAGGAGGTGGATCCTCTGTGCCAGAGAGGGATTGGCGTGGACCGTGCTAGTGGACCGGTTCTAAGTCACTACTGGTGTTCACCAGAGCCCGCCGCAAAGCGGGATGGTCTTGCTGCGGCGGTAGTGACCAAGTCGTATCCACTAGCAACGGCTCAACCTCTCTGACTGCTGAAGATAGGCGCGGTACAAGGGAGTAGACAGAAGCAAGGTCGGACGTAGCAGAAGGTCGGGGCAGGCAGCAAGGATCGTAGTCAGGGGCAACGGCAGGAGATCTGGAACACAGGCTAGGAACACACAAGGAACGCTTTCACTGGCACAATGGCAACAAGATCCGGCGAGGGAGTGCAGGGGAAGTGAGGTATACATAGGGAGTGCACAGGTGAACACACTGATTAGAACCACTGCGCCAATCAGCGGCGCAGTGGCCCTTTAAATCGCAGAGACCCGGCGCGCGCGCGCCCTAGGGAGCGGGGCCGCGCGCGCCGGGACAGGACCGACGGAGAGCGAGTCAGGTACGGGAGCCGGGGTGCGCATCGCGAGCGGGCGCCACCCGCATCGCGAATCGCATCCCGGCTGGAGGCGGTATCGCAGCGCACCCGGTCAGTGGATCTGACCGGGGCGCTGCGGGAGCGAGAGTGTAGCGAGCGCTCCGGGGAGGAGCGGGGACCCGGAGCGCTCGGCGTAACAGTACCCCCCCCCTTGGGTCTCCCCCTCTTCTTGGAGCCTGAGAACCTGAGGACCAGACTTTTATCTAGGATATTGTCCTCAGGTTCCCAGGATCTCTCTTCAGGGCCACAGCCCTCCCAGTCAACCAAAAAAAAGGTTTTTCCTCTGACCTTTTTGGAGGCCAGTATCTCCTTTACAGGAAAGATGTCCGAAGAACCGGAGACAGGAGTGGGAGAGATAAGTTTAGGAGAGAAACGGTTGATGATGAGTGGTTTAAGAAGAGAAACGTGAAAGGCATTAGGAATACGAAGAGAAGGAGGAAGAAGAAGTTTATAAGAGACAGGATTAATCTGGCACAAAATTTTGAAAGGACCAAGATAGCGTGGTCCCAATTTGTAGCTGGGAACACGGAAGCGGACATATTTAGCGGAGAGCCATACCTTGTCTCCGGGAGAAAAAATGGGGGGAGCTCTTCTTTTCTTATCAGCAAACTTCTTCATGCGTGATGAAGCCTGTAAGAGAGAATTTTGGGTCTCTTTCCATATGGTGGAAAGATCACGAGTTATTTCATCCACAGCGGGCAAACCAGAGGGCAAGGGAATAGGGAGGGGGGGAAGAGGGTGACGGCCGTACACCACGAAAAATGGGGATTTGGAAGAAGATTCAGAGACTCTGAAGTTGTACGAGAATTCGGCCCATGGTAGAAGATCTGCCCAGTCATCCTGGCGGGAAGAAACAAAATGTCGTAAATAATCACCCAGGACTTGGTTAATTCTTTCTACTTGCCCATTGGATTGAGGATGATAAGCAGAAGAAAAGTTCAATTTAATCTTGAGTTGTTTACAGAGAGCCCTCCAGAATTTTGACACGAATTGGACGCCTCTATCCGAGACGATCTGCGTGGGCAACCCGTGAAGACGAAAAATGTGTACAAAAAATTGTTTTGCCAACTGAGGCGCAGAAGGAAGACCAGGAAGGGGAATAAAATGTGCCATCTTGGAAAATCGATCAACGACCACCCAAACAACAGTGTTGCCACGGGATGGGGGTAAGTCTGTAATAAAGTCCATACCAATCAGAGACCAAGGCTGTTCGGGGACAGGCAGAGGATGAAGAAGACCAGCAGGCTTCTGGCGAGGAGTCTTATCCCTGGCACAGACAGTGCAGGCCCGCACAAAATCAACAACATCCGTCTCCAGAGTCGGCCACCAATAGAAACGAGAGATGAGTTGCACGGATTTCTTGATGCCCGCATGGCCTGCGAGATGGGAGGAGTGACCCCATTTGTGGATTCCGAGGCGTTGGCGTGGAGAGACGAAGGTCTTCCCTGGAGGAGTTTGCCTGATGGAGGCTGGAGAAGTGGAGATCAGGCAATCCGGAGGAATAATGTGTTGCGGAGAGAGCTCTACTTCCGAGGCCTCCGAGGAACGAGAGAGAGCATCGGCCCTAATGTTCTTATCGGCAGGGCAAAAGTGAATTTCAAAATTAAACCGGGCAAAGAACAGAGACCACCTGGCCTGGCGAGGATTCAGCCGTTGGGTAGACTGGAGATAGGAGAGATTCTTGTGATCGGTGTAAATAATAATTGGAAATTTTGATCCCTCCAGCAGATGCCTCCATTCCTCAAGTGCTAATTTAATGGCCAGAAGCTCTCGATCCCCGATGGAGTAGTTCCTCTCCGCCGGAGAGAAGGTCCTAGAAAAAAACCCACAAGTAACAGCATGCCCGGAAGAATTTTTTTGTAGAAGGACCGCTCCAGCTCCTACTGAGGAGGCATCAACCTCCAATAGGAAGGGTTTAGATGGGTCAGGTCTGGAGAGCACGGGAGCAGAAGAAAAGGCAGACTTGAGCAGTTTAAAGGCGTCTTCCGCTTGAGGAGGCCATGACTTAGGATTGGCATTCTTCTTGGTTAAAGCCACGATAGGAGCCACAATGGTGGAAAAATGTGGAATAAATTGTCTGTAATAATTGGCGAACCCCAAAAAACGTTGGATAGCACGGAGTCCGGAGGGGCGTGGCCAATCTAAGACGGCAGAGAGTTTGTCTGGATCCATTTGTAGTCCCTGGCCAGAGACCAAGTATCCTAGGAAAGGAAGAGATTGACATTCAAACAGACATTTCTCCATTTTGGCATAAAGTTGATTGTCACGAAGTCTCTGAAGAACCATGCGGACATGCTGGCGGTGTTCTTCTAGGTTGGCAGAAAAAATCAGAATATCGTCCAGATACACAACAACACAGGAATATAAGAGATCACGAAAAATTTCATTAACAAAGTCTTGGAAGACGGCAGGGGCGTTGCACAGGCCAAAGGGCATGACCAGATACTCAAAGTGTCCATCTCTAGAGTTAAATGCCGTTTTCCATTCATCCCCCTCCCTGATGCGGATGAGATTATAAGCACCTCTTAAGTCCAGTTTGGTAAAGATGTGGGCACCTTGGAGGCGATCAAAGAGTTCAGAGATAAGAGGTAGAGGGTAGCGGTTCTTTACCGTGATTTTATTAAGACCGCGGTAGTCAATGCAAGGACGTAGGGAGCCATCTTTTTTGGACACAAAGAAAAATCCAGCTCCGGCAGGAGAGGAGGATTTGCGGATAAAGCCTTTTTTTAAATTTTCCTGGATGTACTCAGACATAGCAAGAGTCTCTGGGGCGGACAGAGGATAAATTCTGCCCCGGGGTGGAGTAGTGCCCGGGAGGAGGTCAATACGACAGTCATAAGGCCTGTGAGGAGGAAGAGTCTCAGCTTGTTTTTTGCAAAACACATCAGCAAAGTCCATATAGGCCTTAGGGAGACCGGTTACAGGGGGAACCACAGGGTCACGGCAGGGAGTACTGGTAACCGGTTTAAGGCAGTCCTTGAAACAAGAGGTACCCCAACTCTTGATCTCCCCTGTGGACCAATCCAGGGTTGGGGAATGGTGTTGAAGCCAGGGTAGTCCAAGGAGAATTTCGGAAGTGCAATTGGAGAGGACCAAAAACTCAATTTTTTCGTGATGAAGTCCGATGCACATTAGGAGGGGTTCCGTGCGGTAACGCACGGCACAGTCCAATCTTTCATTGTTAACGCAATTGATGTAGAGAGGTCTGGCGAGACTGGTCACTGGGATGTTGAACCTGTTGATGAGAGAGGCCAAAATAAAGTTTCCTGCAGATCCAGAATCCAAGAAGGCCTTAGTGGAGAAGGAGAAGGTAGAGGCAGATATCCGCACAGGCACAGTAAGACGTAGAGAAGCAGAGTTGACATCAAGGACTGTTTCACCTTTGTGCAGAGTCAGCGTACGTCTTTCCAGGCGGGGAGGACGGATAGGACAATCCTTCAGGAAGTGTTCGGTACCGGCACAGTACAGGCAGAGATTCTCCATGCGGCGTCGTGTCCTCTCTTGAGGTGTCAGGCGAGACCGGCCAACTTGCATAGCCTCCACGGCGGGAGGCACAGGAACGGATTGCAGAGGACCAGAGGAGAGAGGAGCCGGGGAGAAAAAACGCCTCGTGCGAACAAAGTCCATATCCTGGCGGAGCTCCTGACGCCTTTCGGAAAAACGCATGTCAATGCGAGTGGCTAGATGAATGAGTTCATGTAGGTTAGCAGGAATTTCTCGTGCGGCCAGAACATCTTTAATGTTGCTGGATAGGCCTTTTTTAAAGGTCGCGCAGAGGGCCTCATTATTCCAGGATAGTTCTGAAGCAAGAGTACGGAATTGCACGGCGTACTCGCCAATGGAAGAATTACCCTGGACCAGGTTCAGCAGGGCAGTCTCAGCAGAAGAGGCTCGGGCAGGTTCCTCAAAGACACTTCGAATTTCCGAGAAGAAGGAGTGTACAGAGGCAGTGACGGGGTCATTGCGGTCCCAGAGCGGTGTGGCCCATGACAGAGCTTTTCCAGACAGAAGGCTGACTACGAAAGCCACCTTAGACCTTTCAGTAGGAAACTGGTCCGACATCATCTCCAAGTGCAGGGAACATTGTGAAAGAAAGCCTCGGCAAAATTTAGAGTCCCCATCAAATTTATCCGGCAAGGATAGTCGTAGGCCTGAGGCGGCCACTCGCTGCGGAGGAGGTGCAGGAGCTGGCGGAGGAGATGATTGCTGAAGCTGAGGTAGTAGCTGCTGTAGCATCACGGTCAGTTGAGACAGCTGGTGGCCTTGTTGCGCTATCTGTTGTGACTGCTGGGCGACCACCGTGGTGAGGTCGGCGACAACTGGCAGAGGAACTTCAGCGGGATCCATGGCCGGATCTACTGTCACGATGCCGGCTGGCAGGAGGTGGATCCTCTGTGCCAGAGAGGGATTGGCGTGGACCGTGCTAGTGGACCGGTTCTAAGTCACTACTGGTGTTCACCAGAGCCCGCCGCAAAGCGGGATGGTCTTGCTGCGGCGGTAGTGACCAAGTCGTATCCACTAGCAACGGCTCAACCTCTCTGACTGCTGAAGATAGGCGCGGTACAAGGGAGTAGACAGAAGCAAGGTCGGACGTAGCAGAAGGTCGGGGCAGGCAGCAAGGATCGTAGTCAGGGGCAACGGCAGGAGGTCTGGAACACAGGCTAGGAACACACAAGGAACGCTTTCACTGGCACAATGGCAACAAGATCCGGCGAGGGAGTGCAGGGGAAGTGAGGTATACATAGGGAGTGCACAGGTGAACACACTGATTAGAACCACTGCGCCAATCAGCGGCGCAGTGGCCCTTTAAATCGCAGAGACCCGGCGCGCGAGCCCTAGGGAGCGGGGCCGCGCGCGCCGGGACCTGACCGACAGAGAGCGAGTCAGGTACGGGAGCCGGGGTGCGCATCGCGAGCGGGCGCCACCCGCATCGCGAATCGCATCCCGGCTGGAGGCGGTATCGCAGCGCACCCGGTCAGTGGATCTGACCGGGGCGCTGTGGGAGCGAGAGTGTAGCGAGCGCTCCGGGGAGGAGCGGGGACCCGGAGCGCTCGGCGTAACAATTGTTTGTGCCGTAATCTGCTGTTTTTATCAGTACAATTTTGGTATTGATCAGACTTTTTGATCGCTTTTTACTTAATTTTTTTGGGATATGATGTTAAAAAAAAATTCTAAAGAATTGTGTTTTTTTTATATGTTAACGCCATTGACCGTATGGGATATATAATATTATATTTTAATCGTTGGGACAATTACGCACGCGCCAATGCCAAACACGTTTTTTTATGTTTATATGTATTTTGTATGGAAAATGGAAAAGGGGGGGGGGGGGATGTGAACTTTTAATATGGAAGGGGTTCATGTGTGTGTGTTTTTTTTTTTTCTTTCGTGTTCACACTTTATTAGTCCCTTAGGGGACTTTTAGGAGGAATCATTAGATTCCTCATACAGACCAGTGCAATTCTATTGAACTCCATTGTTCTGTGTGATCTGTGCTCATTTGGTTGAGACTGCTCCTGGCAGGCTCAATCAAATACAGATCCAGAGCAGCCATGGGATCAGAGGTAAACCCTCTGGCTACCTCCATAGTGCATCGACCCCCCGGAGGGGGAGATCCACTACATTAAACCACCAGGGATGGCTATAAGGTCCTTTTAGACGCCGCTGTCAGCTTTGACAGTGGCGATCTGAAGGGATAATAGCCGACCACATCGATCGCCGCATGCCGGGCTATTAGCTGCGGCCCCCAGCTACTGAAATCAGCTGGGGCCACCGCATATGGGGCAGGCACGAGTCAGAAGCCCACTCCATACACCCTGATTTTCTTGCTCTGCTAGCCCACAGCAAGGCTAAATGTCAGCAAAATTCACCTGCCCGGCACCCGGAACTGCATGTCCCAGGCGTCGGGCGATAGGATTTCCACATCCCTGCATCAGCTAGGGCTCCCCAGTAGGTATTCAGACCCCCAGATAAATATGGCCCCCATCAGGTAGGGCTCCCCAGTAGGTACCCAGTCCCCAGATAGATATGACCCCCATCAGGTTGGGCTCCCCAGTAGGTACACAGGCCCTGGATAGATATGATCCCCATCAGGTAGGGCTCCCCAGTAGGTACACAGGCCCTAGATAGATGACCCCCATCAGGTAGGGCTCCCCAGTAGGTACACAGGCCCTGGATAGATATGATCCCCATCAGGTAGGGCTCCCCAGTAGGTACATAGGCCCTAGATAGATGACCCCCATCAGGTAGGGCTCCCCAGTAGGTACACATGCCCTAGATAGATATGACCCCCATCAGGTAGGGCTCCCCAGTAGGTACAAAGGCCCTAGATAACATATCACCCCCATCAATAATGGGGGTCATATCTATCTGGGGGCCTGTATACCTACTAGGGAGCCATACCTGATAAGGTAGAGCTTCCCAGTAGGTCAGTAGGTTAGCAGGCCCCCAGATAGATAAGATCCCGGCAGGTAGGGCTCCCATTTAGGTAACTCAGTGCTACTTACATCTCCCTTCAGGGAGTGTGGCATGGGTGTGCGCGATGAGTGACGTCATCGCACGCGCCGCACAGGATGTCTGCATCGTGGTGCGTGCAAAGACGTCACTCACCACGCTCACCTCTGCCAGGAAGGCTCGCTATAGGCTGGAGCAATACAGTTGCGGTGTATAACAGTTTAGTGATGGGGCAAGACTGATTGCCCCATCATATGTGAATTATTCCGCCATTTAGTGCTGCTTACCCAAAGCAGGGCTAAATGCCTGAGGAAATCACCTGCCCGGAACTGCATGTCCTGGGTATCAGGCAATATAATTTCCACATCCCTGAATATTATCATCTGCCATAGGACAGGAAAATATATTGTTTTCTTTGATAATGTAATTTTTGTATGGGAGTGCACAGCTGATGATTAGAAAGAGTGTCTTATGTGAATAAAAGGAAATAGAATTAAATGTCTCAAAAAGGAGCCATTTTCATGTACTGTTTTGTTTTCTAGTAAATCAATCACCCCCACATACTCATCCCCTGCTCTCTTTTTAACGTATGGCTGAGCAGCGGATGGATTAGTGGTGCACGGTTTTTGTCATGTTTATGCCTGCTTTTCATATTATGAAATAGGATTTTGTTGGTGCAAAAATTACATTTCTCGGTCACTGTTCATTGGGGGACACAGAGACTATGGGTATATGCTCTTGTCAATAGGAGGCGCTTACACTAGGAAAAAAAGTCGGCTCCTCACTGACAGGATATTCCCACCCACTGGAAGTGACATAATCAGTTTTAGCTAGTATCAGTAGGAGGCAAGACACAGGTCTGGGAGCTCCCCAGACCTGGTCTTTTTTTTAAAATTATTTTCTAGTAAGGGCTGTTAGCTTTTTTCCTCCCTTTTGTTTCTCATTTTCAGGTGGGGGTTCAGGAGCATGGGGCTACCTGTTCCCCCATATGCGACAAAGGGGCACAGACATGGAGTATACTCTGTTAACCCCTTCTCACCAACGTCCAGCGCCTGGAGGTTGTACCCTGGGTCCGGTTCCCCCACTGCCCCTGCTCGCCCTGCTATCTTAGCCTGGTATTATGCAGCGTGGCCATAAGCTGGTTGAAGCCATCTGGGTCACAGTTACGGCAGCAGTTTCTGTCTCAGGGCAGCTGCCGGCTTTTGCAGCGGCTCCCTGTACTTTCTGCGGCCCCTGATTTTCTTTACTTCAGCTGGTCAGATCTCCTGCTTGCCGGCCAGCGGGACCCATAATGGCGGCAGGTAGCTCCACCCCCCTGCCATCGTGTATAGCTCAGCGACAGCCAGTCTGCCATTGCTCTCTTCCTTCCTTGTCACAATGTCCTGGAAGGGTGCGCTTATCCTTCCCTTTGTCAGTGTCGGTGGTGCTGCACTGCCACTCTGATCTTTTTGGAGTAACCTTCTTGTGCCCATAGCCTAGGAGTCCCAGCTGGGTTCCCCTTTGAATTAAAAAGTGGATGGGGAGCTGCACACTATAAATGTATAGTTTAACTAGGCCGAGGTGCTGAGATACACTTTACCCGTAGTGCCAAAAAAAACTAGTAATAAAATTAAGAAATTCCAACCTCTAGGCACAGTTAGTGTTTTGTGCTAGTGTGTGTGTGTGTGGGAAAAAATTAGATGGGAGATGTAACTGGTATCTAAATATAATGTGCCCGGGACCGCAATCATCACGAAGGCCCGAAAAACTAGGAGGACCGACCCAGAAAATAAGGTACACCACAGCAGTCTAGGAGAGAGCCCAAAACAAGGATTAATTGGTCTTAGACCCAGCGGTCTCATCAGGACAGAAATGGAGGGAAAAGCAAAAGGGGACCCAGTTAGTATTTTGTGCTAGTTTGTGTTTGGGATAAAATTAGATGGGAGCTGTGGCTGGTATCTAAATATAATGTGCTTTATTCAAATATATTGCCAATATAGTCTGTAATAAAATCCAGTCTCTGAGCAAGGCCTACGATGGCCCCGACATACGATAATTTCAACATACGATGGCCTCTCAGAGGCCATCGCATGTTGAAGGCAGCATCAACATACAATGCTTTTGTATGTCGGGGCCATCACATAAACAGCTATACGGCAGTGCAGACTGCTTCAGCTGCCGCCGGATAGCCGTTAAAGTGCCCCATGTGCTGTGGTGATGATCACTCACCTGTCCCCGGCGCTCCGGACAGTCCTCTTCAGAATCCCCTACATGGCTGTCGCTCTCCTTCGTCGTCATCACGTCTCCGTGCACGCCGTCCCATAATGCAACATAAAAAATGGTTTTAAAATGATGGTACCAGTCTTTGACAAGGAAAAAGTTAGACTCACTTGTAAAATGATGTATAATAAAAATGGAGTAAAAAATTGTAGCAGCCCTGTAAATACAATTGTAGTTTGTAGCAGTCTATTGCGTAAGGAATGAAGAATGAATATGATAAAATATATAGCGTTGTGCAGATTGGAACGGGTGCTGGTGCTCACAGTGTACCCTTCCTGGTAGAAATACCTGCAGTCTTCTTAGGTGTTTGTTCTGTCTTTGTTGTGGATATCCTGGCACATAGGTCTGTGGTGGCAGGTGGCTTGAAGCTGCATCAGTAAATATCTCTCACAAGGCACTCTACCATCTTCTCAAATTCAATTCATATTAGACAGCATTACATTCATACTAACACATAACTATTTTTATTTCAACGGTTATTTTTATTTTCAAAGCAACGGCACCACCATGGGAACGAGATTCACGCCCAGCTACGCCAACTTGTTCGTGTCGGCATGGGAAGAATCCACCATCACCCCCCACCTGGGCGCGGGTCTGGTCCTATGGCGCTGCTATATAGATGACATAATTTTAGTTTGGGACAAACCAGCCTCAGATCTGGTTTCATTCATCCATACCCTCAATATCAACAATTGCAACCTCAAATTCACCACATCCACTGACTACTCCAAAATAGAATTTTTAGATCTGACAATTTCAAGCACATCTCACGTACTAGTATGCAGCACATACCATAAACCCACCGCAAAAAACGGTTTCATCTTATTTTCTAGCTGCCATCTACCCAGATATCTCCTCACCATACCATCAGGTCAATTTAGGAGGATTGAACAGAACTGTACAAACACGGCACAATATCAATTAGAAGCACAAGATCTGACAGCCAAATTTCAGGAATGTGGATACCCTACCAGGCTCCTACAATCAGCACAATCCAAAATTGCACAACAAAACAGAACATCATACTTTGAAAATACTACCAGAAACAAAAATCAGGACGACGATACTATACATATTATCTTACCATTCAACCATAAAAAAATAGAGTCAATAATTAGAAAAAAATGGTTTCTCCTACGTCAAGATAAAACATTACACTCTATCATACCACCCACTCCACAAATCATTTACACCAAAGCTCAGAATCTAGGTCTTGCAGTTGCACCAACATTACAAAACACACACACAGAATCAAAAAACGACACATGGCTTTCCACTAAGGGTTTTCACCGATGTGGGTCCTGTTCAAACTACAAAACAACACATTTCACAAAAACTACAACATCAGTACAATCCACAAGTAATAATTTTAACTGGGAGATCAAAGACCTCATCACTTGCAATACTAAACAGGTCATATACATTATACAGTGCAACTGCAATAAACAGTACATAGGTAGAACTAAAAGAACATTGAAAACCAGAATATACAAATATATACAAAACATCAAAAAAGGTAACGATAAACATCCTCTGTCTGCTCACTTCACCAAACACCACAACCAAGAAACATCTCAGCTAAAATTCTTTGGATTACAACACATCAAGAGAGATTGGAGGGGGGGGGGGAGACTTCATAGCCAAAATGTCTTGGGCTGAATCACAGAAAATGTACGAATTCGAATCACTCGAACCAAGAGGTCTAAACTCAGAACTAGAAATTTTTTATTTCCTTTAGATCCCTTTTGGGCTCTGGTCCATTCTCTTTCAATGCCAGCACTTGAACGGTGTCTGTACCCTAGCCCAGGAGGGGTAGTCCACACCTTCAACAATCACAATTCGTCCTCATATTTTCATTTCTATGTTTATTTATATTTTTATGTTTATTTTTATTTATTTATTTTATTTTTATTTTCCTTTTTTTTAATCTCAATTCATTCTCATCACTCATGTAGATATATACTCTTCTTATCATTCAAATGTATTTCATTTCCAACCCATATTTTTTTCAACACACATTTTTTTCAAAACATATTTTTTTCCAATTTTCTGAGCACACCATCTACACACTTTCATATTTTCAATCTGTTCTGTATATCAGATTGCTCAACACAATTTGACCATGTTCCCCCACACACAGCTTCTATAGTTTTTTTCTATAGTTAATGGATGAAACACTAAATAATTTATTATAAAACTGAGAGCTTACTGTGTAATCTTACTGTGTAAATACTTGTACAAATGGTCTATATCCTTTTAAACTGTATTTAATCCACAGTCCACACAGGTGTATAGACACCTTCAGCACTCCTAATTCCATGGAGGAATCCAAGATCCGTATTTTTTGGTTACATAACGCCCACATGCCAATCAAAATGGCACCTTATATAAGATTAGATTCCCAGGATTATTTTCATTCCCATTTTTGCCATTGAAAAAGGGGGTTTATCCCCAAAACGCGTCTGGCTATTAGCTATCACCCAGCAACCCATTCTCAAAGCGCTGGAATCCCCTGTTCAGCGGACCACCATTCACTGAGTTACTGCTACAGCACGAGGAAGCGGCCTCAGCGAGTGATCTGCATATCCCCGCTCCTGCGATCCTACATCCCCTCTGCTGTCAACTCATCGATTCAGGGCCGGACGCAGCTCTGAGCCACCTGCCACCACAGACGTACGTGCCAGGATATCCACAACAAACACCTAAGAAGACTGCAGGTATTTCTACCAGGCACCCATGCCAATCTTCACAACACTATATTTCATCATATTCATTCCTTACGCAATAGACTGCTACAAACTACAATTGTATGTACAGTGCTGCTACTATTTTTTACTCCATTTTTATTATACATCATTTTACAAGTAATTCTAACGTTTTCTTTATCAAAGACTGGTACCATCATTTTAAAACCATTTTTTTGTTGCATTATGCTATACTGCTTTTAACCTATAAATATATCATTATCTCTGTAGCAAGGGCCCTGCTCAGTGACTGGATTTTATTACCGACTATATTGGCAATATATTTGAATAAAGCACATTATATTTAGATACCAGCCACATCTTCCATCTCATTTTTCCCCCCACACACACTAGCACAAAATACTAACTGGGTCCCCTTTTGCTTTTCCCTCCATTTCCGTCCTGACGTGACCGCTGGGTCTAAGACCAATTAATACTTGTTTTGGGCTCTCCCCTAGACTGCTGTGGTGTACCTTATTTTCTGGGTCAGTCCCCCTAGTCCTTCGGGCCTTCGTGATGATTGCGGTCCCGGACACGTGTAGTGCCCCTGCTCAGGCTTCTCCACGTTTCCATTGTGGGACGGTCATTGTATACCACTCTTCTTCTTGTCCCGACATAGCAGTATGTTTCCCGGATCGTTTCGCGGTTGTCGGTTTTGCTCCCCCTACTAGTGGGGCACCTCTCGGTGTCTCGAGAGTCTCCAGTTCCATGTTGCTGTTCCGGTTTTCCGGGTTACTCCTTACTTTCCTTTTCCTCCTGTCTACCGGGTTATTCCAGTCATACCATTTTCAGCTGCAGCATGGCTGGGTTTCTTTTCGCTGTTCAACCTATGTTTCGTCTTCTCCGAGTCAGCTCTTCTCCCCGGGTGCTCACGCTGAGCCCCTGGCACAGTGTTTTTTTGGTGCCTACAACTTTTTGGTTTGAATCTTCTGCACTATGCCTCTCCAGGGACGGTTTCCTTCTCTTTTTTCCAGAAATTTCTGGTCTTCACCTTGACTGAATCGCCTTTCGGCTCTCCCTGGTGTTTTCTCGCCAGGTTCTCTGGTTTCGGTTGGTCCTCTGTTTGGGGTTCTCTTGTCGTTCCCTTTTCCTTGTTTGTTCCGCACCGGGCTCTCCATCTGTCTGGTTCTGTGCTTTTTGGAGTTGGTTTCCTACCTCCTTCCAGGTTGGTTCGGCCCATCGGGTCTCAGCATTGCCCCTTCTTGTCTCTCTCTGTGGACTGTTGGTTTAGAGTCTCTACTAAGGACGGTCCCTTCTTTGGCATCGTAGTCCATCTCTATGGACAGTGGGAACTGCCGGATGCTCGGTTCCAGGCCTCGGTTGCCTTTTAACCTAGGGTCTCATCCATGAGTCCTACGGCCGGCTGGGGTTGTGTCTCAGACTCCCTTCCTCTAGTGTTGTTCTTCCCACCCCAGGGACTGCTTTGATACGTCCCATGGTCTCTCTGTCCCTGAATGAAGAGCGACCGAGAAAAGGAGATTTTTATGTACTTGCACCATAAAATCTCTTTCTCGCAGCCTTCATTGGGGGACACAGCACCCACCAATGTCTTCATTCTTTTCCGGATAGCCTTTTCTGGTTCTTGAGTGTTTCTCCGGGATTCCTTTCTAGTGTCCTTTGGACTTGTCTCTTGGTTGGCTTCTCCTACTGCTATGTAACAAAACGGATTACCTCACTTCCAGTGGGCGGGTATATACTGCCAGGGAGGAGCTGACTTTTTTTTCCTAGTGGCAAGAGCATATACCCATGGTCACTGTGTCCCCCAATGAAGGCTATGAGAGAGATCGTACGGTGAGTACAAAAAAAATCTCCTTTTAAAAACAATACTAAATATGTTTTCTGATAAAACAATTGATTCTTTGATGGCAAAACAGATTTAGTTTATTCTTGTTCGTTTTATATGGAAGTCATTATTAATGCCTCTGTATGACTATTCGTTTTACCCACAACACAAGTAACAGGATGGATAGTTTCATCTGTGTATTCCAAATAATTTAATGCTAACCTGACTTACCATGAGGTATTGTTCTCACTGCCAGATCACGATCACTGCATTTAGATATGTGCGAACAGTATTGTGGGCATAATAAAGTATTCTTTGCTGGCTTATTGATTTTAACTAGACTTACTGTAACTGCTTTCTAAGTAACAGAATTTCTGTAAAATGTTATTCTCCTCATGTTAAGTCTCATTGGCTTTCAACATTATAAAGGCAATGTTTTCCACTGCTATGTAAAAACACCTTCACTAGCATTGTACTGTATTTTGTTGAGTTTTTTTCTCTATGAAATTTGCACCCACTACCTGTAAGGCATCCATGTCTAGTCATTTATCCCCCCATTAGTGCCAACTTTTAACAAAGTTGCTATACTGTCCTCTTTTAGTTGAAGGGGTTTTCCTTCCCGTCTTTCTTATTAGTTACAGTACATAGTTAGTATGGTTGAAAAAAGACATGTGTCCATCAAGTTCAACCGAGGAGGTGAAGGGAACGGGTATGGTGAATGAAGGGGAGGGAATTCAATATTTCAGCATATGCATTATTGTTGTTTTGTTGTGTTGTTTTCTGGGAATGTAGCTTTCAACTGTTCCTGCTGTGACCAGTTCCTGAGGTAGACTGTTCCGTAAATGTACAGTTCTTATAGTAAAGAAGACTTGCCCCCTGGAGATAAAACCTTATTTTCTCCAGACAGTGAGCGGGTTTTACCTGAAAATAGACAATCATTTGTAATCCCTCCCTGTCCCTTAGTTATTTCTTCAAACATGTTTTGCCTTTGGGCATCCACTTTTGCTGCTTTTCTGATGGGTGCTTATGTATTTAGATAAAGAACTTCCTGTTGGCGTCATAGCTGGGTCGCAATGCTGGCATCACAGCCTCCAGCTCCACACTCCCTCTCTGAATGTATCCCCCTCAACTCTATCCCTAGGCAGGAAAATACAGGACTGTATGGAGGAAATTTATCATTGTATATAAGCTATATTTTTGTTCTAAATGTTTCTCTGAATTTGTTGCAATTACTTTTTTTTGTCTTTTTAAGTAGTTGATTTTCTCATGATTGTGCAGGTATGTCAAAATCAAGTTGCTTTTCTGCAGTGGTCATGAATTCATCATGTGCGAGTTTCTGTTTAATATCACACAATTTGTCACAAAACCCCTTCATGTTACTACAGGTTTATGTCTGTAGGGGGACTCGGTTATTAGTACTGTTCCCCTGCAGTGCTGGGTTTCTGGTTCAGATATATTTATTTTATTTTTTCAAATGCAATAGGGAAACTTACAGGGCTAAACGACGGGTCCGTGGGGTTTCAGGGAGAGGCTTAAATGACCAAGGATTCTTTCACAAGTTAAATGTGTTTTCTAAGCTAAAACTTTTAACCCCCGCTGTGCCCGGGCTGTAAAATTATACATAATAAACTTTCACTTACCTGCCTACGATCCCCCATTGTTCTGATATCGCCGTCCCGTTCTCCAGTCCCGGGTCACTTCCTGCAGGTCGATGACTTCATTCTGCGCTCAGCCTATCAGCGGCCGCAGCAATGTCCCGTCGCAGCCGCTGATAGGCTGAGCGCTGAGTGAAGTCACCGACCTGCAAGAAGAGGAAGCTGACAGGGACCGGAGCACGGGCGGCGATATCTGAACAACGGGGGATCGTAGGCAAGTAAGTGAAAGTTTATTATGTATAGTTTTACAGCCCAGGCACAGCGGGGGATAAAGATTTCAGTCGGAGAACTCCTTTAACGTGAGCATAGAAAATCAAAAACAGAATGGAAGAAGTCACTTTAAAAAAAATATCCAGTGAATGTGTAGTTTTATTCACCTATCCGATTCAATGATGCAAGCAAGCATGTTTGAGAAAAACCTTATGGTAATGTCAAACATCACTGGGTCTAATGTGTATGGGGGCCTCCCAATTTTCCCCTGACAAATGATTTTGTGGGGAAGGATTGGGCATTATGGGGGGTTCTACTGTCAGATCCTTATGTTTTCAGAGACATAGGCCGCAACTTACACTTCCTGTCTCCAAACATTCTTTTTTAACCCCTTGAGTATGTTTTTGTTTTTCATGTTTGTGTTTCCTTCTCACATTTTAAGAAAGGCAGAACTCTTTTTCCGTCTACAGAGCCTGGGGGGGGGGGGGGGGGGGGCTTTTTTTTTAATGACTCCTTTAATTTTACCATAAAATGTACAGCACAACCAAGAAAATTATTATTTGTTGGGGAACCGAGGGGTTTGTTTTTACGCATTGCACTTTAAGGTTATACTGACATGTTCTCTTTATTCTGTTAGTCAATATGATTAAAACAATGCCCATGTTTGCATGTTTGTCTGTTACTGTACTACTATAAAAAAAAAAGAAAACATTTTTTTTGTAAGAAGATAAGTATGTTTAAAATTGCCATTTTCTGACCCCTCTAAAATTTAATTTTTCTGTATACAGCGCTGCAGTTTTTATCAGTACCACTTTTGCATAAATGTGACTTTTTGATCACTTTTTATTTAAAGGGGTTATCTAGGAATAGAAAAACAGGGCTAATTTCTATCAAAAACAGCTCCGTGTCTCAGCTTGCCCCCCTGAGGGAACAGGACGTGATGCGAGGAGGTTGCGAGGCTCCTCCCCCCCGCTTCCTGCCCCCTCCATGGACCAAACACATGCTGCTGGTTCGGGACACCGCTCAGCTGCGCTGAAAGCTGGGATGTGAGTGTGCTGGATGGCGGTGGAGCAGAGGGACCTGACCTGACACAGCAGTAGCGAGCGGGGAGCAGTGGACTGTGAGCGTAGCAGCCCCCACACGAACAACAGCACACACAGGTGCCAGCAACGCTGCGATCTGGAGTGGAGGCCCAGAAGAGGCAGTGAGTGGAAGGAACCCGGGTCTGTGTTGTGCTGAGAATGCAGGAAGAGTGAGAGTGTGACCCTGGAGCTACTGGAGGAAGACACACTGAGGAGGCTGATCCATGGCTGCTCCAGGGACCCAGCTGAGATTCGGGTGAGATCCTCCCATATCTGTGTTGTTATAAGGATGAAACTGCTGCCACAGTGAACAAACTGTACTAAAAGAATAGGTGTGGGGGCAAGTTTTGCTCGCTCAATAATAAATCCCCCTTGTGGCGATTATAGCTGTGGAGGTGAGCGCTGCCACGTTCACCTTGTATGTTTAAAGCCGATAAAGTAGGCCCTTCTGCATAAGAAATAAGAATTTATCTATAATATCTGGATTTGGGTGGAAAACCCTAATTGGGACAGTGTATTATTATTTTTTTTCCTCCTGAGTATAAACGACACCTGGTGAAACACCTGTAGTACTGCTGATGCAGGTCTATAGTCTGCAGATAACTGAGCTTCTCCTGTGATACAACAAGCTGAAAGTGTCCGTTGGAAATATTTAGTTGGTAATCTTTTCTGAATCTCCCGGCGCAGCGTATGAAATACAGTTGACTGTTCTGGGTGGGACAATATATTGACAACTGGAAGATAAGATGGCAGCAAAGCTGAATAAAACACATAGCCCAATAAAGGACACTAAAGCAGCTGGGAAAGTGGATACATGTTTTGTCTCGCCGGGGGTAGTGCCTAGAAATCGTGGACAAAATAAAACCAATGCAGGAGATCTGGGATTAGATGGCTCTATAAATGGAGAAGGAAGGTGATGTTCCCCAACCTGCCCTAGATAAAATATTAGCAGCAGTTGCAAAATGTAATACTTCCATAGATGTTCTGTCCAATCAAGTGGGGGTTATCGGTGTGGAAATCAATTTGATCAGGGAAGATCTAAAAACAGCTCCGTGTCTGTCCCCAAGTTGTGTGTGGTATTACAACTTGGCTCCATTCACTTCAGTGGAACTGAGCTGCAGAGCCACACCCAACCCGGAGACAGACAGGGACCAGTTTATGAAATAAATTAGCTCTGTTTTTCTATTCTTGGATAACCCCTTTAATTTTTTTCTGGGTGGTGATGGGACCAAAAATTAGTGGGGGAGATTTATCAAAACCTGTGCCAATGAAAAGTTGCCCAGTTGCCCATAGCAACCAATCATATCGCTAATTTCATTTTCCAGAGGCCTATATAGACCATACCTTTTAATAGTGTACCCTAACAGAGACAGTCAAGACCTTTGTGTAGGACTCTTAAAATAGTTTACACCCTGTAATTTGTTAGGTTCTCCCTGATGATGAGTAAAACCTGAGTAAAAAATAAACATATAACTACACTTTAGGTTAAATAAATAGGGAAATACTGAATCTATAGGACTATGATACTGTAATCACTTTTTATATTTTGAATCCTTGCTATTGCTCCAGTTTCTTAATGTAACACCTTATGTTTTTGCTTCCTCCTTTGTATATTATATTTACTCCTTTTCTACAGCAAGCACCTCACAAAAGTCTCCTGCCATTATTCACAGTCTAGAGGTATTATTCTCAAGAGCATTGATTCAAATATCACTATTTTACTACCTTTGATGCATTGTGTTCTGCTAGTACCTACTATTTTCTGACACTTCTAGTTAGATCATTTTTTGGGGGAAATGTGTCTTTGGGGATTGTGTGCCGTATCTTATTACCATAGTGGTGAGCTTGATGTGTATGGTAAAATTAAAGTTGTAGTAAACTACTGAATGTAGTGGTATTTGAACCCACAAGGTTTTTTTTTCCCCCATACATTTTTACATAATGTGTAGGAAGAGGAAAAGAATTGCAGACTGAGTTAGTGTATTTCCTTTTCAAATGTCTCGGCCTGAAGCTGGTGACTCTCTTTGATAACATAATATTCACAAGATACAGTCTGTTCCTTGTTGCTAGCGGTTTTTCACAACACACATATTTCATATATACAAATAATATTGTCCGCAGTCACCGTTCTGGGAGATCACTTGTTGTTTTACTAATTGTTCTTTGTTTCTGGTACAGTGGGGCAGATATACTATTGCAAATGTGCCAGAATTCTGGTCTAACTTGTGCCAAAAAACTGGCTTACGTGACTTCCTCCACATTTGTTGAGTTTTAGTTTCTTTTTATACTCTATTTAGACACTGTGCTTCAAAAATGCTCCAGAATTCCGGCACAATGTAAGCTAGCTAATAGTTGGTCTAACCCAATGCAGTCTGCAACAGATTTATTCAACAGCCTGAGCCACTGTGTTAGATCTGGCATGTTCTCAGACTGTGTAGTTTTAAAGTCTGGGCCAGTGTTTTAAAGACAGTAAACACCAACACAAAAGTAGACTTTGTACACGATTTGAAAATCTAGTGATCATTTTATATGTTTGTGATTGTTGCTATTCCTGCCTCAAATTATTAATTCATGATTTATATATTTTTTTTAAAGTTACTTAGGTTTTTTTCCTCTGATTAGAGACTGATACCATGTTCTTCTTTTCTTATCTGTTTCTATTTTCATTTTTTTTTTTCATTTATTTGTACATTATTATGGGGACTGCCATCTTGCTGAGCTGTTTTTACAAGCATTAAGAGATATGCTTTACAGCAGGACTTATTGACATAGACAACAATAGACAGGACCTGTCCAATTCACACGCATTGGAAATGTTATCCAGGATTTTTTCAAAGCTCATGCTACAGGAAGAGGGGAGGGGAGGGGGGGGGCTTCATCTCTGCTGTCAATGGTGGCGGATCCATTGTTTATCTACTGGTGTCACCTGATCTGTACAGAACAGGAAGTCTCAGATTAGTTTTATGCTTAGTAAAAAGTGGAAGATTACATGATTATTATGAAATATATATAGTATAGTAAAAAAAAACACTACCAAAAATTCTTTAAAAATATGGTTAACTTGATTCAAACAATAGGTCAGTTTTTTGATTAAACGTTCCCTTTGATTTGCACAATGCCATATGCAACTTTGAGAAACTCTGGGGGCTTCTTGGCTAGTCTTGAGCTAAGGAGGTTCTGCTTGGGTCTGATTTGATCGGGTATTGGAATTGACTCTCCCCCGGGTTGGAAGTGTGCATTATTTCAGGGACAGGACTTTTCTGTGATGGTGTGGGCACAGTTTTGCTATACTGTGGATTATATATGCATGTGTAACTGTCTTAGGTTAGGAAATTTTTTCTTTTACTCCTTTTCTGTAAGGTATGTTGGGATTATATCCTTCCATTATATGTACTCCTTGTTATTTGTAAGGGGTTCTCCCTGCTAGAGAACCTATTTCCGTCTCATAAAAGAAAAGAATATATATATACCGTGTGTGTGTATATATATATATATTAATGGACTAAGATCCATAGTTGGGACACCCTTGAGTTGTAACAGGTTCAGAGAAGGGAGGCACAATTATTAAGGGATGTGCAGGATCTAAAGACCCTTTTGCACGGGATCATTATTAATCGTCCGCAATGATTATTGCTTCATGTAAAAGACCTAGAGATCAGGTGGCGAACAAGCAAATTCTCATTCGTCGGCTGGTTGCAAGGATTGTGCAGTGCCAGAAATTCTCATTACTTAGCTGTACATCTCCCTGTGTAAACAGGGGGTGTGCATCCAACAATGATGTAAGTAAAGGGCCGCACGAATGATCTAGCAGTCATTATGTGGCCCTACACTCACAATAACTGAACTGTGTAAAGACTTTTTTTTAATGAGCATCAATCTACAAGATGGAGCAATGGCCCATACTAAGTACCCTTAGTTTTAATAGTCATCTTAGCAACTAGTTTTAGCAAAAACAGTTTATGGCTTAAAGAACTGTTTAGATGACACACAAAAAGGTCTTAAGTAAATATTTTTAGAATTATTCTTGTAATATTTATCCATCCTATCAGCCTCTTGGCATCTTGAAGGAATGTTTTGCCTTTTAGGGCAGATTGGTTTATGCATTACATTTTTTTTTTTGTGTTCTTTCCTAGCAGCAAGGGAAACAAGACTTTACCCACCACCTTACCGTTGAGCCTGATAAATACATTTCAGTTTTCGCCATGCCAATCTGATGAAGGGAGTAAGTAGCGAGTTAGTGAGCCTTAACTGTCCCTAAAACCACTGACCCTTCCTATTGCCCATCCGCCATAAGCGACGGATCAATAACCACGAAGACAGTGCCTATACTGCACCTAAGTGCATGGGCATAAATACAAATAAAACAGATGAAACAGTACATGTCGGATAACAAGTTAGGAACATAACGGGAATGCTACAAAGCAACAAACAGATAAAACAAGTCAGGATATATCATACTAAACAGGTCAGGAAACAAGAGCACTAGTGACACTACACAAAAAGACACCCCACTCCATAAAAGGAGAGGACAGCAATAATAACTTCAAATGGATTCCTTGCTAGCGGCACACTCAGACAAAAGTGATTAAAGAAACATAGTAAAGAAACAGGTGAAAATACCAGCCCAGAGCAGCTCCTGAAGAGGCCTTATATACTCCCAGTGCTGAAGGGCCGGAAGCATTAAGGCTGCTTTCACAGTATACTTTTGCTCCGTTAAAAGATCCGCTATAAACTCCCATTAGAAAACCCTTCAAAACGGGCATTAAACGGCCATTACAAAATCACATTCATGTCTATGGAATTTTGTAAATACCCGTTATCACCCGTTATTGCCCGTTATGAACAACATACGTTATTTGTGACTGAAGAAAAACGTCACATGCACTAATTTTTCTTCCGTCAAAAATATTTCTTCCGTCAAATATAAGGTTGGAATAACTGCCGTTAAAATTTTAACATCAAAGTCTATGGCAAACGGATGAGCCTTAATATCATCCGTTTGCTCCCGGTTTATAATATCCATTATTACTTCTCAGCATGCTCAGAAGAGGTGACATCAGCAGACTACTACTACTCCCATCATGGAACAGTCTTGTTTCCATGATGGGAGTAGTAGTCCCCTGGCTGCAGGTGTCTGCCCGTGGCTGGGGAGGCTACATTTGTGTTTGTACTACTACCACCATCATGGAACAGACTCTGTTCCTTGATGGGGGTTGTAGTACAGAGGCTGAGGGATTGATCGCACTGGGTCTCACTTCTGAGACCCAATGCAAACAGAAGATATTAAACAGGGGAGCGGGCGGCATGCTCCGCTCCCCTGCGATGTACGGTGTATTTTTACTTTCACTTTTAAATTCCCCGCTGGGAGCCCTGAATGGCCGGCACCGAGAAGCCATTTAGGGCACCCGGCGGGGTTTTTAAACTACTAATTTGACCACCAAATGTATGCCCCAATTCATTGGCCCCAGGGTGTTTATAATAATTAATTGGCCCCAGTGTGCTTATCCTTATTCCCCCCTCCCCCAGTGTCCTTATTTCCCCTCCCGCCGCCTGTTCCTCATCTTCTTGGAGCAGGCAGCAGCAGGACATCTCAGGAACCGGCGGCGGTGAATGAATAAATAAAGCCGACATGTCCCACATGTAAGCTTCATTCATTCGCCGCTGCCCGACATGTCCCCGCTGCTGCCCTGCTCCTAGCGCAATCAGTGTACCGGCGGAAAATATCTATTCTCTGCTGCTCATCTCCGTACCTGAGGAGCATGGCAGCAGCGGGGACATGTCGGGCGGTGGCAGTGAATGAATGAAGCCTACATGCGGGACATGTTGGCTTCATTCATTCACCGCTGCCGGTTCCCGACATGTCCCGCTGCTGCCCTGCTCCAAGAAGATGAGGAGCAGGCAGGGGGAGGGGAAATAAGGACACTGGGAGGGGGATAAAGATAAGCACACTGGGGCCAACAAATTATTTTAAACACGCTGGGGCCAATGAATTATCATAAACACACTGGGGCCAATTAATTATTATAAATATGCATGGAGGCATACATTTGGGGGGTCAAATTAGTAGTTTAAAAACCCCGCCGGGAGCCCTGAATGGCTTCTCGGTGCCTGCCATTCAGGGCTCCCGGCGGGGAATTTAAAAGTGAAAATAAAAATGCACCATACATCGCAGGGGAGCAGAGCATGCCGCCCGCTCCCCTGTTTGATAACTGTTGATAGCATTGGGTCTCAAAAGTGAGACCCGATGCGATCAATCCCTCAGCCCCTGTACTACAACCCCCGTCATGGAACAGAGTCTGTTCCATGATGGGGGTAATAGTACAAACACTAATGTAGTAGTACAAACACTAATGTAGTCGCTCCCTTGTTTGTGAGTCATCAGCACCGGCAAGCCAGTGGAGGTAGTGGTCTGCTGGCCGGCGTGTCGGTAAATTGCTCTGTGCACACCAGTATTGAGTAAAGTTGCTTGTAACTGTGACTTTGCTTTGATGTGTGGTTGTAATAGATTGCTGTATAGAATAGGAAGAGAGGCTATACGCGTTTCGAGATTTGCTGGATCTCTTTCAATAGTGCTATCTCGAAACGCGTCTATCCTCTCTTGCTATTCTACACAGCAATCTATTACAGCCACACATCGAAGCAAAGTCACAGCTACAAGCAACTTTACTTATTCCTGGTGTGCACAGCGCACAAAGCAATTACCAACTCGCCGCCAGCAGACCTCTACCTCCCCTGGCTCGCCTGCGCTGACGACTCGCAAAAGCAGGAGCGACTAGGCGTTGGTGCTTGAAGCCACATCAGGTAAGTAGAGAGAGCTCCGCAGGATCACGCCAGGACTGGTAAGACAAACTGTCCTACTACTACAAAGCCTTACAACTAGTCATCTAGTCATTGTATGGAATAAAAGCATCTCTTATGTTACATAGTAACTACTATATGGATTAAAAGCACCTCTACTGTTACATAGTAACTACACAACCTACATAGACTTGAATACCACATACTTTGCATTCTGCTCTTTGCACACAATGTATGGACATTGCCTGCACCCATTCTCCCCATAGAGGCTGTACATAACTATAGATTGCATGATATAGACTTTTGTATATCTTTTAAATTGTATTGAATTTTATCTTCATTTATAATACTAGCATTTCTTCAAGGGCCCTGCAGATAATGCCATATATTTTACATTGTATATTAATAAATAATACTTTTTCCTATCCACATTGCATTACAATTTTTGTATATCCAACACATTTGAGGAAAGTGTCCCCCTTTATTAGTTTATTTAAAATAAACATTATAATTATCATCCAGTTATTCAATTGTGGAACGTTTCTGCCTACTGCTTTGTTACCTTCCCCGCTAAATTATTTATATTCCATTTATGGTAGTTTATCTATCAAATGGGATTTGGTATATTATTATTTTTATTTTTTTTATAATACATTGTGAATGGTAATATAGAAAAATTTATGTTTGAGCTAGTTAAAATTTTATTCTTGTTCTGTATGACTTTTAAATATCTATCTTAAATCAGATCTAATGTTGAAAAGACAGAAATTTAAATACATTGCTTTGAGCAAATATAATGTAATATGAGAGCAAGAAAGGAATGTTATGTTCCTTTCATTGTGATTATACAGAAAGCATGGCACAGTGGCTTTATGATGATAAATATATATTACAGAATGTCCTGTAGCAATCGATATACATTTCAGTGACAATTATATACAAAATGGTGACCAATATTGAATACTGAACTCTAATCTCTTTATATATACAACTCTGTATATTCTGGCTAGAGAAGACCTTATGACTATCTGGCTCTCAATGGGAGAGATTTATCAATCCATGTATCCCAGTTTTTTTGTGTAAATGCATCGGTAAATGTTTGTTCTTAAAATGAATGAATCATCATAATATCATCTATTGTTGGGTCTGAGACCCCTACTGATAGCTAGAATGAGTGGGGAGAAGCACTGAGATAAGTGCTTCTCTCCTTGCTGCAGGAGACTATTCTATAGGGGATCTCGGCTCGTTATAGTGATTGGTGGGGGTATTAGCGCCCAGACACCAACCAATCAGAACTTTGGACACCTCTCTCTCTCTCGCTCTCTCTCTCTCTCTCTAAATATATAATAATTTTTTTCTCTTTTTATGACACTTTTCAAGACCCGGTCAATTTTGTCCTTAATGACCAAGACCTATTTTTCAAATTTGACCCCTCCCACTTTATATTGTGGTAATTTTGCGGCCCTTTAACCTATCCAAGTGATTCTGAATTTTTTTTTCTCGTGGCATATTGTACTTAATGTTAATGGTACGTTTTGGTTGATACCTTCTGCATTTTTGTGTGAAAAGCTTCAAAATGTTGTGAAAAATTGGAAAAGTTTATATTCTGAATTCCAAATTCTCTTCTTGTAAGAAGGATAGTTTTACCACATAAATTAATCCAGTAATTCACATTAACAATATGTCTACTTTATGTTGGCATCATTTGTTAAATGTCCTATTACTTTTTTAGGCTGTTACAGGGCTTAGTAGTTTGAAAGCAATTTCCAACATTCTGGGGAATTTCAAAATCAGATTTTTTTAGGGACCAGTACTCCGGTGGGAAACTTTTTTTTTTTAAGTCAACTGGTGCCAGAAAGTTATACTGATTTGTAAATTACTTCTATTAAAAATCTTAATCCTTCCAGTACATATCAGCTGCTGTATGCGCCACAGGAAGTTTTTTCTTTTTGAATTTATTTTCTGTCTGACCACAGTGCTCTCTGCTGACACCTCTGTCCATGTCAGGAACTGTCCAGAGCAGGAGAGGTTTGCTATGGGGATTTGTTCCTGCTCTGCACAGTTCCTGACACAGACAGAGGTGTCAGAAGAGAGCACTGTGGTCAGACAGTAAAGAAATTAAAATCAAAAAAATAAAAATAGTTTTCCACCGCAGTAACCATTTAACCCGTTAAGGACGCAGGGTGTATCCATACACCCCCGTTTCCGAGTCCTTAAGGACTCAGGGCGTATTGGTACGCCCTATGTTCTTCCGGTCCCCGCCGCTCACCGGGCTGGGACCGGACCGGGATGCCTGCTGATATCGTTCAGCAGGCATCCCGGCATATCGCCTAGGGGAGTCCTGAGGTCCCCCCATATTGGCGATCGCCGCAGATCGACTGTGAATTCAGACCGGTGATCTGCGGCGATTCCGGGTCATATGGGTCTCCGGTGACCCGGAAAATAAGGGGGATCGGCAGTGTCCAAGACACCCACGATCCCCCTGAAGGGATAGGAGTGAGGTGGCAGGGGTACCACCCCTCCTATCCCTGCTATTGGTCATCAGAAGCGACCGACCAATAGCTGATCGGGGACGGGGGTCGTTAAAGTTCATTTCCCCAGTTCTGCCCACTCACAGTAGTGCGGGCAGAATGGGGAACCATCCTGTGACCGGCACCGGAGGTCACTTACTATTGGCGGAGGCGAGGATCAGTGGTGGTGATGACGTGCTGCAGACTACGGAAGCCGTTGAGTTGCCGAACAACATCTGGAGGGTTACAGTTTGAGACCACTATACACTGGTCTCTAAACTGTAACCTTCCAGATGTTGCAAAACTACAACTGTCAGCCTGCCCAGACAGCTGTCTGGCCATGCTGGGATTTGTAGTTTTGCAACATCTGGAGGGCCACAGTTTGGAGATCACTGTGCGTGGTTTCTAAACCATGGCCCACTAAATCTTGAAAAACTACAACTCCCAGCATGCACAAACAGCAAACAGCGTTCTCGCCATGCTGGGAGTTGTAGTTGCGTACCTCCAGCTGTTGCATAACTACATCTCCTAGTTTTGCAACAGCTGGAGAAACACTGGTTGGAAAATACTGAGTTGGATAACAGAACTTAACTGAAGGTTTTCCAACCAGTTTGCCTCCAGCTGTTGCAAAAGAAGTCCAACTCCCAGCATGCACGGTCTGTCAATGCATGTTGGGAGTTGTAGTTTTACAACAGCTGAAGGTTTGCCCCCCCCCCCCCCATGTGAATCTACAAGGTACATTTACACGGGCGGGTTTACAGTGAGTTTCCTGCTTCAAGTTTGATCTGCGACAAATTTTCCGCCGCAGCGCAAACTCCTAGCGGGAAACTCACTGTAAACCCGCTCATGTGAATATACCCTAATAACACTACACTACATTAACACATAATACAGGGTAAAACACTACACTGTTGTCCAGCTGTTGCAAAACAACAACTCCCAGCATTTCCGGACAGCCACTGGCTTTCCAGGCATGGTTGGAGTTTAGCAACAGCTGAAGGCACCCTGTTTGGGAATCACTGGCGTGGAATACCCTTATGTCCACCCCTATGCAATCCCTAATTTAGTCCTCAAATGCGCATGGTGCTCTCTCACTTCGGAGCTCTGTCGTATTTCAAGGAAACAGTTTATGGCCACATATGGGGTATTTCCGTACTCGCGAATTGCGTTACAAATTTTGGGGGGCTTTTTCTCCTTTTATCCCTTATGAAAAGGAAAAGTTGGGGTCTACACCAGCCTGTTAGTGTAAAAACGTGTATTGGGCAGGGCCAGATTAAGGCTGCCTGGAAGAAGGAGCACTTCATTATGATGCCCCCCCCCCCAACAGTTCCCCCACATTAGGTGCAGTATAGTTCCCCTGCATTAGGTTGTAGTTCCCCAACATTAGGTGCAGTATAGTTCCCCACATTAGGTGCAGTATAAGTCCCCGCACATTAGTGGGGCAGTACAGTTCCCCCACATTAGGGGTGCAGTACAGTTCCCTTATATTAGGGGTGCAGTACAGTCCCCCCCCCCCCCATTAGAGGTGCAGTAAAGTTCCCACCCCCCATTAGAGGTGCAGTACAGTTCCCCCCATTAGATGTGCAGTACAGTTCCCCCCCCCCATTTGGTGTGCAGTACAGTTCCCCCCCAGTGGGTGTGCAGTACAGCTCCCCCCCATTAGGTGTGCAGTACAGTCCCCCCCCCCCCCATTAGGTCCAGTATAGTTCCCCCACATTAGGTGCAGTATAGTTCCCCCACATTAGGTGCAGTATAGTTCTCCCACATTAGGTGCAGTATAGTTCCCCCGCATTAGGAGCAGTATAGTTACCCCACATTAGGTTCAGTACAGTTTCCCCACATTAGGTTGGCAGTACAGTTCCCCCAAATTAGGTTCAGTATCGTTCCCCACATTAGGTGCAGTACAGTTCCCCACATTAGGTGCAGTATAGTTCCCCCCATTAGGTGCAGTATAGTTCCTTCCATTAGGTGCAGTATAGTTTCCCCCATTAGGTGCAGTACAGTTCCCCTTCATTAGGTGCAGTACAGTTCCCCTTCATTAGGTGCAGTATAGTTCCCCACATTAGGTGCAGTATAGTTCGCCACATTAGGTGCAGTATAATTCCCCCACATTAGGTGCAGTATAGTTCCCCCACATTAGATGCAGTACAGTTCCCCCACATTAGGTGCAGTACAGTTCCCCCACATTAGGTTGGCAGTATAGTTCTCCCCACATTACATGCAGTATAGTTCCCCCACATTAAGTGCAGTACAGTTCCCCCACATTAGGTTGGCAGTATAGTTCCCCACATTAGGTGCAGTATAGTTCCCCCCACATTAGGTGCAGTATAGTCCCCCCACATTAGGTGCAGTATAGTTCCCCCACATTAGGTGCAGTATAGTTCCCCCACATTAGCTGCAGTATAGTTCCCCCACATTAAGTGCAGTATAGTTCCCCCACATTAGGTACAGTACAGTTCCCCCACAGACATACAGCCTTCAGCCATATACAGTGTATGGCTGGAGGTTGTATGCCTGTTCAC
The DNA here is from genome assembly GCF_029499605.1 of Hyla sarda. Classification (NCBI taxonomy): domain Eukaryota; kingdom Metazoa; phylum Chordata; class Amphibia; order Anura; family Hylidae; genus Hyla; species Hyla sarda. The sequence goes on from NC_079195.1 coordinate 112,681,434, forward strand.
TGCCCCACTTCAGTGTTCCGACCACCGCTCCTCCGGTCCGGGGTCATGATCTACTGCTATGGCCTATGGCAGGTCCCAGGACCGGAGAGAAGCCGTGGTCGGAACACTGAAGATGACGTGCTGGTGAGTGGTGACTTACCATGCATGCGTCCTCCTCTATGCATCGCTCTGCTCTCCTCTTCAGTGACGTCCCTGCGTGCGCTACCTGCCTGCGGCCCATGCGTTTTTAAAGTTAACGTGGGGCCGCAGATAGGTAACCGGGACATCCTTGTGTCCTGAAAAGATTTTTCGGGACACAGTGATGTCCCGAATCTGACGGGGGCCGCGGGCCTGGGGCTCAGTGCAGGCGCTCCATGAGCGCCAATGATGAACCGGCCCTGACGTGAGCTTTGTAAATGCACAAGGCCCCCGACTTCTATATCAACCAAATTCTCTCTCCAAAAGCTCAATGGCGCTCCTTCTCTTCTGAGCATTGTAGTGCACCAGCAGAGCACTTTATGTCCACACATGGTGTATTTCCATACTCAGAAGAAATGGGGTTACAAATTTTACACATCCAACTTTAACGAAAAGTCGTCAAGCACCTGTGGGATGTTAAGGCTCACTGTACCCCTTGTTAAATTTTTTGAGGGGTATAATTTCCAAAATAGTATGCCATGTGTTTTTTTTTTTTTTTTTTTTTTTTTTTTTTTTTTTTTTGCTGTTCTGGCACCATATGGGCTTCCTAAATGGGACATGCCCCCAAAAAAAACATTTCAGCAAAATTTGCTTTCCAAAAGCCAAATCTGACTCTTCTGAGCATTGTAGTACGTCCGCAGTGCACTTGATTTCCATACATGAGGTATTTCCAAACTCAGAAGAGATGGGGTTACACATTTTGGGGGACATTTTCTCCTGTTACTCCTTGTAAAAATGTAACATTTGGGGAAAAACCAGCATTTTAGGGGAATTTTATTTATTTATTTACACATCCAACTTTAACAAAAAGTCGTCAAACGCCTGTGGGGTGTTAAGGCTCAGCGGACCCCTTGTTACATTCCCTGAGGGGTGTAGTTTCCAAAATAGTATGCCATGTGTTTTTTTTTCCTGTTCTGGCACCATAATGGGCGTCCTAAATGTGACATGCCCCCTAAAAACCATTTCAGAAAAACTCACTTTCCAAAATCCCATTGTCGCTTCTTCCCCTCTGAGCCCTCTAGTGCACCCACAGAGCACTTGACATACACATATGAGATATTTCCTTACTCGAGATAAATTGGGTTACACATTTTAGGGTGATTTCTCTGCGTTAACCCCTTGTAAAAATTCAAAAACTGGGTCTACAAGAACATGCAAGTGTAAAAAATGAAGATTTTGAATTTTTTCTCCTTCACTTTGCTGCTATTCCTGTGAAACACCTAAAGGGTAAACACACTTACTTAATGTAATTTTGAATACTTTAAGCGGTGCAGTTTTTATAATGTTATCATTTATGGGGTATTTCTAATATGAAAGCCCTTCAAATCCACTTCAAAACTGAACTGGTACCTGATAAATTCTGATTTTGAAAATGTTGTGAAAAATTGGAATATTGCTGCTGAACTTTGAAGCCCTCTGATGTCTTCCAAAAGTAAAAACATGTATACTTCATGATGAAAATATAAAGTAGACATATTGTATATGTGAATCAACATATAATTTATTTGGGATGCCCATTTTCTTTATAAGCAGAGAGTTTCAAAGTAAAAAAAAATGCTAAATTTTCAAAATTTTCATCAAATTTTAGAACTTTTCTCTAAGAAATGATGCAAGTATCGACCAAATTTTACCACTAACATAAAGTAGAATATGTCACAAAAAACATTCTCAGAATCAGAATGGAAAGTAAAAGCATTATTAATGCTTAAAGTTATTAATGCTTAAAATGAGAGTGGTCAGATGTGCAACAAAGGGCTGAGTCCTTAAAGGGGTACTCTGCCCCTAGCATCTTATCCCCTATCCAAAGGGTATAAGATCGTCAGGGTACCGCTGCTGGGACCCCCGGAATCTCCACTGCGACACCCCGCTATCATTACTGCACAGAGCACGCTCGCTCTGTGCGTAATGATGGGCAATACAGGGGCCGGAGCATCGTGACGTTACGGCTCCGCCCCCTCATGATGTCACGCCCGACCCCTCAATACAAGTCTATGGGAGGGGGCGTGGCGGCCATCACGCCCCCTCCCATAGACTTTCATTAAGGGGGCGGGCCATGAAGTCACATGGGGGTGGAGCTGTGATGTCACGATGCTCCGGCCCCTCTATCGCCCGTCATTACGCACAGAGCGAGCGTGCTCTGGGCAGTAATGATAGCGGGATGCCACAGCAGAGATCCCGGGGGTCCCCAGCAGCGGGACCCCGGCGGTCTGACAACTTATCCTCTATCCTTTGGATAGGGGATAAGATGCTAGGGGCGGAGTACCCCTTTAAGGTGAAAAAGAGCTGAGTCCTTAAGGGGTTAAGTGGATTTAAGTTGCCTGTATGTTAAAATCCCCTAAAAATCACCCCATTATAAAAACTGCACCTCCCAATGTAATCTAAATAACATTTATGAAGTATATTCATCCTTTAGGGGTTTCACAGAAATTAATAGAATGTGGAAGTGGAATTCAAAAGTTTTTCTTCTGTAACACAGTAGGTGCTGACAGAGAAATGCAACTCAATATTTATTTCCCTAATTCAGCCATATTTAAAAATATCCCATGAAGTAAGCTGCAGCCGGCTCCCACCACTGATCACAGTGAGATCGGCTCCAGCATCGAGATCATGAATGGACATGCATCTGTGTTCCTTTTTTGCAAGTCACCAGAAAAATGAACGTACATGTATGTCCATTTGCAGGAAGGGGTTAAGTCAAGTTTTTAATGTTAAGGATAATTTTATAAAGAATTTTTGTGGGGATATTTTTCTAGTTTTCCATTTTCTTATCTTTATTAATTAATTATCTTGAAATCCTACAGTTTTCAGTCTGACAACTAAGCCTAATAAATGACTGATGCTTATTGTTTTTACAGGGAATGGAGACATCAGTCGTAGGCTCCTTTGCCTGCACAATTTTCCAATGATCACAAGGTTGCTGTACAGTATAGCTCTAAATTATGTGGAAAAGCTGCTCAGACAAGATAGCTGCCCACGTAATAGTGTACAACAAATGGAGTAAATTACAAATAGACAACAGGAAAAAAAAAACATGTTTTAGTATCTGATTGTGATCAGGTGATACATTCACTTACAGTCTAGTAAACTTATGCCTTATAGTTAAAATTTGGACCAAAAAATTGCACATTGCAATTGCATAGTACAAATTTTTTTAGTCTAGGCACTGGACCATATTTACTATTGTTGTAGGTTTTTTCAACTTTGGATTTTATAATAAAAATATATATATATATTTTTACTACTTATACTATTCTGCTGGAATATTTGACCACTTTACAGTTTGGAGAGAAAAAAAACTAAATTTTATGTAGGTTTTTAATATATTTGTATAGGCTTTTTGGGGAAAAAACCTGCAGACAACCACATCTTAGGCCCCTTTCACACTACCGTTATGACACCTTAGTGTGCCGGCCATCGGGGCTGCTGAGGAGAATAGCGGGAGAAAAAATACTGCTTGCACAGTCTTTTTCTCTCGCTATTCTCACTGAGAAAGTGACGCCCAATGGACCCCATTGACTATAATGGGGTCCATTGGGACCCGTTGTTGCCTGTTGCGCCCCGTAAAAATCACGGCGGTCAAACTCCAAAACAAACTCCAAAAAAAAGAAATTAAACAAAATACAGCTTGACGGCTGTTCTTGACAGGGCGCAATTGAAGTGTGAATGTAGCCTTATTTGTATAACAATGATATTTGTTGTGTTGTTTGGGTTTCTTCATGTAAAGCACTTCAATTTGCTAAAATTTTGGCACAAGCCAACACTAAACTTTTGGGATGGGGATATTAAATCTGGGTCCTTGTGTAATATGATGTCATTGCATGTAAAATATCCTAAAAGAGATGTCAAAAGAATATCTTTCCTCCACCTAGCAACCTGTAGTTGAAAATGACAGTCATTTCTCACTGGTTTAGGTTGCAGTATAGTTGCTTTATGTACTTTAGACATGTTTTTCATTTCTTGATAAAATTCCTTAAAGATTAGATTTGCAAACAGCCACATAGATGTGTCTCCACTGAGGTTACTGCTTGTTGCTATGAGTGTTTCGAATTGTTCTGTGTCAAGAAGATATCAGAATGATGACATTTACAGAATATTGCCGCTGTGCCATAACTTACTTCCCTATGCTTATGGTTGCAAAGTCAAAGGTTCAATTAACATATCTACAGTCTACATAGTGCTGAATATTGTTTTTAAACCCCTTAAAAAAGAAATACAGTTTTGCTATAAATCATCTCTCGCCTGCTAAATACCATTGCAATAAAAATATGCTGTATTTCTATAGTAAGAGATGGATCAACGTGTCAGGATCAACACGTTTTAATTTTGGGCTAGTCCCGGAGACTTACTGCCCGAGGGCTGAGTAATAATTCACTGTCAGTGACTGCTTATCATTGCAAACACTAAGAAACAATCTCTTGTGATCCATAGCTTGAGGCACGAAAATATGCTTCTGCCAATAGACAAAGCGGTGATGTTCCCTGAAGACACGTTTGCTTGGAAAAGGAACTAATTGGAAGCAGTCTTTACTTCTGCAAGTGTTCTCCTCCAGAAAGAATATTTGTGAATTCAATATTCGAGCCATGTATTTTTAATGCATATCATTTTTTTCATACTCAATTAGTCTGTTTAATTAAAGAGAACAGAGAAACAAAGATGCAACTTATAAGCCAGAAGCAAAGCAAAACTCAAATTGCTCCACAAGTCCTCATTCACAGTAAAATTATCTAATGAAAATAAACAGATAAAGAGCGTCCCCAAGCAGTTTCCACAATCTTAAAAAATGAGGACCAGGTTACTGTTGCCCAATTAAAGCTGATTAACTGTGGAAGCATGGAATGAGAGAATAATAAAGAGTGTAGTGCCCTTGAATCCAGATCTTCAGTGTGATACGGCTTCTTGTCAGAACTTTGTCAAATTAGTTAGATTTTTTTTTGCTGCACAATTTTTAAAGCAAAACGCTGTTTAAAAAAAAGAATTGTGCAAGTGGCAGGTAGCTTTACTTTATAGGGGTTATTCAATGGGAAAAGTACATTTTCTAGTTTTCCCAGCCTGCCTACAAAAATGATTAACACTTTAAATCACCTTCCACCGCTCCATCGTAGTTCTGGTATCGTAGCACCGGTCCACGGCCAGTGACACCGTTTTCCCCCAAGCTGCAGAGCATAGCGTCTACAACTGGTGGAACTGACAGTACTGCTCGATATTCACTGGCCAAAGCAGGACACTGCTGCAGCGATTGATTGTGGGAACGGCGCTGTAACGTCAGGTCTACAGCCCCAGGCGGCTCTGTTAAAGCAGACTGTCAACTTAGACTGGTCAGAGATGGGGCGCCCCTATTTTATATATTTATGTGGCAAGTCTTGTATGAATGTATATTTGTAAAGCAATAAAATAAAAAAAAGTGTTTATTTAGTAAGTTATAATATAAAAATTAACTATAAATAGATTATTAACCTGTTTCATCAAAAACATGTACAGTTAATTATATATATATGCAATCAGGAGGTAATAAAAGAAAAAATAAAGTAAAGGGAAAAAAAATTTGTGTAAAGAAACTATAATAAATGAAAAGTAAAGAAATAAAAGTACACAATTCCTCCATTATAAATTGTGTTTATAGAAGAAAAAATATATTGCTTTTCTTGAGAAAATCAACCACAGTTTTGACTCCGGTTTAAAAACCGTACTGCAACTGCATACTTTTTTTTTAACATGGACGTCAATGGGAAACGCACATGTATACGGTTCCATACGGGAAAAACGTATACGTTTTTACTTTGCACATGCGCATTTGAATCCTAAAGTCCCCACCCAAGACCCCTCCCATTAAAAATGGACAAAATGTTCAAAAACGTATGTTTTTTTTTTCTATAAAAACGGACGGAACTGTATGCACTTTTAAAAACAGTATACTGTTTAAAAATGCATACGGTTTACTTTTTCCCATACTGTTCCATCCGTTTTTTTCCCCATACGGTTTTTGATAGAAAACGTATGCGGGAACCGTAGTTGAAAAACGTAGTGTGAACCCAGCCTAAGCCAGAAGCGTTTAAGCCGAGGGGGGCGTTTTCAGCACGAAAAATCATACTGAAAAACTCAACTTATATTCGAGTATATACGGTAGTTTGTGTTAATAATGACCAAAAAAAACTAAATACAAATACTGAACACTTTTATTTGTGCCTGGTAAATTGAATGGAAAGTAATAAAAGAATAAAAAAGTAAATGCTGGTTTTAGTCTTTCTAATGCCAGTGACTCAGATTTTCTCCTCATTTTTCTTAATCACTCAAGTGCCTTGCAAATGACAAATGTTTGAACCTGCTGAATTTTTCTGTCAAACTTCCTAAATTAATATGGGCTTGAATTATGCATGTGTTGCATTTCTTAAAGAATATGCCATATATTTTCTTAAAGTTAATCTCCTCTAGTGCCTCTCATCCATTATTAATAGCCCCATCAAGAGAAGGTAGTATGTTTTAGAATTTTAGCCAATAAGTATATAGCGGTGTCACAGAAAAAAGCCCTCTACATTTTATATAATTATTCTACAATTGGTTGTTGTTCTGCACATACGTTTTAGGCTGCAGTATGAGGCTATGGGCACACACCATTTTATGAGCTTAAATGCACCTTGAATTCTCACCTGTTTTCTTTTTTTAATGTTCTGTAATCTGCGGACTCATTTTTATCTATTTTTATGCTTTATAAAAAGGTTAAAAAAAACTTTTGGGTACAAATATAATTCATTTAAGTCCGTATTCCTGCAGTGTTGAGTTGTTCCATCAGGTGAATAGGTGGCACCATCTTCCTTTGTTCATGTGGTTGGCTTGATAATGTCTTGCACCTAGAGCTGCCACCTGAGGGTGAACTATTGTATCGAGCGATATGTAGCTAATCCCTATATTGTGTGTATAAATATATATCGAACATGCAGAATGAATGTAAAAGTTGTACACACTCACTCTGTACATCAGACTGAACATTTGCAGATCTTGTGTGAATTATCACAGTACATGTACTTGCAAGGGCTGGAGGCAGATCTCCGACTGCTCCTGCCACATCACCTTCCCTGCCTGTGATATGAAACCAGCGTCTGCTCAGTTTACGTGCATTGACTTCACATAGCGCAGCCCTGCATGTATAGACTGTCACAGGTGGCATTTTGTAGGGGGCTGGAGGAATTCAGGGGCTGAAGGCAGGGCTTGCCCTCCACCATTAGATTGACACTGCCTGTAATAATCCCTTCATACAAGGCAATAACAGATCATCAATAGCAGTAATGAGATCTTGAGCAGCGGGTTACGTGACTGATTCTGAAATTTCAACAAGGAAATATATAAAGCAATACATTACTACTGCAGAAAATGGTGCTGTAGGAATTCTGAATAGTATATCTATATATATATATATATATATATATAAAACTCAACGTGTGTGTGTATGTATGTGTATGTTCCAGCATCACGTCCAAACGGCTTAAGATATTAACATGAAACTTGGCACACATGTTACTTATATGTCAACAACAAACATAGGATAGGTGATTTAACCCTTACTCACCCCCATTTGCCAGGGGCGGGGTTTATGTTTAAAGTTCCATACAAGTCAATGGGAAATATATGTTACTGCATAACTTCCAAACGGCTTGAAATATTTCGATAATACTTGGTCACATGTTACTTATATGTCCACTTAAAATATAGGATAGTTAATTTAACCCTTAACTACCCCCATTTGTGAGGGTCTGGGTTTTTGTTTAAAGCCCCATGCAAATTAATGGGAAATGTATGTTCCCACATAACTTCCGTACAGCTGGAGATATTTCAATAACTGGTACACATATTACGGGTCGGGATAGGAGGTCGAGATAGGAGGACTGGATAGAAGGTCGGGATAGGAGGTTGAGATAGGAGGTCAGGATAGGAGGGCGGTATAGGAGGACGGGATGGGAGGACGGGATGGGAGGACGGGATGGGAGGACGGGATGGGAGGACGGGATGGGAGGACGGGATGGGAGGACGGGATGGGAGGACGGGATGGGAGGAAGGGATGGGAGGAAGGGATGGGAGGACGGGAAAGGAGGACGGGCTAGGAGGACGGGCTAGGAGGATGGGATAGGAGGACAGGATAGGAGGTCGGGATAGGAGGTCGGGATATGACAACAATATATGAGGACGGGATTTGACAACAATATATGAGGATGGGATATGAAGTCAAAAGCTTCCTCCTTTGTTTATTTTCCTCCCCAACAAGGATTAGGAAGGAAAAACTGGGCAACGCCGGGTACTCAGCTAGTTAAATTATATAAATCGCTCACAATACCATTTTAACACAACCATAACATGGCTGAATAATACCACCGTACAGTGCTTGTTAATACAACCATACACTGATGATAATATCACCATAGTTTTGCTTCTTCCAGATACGACTTACCTTTGTTGAGATTGCTACACAGACCTCTTTGACGCCTTTCTTTTTAGGCACATCCTTGCCCAGTAAAGCAACACAAATTCTTCATCCTGTACCCTCATATTGGTCATACTTGAAGGGACTAATGATTTTTGTCTCCCGTCACATTCTATGTTTCATTTTTTTTTAGCCTTTCCCGAAAGAAATAAATCCCAAATTGGTTGTCATGCACAACACTACCACTTTTTGTTAAAACTGTTTTTATTCTTGAGCCCCATAGTGTTTTAATAGTGTGCATCAATGCACATCACTACAGGAAACATTGAACACGTAACTGAAAATAAGCCTTAATGATTGCTGTCTAAATGATGAAAACTTTAATCAAATTCAAATGAAAGGGAAATTACATTAGCGCTGTTAAAATTCATATATATTTAACTAAAAGCACTATATTAGTAATAGCATTCATTTGAGCAAATTCATCAACTAAATGTTTCACAAATGTAATACTTCAGTATATTCTTAACTAGAAAAAATTACATTTTAAGTGCACAGGGAAAGATTTCCATACGAACAAAACCTGCCTTGTTCATCTACTTGTTCTTAAAGAGACTAGATTAACTCGTTCAGGACGCAAGGTTTATGGGTACACCCTTGCGTCCCGGGACTTAAGGACACAGAGCATACCTGTATGCCCTGGTCCCGTTACTCGTGTTTGAAGCATGCTCACAAGCTGAGCACGCTTCAAACCTGGTGGGTTTTGACTGCTATCAGCAGCCAGGACCCAGGGTAATGCCAGGCATTGCCGATCAGGACAATGCCCAGCATTAACCCTCTTAGCATGGCAATTAACTTTCCTGGGTTATGGTGCTGATTAGCTCAGCAGAGTTCATCAAGACCATCACGCTTAAACCGCGATGTCCCAGTCAGCTGAGAGGAAAGCAGGAGGGCCCTTATCTGCCTCTTCACTGTCACGATGCCGGCTGGCAGGTAGTGGATCCTCTGTGCCAGAGAGGGATTGGCGTGGACCGTGCTAGTGGACCGGTTCTAAGCCACTACTGGTTTTCACCAGAGCCTGCCGCAAAGCGGGATGGTCTTGCTGCGGCGGTAGTGACCAGGTCGTATCCACTAGCAACGGCTCACCTCTCTGGCTGCTGAAGATAGGCGCGGTACAAGGGAGTAGGCAAAAGCAAGGTCGGACGTAGCAGAAGGTCGGGGCAGGCAGCAAGGATCGTAGTCAGGGGCAACGGCAGAAGGTCTGGAATCACAGGCAAGGAACACACAAGGAACGCTTTCACTGGCACTAAGGCAACAAGATCCGGCAAGGGAGTGAAGGGGAAGTGAGGTGATATAGGGGAGTGCACAGGTGTAAAGACTAATTGGAACCACTGCGCCAATCAGCGGCGCAGTGGCCCTTTAAATCGCAGAGACCCGGCGCGCGCGCGCCCTAGGGAGCGGGGCCGCGCGCGCCGGGACAGAACAGACGGAGAGCGAGTCAGGTAGGAGAGCCGGGGAGAGTGAAGCGAGCGCTCCGGGGAGGAGCGGGGACCCGGAGCGCTCGGCGTAACAGTACCCCCCCCCCTTGGGTCTCCCCCTCTTCTTAGACCCTGAGAACCTGAGGAGCAGACTTTTGTCTAGGATGTTGTCCTCAGGTTCCCAGGATCTCTCTTCAGGACCACAACCCTCCCAGTCCACTAAAAAAAAATTTTTCCCTCTGACCTTTTTGGCAGCTAGAATCTCTTTGACCGAGAAGATGTCTGAGGAGCCGGAAACAGGAGTGGGAGGAACAGATTTGGGAGAAAAACGGTTGAGGATGAGTGGTTTAAGAAGAGAGACGTGAAAGGCATTAGGGATACGAAGAGAGGGAGGAAGAAGAAGTTTATAAGAGACAGGATTAATTTGACACAAAACTTTGAAAGGACCAAGATAGCGTGGTCCCAACTTGTAGCTAGGGACACGGAAGCGGACATATTTAGCGGAGAGCCATACCTTGTCTCCAGGGGAAAAAACGGGGGGAGCTCTTCTTTTCTTATCCGCGAACTTCTTCATGCGTGATGAAGCCCGTAAGAGAGAATTTTGGGTCTCTCTCCATATGATGGAAAGGTCACGAGAAATTTCATCCACAGCGGGCAGACCAGAGGGCAAGGGAGTAGGGAGGGGGGGAAGAGGGTGACGGCCGTACACCACGAAAAATGGGGATTTGGAGGAAGACTCAGAGACCCTGAAGTTATACGAGAATTCGGCCCATGGGAGGAGATCAGCCCAGTCATCCTGGCGGGAGGAAACAAAATGTCGCAAATAATCACCCAAGATCTGGTTAATCCTTTCTACTTGTCCATTGGACTGGGGATGATATGCAGAAGAAAAATTTTATTTAATCTTGAGTTGTTTACAGAGAGCCCTCCAGAATTTAGACACGAATTGGACGCCTCTATCCGAGACAATCTGCGTAGGCAATCCGTGAAGACGAAAAATGTGTACAAAAAATTGTTTAGCCAACTGAGGCGCAGAAGGAAGACCAGGAAGAGGGATGAAATGTGCCATTTTGGAGAATCGATCAACGACCACCCAAATAACAGTGTTGCCACGGGAAGGGGGTAAATCAGTAATAAAATCCATACCAATCAGAGACCAAGGCTGTTCGGGGACAGGCAGAGGATGAAGAAAACCAGCGGGCTTCTGGCGAGGAGTCTTATCCCGGGCACAGATAGTGCAGGCTCGCACAAAGTCCACAACATCCGTCTCCAGAGTCGGCCACCAATAGAAGCGGGAGATGAGTTGCACAGATTTCTTGATACCCGCATGACCTGCGAGAAGGGAGGAGTGACCCCATTTGAGGATTCCGAGGCGTTGGCGAGGAGAAACAAAGGTCTTTCCTGGAGGAGTCTGCCTGATGGAGGCAGGAGAAGTGGAGATCAGGCAATCAGGTGGAATGATGTGTTGCGGAGAGAGTTCAACTTCTGAGGCATCCGAGGAACGAGAGAGAGCATCGGCCCTAATGTTCTTATCGGCAGGACGAAAGTGAATCTCAAAATTAAATCGGGCAAAGAACAGAGACCACCGGGCCTGGCGAGGATTCAGCCGTTGGGCAGACTGGAGGTAGGAGAGGTTCTTGTGGTCGGTGTAGATAATAACAGGAGAACTTGATCCCTCCAGCAGATGCCTCCATTCCTCAAGTGCTAATTTAATGGCTAGAAGCTCTCGATCCCCGATGGAGTAGTTCCTCTCCGCTGGAGAGAAGGTCCTAGAGAAAAAACCACAAGTGACAGCATGCCCGGAAGAATTTTTTTGTAGAAGAACAGCTCCAGCTCCCACTGAGGAGGCATCAACCTCCAATAGGAAGGGTTTGGAAGGGTCAGGTCTGGAGAGGACGGGAGCCGAAGAAAAGGCAGACTTGAGTCGTTTAAAGGCGTCTTCTGCTTGAGGAGGCCAGGACTTGGGATCAGCATTTTTTTTGGTTAAAGCCACGATAGGAGCCACAATGGTAGAAAAATGTGGAATAAATTGCCTGTAATAATTGGCGAACCCCAAAAAGCGTTGGATAGCACGGAGTCCGGAGGGGCGTGGCCAATCTAAGACGGCAGAGAGTTTGTCTGGATCCATCTGTAGTCCCTGGCCAGAGACCAAATATCCTAGAAAAGGAAGAGATTGGCATTCAAACAGACATTTCTCAATTTTGGCATAGAGTTGGTTGTCACGAAGTCTCTGAAGAACCATACGGACATGCTGGCGGTGTTCTTCTAGATTGGTAGAAAAAATTAGGATATCGTCCAGATATACAACAACACAGGAGTATAACAGATCACGAAAAATTTCATTGACAAAGTCTTGGAAGACGGCAGGGGCGTTGCACAGTCCAAAGGGCATGACCAGATACTCAAAGTGTCCATCTCTGGTGTTAAATGCCGTTTTCCACTCGTCCCCCTCTCTGATGCGGATGAGGTTATAGGCGCCTCTTAAGTCCAATTTAGTGAAGATGTGGGCACCTTGGAGGCGATCAAAGAGTTCAGAGATGAGGGGTAAGGGGTAGCGGTTCTTAACCGTGATTTTATTAAGACCGCGGTAGTCAATGCAAGGACGAAGGGAGCCATCCTTTTTGGACACAAAGAAAAATCCGGCTCCGGCAGGAGAGGAGGATTTACGGATAAAGCCCTTTTTTAGATTCTCCTGGACGTATTCGGACATGGCAAGAGTCTCTGGGGCAGAGAGAGGATAAATTCTGCCCCGGGGTGGAGTAGTGCCCGGGAGGAGGTCGATAGGGCAATCATAAGGCCTGTGAGGAGGTAGAGTCTCAGCTTGTTTTTTGCAGAAAACATCCGCGAAGTCCATATAGGCCTTAGGGAGACCGGTTACTGGAGGAACCACAGAGTTACGGCAAGGGTTACTGGGAACCGGTTTTAGACAGTTCTTGGAACAGGAGGACCCCCAACTCTTGATCTCCCCAGTGGACCAATCCAGGGTAGGGGAATGAAGTTGAAGCCAGGGAAGACCAAGGAGAATTTCCGAGGTGCAATTGGGGAGGACCAAAAGTTCAATCCTCTCATGATGAGATCCGATGCTCATAAGAAGGGGCTCCGTGCGGAAACGTATGGTACAGTCCAATCTTTCATTATTTACACAATTGATGTAGAGGGGTCTGGCGAGACTGGTCACCGGGATGTTGAACCTGTTGACGAGAGAGGCCAAAATAAAATTTCCTGCAGATCCAGAGTCCAAGAAGGCCACTGTAGAGAAGGAGAAGGCAGAGGCAGATATCCGCACAGGCACAGTAAGACGTGGAGAAGAAGAGTAGACATCAAGGACTGTCTCACTTTTGTGCGGAGTCAGCGTACGTCTTTCCAGGCGGGGAGGATGGATAGGACAATCTCTCAGGAAGTGTTCGGTACTAGCACAGTACAGGCAGAGGTTCTCCATTCGGCGTCGTGTCCTCTCTTGAGGTGTCAGGCGAGACCGGTCGACCTGCATAGCCTCCACGGCGGGAGGCACAGGAACAGATTGCAGGGGACCAGAGGAGAGAGGAGCCGAGGAGGAGAAACGCCTCGTGCGAACAGAGTCCATATCTTGGCGGAGTTCCTGACGCCTTTCGGAAAAACGCATGTCAATGCGAGTGGCTAGGTGAATAAGTTCATGTAGATTAGCAGGAATTTCTCGTGCGGCCAGAACATCTTTAATGTTGCTGGATAGGCCTTTTTTGAAGGTCGCGCAGAGGGCCTCATTATTCCAGGACAATTCTGAAGCAAGAGTACGGAATTGTACGGCATACTCGCCAACGGAAGAATTACCCTGGACCAGGTTCAACAGGGCAGTCTCAGCAGAAGAGGCTCGGGCAGGTTCCTCAAAGACACTTCGGATTTCCGAGAAGAAGGAGTGTACAGAGGCAGTGACGGGGTCATTGCGGTCCCAGAGCGGTGTGGCCCATGACAGGGCTTTTCCGGACAGAAGGCTGACTACGAAAGCCACCTTAGACCTTTCAGTGGGAAACAGGTCCGACATCATCTCCAGATGCAGGGAACATTGGGAAAGAAAGCCTCGGCAAAACTTAGAGTCCCCATCAAATTTATCCGGCAAGGATAAGCGTATCCCAGGAGCGGCCACTCGCTGCGGAGGAGGTGCAGGAGCTGGCGGAGGAGATGACTGCTGAAGCTGTGGTAGTAACTGTTGTAGCATAACGGTCAGTTGAGACAGCTGTTGGCCTTGTTGCGCTATCTGTTGTGACTGCTGGGCGACCACCGTGGTGAGGTCAGCGACAACTGGCAGAGGAACTTCAGCGGGATCCATGGCCGGATCTACTGTCACGATGCCGGCTGGCAGGTAGTGGATCCTCTGTGCCAGAGAGGGATTGGCGTGGACCGTGCTAGTGGACCGGTTCTAAGCCACTACTGGTTTTCACCAGAGCCCGCCGCAAAGCGGGATGGTCTTGCTGCGGCGGTAGTGACCAGGTCGTATCCACTAGCAACGGCTCACCTCTCTGGCTGCTGAAGATAGGCGCGGTACAAGGGAGTAGGCAAAAGCAAGGTCGGACGTAGCAGAAGGTCGGGGCAGGCAGCAAGGATCGTAGTCAGGGGCAACGGCAGAAGGTCTGGAATCACAGGCAAGGAACACACAAGGAACGCTTTCACTGGCACTAAGGCAACAAGATCCGGCAAGGGAGTGAAGGGGAAGTGAGGTGATATAGGGGAGTGCACAGGTGTAAAGACTAATTGGAACCACTGCGCCAATCAGCGGCGCAGTGGCCCTTTAAATCGCAGAGACCCGGCGCGCGCGCGCCCTAGGGAGCGGGGCCGCGCGCGCCGGGACAGAACAGACGGAGAGCGAGTCAGGTAGGAGAGCCGGGGAGAGTGAAGCGAGCGCTCCGGGGAGGAGCGGGGACCCGGAGCGCTCGGCGTAACATTCACTATCCGATCGGTGCACTGAAGCACCTAGCCAGCCATCGCAGACTAGAGCAGCAGAGCACCAATAACACACATCAATGCTATGTTATGACATAGCATTGAACAGTGTATGCAATCCAAAGATTGCGTGGTATAGCCCCCTATGGGGACTGAAAAAAAAGTAAAATGTGTTTAAAAAAAAAATAAGTTAATAAATGTGAATAAGCCCCTCCCCTAATAAAAGTTTCAATATCCCCCCCATTTGCCATTTTTTTTTATAAAATAATGTAATTAAAAATAAACATAAACATATGTGGTATTGCAGAGTGTGTTAATGTCTGAACTATCAAAATATAAGGTTAGTTAAACTGAACGGTCAATGGCAAAGACGTAAAAAAAATTGTGATTTTGGTTACCATAAAAAAAATTATGAAAAACGTTCAAAAAGTCCCATCAAAACAAAAATGATACCAATAAAAACTACAGACCACGGCGCAAAAAAATAGCCCTCATATACCCCCATATTTGGAAAAATAAAAAAAAGTTATAAGGGTCACAATATGACAATTTTAAACATACTCATTTTGGTGCATGTAGTTAAAAAAAATTTTAAGTAGTAAAATAAAATAAAACCTACATAAATTGGGTATCCTTGGTATGGACCTACAGAATAAAGATAAGGTGTAATTTTTACCAAAAAGTTCACTGCGTAGAAACGGAAGTCCCTTAAAGTTACAAAATGGCGTTTTGTTCTCTTTTAATTTTACCACACAGATAAGTTTTCTTTTTTTTTTTTTGTTTCGCTGCAGAATGTTATAAAATAAAGGGTGTCATTACAAAGTACAATTGGTGCCGCAAAAAAAAAGCCCTTATATGGGTCTGTAGGTGCAAAATCACCAATATCAATACCAATTTAATGCGCAACTGTCATGAGATTTTAGCCCTCCAGACTACAACAATGTTGTTAAAGATGTCCATAACATGAGTGTAACCACACCTTTATGGGTTTTCCTCATTCTTTTATCCAGCAGTCTGGCACAGTCCGATAGGCGTGGCTTGGGGTTCAGAAAGCCCCGCCGCCACCACGCCTATCCTCTCCTTTCAGCGCTGGGATCGCTGTGTAGTAAAACACAGCGCATGCGCACCTCCTGACATGCGCGCGCCACCGCCCGGCATTGACAAAGCGAGCGCTCGCTCCCGATGCCTATGCGCTCACTAAGCAGTTGCATTACTAGAGAAAGGGAGGGGCGCATGCACTGCGTCTTACTACACAGCGATCCCAGCGCTGAAAGGAGAGGATAGGCGTTGCAGTGGCTGGGCTTTGCCAACCCCAAGCCACGCCTATCCAACTGTGCCAGACCACTGGATAAATGTATTTCATAAGTTATAAAAGAAGGAAGAAAACCCATAAAAGGTATGGTTACACTCATGTTATGGACATCTGTAGCAACATTATAGTAGTTTGGGGGGCTAAAAACTCATGACAGTTGTGCTTTAAAGTTTGTCAGAAAAGTGCAAACACCATGCACCAAGCCAAGTCTTCTTTTTGGTTTCTGAGCAGTATTTTCTAGGTAGCTGCAAAATCAAAAGCCTACAGAAAGTCATAAAACCATTGGGAAAGGTGTGAACATGCTTTCATTGCTAAAACACAAGAAGAACCTGTCCGTTTTTACACTTAATTTGGGCTATAATTTCTATCTACATTTATCAATTAGACTTCATTACATAAGGCTTACTTATATGATTGACATTGACACAGCAAAATGTTGGATCTGACAGATCATTTGCACTACACACTGTGAGATGTGTTGGGTGAGAACAGGTTGGCTGCAAGCTAGAGTTTGTTGGCCAGGGAGCTAAAAGCTCCCTAACCATTGCGGGACAACTGATTCTCCTTTTCCAATTGCATTTTTAACATCTCGGCAACAGCAAAAGCTACAGTGTTTACCTCTTATCTTTATTCTAGTGTCATCTTTTACTGTACACCTGTCTGTGATTTTATGAAGGGCAGTGCTGCAGATTTTAAATATATGCCGCAATTGGTAAATTCGACTGTAGATGTTGTTCTACATGATTTATTTATTTTGTATGTATATTCTTATTTTTGCATTTTAAACAAACAGTTAATGCTAAAGG
The DNA here is from genome assembly GCF_029499605.1 of Hyla sarda. Taxonomy (NCBI): domain Eukaryota; kingdom Metazoa; phylum Chordata; class Amphibia; order Anura; family Hylidae; genus Hyla; species Hyla sarda. The sequence goes on from NC_079195.1 coordinate 112,698,531, forward strand.
CTTTTTTCTTACTTTTCACTAAATACAAAGCTGTAAAAAGAAAAAATGATAATACAAAGCTGTAAAAAGAAAAAATGATATAGACAAATATTTTTTTATAAACTTTGAAAGGAACACTAAGATAACAAATCCTAGATCTGAATGAATGAACTAATCATATGAAATACTTTCATCTTTACATAGTTGAATGTGCTGACAACAAAATCACACAAAATTATCAAGGGAAGTCAATTTTATTAACCCATGGAGGCAGGGGCATAGCTGGAAACCACAGGGCCCCGGTGAAAAAATTTGCCCAGGGCCCCCTATCACCTGACAACCCGCTTCCCCAATCCCGGGCAACCCCTTACCTGGCCGCTCAAAGATATCAGTGACTACAGCACTGATGAGACACAGTCAGGAGAATACGCAACGATATAAGTGACTGACAGGCAGGGCCAGACAGACAAAACATATGCCCAGGCATTTAAGTATAAGCAGCCTATCACCTTGGTTCCAGTTGCTCTCCAGCTGTTATAAAGCTATAACTCCCATCATGTCTGGAGAGCCTATGCATTATGGGAGTTGTAGTTTTGCTACAGATGGAGAGCCATAGATTAGGGTACAGCATCAGGAACTTACAAGTGACTACAGCAGATGGGAAAGTCAGGAGAAAACACAATGATATGAATGACCTGAGTGACGTCTTTTCTTCTTCCAGCTCCATCTTCTCTGCAGAGTCTGACACCTGGACATCATAGGTTCTCACTTTGTCAGCAGATCCTCATCCTTTGTATAAAGACAATAATCATCATTATTCTGCTAAATACTGTACCCCCTGAATATAATACTGCCACACACTGTATCCCCTGAATACAATACTGCCACACACTGCATCCCCTGAATATAATATACTGTCACACACTGTAGCCCCTGAATATAATACTGCCAACTACTGTAACTCCTGAATATAATACTGCCACACACCGTAGCCCCTGAATATAATACTGCCACCTACTGTACCCCCTGAATATAATACTGCCACACACTGTATCCCCTGAATATAATACTGCCACACACTGTACCCCCTGAATATAATACTGCCACACACTGTATCCCCTGAATATAAAACTACCATACACTGAATATAATATTGCCACCTACTGTTCCCCCTGAATATTAAATTGCCACCTCCTGTTCCCCCTGAATAAAATATTGCCACCTACTGTTACCCCTGAATATAATCCTGCCACACACTTAGCTCTCTGAATATAATACTACCACACACCATACCCTCTGAATATAATACTGCCACACGGTGCCAATGAACGTAATACTTCCACACACTGTGCCCATGAATATAAATCCTCAAAAATAACCATGCTATACGCTGTACCCTCTGAATATAACTGTCGGGATTCGAACCCGTGACCAGCCACATCCCAGGCGCTAGACCTGCTTACTAGGCTACCGTCTTCTCTGGGCATTCCTCCCTGAAACCTATTATGTAACCTCAGTCTTGCCAAGCCTTGCTCATCACCCCTGATTCCCCAGACCTGGTACTTCCCTATATATATCCAGCCCCTTGTACTCTAGCTTGCTGATTATTGAGCTCCTGAGCCTTGATCAAGCTTCTCCTCATCTGCTGCTCTTGCTACTATTGAAGTCCACTGCTGACCAGGAATTGCCTACCGACTACTCTTCTGCTTTGTCCCTATCTACTGAACTGCTACCACCGTTGCCATCTGGATTGTCTGACCACACTTACTGCCGCCTGCCCTGACCCACCGCCTGCCTACCGACTACGCCTCTGCCAGACTTCCTGCACTTACTACCTGTCTGCGGTCCTTGCTACTGGGCTCCACTCCTACCTGCAGCCAGCGGTCCTCTGACTCAGGTGAGCCTGTAGGACTGTTACAGAATAATCAGCCTCACTATGGAGTCCGCAATGGCCACTCTGTGTAAGCAGGTCTCCGAACTTCAAGAATTTGGTACTACATATCAGGAGAAATTTGCCCAGCTCCAAGGCTTAGTCCAAAGCCAACAGAGGGATTATTGATCTACAGAGGCAACTCCTGGACGTCCGCGGTGCGTCCGCAGACACCCGCATGCCACTCCCATCAAGATTCAGTGGCGACAGACGCCAGTATCGGGGGTTTCTAAACCAATGTTGCATCTATTTTCAGATGTACCCGGCCCCCTTCACCACCGAGAAAAAGAAGGTGCTATGCGTGGTCAATCGCCTGACGAATTAAGCATTAGCATGAGCATCACCATACGTGGAGACTAACAGTCAGCTCCTGGACAACCTAAACAACTTCATCACTGCCATGAGCCAAGTCTTCGATGACCCCAACCGCTGTGCGACAGCCGAGGCGCGACTACATGGTCTGCGGCAAGGGAGACGCTCCGTCGCCGAATATACCGCAGGGGTGTGGAAATTAAAAAAAAAACTACTTGTCCAAGGGACTAAAGCGGAACACAATCTACTTGTCCCTCAAGAAAATCCACTTGTCCTGGTAGATAAAATAATTTCAACCAAAATAGTCTGATCCCCCCCCCCCCCACTAGACCACCAGGGATGGATATAAGATCCCTTTAGACACTGCTGTCAACTTAGACAGCGGGGATCTGATGGTTTAATAGCGGCCATGGTGATCGCAGCATGCCAGGATATTAGTGGCGGGAGAGCTGTAGCTCCTTTTACACCCGAGACAAGCCCAGAAAAGTCTACATGTAACTTTTTGATCACCATGAAAAATTTCTAATATGAAGTGATTAGAGATGAGCGAACTTACAGTAAATTCGATACGTCATGAACTTCTCGGCTCGGCAGTTGATGACTTCTCCTACATAAATTAGTTCAGCTTTCAGGTGCTCCGGTGGGCTGGAAAAGGTGGATACATTCCTAGGAAAGAGTCTCCTAGGACTGTATCCACCTTTTCCAGCCCACCGGAGCACCGGAAAGCTGAACTAATTTATGTAGGAAAAGTCATCAACTGCCGAGCCGAGAAGTTCGTGACGAATCGAATTTACTGTAAGTTCGCTCATCTCTAGAAGTGACCAAAAATGAACAATTCTGGACTATTTTTTACATTTACACCATTCACCGTACGGTTTAATTAACTTTATATTTTAACAGCCTGGACATTTCCACATGCAGCGATACCACTTATGTTTATTTTTGTACATTATTTTTATTTAAAAAAAATTGGAAACTTTTATTAGGAAAGGGGCTTATTCACATATATACGCACTTTTTAAAATATTTTAATCACTATTTTTCAGTCTTCATAGGGACTTATGTGTTACTGGGGGGTGTTCTGCTTCTCCAGTTTATGTGGTGCATTTTGTGTCAGAAAATGCTGGAAGTTGCATTTAGTTAGTAGATAACTACAACTCCCAGCATGCCCTGATACAGCCTATGGTTGTGTGGGTGTTGCAGCATGTTGCACTGTATAGTAGTACAGTTAAGGTTATTGTGTAATATGCTGGGAGTTGTAGTTTTGGTCCGTGTAGCTGCAGAGCCATAGACTGTGTCAAGGAATACTGGGAATTACAGTTAGTAACTACAACACCCAGCATGCCATGATGCAGCCTATGGCTCTGCAGCTGACCCGAACCAAAACTACAACTCCCAGCATGTTGCACTTTATAGTTCTACAGTTTAGGTTATGGTGCAACATGCTGGGAGTTGTAGTTTTGGTTCGGGCGTGTTTGCATGTGTCCGTGGGGCTCTTGGTCGGCGGAAGAGTATGAAGGGGCAGGATTCTGGGGGGTGCAATTTAGTGCAGGTGGCCAGAAACCACTAAATATAAATAAAATTAGATGGCACAACTGGCGGCAGCGCCCCCCCCCCTCCCCCCACATCATACATTACATACACACATCACAGATACATCATACACATATACACTCACACCATACATATACACCATACATATGCACACATCATACATACACCCGCCACTGCCCCCCACATCATACATCACATACACAGACATCATACACACATCACACTATACATATCACACACACATCATACATACACCGCTGCCCACCCCACATCATACATCACATACATACACACACACACACATCACACTTAGACAGACATCATACACACATTATCCATTACATACACATCACACAGACATCATACACACAGTATACATTACATACACATCACAGACATCATACACACAGTATACATTACATACACATCACACACAGACATTATACATTACATACACATCACACACATTATACACACAGTATACATTACATACGCATCCCACACAGACATTATACACATCACGCATACACTCACACTATACATATACAACCACCCTTCCTGTCGCCGCCTGCATTCTCTGCCTCCTCACCTGAGCCGCCATGAGTGGACATCAGAGCTGTAGTCCCGGCCGGTGTGAGGTTACATGGGTTTGAAAATCTCCCCTCACACCGAACGTCCTCTCCTCTCTCCCCTCCCCCGCTCTGTGTTTTCCCCGTGCAAACATGCAGCCTCCCCGTGGGCAATTAGGTCCTGTGAAGAAAGAGCAGGGGGAGGGATAAAGCTGTGTGCGGGGGAGGGGAGGAGCTGTGTGCCGAGCTGTGGACATCCTTTCTCTCCCCGTCTTCTTGTTTTATGTGTAGCTGCATCCTCCATCCTCCGGGAGGATTAGATAAGGGGGCGTGGCTCAATTATGTAATGTGAACGTGCGACCTCGGGCTCTCCGATCAGCTGGGGGCCCCGCCGCCCCCTCCATACACTCTGAGCGCCGGTGTGAGGTGCAGACTTATATCCGCTCCTGCGCCTCACACCGGCAGTAAAGAAAAATAAGGGGGATGTTGGTCTGTCCCTGCTCGCCCGATACAGGGCTAAATCTATAAACAATTCACCTGTCCGGTGCCCAAAACTACTTATCCCGGGCGTCGGGCGATAGAATTTCCACATCCCTGTACACCGCCGAGTTTCGCCGTTGGGTCACGGACACCACCTGGAACCCAGCAGCACAGAGAAGCCAATTCCGACGAGGCCTGTCCGAATTAATAAAAGTCAAACTTGCCAGAGTTGATGCCCCGGACGATCTGGATGACTTCATTCAGTTATGCATCCGGATAGATCAAAGACTCTCCGAGAGGAAGAAAGAAAGACTCTGGTCCTCGGACCACAGACCCACTTACTCCTTCTCTTCCACCGCCCAGCGCGACCCCCAGTCAGTAACTGAACCTATACAGGTCGACGCTTTACGTAGGTCTCTATCCACAGCTGAGAAGGAGAGAAGGCTGGCCGAAAACCTCTGCCTCTACTGTGGGGAGCCAGGTCATTTTGCCATCAAATGTCCTCATAAGATCCGAAAGACTATTGCCGTCACAGAGCTAAAGGAGCAACTACAGACTCCAACTCCACCTGCAGCCCCTGAAGATAGCAAGACAGCGGCTCATGGATCCCACTTCATCGTCCCCATCCTCATCGACATTGAGGGGCGACAACTTCCCTGTTCAGCGATGTTAGACTCCGGGGCAGGAGGCAATTTCATGGACCTAACCTTCGCCCGCGAAAAGAAAATTCCACTGACAATCAAGGCAGCCCCCGTTGACCTGAAAACCGTTGACGGATCCCCACTCTCTTCAGGGCCAGCCACTCACGAGACCACCGAACTACAACTCCTCATAGAACCAGATCACCGTGAAAAGATCCACTTTTCTCTGATCGCCTCCCCGAAGTTCCCAGTGATCTCGGGCATCCCATGGTTGGCCACCCACAACCCCTCGGTGGACTGGGAAACCCGCTGCATACGATTCCCGTCCGAGTTCTGCTCGCTAAATTGCTCCCACAAACCCGTCCTTCCACCCAAAGACACCACCATCTCAAAACTATCTGTCAAGGATCTGCTACCCCCTCAATACCGCGAGTTCCAGGATGTCTGCGACAAGAAAAACGTAGACAAGCTGCCACCACACCGACCCTACGTCTGCCCTATAGAACTGTTGCCCGGGGCCTAAATACCCTTTGGCAGTATCTACTCCCTCTCAGATCCTGAACTCAAGGCTCTGAAAGAGTACCTGGACGAGGACCTGAGGAAGGGGTTCATCCAGCCCTCCGCCTCCCCCGCGGGAGCCCCCTTTTTCTTCATAGAGAAAAAAGACTCCTCCCTGCGTCCCTGCATAGACTACAGAAATCTTAACGACATAACCGTAAAAAAACGGTACCTGCTCCCACTGATTTCAGAACTCCTTGAGAGACTCCGGGCAGCGAAGATTTTCACTAAACTCGACCTTCGAGGGGCCTACAACCTCGTACGAATTCGCCCTGGGGACGAATGGAAGACAGCCTTCTGGACACGTTATGGTAATTTCGAGTACCTGGTCATGCCTTTCGGACTCTGCAATGCTCCCGCCACATTCCAGCACTTTATTAACAACGTCCTCAGGGACATGCTGGATCTGTTTGTAGTCGTTTATCTGGATGACATCTTGATCTTCTCTGAAGACCTTGAGCAGCACCGCAAACACGTCTGCAGGGTACTGCAGAGACTCCGACAGAACTCTCTCTACATCAAGCTAGAGAAATGCGAGTTTGAGCAAACCACCACTCAGTTCCTCGGATAGAATACAAGGAAGAAGTGGCACTCCAGGGATTATGATCCAAGAAATACATTTAGTTTTGTATTCTCTTCAGTCACATGGGATCTTGAGTCGGACCCCTGGAGCCTGTGCACCCACTTCAGACTATAAGTCCTCCACTGTGCCTTGCCTGATTTCTCTTGTTCTTTCAGTTCCTCGGATACATCATCTCCCCAGAGGGCCTAAGTATGGACCCGGGGAAGGTCCAAGCTGTGATGAACTGGCCCGTTCCGAAAAACGAGAAGGAGATACAAAGATTCATTGGCTTCACCAACTTCTATCGGAAGTTTATCCGGAACTTCTCCAAGGTCATAGCACCAATCACCCAACTCACCAAGAAGGCAGTCCCCTTCTCCTGGACACCCGAGGCCCAGGAGCCCTTCAGCAAGTTGAAACTCCTCTTCACTTCTGCCCCAATCCTAATCCACCCGAACCCCGAGCTCCCATTTACAGTCGAAGTGGATGCATCAGACTCCGCGGTGGGGGCAGTTTTGTCACAACGGACAGGGGAGAGGATGCTATTACACCCGTGTGCATATTTCTCCCTCCAGATGTCCCCCTCCGAGAAGAACTATGACATCGGTAACAAAGAACTACTGGCGATCAAGGATGCCTTCTCTGAGGGGAGACACCTGCTGGAGGGAGCCACCAACCCCATAATTGTACTGACTGACCACAAGAACCTCGAGTTCATCTGCAGCACTAAGAGACACTCAGCCAGACAGGCCAGATGGAGCCTATTCTTTTCCCGCTTCAACTTTCTCATCACCTATCGCCCCGGATCAAAAAATGGCAAGGCTGACACCCTCTCCAGAATGTTTTCCGAGCCCTCACAGAGTAACAAGGGCCAAAATAACATCTTACCCGAGAGAGAGGTCGTAGGGGCCACCTACTCTGAAGAACTCCTGGGCACAATCAAAGAAGGATACGAAAATGACCCCTTCCTCGCCCACCCCACAGGGAATATCAGCCTTACGTTTAAGATCGGTCATTAGTTTCATCAGAAATCGCACGTCTCGAAGTGCTCAAACTCAACCATGACTCCAAGCTGGCCGGCCATTTTGGCACAAGAAAGACCCAGGAGCTTCTCTCCCACTCCTTCTGGTGGCCAACATACAAGGAGGACATCAAGAGGTACATCTCCTCGTGCACGGTCTGTGCCTGCAATAAGACTCCTCGTTCCTCTCCCGTGGGTCTGTTACAACCCCTCCCTATTCCCTCCCGCCCCTGGGGCTCGATCTCCATGGACTTTGTGGTAGACCTTCCTCCTTCAAAAGGGATGAACACCATCCTGGTCGTGGTCGACCGTCTCACCAAGATGGCCCATTTCATACCCTACAAAGGCATACCCACCGCCAAACAGACGGCCGATCTAATTCTCAGAGAGGTCTTCAGGCTGCATGGGATCCCGGACGAAGTGGTCTCCGACCGAGGCGTACAATTTGCCTCAAAGTTCTGGAAGAACTTCTGCCTGGCGCTCGGGGTTAAAGTAAACCTGTCCTCCACTTTCCACCCTCAGTCAAACGGGACTGAGAGAACTAATCATACCCTAGAGAAGTACCTACGCTGTTTCAGCTCCCACCTGCAGGATGACTGGCTTGACCATCTCCCCACGGCCGAGTTCGCCTACAACAATGCTGAGCACAGCTCAACCAAGCACAGCCCCTTCTTTGCTAACACAGGCTCGCACCCGGTGTTCATTCCCCACCTGCCCGTCGCCTCCACCCTCCCAGCAGTGGCCAAACTCCTAACAATCCTACAGGAGGCACAAAAGAACATTATAGACAACCTCCAGCTCGCCCAGAGGCGTTTTAAACAGGGAGCAGACAGACGTCGCAAACCCACCCCGGGCTTCCATGTGGGAGACAGATACATGGGTCCGTTCCGGATCACCGCACAAATCAACGAGGTCACGTTCCGGCTCGACCTTCCAGACTCCATTAGGGTGCACCCTGTCTTCCATTGCTCACTCCTCAAGCCATACGTGGTGAACACCTTCACAGGCTGCCACTCGCCCCCTCCACCACCCGTGAGAGTACAGGGTGAAGAAGAATACGTGGTCGCAAACCCATGACCAGCCACATCCCAGGCGCTAGCCCTGCTTACTAGGCTACCGTCTTCTCTGGACATTCCTCCCTGATACCTATTATGTAACCTCAGTCTTGCCAAGCCTTGCTCATCACCCCGGATTCCCCACGCCTGGTACTTCCCTATATAAGTCCAGCCCCTTGTACTCTAGCTTGCTGATTATTGAGCTCCTGAGCCTTGATCAAGCTTCTCCTCATCTGCTGCTCTTGCTACTATTGAAGTCCACTGCTGACCAGGAATTGCCTACCGACTACTCTTCTGCTTTGTCCCTACCTACTGAACTGCTACCACGGTTGCCATCTGGATTGTCTGGCCACGCTTACTGCCGCCTGCCTACCGACTACGCCTCTGCCAGACTTCCTGCACTTACTACCTGCCTGCGGTCCTTGCTACTGGGCTCTGCTCCTACCTCCAGCCAGCGGTCCTCTGACTCAGGTGAGCCTGTAGGACTGTTACAATAACCCTGCCACACACTACCTTCCAAATATAATAATCCCTCCATAATAATAATACTAATACTGTTACACACGGTTTCTCCTCAGTTTAGCTGAATCACACCTGTCCTCCTCCAGACCCCTCTGTCCTCCTCCTGGCTCCTCTGTTCCAACCCCCCTTTCCTCCCAGACACATAAGTCCTTCTACATGTTCCTCTTCCCCCCTCCCTAGACCACTAAGTCCTCTCCAGGCTCCTCTGCCCCCTCCCCAGACCCCAGAATTCTGCTCTAGGCTCCCCTGCCAAACTCTCCAGACCCCAAAGTCTGACCCATACCCAATCACCTCCTGTCCCCCCCACATTAATGAACAGTATATGTATTTACGTATGATAGATGTGTATGAGACTGGTGTATGTATGGTAGATGTATGGTTATGATATTTGCGTGTATGATAGATGTATGATACATATACACAGCATACACCCATCTATCATACATACACACACCTATCATTCATACATACATCTACGGTATCATCCACACATCCATCATACATTCACATACATCATACATCCACACATCATAGATACATCCATCTAGCTTACACACATCTATCATACATACACACATCACAAATACACACACATACAAGCACACATCTAGCTTACACACATCTATGAAACATACACACATCATACAAACACACGCCCGGCTCCCTCATACCACCCTCATGGAGTCTGTTTCTGACCATTTCAGTGGACACATGTACATTTGTAGCCTGCGGGAGGTAATTTTGCAGGGCTCTGGCAGTGCTCCTCCTGCTCCTCCTTGCACAAAGGCGGAAGTAGCGGTCCTGCTGCTGGGTGGTTGCCCTCCTGGGGCCTCCTCCACATCTTCTGATGTACTGGCCTGTCTCCTGGTAGCGCCTCCATGCTCTGGACACTACGCTGACAGACACAGCAAACCTTCTTGCCACAGCTTACATTGATGTACCATCCTGGATGAGCTGCACTACCTGAGCCACTTCTGTGGGTTGTAGACTTCGTCTCATACTACCACTAGAGTGAAAGCACTGCCAGCATTCAAAAGTGACCAAAACATCAGCAAGGAAGCATAGGAACAGAGAAGTGGTCTGTGGTCACCTGCAGAACCATTCTTTTAACCCCTTAACGACAATGGACGTAAATGTACGTCATGGTGACGTGGTACATAGCGCACCATGACATACATTTACGCGCCGACATGATCGCGAGCACCAGAGCGGTGCTCGCGTTATGCCCGGCAGGTCCCGGCTGATATCAGCAGCCAGGGACCCGCCGGTAATGGCGGACATCCGCGATTGGGCGGATGTCCGCCATTAACCCCTCCGATGCCGTGATCAATACAGATCATGGCATCTGCGGCAGTGCGGTAGTTTGAATGGTCGATCGGATCGCCCGCAGCGCTGCCGCGGGGATCCGATCATCCAGCATGGCGGCCGGAGGTCCCCTCACTTTGCTCCGGCCGTCTCCAGGGGTCTTCTGCTCTGGTCTGAGATCGAGCAGACCAGAGCAGAAGATCACCGATAATACTGAGCAGGTCCTATACATAGCACTGAACAGTATTAGCAATTTTTACGCCGAGCGCTTTGGGTCCCTGCTCCTCCCCGGAGCGCTTGCGGCGTTCTCCTCTCTGCAGCGCCCCGGTCAGACCCGCTGACCGGGAGCGCTGCACTGACACTGCCGGCGGGGATGCGATTTGCATAGCGGGACGCGCCCGCTCGCGGATCGCATCCCAATCTACTTACCGGTCCCCGGCTGTCACGTCCTGGCACGCGCGGCTCCGCTCTCTAGGGCGCGAGCACGCCAGCTCTCTAAGATTTAAAGGGCCAGTGCACCGCTAATTTGTGCCTGGCCCAATCAGTGTAATAAGCTCACCTGCTCCAGGCCTATATTACCTCACTTCCCCTTCCCTGCTTTGCCGGATCTTGTTGCCCATGTGCCTAGTGAAAGCGTTTCTGTGATTGCTTTACCAGTGTTACCAGACCTTCTGCCGTTACCCTTGACTACGAACCTTGCCACCTGCCTTGACCTTCTGCTACGTCTGACCTCGCCTCTGTCTAGTCCTTCTGTCCCACGCCTCTCGCAGCAGTCAGCGAGGTTGAGCCGTTATCGGTGGATACGACCTGGTTGCTACCGCCGCAGCAAGACCATCCCGCTGCGGCGGGCTCTGGTGAATACCAGTAGCAATTTAGAACCGGTCCACGCCAATCCCTCGCTGACACAGAGGATCCACCTCCAGCCTGCCGAATCATAACAGCAATCAACTGAATGCAATGAATAGTCCCCTATGGGGACATAAAAAGTGTTAAAAAAAAGTAAAAAAAATTAAAAATTAAAAAGTAAAAACATTTTAAAAATCCCCTCCCCCAATAAAAAAGTTAAACGTCAGTTTTTCCCCATTTTACCCCCAAAAAAGCATAAAAAAAATAATTAATACACATATTTGGTATCGCCGCATGCGTAAAAGTATGAACTATTAAAATGTATTGTTAATTATCCTGTACGGTGAACGGCGTAAACGTAAAAATTTTTTTAAAAAGTCCAAAATTGATGCTTTTTTGTCACATTTTATAAAAAAATTTTTTTATAAAAAATGAATAAAAAGTAAAAGCTAAGCAAAAGTGGTAGATCATGGCGCAAAAAATGAACCCTCATATTGCCCCATATATGGAAAAATGAGAAAGTTATAGGTGGTCAAAATAGGGCAATTTCAAACATACTAATTTTGTTAAAATGGTTTGAGATTTTTTTTAAGCGGTACAATTATAGAAAAGCATATAACATGGGTATCATTTTAATCGTATTGACCCACAGAATAAAGAAAACATGTAATTTTTACCGAAAAGTGTACAGCGTGAAAACAAAACCTTCCAAAATTAGCTAAATTGCGGTTTTCTTTTCAATTTTCCCACATAAATAATATTTGTTTGGTTGCGTACATTTTATGGTAAAATAAGTGATGTCATTACAAAGTACAATTGGTGACGCAAAAAACAAGCCCTCATATGGGTCTGTGGATGGAAGCATAAGAGAGTTATGATTTTTAGAAGGCGAGGAAGAAAAAAATGAAAATGCAAAAATAAAATTGGTCTTGTCCTTAAGGCCAAAATGGACTTGGTCCTTAAGGGGTTAATGCTCATATTAGCATGAGTACTTGTATAAATGTAGTGTTGTTATAGTTAAGGGGCCCCCATATTTTGTCCTGGCCCCCAGTGTGCCCCCCTTCAAAATGTAAATGATTTTCGTATGTATGATAGGGGAGATTTATCAAAACCTGTCCAGAACAAAAATTGCTGCGTTGCCAATAACATCCATTCAGATTGTGTCTTAAATTTTTCAGAGGTCTTTATTAAAAGTGAAAGAGGAGATCTGATTGGTTGCTTGGGCAACTCAGCAACTTTTCTCTGCACAGGTTTTGATAAATCTCTCCCAATGTGTGTATGCAGTGGCGTAGCAGAGGCCCCCGCGGTGTCGGGGAGGGCCCCATCTAGGTAGGTGCCTCAACCGTCTTTTTAGGTGCAGCCCTCAAGGGCAACACCATCAGGCTGGCAACGACAGAAGTAATACAAAATCAAACCTATATAAGTAGGGTATCATTTTAACCGTATGGACCTACAGAATAAAGATAATGGGGATATTTATCAAAACCTGCCCTGGGGAAAAGCTGTTGAGTTGCCCATAGCATCCAATCAGATCGCTTCTTTTATTTTTGAAAAGGCCTCTGAAAAATGTAAGAAGCCATCTGACTGGTTGCTATGGGCAACTCAGCAACTTTTCCTCTGGACAGGTTTTGATAAATCTCCCCCAATGTGTCATTTTTACCGAAAAATGTACTGAAAGCCCCCAAAAGTTACAAAATGGCATTTTTTCTTCCATTTTTTCGCACAATGATTTTTTTTCTGTTTCGCCGTAGATTTTGGGATAAAATGACTGATGTCATTACAAAGTAGAATTGGTGGCGCAAAAAATAAGCCATCATATGGATTTTTAGGTGCAAAATTGAAAATTATATTATTTTTAGAAGGTGATGAGGAAAAAACGAAAATGCAAAAACTGAGAAACCCTCCATCCTTAAGGGGTTAAGGACTAAGCCCATTTTGAACTTAAGGACCAGGCCAATTTTATTTTTGCGTTTTCGTTTTTTCCTCCTCGCCTTCTAAAATCCATAACTCTTTTATATTTCCATCTACAGACCCATATAAGGGCTTGTTTTTTTGCGTGACCAATTGTACTTTGTAATAAAACCTCTCATTTTACCATGAAATGTTCAGCGAACCAAAAAAAATTTTTTTTAGGGAGGAAATTTTAATGAAAGCCACAATTTAGAAAATGTTGTAGGGTTTTGTTTTTACTCTCTACACTTTACGGTAAAAATGACGTGTTCTTGATTCTGTGGGTCAATATGATTAAAATTTTACCCATGGCTAGATACTTTTATATTTTTGTACCGCTTAAAAAAAAATCTAGAACTTTTTGTACAAAACCAGTAATCTAAATCCGCCCTATTTTGACAACCTAAAACTTTTTCATTTTTCTATATATATAGGGTGGTATGAGGGCAAATTTTTTGCACCATCATCTGTACCTTTTATCGATACCACATTTGCATATATAAAACTTTTAGATATTTTTTTATAAAAAAAATTTGGGAATAAAATGTGACAAAAAAAGCTGAATTTTTTTACTTTTTTTTTTTTATTACGTTCATGCCATTCATTGTACAGGATCATTAACATTATATTTTGATAGTTCAAACATTTATGCACGCAGCAAGACCAAATATGTTTATTTAAAAAATAACTACGCTTTTTGGGGGTAAAATGGGAAAAACTGACAATTTTCATTTTTATTGGGGATGGGATTTTTCACTTTTTTTTTACACTTTTTATGTCCCCATAGGGGACTATCTATAGCAATGATTTGATTGCTAATACTGTTCATTGCTATGCATGGGACGTAGCACTGAGCAGTATTATGGGCTATCTTCTGCTCTGGTCTGCAAATTTTGGGGATCTACACAAGCATGTTAGTTTAAAAAAAAATTTTTTACACTAGCATGCTGGTGTAGACCCTAACTTTTCCATTTCATAAGGGGTTAAAAGGAGAAAAATACCCCCCAAATTTGTTAGGCAATCTCTCACGAATACGAAAATACCCCATATGCAGCCCTAAACTGTGAGAAGTGAGAGAGCCATGCGCATTTGAGGCCTAAAATAGGGATTTGCATAGGAATGGACACGGTAGTGTTCCTTAAACAGGGTGCCTCCAGGTGTTGCAAAACTCCCAACATGCCTGGACAGTCAATGGCTGTCCGGCAATAATGGGATTTGTTGTTTTGCAACAGCTGGAGGCTCCATTTTGGAAACATGGCCCCACGAGATGTTTTTTATTTTTATTGGGGGGGGGGGGGGGAGGGTATCCGTTTTATTTTGTGTAGTGTTTTTTGGGTACATTCACACAGGTGGGGGTTTGCATGTCTGGGAGTTTGAGCTACATCGGAAAATTTGCCGCAACTCAAACTTGCTGCGAGAAGCTCACTGTAAACCCCCACCTGTGTTAATGTACCCTGTACGCTCACATGGGGGGGGGGAGGGGGGGGGGGACTGGAGGCACACTGGTTGCAAAACACTGAGAGTTTGTTACTTAGTGTTTCGCAACCAGTGTGCCTCCAGCTGTTGTAAAACTACAACTCCCAGCATGTAAGGTCTGTCAGTGCATGCTGGGAGTTGTAGTTTGCAACAGCTGGAGGCACACTGGTTACCTAACTCAGTGTTTCGCAAACTATGTGTTTCACAATCCGTGTGCCTTCAGCTGTTGCAAACTACGAGTTAGGTAACAAACTATGTGTTTCGCAACCAGTGTGCCTTCAGCTGTTGCAAAACTACAACTCTCAGCATGCATTGACAGCCGAAGGGCATGCTGGGAAGTGTAATTATGCAACAGCTAGAGGCACACCACTACAACTCTCAGCATGCCCTTTGGCTGTACGTGCATGCTGGAAGTTGCAGTTATGCAACAGCTGGAGGCACACTTTTTCATAGAAAAAAATCAGTGTGCCTCCAGCTGTTGCATAACTACAAGTCCCAGCATGCACAAAAAACCAAAGGGCATTCTGGGAGTTGTAGTTTTGCCACCAGATATTGCAAAAGTACAACTCCCAGCATACCCTTTGGCTCTGCATGCGTGGAGTTGTTGCTTAGCAACAGCAGGATGCGAACTCACCTCCTGCTGTATCCTGCCGCCGCCACTGAAGATGCTGTTGCCGCCGATGCCACCAGGGACCTCCGCCAATGCCGCCGATTCCCCCCAGTGCCCCGTTCGCCGCCCACTGGGTAAGCAGAGACCCGATTGACCCGGCATCGCCATAGATCGCCGGTCTGAATTGACTGTCAATTTGCGGCAATCACAGACATGGGGGGGGGCTCTCAGAACCCCCCCAGGGGTTTGCACGGGATACCTGCTGAGAGATTTCAGCAGGCATCCCGTTCCGTTCACCACCCGGAACTTACAGGTTAGTGCGGCATGAGTTGAAGTTTTGGGTCACCAGCATAACCATAGGCTGTATCAGGGCATGCTGGGTGTTGTAGTTAGTAACAACAACTCCCAGTATTCTTTGACACAGTCTATGGCTCTGTAGCTGACTCAAAAATACAACTCCCAGCATGTTGGCACTGTAAGTATTGTAAGTAGTTTAGGTTATGGTACAACATGCTGGAAGTTGTAGTTTTAGGTCAGCTACAGAGTTATAGGCTGTATAAGGGCATGCTGGGCGTTGTCAGTAACTACAACTCTCAGCATTCCTTGACACAGCCTATGGCTCTGCAGCAAGCCCAAAACTACAATTCCCAGCATGTTGCCTCATAACCTATACCACTATATAGTGCAACATGCTAGAGTTATAGTTTTATTTTGGGAAACTGCGTCACAGGAACTGAAGAAGCAGAACGCCACCAATAACATTGATCAATACTGTATTATGGCAAAGCATTGTTCACTGTTTACAATCAAAAGATCACATGTAATGGTCTCCTATTGGGGCAAAAAAAATTGTGAATGAAATATATTTTAAAAAGTTAATAAATGTGAACGAGCCCCTTCCCGAATAAAAGTTTGAATCAATGCCCTTTTCCCATTTTTAAAATAAAATAATGTAAACAAAAACATAAACAAGTGGTATAGCCGCATGCAGAATTGTCCAAACTATTAACCCCTTAAAGGGGTACTCTGCCCCTAGACATCATATCCCTATACAAAGGATAGGGGATAAGATGTCTGATCACGGGGGTCTTACCGCAGCGCGATCTCTCCTGCAGCACCCCTGTCATCTCTTTCACGGAGCGAACTTTGCTCAAAGCCTGTTGACTAGCGATGTAGGGGCAGGAGGTTCGTGACATCAAGGCTCCGCCCCTCATTATATCACGCCCTGCCCCCTTAATGCAAGTCTATGGGAGAGGGTGTTTCAGCCATCATGTCTCCTCCAATAGACTTGCATTGAGGGGATGGGGTGTGATGTCACGAGGGGCGGGGCCATGATGTCAAGATCCTTCAGCCCCTACATCGCCAGTCATCAGGCACGGAGTGAAGTTCGCTCCGTGCACAAGATGACAGGGGTGCCGCAGGAGAGATAGCGATAGCGGGGGTTCCAAGCGGCGGGACCCTCGCGATCAGACATCTTATCCCCTATCCTTTTGGATAGGAGATAAGATGTCTAGGGGCACAATTTTTCTCTTTTTTTTTTTACGACATTAACCGTGCTGTCAAACCAACATGCAATCTTGATATTTTAGGTCGGCGCCATTAAAAGCTGCCAGTCATTTAACCCTTTAGACACCATGATCAATGCCGATCACATTGTCTAAAGTTAAAGTAAAAATCTGCGGTAGCTCAGAAGCTTACCGAACCCCCGCGACATGAAGACAGAGTGCCAATGTGTGTTAGTTCTATATGCAGTGTTAACAGTGTGTGGTATTATTATTATTATTGTTAAAGGACACAGTGAATATATGGTAGTATTATATTCAGAGGACACAGTGTGTGGTAGTATTTACCAGCCGCATTGAATGATGGTGGGCAGAGCGGAGCTGCGCTGAGGTTGGTGTTAGATAGAGTGCCATTGTGTGTGATAGTTTTATATGCAGAGTTAGCAGTCTATGGTAGTATTATATTTAAAGTGCACAGTGTATAGTATGTATTATATTCTGTATTATATTCTGAGGCCACAGTGTGAGGTAGTATTATATTCAGAGGGTGCAGTGTCTGGCAGTAATATATTCAGAGTGTGCATTGTGTGGCAGTCCTCATTTATTTACTTACCGTAGGTTGTAAAACATTATTAATTGTATTATTTTGTATTATTTTATCTACACTATACTGTATATTGTAAACAGTGACATTTAAAAAAACAAATGTCTTCATACATCTATAGAAAATGCCTATGGGTGGTTCATATCAGTATAGGTGGAGCAATTTGGTATTTGTGGCATACATTGGCATGGGTGTGGCATAGCTTGTGGGGGAGGAGTTTAGGGGCCTCCACAGTAGGTATTGCAGCGGGGCCCACAAATTTATTGTTACCCCACTGGCACAATATTGTGCAGTTCAAGGCAAAGATCCAGAAGTTGAGGCAAGGTTGCATGTATCTGGTACCAGGATTGACGAGATTGAGGTATTTCACCATGTTCTTTGAAAGGCTTGTAAACTGGTAAGGTTTAAAGAGCAAATAAACACTTGCATGAAACAACATACTGGATATCCAATCTCCCTAGTTGGGGACCTAACTACCTCTGAGGGTCAACTATTGATTTACTGGGAGGATCCTCCTAATATGGGGAACATTAGTACTATTTGGGGAACTATTGGTGGGGAGAAGGTGAGGATGAGGATGGAAAAGTGCAGAGCATAAGCTATTTTTTGTCTTTGAATAGCGTGTTCTCTAGATTAACAGTATGGTGGTAATATTCAGTCATTATGTGGCTGTAATGGGAGTGGTCATGATGTGGCTGTATAATTTTCTTTGCATCTTGTATAGTGGTATTATTGTTGGACGTAGTATACGGAGTATTGTTGAAATATATTTGGTTGTATTATTTACATGTATGTATCTTGTTTTTGTTTTTCTTTTTCTTGAGGGTGTGTGTGTGTGTGTGTGTGTATTTTTTGCCTAGGGTACCAAAATACCTTGTCCCAGCTTTGCTTTATGCCATATATTGTATTCTACTTTAAGATGACGACAGCGTGGTTTCTGCCTCTGACGGGAAGGTTTACCTTGAATCTCTGAATCAACACATGGATGGATAGTGAGTTTTTAACTTGAACACAATTTTTTGCAACCAACTATGTAGCTAGACTTGCAGGATAATGCCATACTCTCTGTTTGTTTGTTGTCTGTAAAGACATATACGATCCATTTGGAAAGTCTTCAAAAACTTGCAAACCTTTATTTTTTTTTACATTTTTAGTTATGTTGCGGCCTTGAGCTTAAAAAAAAATAAAAAAAATTAAAAGTTGTCACAATTGTTCTGCACTCAGTACCCCATAATGATGTTCAACTGGGTTCGAGTCAGAACTCTGGATGGGCCACAAGGCGACGTTCCTAGAGTTGTCCCTATGCCACTCCTGTGTTACCTTGGCTGTGTAACTTAGGGTTGTGGCCTTGTATGAATGTACCTTTGGCCCAGTCTGAGGTTCAGAGCACTGAAGATAATACTGAAGTACATAATTTCTCTGTACTTTGCTCCATTTAACTTTCTCCTAACCCTAACCAGTCTCCCTTTTCCCAGCTGCTGAAAAAACACCCCCACAGCATGATGCTGGCACCACCATGCTTCATGGTAGCAATGATATTGGACAGGTAATGAACAGTGCCTGGTTTCCTCCAGAAAATATATTTAGAATTGAAGCCTAAAGTTCAATGTTAATTTAAATGGGCACTCTCATTAAAACAAGTTTTTGTCATTGCACTCCTTATGGTAAATAAAAATTCTTTCTAATATTGTTTGTTTTCTATGTTTTATTTGTTTAAAAAGCTGCCACTAGGGGTCTCCCTACTTGTCCAGAGCACATTTCCACCCCATCTTTTGCTCAGACTTTGGACTCCTGCTGGCCTGGCAGAAGTCCAAACACAGGAAATGCAGTCTGGAGTGCTGAGGGGTGTGTGTCCAGCCTAATCCAGTCATAGCTTCTCTCACACTTAACTGCCATTTGCTGTTGGTTGCAGAGTAAGGGAGGAAGTTCTCCCCTGTATGGCTTTAGATGATGTCACATCTGCTGGGTAACACCCCTTCCCTGTCTGTGAACCTGAACCCTGAGGCTGAGTAGAAAATACAGGGCAATATCAAGGCAGAAAACTAAAAAATAATAAAAATAAAGGCATGGGTGGTTTATCATGATGGGGCAGTGAACTGGGAGGACTATAAAATGTATCAAGTTAATGAGAGATACTCTTTAAGAGATCACCGAATGGAACCAATATAGATACTGTGTTGTCCTAATGCTGGATATGCAAGCACAGAGGTAAATGTGAAAACTGGAATCACCGACAAGACTAGACCTTAGGTCTCCACGATTAAGGGCCAAAACTTAGCTTTTAATAATACAGACATGATAAAAAGAGCTCATGCTCATACAAGAACAAGAGGGGGGAAAAAATACCTTAACAATGCACATTATCACAACCTAAATGTGTGTGCGTGGTAAGATAGTGGGTTCAATGGTACAGATTAATTAATGTACTAGAGGGGGACAGAGGAGAAGCATAAACATAAAGAAGATACAATGTTCACCTTAGATAAATACTATATAGATGCCTTATAAAGGTTGGAAAGGAAGGGGGTATAGTGCTCTCTAACTCTGGCCCACCCTCACCAGCGGTCCCTGCCTTTTGAGGGTGGCCTCAACCACAGTGCTGTTCCCTCTCTATAAGGGGAGGGAGAAAACAACAAACAGAACAGAAAGGTACAGCAAAATGTAAATCGGGCACTAGAGCCTATCATGGCCCCGCACACAGTGATTTAAAAAACACAAACCAGTGACGCCATAACAGAACTATATACAAAATATGGTCAAGCACCCAACAAGGAACAATACAACATAATTCATAGAGTATGTTCTAACGGTCCCCCCCCCGTCTGACAAGCCACGGGTTCATCAGGGAACCATTTAGACCATAGTATGGAAACAAACTATACAAAATAATCATAAAATGAACAGACAACACCAGGTAATTCAACTTCGTCTAGTGGTAATGTCTACAAGGTAAACAAGGGGATGTCCCAACACTATACGGTAGCCTAAATTAACAGCAATGCCACTAACCTCATACAAAGCATACAGTATAGTGCCAGTGTAGTAAGATATATTAACAGATATTAGTGGTATATGGTAAGCACCAAATGATAGACTACCATCCACAGTAACTGTCAGTCACCAGCCCAATAGCTATTGATACTGGTACAGAGTGAAAGAATAAACAGCCAGGTGTGTAATGGCACACACTGGAGATACTTATCAGCGTCAGTAGAAATCCCCATGGTTGAAAATTACAGATATGGGATGAAGCACATTGCCCTGATGGTGTACAATGGAGGGGCCGACCTCTCAATGTTGATTTAATCAGACCAGAGAATCTTGTTTTTCACAGACTTTATGTCCTTTAGGAGCTGCTGTGATGACCTGCACACAAGATCTTTGGAGTTCTATTGGGTTCTTGGTCGTGGTCTCTCTTATTAAGACTCTTCTTTCCCCACTTAGTTTTGTAGGGTGGCCAGGTCTAGGAAAACTGAAACAAAGGACAGACATCACTCCGTAGTGTGATACCGTTGTTGCACACAGTTAGCTTAGACAAAGATTGCACTTACCACACCAGGTTACACACAGCCAAGTGCAACAATGAGAAGAGGCGACAATAGCAAGGCGTCTGCAGCCACTCCACGTCCAAATCAATGCAACAAAAGAATGGGACCTCCAACGTGTCGACGGGATTCAAAGCGCAGGACACACAAATAAAGGGAACTGAGATTTATTCACCCATGATGCAACGCGTTTCACAAATAGACTGCTTCATCAGACTGCCTGATGAAGCAGTCTATCTGTGAAACGCGTTGCATCATGGGTGAATAAATATCAGATCCCTTTACTTGTGTGTCCTGCGCTTTGAATCCCGTCGACACGTTGGAGGTCTAGGAAAAGTCCTGGTTGTTCCACACTCCTATCACTTTAGAATTATAGAGGTCACTGTGCTCTTGGGAACTTTGATTACTGTACTTACTGTACTGTATAAATATGGGCTGATACACTTTCTAAAGCTCTAGTTAAACTACTACTCTCTGATATGTGGATCATTTTAGAATTTGTTTATCTGTAAAATTTCTGCCAGTTACTGTCTTTCCATCTACTTATCACATACTTTAAAATACTAAAACATACTGAGCCGGCTTCCTGCCTCTATTGCGCACAAGAGCCATGGCTGGATAGTACCAAGCACAACTGGCATTAAAAGTATGGCATTTATTAGAAGAACCTAGTGCCATACATTTTAAAATCCTGGACAAGCACTACATCATATCAATTGAATTAATTTGTTTTTCGTTAATTTTTGTAAAATGTTTTTTTATATAATATAAATAGGCAACTGCACCATTAAACCTAAAAGGAAGGAGAACAAGGGATCATTTTCCTCATTACAAAAGAGGGTGGCTGGGAAAGGTAGAATGGTGTGAAAAAGGAGATTCCAGTCTTTAGGTGCATCCGATCTCGATCTTTCTTGGGCAACGGCTATTCCTAGCCATGAACCGATCAGACTCTCATGTTACAAGGGTTGAGTAGTAGGGGAAAGAGCCAACGAAAAAAATGTCATTCCTATGTGTAGACTCGAGAGTATGATAATCCAGTCTTATGGATAAAGCCGCTCCTGGCGAAACGCGTCAGAGTTGTGGTGTGGGGCTGGGGTGAATACTGTTCTCTTGACATGGGCCATGGTCATTTGTATTACCTGCTGCTATATTTTGTTTTTACTTTGATTTTGCTTTCCCCTTTTATGAATTTGTTTTTGATTCATTGCATGTTTGTATCACTCAGTACTTTGTTGCACTTTGATTATGTTCTCTTGATAGCACTTTTTATGCACTTGTACTTCCTTAATGGAGCAGATTGTTGTCCATGTATTGTATTTCACATTTACCTATACAAGATTTATGAAATTGCGACTTTTTGAAACCGTTGCATATTCTGGCGCAAAGCACCCAAAAGAACGCAAATCGCCACCAGAAAAAAAATCACCACCAGAAAACAAACAAACTATGCACAGCATTATTAAAAAGTCCCATAATTGTCGCAAGGGTTAAAAAGTCGCACAAAAACACCATATAAAGTATAGTACTGATGGAAGAAATGTGATCAGCACCAGATTTATCACATGCCATGCACCCACCATGTAATACATTTGATGCAGGTACACAGTTTCCACCACATGAATCAAAGGAAATCTGTCAGCAGTATCACCCGCACTAAACCTGTCACACAGGCTTGTAGTGCGGGTGATGCTGATCAAAACGATACTCACAGCATCCAGATTTGCCGAGCCGTTCTGTCCCAATTCGCCTTTTTCTTTTTATGCAAATGAGGGCCTTGGGGCATGGGCGGAGCTCTGAACAGAGTTAAGGGCATGCTGATGTAATGTTCGGCGGGTGCTCCGCCCAGCTCATCAATATTCATAACCCCCTCCCTGCTCTTGCGCCCCCTGTTTGTGTACGGCGCATGCGCCGCTTCCCTTCCTGCTCTTGTGCCATATGTTAGTGTATGGCACATGCACCGCCTCCGGGAGTACCCAGGAAGTGGCGCATGCACCCTACACTAACACAGCGCGCAAGAGCAGGGAGGGTGTTATGAATATTGATGAGCTGGGCGGAGCGCCCGCCCAGCAAAGATGACATCAGCATGCCCCTAGCTCGGTTCGGAGCTCCGCCCATGCCCCAAGACCCTCATTTACATAAAAAAAGGAGAATTGCGGCAGAACGGCTGGGCGAATCTGGATGCCATGAGTATTGTTTTGATCAACATCACCCGCACTACAAGCCTGTGTGACAGGTTTAGTGCGGATGATACTGCTGACAGATTTCCTTTAATGGAGTAAAAAGACTTTCACCTACCCCACTTTTCATTAATACCCCCCCAATAACTGTAATTGTACCTACCTGATGGATACAGATAGCATGTCAGTTTTGCCGCTCAATGAATGACATTACAATGAAACCACACAAATTGGCCCTCATTTACTAAGAAAATCGGTCTATCTTGCTTTCTTACCCGACTGCTTTTTTCCCCTGGTATTTATTATTATGTCGCATCCTGTTTGTCGCACGTGGGTTTTGTTGGTTTTGGTTTCCAACTCCTCTGAGCTCTCGGGAAAAAATCCACAACAATACAACAAATTCGGGTTGGAAACCTTAATAAATACGTGGGAAAGCTCAGAAATGTCGGGTAACGCCCCTTTTTCGGGTTTGGGACAATCCACATCGGGTCCGTCGGGAAAAAATGTCGCATCGTGTCGCAGACTGGCGCACGATGTCTGCGACATGGCGCAGACAAAGATGCGACAAAAAAAAACGACAAAAGAGGTCGGGTTTAGAATAGTAAATGAGGGCCATTGGCCCTCATTTACTAAGAAAATCGAGTTGTAAGTCTATCTTGCTTTCTTACCCGACTGCTTTTTTCCCCTAGTATTAATTATTATATCGCATCCTGTTTGTCGCACGTGGGTTTTGTTGGTTTTGGTTTCCAACTCCTCTGAGCTCTCGGGAAAAAATCCACAACAATACAACAAATTCGGGTTGGAAACCTTAATAAATACGTGGGAAAGCTCAGAAATATCGGGTAACGCCCCTTTTTCGGGTTTGGGAGAATCCACATCGGGTCCGTCGGGAAAAAATGTTGCATCGTGTCGCAGACTGGCGCACGATGTCTGCGACATGGCGCAGACAAAGATGCGACAAAAAAACCCGAAAAAAGAGGTCGGGTTTAGAATAGTAAATGAGGGCCATTGTTTTTGTTTTCTCATTTCACCTCCCAAATTGAAAAACCAAGAGTTTCATCACAAAGTACAATTGATTCTACAAAAGACAAGCCCTCATATATTTCTTCCAAAATCAGCACCACACCTGTCCTGAGTGGTATTACAATTTGGCTATATTTCCTTCAATGGAACTGAGCTGCAATACCACACATGACTTGAGGAAAGGCATTGGGGGGGATTTATCATTGATTTTACCCTGGTTTTGTGGTGTAAATTTGTCACACAGTTTGTCTCAGATGCTATTTAGAGACTTTTTATTGCAACCTTTGCTTTAGAAGGTTTTTCAAAAAGAACATACCAATTCGAGATTTTAGTTGATATCAGGCAGTGGTTAGGAATTTATCATGTGCGACTTTTCAGTTTGACGCATCTTTTGGCGCAACTGCGCTAACAGAGTCACAAATGGACACCAGCTCTGAGTTGTCTTACAAAACTGGCTGTGGACAGTATTATTAAAGAGTACCTCTCATGATCTTGTTACATTTTATAATCCTTCCAGTTCACTGCCCCCATCATGATAAATGACCCCCTGCCTTTATTTTTATTATTTTTACTTTTCCACCTTGATATTGCTCAGTATTTTCTTCTCAGTCACAGTCAGATTCACAGGCTGGGAAGGGGCGTTACCCAGCAGTCATGAAATCATCTGAAGCCATACAGGGGAGAAATTCCTCTAACCCTCACTCTGCTACACACAGCCCAGAGCAGTTCAGTGTGTGAGATGAGCTATGATTGGATAAGGCTGCACTACCCCGCCCCCCCTCAGCATTTCCTGACAAGTAGGGAGACACTTAGTGGTAACTTTTTTAAACACAAATAAAACAGAGAAATTATTAGTGAAGTAAAAAGTTGTGCAACACTCCACTCTTGATGAATACACCCCCCCCCCCCCCCATTGTTGTTTGGAAATGAAGGCTACTGTGGAAGTTTTTGGATGCTGTGTGGCATTTTTTAGGGGTGGTGGGAGTTTTCTACCTGGACTTTAAATTTTTTAGGCATTCTATAGCACAGTTATGTGAACATGGTGCTATTATTCAAGTAATGTATCATGGAATTATATGGAACTTGTTTGCCACTGTTATTTTGGTACTGTGGTCATATAATTTGGACATTGAAGACTAGTACTGCAACACAAGTGCTTTGGACAACCTATTTTGATGTAAATAGATTGGAAGGAGGATAAAAACATGATTAAATTTTTTTTTTAGAGTGTAATGTTTTTTTTTATAGCCCTCCCCTTGTCAATCATGTAGAGCCTTTTTGATAATCTATGAATGTATAATGGTCATAATTAATAATTATCTATCATTATCTCCTCTTAATCTATGTTTAGCATTTGCGTTCAGCACATTGACTTACATAGAAATGTACAGCAAACCGCAAACTGCTCTTCGGCTATTTTAATCGGCAGTTTAGGTGGCAAAGAATGGATGAACACTTGCAGTTCATTTAACTTGATTGCATTTCCTATTTACTTTATTCAGCAACTTAGTATCATGAAGGAGTTTACCATCTGGCGGTACGAGTATTATAAAAATGAAATGCATCTTAAATGTGATAAACAGCTCAGGCAAACACACAATTGGGCTTAATAAAGATTTTGTACTGAATTGCAAATGAAGGATTTTGGCCTAGTACTTTTTGATTTGTTTTTAAATGTGCGAACGTTTAATACATAGTCTGAGATCAAGCAAAGGCTAAATTCCAAGGTTTGTAGCTTTTTTCATTATGGAGCTTTTGGTTGTATAATTTCTTAGTGGGGTTGTCTGATTAACGTGCAGATTTATGCACATTGTTAACTAGAGAGGGCTCAATGCATTTATCATAGACCATTGTGAAAGGGTAATACCAGAATAATATTCTGTAGTATAAGATAAGGTCAATTCAGGTTTGATACATTTATGCAGTAAAATCAGAGACTGAAATCTCTAGAAATGAGGAATTCATTAGAAAGGAAACTTTGTTTGCAACCATACAGCACTTATTTGTTTAGTAGGCTTCATGATTTGTGTAAGTGCAGGCAAACTTGTACTAAAACTTGATCTCAACCTGAGTTTTCACTTTGATCGGATTTCCCTCTTCCCGAGAATTTAATAGTGTTGGTATCATGACCTTCATCAGGTTTTGCCTCTACCACAGCATGGTACAGTCACTAATTCCACAGAACTGTTTCATGATCTGTCCCATCCAGTGTATAAATAAGTACTTCTAACCACAGAACATTTTTTAACCCCTTTCCAGCAAAATCACATACCTGGTACATCACTTCATGTGCACTATGAGTGCACTTCATACCTGTTGAGTACACACTGCTCTGACAGACATCAGTAATTTAACCTAAATGTTTGGTGCTGCGCCTGTCGAGTCTCTGATCAGCACCTCCACAATGTAATAGCAGGGTGCCGATCAGTTACTATGGCAACTGGAGGCCTTTACTAGGCTTCCGTGCCTGCCTGCCTGCCATACTAGATCTGCATATACGAGCAATTGCTACTGATCATTATAATGCAATAGCAAGAATTTTGTTTGTTTAACTAAACAAGTAAACATGTTTGGTATCGCAACATGTAACTATTACAATATAATGTTACTGATCCTCCATTGGAAATGGCATAAGCTCTTAACGCCTTAAGGAAACAGTGCGTACAGGTATTCCCTTGTACTGCTCCTGGACTATGAAGCGCATTCAGCAGCTGAGCCTGTGTCATATCTGGTTGGTCCCGGCAGCTATCAGCAGCCAGGACCCATGGCTAATGCCGGATATTGCCGATTCGGATCAATAAACCCTTTAGACACCACATTCAAAGTTGATTGCACCATCTAAAAGAGCCCCAAATCAAATGCCGGTAGCTAATTAAGACACTGAGAGGATGGCAGGAGGGCCCTTACCTGCTTCTTTGCTGTCAGTTTACACTGTTCACCACGCAGGATCATAAACATTATATTTGAATAGTTTCACATGCGACGATATCAAATGTTTATTATAAAAAAAAAAAATGTTCATAAAATTAGAAAAGAAGGGTTATATATAATTTTTTTTTTTTTTTTTTTTGTGATCGGCACTAAACTGATAGCAGCCTGGCTCAGCCAGTCAGGATCTTTGGGGAAACCCTTTGCCTCCATTTGAGCTAATCTGTTCCCCATTAATGGATTGTGGTGGTCCAATGAGTACCGCCGAAATACCGGTATGATCGGCATGGATCATGGCATTTAAAAAGTTAACGGGGTACTACCGTGCTGACAACTTTTCCCCTATCTAAAGGATAGGGGATAAGTTGCCTGATCGCACGGGGTCCCACCGCTGGGGACCCCCGCGATCTCCCATGCAGCACCCCGCTCTTATCAGGCCCCATTATGTAAAAAGTCCCAGACTTATGGTGGATAATATTAGGAATAATGAAATAAATATTCAATATGGCAACATCATGTTACATATTTAAAAATGTATTATCCCGATGGCTGATCAACTTGGTTACAAATGAAGTAGTAGCTCATCACCATTTCCTTGTGGACAGGCTATCTTAAAGAGGTACAATTCATTTAGACATCTTATCCCCTACCAAAAGGATAAGATGTCTGACTATGCGGGGGGGGGGTACAGCCACTGGGGACCCCGCAATCTCTGCTGCAGCACCCCAGATATCTGGTTCACAGATCGAACTTCGCTCTGTGCCGGATGACTGTCGATGCGGGGGTGGAGGCTTGTGATATCACGGTCATGTCCCGCTCGTGACATCGCGGTCACACTCCCTCAATGCAAGTCTATGGGAGGGGGCGTGATGGCCGTCACGCCCCCTCCCATTGACTTGCATTATGGGGGGGTGTCCGTGACATCACGTGCCTCTGGCACTGCACCCGACGCTCTAAATGAACTCCGTGTGCAGCAGGGAGATTGCGAGGGTCCCCAGCTGTGGGACCCCGCCATCAGACATTTTATCCCCTATCCTTTGGATAGGGGATAAGATGTCTAGGGCTGGAGTACCCCTTTAATGGAAAACTTCCTGGGATAATCTTAAATTATTTGGTAATGGACTGCATTAATGAGTAAGCTGAACATGCAGAATATAACTTGGTGGCTTGGCTAGAAATTTAAACTGAGACCTGCCTGAGCATGAGGACTAGACTCATTGCCTTGATGAATGCAGGTAATTTGTAAATGAAGACTAAATGAATAGTTATGTATTTAATGCCTCTATAATGACTATGTGGAATACAAATTGAAAGTCTTGCTGCTTGTCCCATCCAATTAGGATCATAACTCATGAATATTAGTGTATAATAAGCTGAGCAGATCTTCACTTGGGCACAGCTGTGTAACTCAAAACAGGCAAGAAATGGATCCTGCTTGATAAAAATGTCTAAAAATAGTAATAATTGGTGAAATACAAAATATGTATATATTTTTTTAACTAGCTTTCAGTAACATTTCCTGTTCTGGGATATGGTCTGTAGATCAGAGGAGGATGAATTTGAACAGACTGATGTTCAGCTATGAGGCTAGAGTTCACCTCAGTGGGAAGGTCAATCAACATAATGTTAGAAAACATTTGTCCTTATCGAGCATATGAGGGATCCAAAGTAAACATGGTTGTGCTGTGATACAGTCCCTTCTTTTGCCAAGGATTTTGTCACGGTCTAAACCTACCTGAACATGAGGGAATAGTTTTTTGCCACATATAGTCAGATCTTCCTCTATCAGCAAGATGGGGAACCTCCACATTTCCAATTGAATGTTCACTGATACCTGGATGAAACTAACATAAAGCTGAATTGTCCAAGTCGGAAACAACAATGGACCAATGGTGTGCTGGCCTCCGGTATCACAAGATCGAACACTCTGCAACTTCTCTGTGTGGGGCTTCATCAAGTGTTTCTGCCCCCCTCCCCCCTCCAAGCCACAAGATCTCATCGACCTGAAATGCTATTGCCTAGAGATCTGCCTAAACAGGAAGTTTCAGCTTAGTTTTAGCACTAGTGGCCCAAATAAAAAATGGCAAGATTTCAGGATTATTATAAAATATAGATATAAAAAAAAAAAAATTCTACTAAATTTCTCAAAGAATATGATTTACATATAAACGTGATTATACACCTTAAGGACATCGGGCATACCTGTATGGCCTAGTCCCTTTCCCGTTATATAAAGCTTGCTCAAGAGCAGAGCACACTTCCTACCCACTGGGTCCCGGTGCTATGAGCAGCTAGAATCAACAGCTAATGCCAGACATCACTGATTAGGCTGGTGCCCAGCATTAACCCTTTATATTCTGTGCTCAAAGTTAATCGCAGTGCCTAAAACAGATAAATTTACTCTCTAGTAGCTCAGATGAGATGATTGGCACACCAGCGGCAAAATCGCAGGGTCCGGATCAGCTGAGAGGACGGCTGGAGGGCCCTTACCTGCCTCCTCCATTAACATAGGTGGTATCGCTGCTTACATAAATGTCCAAACTATTGAAATACAATGTTAATTAAACCTCATTGTAAAAAAAAAATTTAAAAAAAATGGTATCAATAAAAAATACAAAATGAGCCCTTATCCCTGTTTACGGAAAAATAAGTTATATATTAATCATATGGACCTAGGATAATGTCATTTTTACCAAAAACTGCACTGCATAGAAACAGAAGCCCCCAAAAGTTGCAAAATGAAACTTTTTGGTAAAACATTTTGTGGAAAAATGAGTGACATCATTACAAAGTAAATTTAGTGGCACAAAAAACAAGCCCTCATATGGGTCTGTAGGTGAAAAATGTAAATCATTATGGCTATTAGAAGGCGAGGAGGAAAAAACTAAAGTGAAAAAAAAAATTATGTCCTCTAGGGGTTAAAGAACAGACCATTATATGATACTCATTCTCTTTGAAGTGTAAACACTCTTGTACCCATAATTCCATGCAACATTATTATGTCTCTTGATTACTTAAAGGGGTACTCCGGCCCTGAGACATCTTATCCCCTATCCAAAGGATAGGGGATAAGATGTCTCACCGCGGGGGTCCTGCCACTGGGGACCCCCGCAATCTTGTATTCGCCACCCACCTGTTTGAGCTGCTCGCTGTGCCAGCTCACAAACAGCCGAGTGGCAACCACGGGGCCGGAGTATCGTGACGTCAGCTCAAACAGGTGGGTGGCGAATACAAGATTGTAGGGGTCCCCAGCGGCGGGACCCCTGCAGTGAGACATCTTATCCCCTATCCTTTATATAGGGGATACGATTTCTCAGGGCCGGAGTACCCCTTTAAATTAAAATCGGTCATATGTAGTGTACAGCTTATACATAGTTTGTCAACAGTCCTATCATTTTCCAGCCCCGATAGCCTGCTATTTTAGAATGGAGGTGGTTCATGGTACATACCACATGCAAACACTGGCTTCTATTGGCTAGATGTGTTTCTGGACTTTCTTGGTCCCTTCTTCAGTAGACCAGCAAAATGCACATTTTTTTTTTTTCCTAAAGGCCTTTTGTGTCAGATAAACCCACTTTTTTGTAATGACTAGTCTACTATCTAATGTGTATGGGGGCCTTCCTACTCTTACCTGGCAGCTGATGTCAGAGGAGAGAAGTTTGGGGAATGGTACATTTCAACTGCCCTATCCTTTTGTTTCATCCTTTTGTTTAGGGTGATAAGCCACCATCAGTGAAGTGCTGGCTGCATATTCAAAGTACTGCTTTTATAAGTGCATTGGAGATATTCAGGAAACTGACTTAGTCATTATTGTTTGCCCGCCTCATTTGTTTATTATTTTGTCCTTCACTTATTGACAGGTCAGGGAGGTAGGTCCCTCAAAAGGTAAGAATAGAAGTGGGGGAGGATAAAAGATAGAGGGCACAATTCCCCTACTCTCTGTTTACCATGCCTTGACTGACTTGCCTAATTTCAAAGCAAAGCAGGAAGGAGAAATTAATGTTCTTGATCATCTAGGAACAAATGACCTGTCTAGCAATGAGGTCTCAGAGGTGAATGAAGCTTTTCACATACTTGGTAATGCTATATCGGAGGTTGCTTCCACTGTTTAATTCTCTGCATTTCTGCCTGTGCATCACACTAAGGCTGGTTTCACATCACGTTTTTATCAATACGGGACCTCATACGGCTGGGAGGAGCTAAAACCTTTCTCTCCCATATCCCTGCCATGTGCCGCCCGTATGTAATTCATTTCAATGAGCCGACTGGAGTGAAATGCTGACTCCGGTCGGCTCATTTTTGCACCGTATGCGGTTTCCCACCGCACCTCAAACCATGGTCGACTACGGCTCTAGGTGCAGTGGGAAAACCACATACGGGGCAAAAATGAGCCGACCGGAGTCAGCGTTTCACTGAATTACATACGGGCAGCATACAGGAGCGCAAGACTTTAGCTCCCCCCAGCCGTATGTGGTCCCGTATTGGTAAAAACGTGATGTGAACCCAGCCTTAGAATGATGCAAATTAGGGAATTCAACTTATTGCTTGTCGAATGGTGTCAGGAGCAAAGATTTGGCTATGTGTCTCATGAAAGCTCTAGTTGGAATAGAAAGGAGCTGTACAAAAAAGATTGTTTGCATTTTTCTCTCAAAGAAACAAATGTCCTCAGTGAACAGTTTAAAGTATTTGCTAAGGAGTATTTAAACTAGGAAGGGGGGACCAAAAGTGTGATAATCCATCAGTCCTATTTCCTCCCAAAACAATGTCAAAACATACCAGCAGCACATAGGATAAGAAATGACAAGTGTAGAGTCTTGTCTACAATGCTCTCAGTTTAGAAATAAGATCAATGAACTTGGGTCAATAATGGCACCTGAGAATGTAGATTTAGCGGATGTTACTGAGACCTGGTTCAATGACAGTAATGACCGGGATGTAATAATATCAGGGTGCGCTGTTTAAAAGGAATCATTAGATTCCTCATGCAGATCAATTTTATTTATTTATTTATATAGCGCCTACAGATTCCGCAGCGCTTATAGAACTACATTGATCTGTGTGCTCGGTGCTCGATTGATAAAGCCTGGTCCAGCCAGCCTCTATCAATCACAGAGCCAGGACCAGCGCTGCAGGAGAGGTAAACCCTCCGACTACCACAGAAGTGGATCGTCCCCTGCAAGTGCCCCGCAGGGGCGATCTACCCCCCTGGACCACCAGGGACTGTTTAACCTGTTAAGGACCAAGGACATATGGGTACGTCCTGAGTCCTTTCCCTTTCTATAACGCGGGGCCCCGCATCATAGCTGGTCAGGCAGGGACCCGTGGCTAATAGCGCGCGGCAGTGATCGCAGTGCCGCGCGCTATTAACCCTTTAGACGTGGCGTTCAAAGTTGAACGCTGCATCTAAAGTGAAAGTGAAACCATGCCGGTTAGCTTAGGGAGCTGTTCGGGATCGCCGCAGCATCCCAAACAGCTGTATGATACGAGGAGGGTCTCCTACCTTGCCTCCTGGTGTGCGATCGCCGAATGACTGCTCAGTGCCTGAGATCCAGGCATGAGCAGTCAAGCGGCAGAATCATCGATCACTGGTTTCCTATGAGAAACCAGTGATCAATGTAAAAGATCAGTGTGTGCAGTGTTATAGGTCCCTATGGGAGCTATAACACTGCAAAAAAAAGTGAATAAAGATCATTTAAAGGGGTTCTCCGGTGCTTACACATCTTTTCCCCTATCCAAAGGGGACCCCCGGGATCATGCGCCACTGGGGACCCCCGGGATCATGCACGCGGCACCCCGTTTGTAATCAGTCCCCGGAGCGTGTTCGTTCCAGGACTGATTATAGGTGACCACCGGGCCAGCGGCGTGTGACGTCACGCCTCCGCTCCTGTGTGACGTCACGCTTCCGCCCCTCAATGCAAGCCTACGGTCCAAAATAGTGTATTTTTGGTAATTTTTTATATCGTGAAAAAATGAATAAAAAGTGATCAACAAGTCTGATCAATACAAAAAGGATAAAGCTAAAAACGTCAGATCACGGCACAAAAAATGAGCCCTCATACCGCCCCATACGCAGTAAAATAAAAAAGTTATAGGGGTCAGAAAATGACAATTTTAAACGTATAAATTTTCTTGCATGTAGTTATGATTTTCTTCAGAACTACAACAAAATCAAATCTATATAAGTAGGGTATCATGTTAATCTACAGAATAAAGAGAATGTGTAATTTTTACAGAAAAATTTACTGCGTAGAAACAGAAGCCCCCAAAAGTTACAAAATGCCTTTTTTTTTTTTCAATTTTGTCTCACAATGATGTTTTTTCCGTTTTGCCGTAGATTTTAGGGTAAAATGATTGATGTCATTGCAAAGTAGAATTGGTGGCGCAAAAAATAAGCCATCATACCTACCTGGATGTAAAAATTAAAAAGTTATGGCTCTTAGAATGAAGTGATGAAAACATAACTGTGTCCTCATGACCCTAAATAGCTGTGTCCTCAAGGGGTTAAAAAGCCTTAAAGCTTTTCTGACATGTTGCACTTAGCTGTTTACCTGTCAAAAATATTTAGAAAATGTATGAAGACCATGAGCTGAAGGCTGTTGCTGAAGGCAACATGTCACCAGAAAAGGCCCCTTTGGATTTGTGTACAGGATAAATACAGCAAGAAGGGCAAATTGAAACTGTCTTAGAACAAGAAAATAAGTTTTGCAATTAGAAAGAATAACAATAACATTCCAGATTTTTTTTCTATGCAGCTATATATCTGTAAACTATGCAGAACAAGAAGGTATTCTCCTGAGTAACTCCAGTGTACTCATTAGACAACAGAATGTTTTTTTTTTCTGTTTACTTTCAAAATTTAAATCAGTATCTGATCATTCCTGATTAGCTGCAAAATGTCCCTTCCATTCGTGAGATTTCCTTGTCACTGCTGTTTAAAACAACCTCCCTCCAGTTTATAGCCAATGTGATTTCTATCATATTGTAAATCACTTAATTCACCATAAACTATTCCTTACCCCAGAGAAAATGTCCTAAAATCTTTGCGACTTGGTGTCTCACTTCACTGTTAACTGCTGTCCACTGCCTGTTGTTGGAGGAATTCCATTTCTACCAGCAGAGAGACCAAGATAGAACACAGTAGACAATAGAAGTTACTATTACTGATGCTACATATTTCAGTCTCATCAGGCACATAGAAACTTGCAACTGTGCCTTGATTTTCCTCTCTCTCATTTTTTCCTCCCCCCTCCCTTCCTTTTCTCTCTCCCTCTTCTCTCTTGTACCTTTTGTGGTTGTTCTATGTTTGTCTTTGTGTGTCGTTGTTTGTCCTCCCTTCCCCCCCCCCTTTTTTTTGTTTGTGGATTTTGTTGTGTTGTCATCTGTGTCTGGTGGTATGCGAATGCAAGCCACTTGTTGTTTAACGTTATGGTTTTGGAAGCATCGTGGTTTTGTGCCGGAGGCCATCTCCAGTTTGCCTGTAACTCTGATGGCCCGCCTTGGCCCTACTTTTGCTAGTTTTCTAATTCCTGTTCTGATACTTATTATTGGTTTTTGGCCCCTGTGATAGTGTTGCATTTTGTCACTGGTATAGGGCTCTGGCCGCTGTGATATTTCTTGCTTATTTTCTTTGTTTTTGTATTAATGTCTATGAAAATCTCTTAAATAAAAATTACAGTTTAAAAAAAAACATGCAACTGTGAAACATTGCGTTATAACACGTTTATGTAATAACCAGTTTTAACATTTTCGAAAGTTTGTGCTACAGTATTTTTTGGGGGAGATTTTACCAGACAAGCTTTCTTTTACTCCCCATGAGCATAAGTCTTGGGCACCCATGACCCTGTTGCTGGTTCATGGTTGTGTTTCCTTGCATCATTTTTGGTAGGTACTAACCACTGTCTAACACTCCGCAAGACCTGCCATTTGGGAAATGCTTTGACCCAGTCATCTGGACATGACATTTTGGTGGCCCTGTTCAATGTTGCCTAAATACTCACTTATGTTTGGCCAGTTTCCTCTTTTCAAAACATCAACTTCAAAAACTAACTGTTCACTTGCTGCTGAATATATGTCACCTCTTGACAGATTACATTGTTACAATAGATTCAATGTTATATACTACATCTGCCAGTTTCTGGTCAGGGTTAATGTTTATGACTTTACACTGTTTCTAAATTGTACTCGGTGAAAACATTTGTACTGCACATATTGCCTTTCATAGACTATCGAAAAAACAGCAGTCATTATTTTTGTTGCTGGTGCTTAATGAAAAATGTGCATGAAAAGTAATTTTCTATTGTGACATTTCTGAGTTGACTTTGACCTTTTAAAACATCCAGGAGACATGAGTAATTGCGTCATCATACTAACTACAGATTCCTACAGTGGATGATTTCCATCAACTTAGCTGCTTGTATGCCAGTTCTAGCTCACTACTCACTCGCTGAATTTTTATTTTAGACACTAGTGTTATTTTGGGGGAGTTTCTAATAGGGATCGACCGATTATCGGTTTGGCCGATACTATCGGCCGATAATCACGATTTTGGGCATTATCGGTATCGACAATTACCTTGCCGATAAGCTGATTATGCCCCTCACCGCCCCCCCAGACCCCCACCGCACCACGTCGCACCCCCCACCACACCGCCCCGGCCCCATTGCCTCCCCCATCCCCGGTTTTATAATTACCTGTTCCCGGGGCCCACGCTACTTCTGGCTCCTGCTATATCCTGCGTTATGCTGTGCGCAATAACGAGTGACGTGACGTCACCGTCATTGCGCACAGTGACAGCTCAGGTGGATGCCTCCGGAGCCAGATGTAGAGTGGACCCCGGGAACAGGTAATTATAAAACCGGGGATGGGGGAGGCAATGGGGCCGGGGCGGTGGGGGGTGCGGTGCGGCGGTGGGGGGAGCGGTGGCGGTGATAGGACCCCCGGACAGGCAGGGGGAGAGAAGCAGGTGGCGGCGGCGGCCTATGGTACCGCAAAAGCCACTGCAGTGCATTGATTTAAAGCGCCCGCTTTAAATAAATGATCTGCAGCGGTGTCGCGGGGGGATAAATGGCCGATAACTTATACCGGAATATCGGTATAAGTTATCGGCTATCGGCCCTAACCTCCACCGATTATGAGTATCGGCCCTAAAAAAACGATATCTGTCGATCCCTAGTTTCTAATGTATTTTTATTCAGAAGGATTATACAACAAAAATAGAAAATAGACAAAGGAGAATGAGGGACAAGGCTTCAAACGGCATGTAAAAGTGAATGCTATGAAAACAAAGGCAGTAACCAATTGTAAGAGTAAAACCCACCCGCCTCAATTACTACCCTCATCTCTTAGTACAGCTGGAAGAGTCTGTGTGCCTGCAAAAACAGAAGATTAAGAGGTTGGCACAAGGTAAATAGAACAGAAACGTGGAAATCCAGGGACCGACACCAAGAGCGACCTGTAATGCGAAAGGGTACATCCAGAAAAACTAACAGTAACTGTAAAAAAGTTTAAGGCTAATGCAAGGGCCCTAAAGAGCCTTTGAGGGCATCCATGCTATACCACTCTGTGTACTAGAAAGGAGGAACAGTATCAGCTATCTCCTGTGCATTAAAGGGGTACTCCAGTGAAAAACTTTTTTTAAATCAACTGATGCCAGAAAGTTAAACATATTTGTAAATTACTTATCAGCAGCTGATAAGTACTGGAAGGATTAAGATTTTTAAATAAAAGTAATTTACTAATTTGTTTGTTTGTCACAATAAAAGATTTCCATTTCTGGTTTATCATAAGGTGCATGACTTAGTATGCATTTCAGAGCGATATTCTGCATCATTATCCTGCATATTTCTAGTATGACGCTTTCTAATGTATCGCTTCTAATTTTGTCTTAGCTTTTGAATTTTCATCATAACTTTTCAGTACAGTCACAGATTTAAAGAGACTATCCAGAGTTTAAAAGTTAATACCTATCTGCAGGATAAGCAATAAGTATCTGATCAGTTGTCTGAATAATGAGAGCCCCATGGTCAAGAGCAAACGGTCAAGCATGCCACCTCATTCACTCTATGAGACTGACAAAAGGCAGCACTTTTTGGCAGCATTATAATGAATGATTGTACCAGCAAAGCTCAACCAGTTCTCCATTTACACAGGGGTTGGGGTTGTCAAGGAACCCCCTTCTCATTATTGTGGGGTCACCATCAAATAGTTAACACTTATTGTGTGAATAGGTAATGGTTTCATTTTGGGATAACACCTTCAAATTATTCTGATAATGGATGCATATGCATGTAAAAACTATGTAATGACTATGTACAGGGATTAATTCTGATTGCCACACTGGAGTCGGGAAGGAATTTTTGCTCTTTTATGGGGCAATTTGCTTCAGCCTCTTAGAGGGTTTCTGCTAGAGATGAGCGAACTTACAGTAAATTCGATTCGTCACCAACTTCTTGGCTCGGCAGTTGATGACTTTTCCTGCATAAATTAGTTCAGCTTTCAGGTGCTCCCGTGGGCTGGAAAAGGTGGATACAGTCCTAGGAGACTCTTTCCTAGGACTGTATCCACCTTTTCCAGCCCACCGGAGCACCTGAAAGCTGAACACATTTATGCAGGAAAAGTCATCAACTTCCAAGCCGAGAAGTTCGTGACGAATCGAATTTACTGTAAGTTCGCTCATCTCTAGTTCCTGCCTTTGTCTGGATCAACTTAGTAGGGTTATAGGTTTAATTTGATAGACTCTTTTTTTCAACCTTATAAACTATGTTATGTAACTACAGCTTTGCTCATATTGTTGCTACACCTTTTTATTGTTGCTTTGTTTCCTGAGTGCAGCTTTCAAAATTGCCTGTATTAAAAATGTCCTGCCATTTAGCTGATCCTTAGACTTTCTGCTCTCTTGGCAATAGAGATAGCGTCAGTAAGGGGAAATAAAGAGCACACACGCTCAGGTAGTGGTCGGGGAGGGACAGCTCACACAGGCTGTAGAAAGAGAGGAAAGCACACAAAAGGCGATTTGCAGTAGAGAATTTTAAATAAAGAGCACACACGCTCAGGTAGTGGTCGGGGAGGGACAGCTCACAGGCTGTAGAAAGAGAAGAAAGCACATAAAAGGCGATTTGCAGTGGAGAATTTTACAATCTATGCACAAGTACAGAGTGAAAATATATCTCACACAGGAAGCTATAGAAGCAAAAGTAAGCTAAAATGTTTTTACACTATAATAAGTACAAACCAAGAATAAAAAAAATGCTATAACCTTCAAGAAATTTATATTTGAAGTGATTGTCCCAGCATAGTAGAGATGTTACAATTCCTTAAAATATGGTACCTAACTTCTGGGAAGCATGCTGACAATGCACCATACCTATCTCCTCGCTTAAAGGGGGCAGGCTGGTCGTATGTCGCAACTGCCACATGCAGACAAAACCAGGCCAACGTGCCTTGGAAAATGGCAGTATGATGCTGCCGCAATAATTATGTGATTGACGACCACATGCAGATCTAACAATATTGCAAGGATGAAACTTGAAAGCAGCAACATTCCCCCTGTTCCTACTATATAAATTAATAGCTGAAATCCTCAGGATTAATCTGCAGTGGATTAAGTATGTGTGAATGTATTCTTATGAGTGTACTGCACAACAGTTAATAATAACTGACGTTGCCTTGCTTTTTCCAAAACTCAAAGTTCTCCTTCATGCTCTATGGCTATGCGTTTGACTACAGATTAGGCCACACAAAACAATGTGCCTTCTACTACATCAAATTAGTTTACAAAGAGGAGATACCGTAAATACTGAGCCGATCTACATCTCCAGTATAGAGCTACATGCTGATTAAAATTTCCGTATGCAGAAAAATGTTAATTTTGTAGATTATGGTTGAAGGCTATGATATAAATAAGGGCTGGTAAAATTAGGTAATCTCCTAGATAAAGAAATGATCATACCATGTAAACTTTATTATCACTGTTACATAATTATTGTGGAATCAGATCAGCATTTCTAATCAGCACATTTGGAAGATACGCTTTTATTTTTAGCAAACCTCTGATTGGAAAGTGCTGTTGCCGTTATACACTTATCCAAACCAGTTTATGCTGAATCGTATTTCGGGCTCATTTCCCATTTTGGCAACATAGGGAGTTAATGAACAAACAGTTAGTTTTTTTTTTTTTGTTTGGTATAAAACTGGCAAAGAGGACAGTATCTGTAAATGTACATTTGCTAGTGTAAACTTTAGGTTGGCTACTTCAATGCAATAAATTATTTGCAATTCTTATGTAAAACTACCAGTACACTCAGGGTAGGTGGAAGGGAATCGTCACAGTTTTGTAAAAAAAAAAAAAAATAGACTTTCATGCTTAAAATAATCTTCTGTGAAGTAGTGGAAAATTCCAATAAAAAAAGAGAGGGCTATCCGACTGGCGCTTCCCCCTCCAGAAAAATTGTGGCAACCGTGGCTCACAGTAAGGAGATGGATTATATTGATGCAACATAAGTTTCGGGCCCGCACCGGACTCTTCATCAGGCATAACACAAAGATACACAAACACAGTTTAAAAGACCCAAGGACAAACTTTATCCGGGTCACAGTAAAAAAGTACAACGTATTTAAAACCATGCATAATATAGATGATATAAAACAAAATTGCTTTGAAGTTAAAAACTAATACATAATTAGAATACGTAGTTAAAAACCCAGTGGTGCTGTATAATATACATTTTCGGCAGCACTGAGGTCTCATTGTTCACTGCCCACAGTTTACAATGAGACATAAATTAAATCCAAAACGAGGCTGACAAACAAATTGTTGTTTAGCAGCCTCGTTTGGGATTTCATTCATGTCTCATTGTAAACTGTGGGCAGTGAACAATGAGACCTCAGCACTGCTGAAAATTGATATTATACAGCGCCACTGTTTTTTTTTAACTGTATTCTAATTATGTATTCATTTTAACTTCAAAGCAATTTTGTTTTATATTATCTATATTATGCATGGTTTTAAATACTTTGTACTTTTTTACTGTGACCCGGATAAAGTTTGTCCCTGGGTCTTTTAAACTGTGTTTGCGCATCTTTGTGCTATGCCTGATGAAGAGTCCGGTGCGGGCCCGAAACTTTTATGTTGCATCAATATAATCCATCTCCTTACTGTGAGCCACGGTTGCCACAATTTTTCTGGAGCGCCAGTTGGGAAGTCCTCTTTTTTTTCATTGGAATTTTCCACGACTTCATTCGCCTATCCAGCTGACTTTGGCCATCTGGAAAAGGACACCGTGGCCGCTGACCTTCGTACAACAGTGATTCTACGTGCCTGCATAGGTGTTTTGCCCTGAGCACAACACCATCTGGTAAGCCTCCAATCTCTACTGTGCACCTTATCCTCATTTTTAACCGCCTGCACTAGGAGCGCACCTTGTTTTTTCTTTTATTTATCTAAAATAATCTTCAGCTAGTACTAAAATAGATTAGAAATTTACCTCGGTCTTCCTGTTTTTGTTTTGTCCTAGAGAAATACCTTTTTACCTACTAAGATTGATAGTACATGCCACATTTTTTGCCCATCAGATTCCATATTCTAAAAACTTAGAAGACCACATGTGTATGAAATTGGAGGCTTACAGAGAAACAGTAGAGGCCTCATGCACCTTTATAACAATCCTACTATGGTGCTGCTTAAAAATGAGTAGCATCTAGGATCAATGGGATCATGCTGTCTGAAAAATTAAATGCTGTACATGAAGACACGGTTGGGCCCCTTGGACCTCCTTTTCTCATGCGACTGACATGACCTGTTATTGAAATTTATGATTGCTATTTGATTGCTAATGATGCTGCGGCCTACTGATTTTTTGATGGACGTACTGTACCTTCTCGCCTTTCCCCTTCCCCTCCTACCCTCCCCACTTCTTCCCCATTTATTGGTTTCCCCAGTTGTTATAGAGTTTGATCTAGCTCTTGATACCATCTACTGTATCTCGTTTTACTATTTTATATGCTCTTCTGTTGTATTACTGAGTATGTATTCTATATGTTCAATAAATTTCTCCTTTTGTCACTAAAAATGAGCAGCATTTAGGCTTTATGCATGCGCCAAAAATGACAGTGTTAATGGGAACTACAAGTAACCATCATTAGAGTCTGAACCCTACTTATCCTCTATACTCAGGCTGCTGGTGTGTTTTAAAAAAAATAAATATTGTCTTGTAATATTGAAACTTTTCCTTACAAGTGGCAATTTTTCAAAACCTCTGAGTCCAATTTACAAAGCAAAGTGTTAGATGTTTATGCTCTTATTGTTGTCATATTGTTTGATAATATTAGTGTATTTATTTGCACAGCTTCAAAATAAATCTGACCACTTGTCTACATCTTTTCCGTCTACCATTAGTACTGCTTTCACTCTCTGACGTGCAATTAAGTCTATTGTAAGAAGAGCCACTTATAAGAAACATAGCCAATTTTGCTTTGTATTAAAATAAGCCATAATGTTTATTAGCAAAAGCCATTTCTCGGACAGCGCAAAGATGAGGAAATTGCTACTGATGTACATTTTTTGCTGCCTTTGTTTTCTTTATGCAGACCTGAAAGTAAGGAAAATAAAACATGATGTCTGTCATTTTGATGTTGTTATGTCTGACTTCTCAGTAACAGTTATTGTCTTGAGAGCTTTGAATGTTTCTTATAATGATAATAAACAACTGACTGGTGGAAAAAGATTTTTTGTACCTGTATGGACAACAATAGAAAACAGTGTGATGATATCTGGAAGCTAAATCAGTCCTGTCAAACTTTAAATCTCCATAACATTAAAACCTAATATTACGAAGGTTCTGTGTGCCACTAAACCAGCTCTGACCCATCAAAACAATGAC
Source organism: Hyla sarda (assembly GCF_029499605.1). Lineage (NCBI taxonomy): Eukaryota > Metazoa > Chordata > Amphibia > Anura > Hylidae > Hyla > Hyla sarda. Next base: position 112,740,556 of record NC_079195.1, read on the forward strand.
TCAAAAAGACCTCTAAAGGTTTACTGTAAAATCAGCCACCAAGATTTAGCTACAAAAAAAAAAAAGTCTTGTTCCTCAAAACATTTTAGAACAATTTTTGCAATGTGGAATGGCACATGATCCTGCTAAAAGAAGGCTACAAGTACTATGTCGGCTACAATATTTAGGTACTGTAGTTGGTATATGCCAAAGTAACATTCACATGAAGGCCAGCTAGGCACTAACCAAAGTCTCACATTGCCTCTGCCTTACTTCCACAGACCATCCTTGAGCCATCTTTCTATGCACTTGGCCATCCACATCAGACCAGGTTATCTCCTTCCATTGCTCAGTGATCCAGTTCTGATGCTCATGTGCCCATTGTTGGCACTTTTGGCAATGAACAGTGGTCAGCATGGGCAGTGTATATCATAACACCATTTTGGAGATGCTCTAACCTGTTTGTCAATCCCTTAGACTTTGGCCCTCCTCAGAGTTGTTTAGATTCTTATGCTTGCTTATTTTTTCTCCTTGCAACGCAACTTCAAGAACTGAATGTTCACTTTTTGTGTAACAGAGCCCAAGCCTTGACAGGAGCCATTGCACCATTCAGACCTCTTATAATACAAGAACACATTTAAGAATGGGGTCGAATGGAGTGCATCCGTAGTGCATTTTACACTGCAGATGCGGCTGCGGCAGTCACAAGAGTGAGTTCCCTGCTGCGGCGTGGTAGCTCTTTGTGTCCGCTCATAGTGGCGTATTTCCACCGCTACAAGTGGACACACATAGCTACCCAGCTACAGCAGGGAGCTTACTCTAGTGACTGCCATCGGTGCATCTGCAGCATGAAATATGCTGCGGATACGCTCCATGTGACCCTACCTTTAAAGGGGTATCAACTGGCTCCGGAAAATTAAACAGATTTGTAATTGCCAGTACTTATCAGCTGCTGAAGTTTAGTTGTTCTTCTCTGTCTGACAACAGTGCTCTCTGCTGAAACCTCTGCCTGACTCAGGAACTGTCCAGAACAGGAAGGGTTTGTTGTTGGGATTTGCTGCTACTCTGGACAGACAGAGGTGTCAGCAGAGAGCACTGTTGTCAGACAGAAAAGAACAACTCAACTTCAGCAGCTGATAAGTACTGGAAGGAATAAGATTTTTTTTAATAGAAGTAATTTACAAATCTGTTTAACTTTCTGGAGCCAATTGATATGAAAAAAAAATATTTTTTTCATTGAATACCCCTTTAAAGGGATTGTCTCATAAAATAAAAATGTGTAGAAAGTGTTAGGGCCAGCGCTCTGGCCATTCATCCTGGCCGTGAGCGCCCCCTCTCTCCAGACTCTACTGGTCCCGGAACTCGTGGTGCGGGACGCACCCGCACGCATGTCCCGGGCGTTGCTAGTGGCAATGCTCCGGCCATTCTGTCCGGCCGTGAGCGCTCCCCGTCTAGTGTCTGCGGCGGCTCCCGGACTCGCTATGCGGGATGCGTCCGCATGCGAGTCCTGGGCATCCCCTTATCTCTTGCTGCTCTTGTCTGGTCTCCTGCTGTGCTTCACCGGCACCCGCATTCCCTTAGGGCGTGCGCGCACCGGCATTGCCAGATTTAAAGGGCCAGTATGCCCATAATTGATTGTCTGCTGGGTGGACTCTGTATTTGTCCTGCACCTCCCTATTATGGTGCCGGATCTTTGTGCATAGTGCCCTAGAGAAAGCGTTACTGTAAGTGTGCCATTTTGGTGTTCCAGACCTCCAGCTTGTGATCTGACTTTGCTTCTTTGCCGCCTGCCTCCTGACCTTGTGCCTTTGACCTGTCTACGCACCTTTGCCTCCTGACCTTGTGCCTGTTTCCCGACTACGCTTCTTTGCTGCCTGTCTGCTGACCTGTGCTACGTCTGACTGCGCTTCTTTTTCTGTGCCAAGTTACATCTGGGCAACCTGTGTGGACAGATCATGCCAGGGGTCGTGAGAGAGGTTTGGCTCCCATCTTTAAAGTCCACTACAACTCTCTCCTACTCCACCAGCAGAAGAGCCCATGCAGGTGGACCGCATTAGACTTTCTTCAGAAGAAAGAACCCGAAGATGCAATGAGAACTTATGCCTTTACTTTGCCAGTCCTGAACACTTCCTTAAAGAGTGTACTCTTTGTCCTCAGTGACCGGGAAACACCCGCACATAGGGCACGTAGGAGAGGCGTCCCTGGGTGTGAATAGTACCGCTCCACGTTTGACCACGCCAGTTCAAGTTCATACTCCTACAAAGTCTTCAATCTTTGCTTCTGCCTTCCTGAACTCTGGTTCTGTGGGAAACTTTATTGACGCTACCCTGGCCCAAACACATCGGTTGCCGATGTCTCGGCTTGACAAGCCTCTGTATATCTCTTCAGTTAACGGAGAGAACCTGAGGGGTATGGTCCTTTCCCCAACTGAACCAGTGGGAGTGTTGCATAAGGAAACAATACAGTTCTTTGTGCTTCCACATTGTACTTCTTCTAGGACTACCTTAGCTTCAGCATCATTCTCCACAATTTGATTGGAATTCTGGAAGTTTCTCGTTGGGGAACTTATTGTCAAGGTCACTTTCTGGAGTCCTTTCTGCCTAAGACAATTTCTTCATCACTCATTAAGTCGAGCATGCCTTCCCCATATCGTGACTTTGCTGATATAATCTGCGAAAAACAATCAGAGACTCTTCCTCCACATCGTTTTTATGATTGTCCCATTGATCTTCAACCAGGTACTACACCTCCTCGGGGAAGAATTTATCTGTTGTCTGTTCCAGAGACACAAGTTATGGAAAAATATATTTAAGAAAACCTACAAAAGGGTTTTATCTGGAAATCCACCTCTCCTGCTGGAGCTGGATACTTCTTTGTTGGAAAAAAAGGATGGTTCTCTTCATCCTTGCATTGACTATCGGGGACTTAATAAAATTTACAATAAAAAATCGCTACCCTTTGCTCCGAGGAGCATACAATTTAATTCGCATTTGTGAAGGTGATGAATGGAAAACAGCATTTAACACTCGAGACGGCCATTTTAAGTACCTAGTGATGGCATTCGGCCTCTGTAATGCCCCAGCAGTCTTCCAAACATTTGTTAATGACATCTTCCGTGATTTATTGTATACCTGCTTGGTGGTCTATCTGGACCATATCCTGGTCTTCTCTTCTAATCAAAACTCCCATCGTGTTCATGTCCAGCAAGTCCTGCAGCATCTATAGGAGAACCGTCTATTTGCCAAGCTGGAGAAATTTCTCTTTGAGAGGACGAGCCTTCCTTTTTTGGGTTACATAGTCTCACATCAAGGCCTTCTGATTGTCGGGGTTAATAACTCATTTATGAATTATGAATTAATTATGGTCAACGAAAATATTAAAAATATTATGACCGTTATGAATTGCCAAAAATATGCAAACCATGCATTTTACCATATCTGGGCCCGACTATTTTCCCAGATATGTGTTCTTTGAATTAGTGGTAGAAGTAACTTTTGCGATTATAATAAAATAATAACGCAGTTATTATAAAAATGAAGTGTGCATTTATTGGTTACAATTGATTAACATTAAAGAGTAATGAAAAAATACCATAATAATAAATTAAATTATATAAAGAATATCGATGACATAATGTCAGATATAAATCAATGATACATTAGTAATGTTATTTAATAGTATTAAACTAAGTCACAGAAGTAGGTAAGTTCAGATATCAAAATATTACTTTGTGTAGAGATCATTACATTACATGATATCTAATGGGCATTTTACATATATAAAATGGGAGAAAACCCTGCCCAGTTCTAAACACAACTATTTCAGGTAAGATACGGTACTAAATATATAATTTATAGTACACTACTAATTAGGAAGACTTAAATTAAGTTTCCTCGTGGGATTTATTATATCATGTGGTGCAGCAGAGAAAGATCTCATCAGACTATGCTAATATGCAATATGATTCCATTGATCCCCATAAGATGCGCCCCATTCATCTGCATTAGAAGGGGGGGTGGCATTTAAACTACTATTACCATCTCATAATTAAGATTATATGTAAGCCAGGTCTGCTCCTATACATAACCTAATTCTGTCCACATTAAAAAGGAGGTAACTTAATCAAATAAGAAACCTGTGTATCTTTCCAAGAGTACTTCTGGATAAAAATAAGATGGCTGCCAAGGGTCCATGGAAATGCCTGTAGTCATAACCGGTTAGCAGAGAAGAGTGGGGTATGAAACATACTCTCCCCCTTGACTCTTCATGGCTCCACCTCTTCAGGTAGCCTTTAGGAACTTCAGTAATGAGGATCTGTGATGCTTCCTCTTGCTATCTTTTGCAGTTCTCTTCAGTTTCTCCCCCCTTTGTCCAACTTTACACCTGCTTTTAGCTTGTTTTCCGACTTAAAGATCCACCCAAAAAAATCAGATCATACAATGATGGCAGGGGTGTGTGTGTGTATGGGGATCAGGGCTAGTCACATGTTTAGTCTCATGACATCACAGCTAATCATTAATTATAACCATATATTCTGTGTGTGATTAAATTCATTATAAGTGATGATATATAGATCTTCCTCCACAAGGAAACAGCACCCAACACAAGGTCCAGGTAAAGTGCAAGCTACAGGGTCTTTATTGCATCAAGAGAGACAATGCGACGTTTCGGCTAACAAGCCTTTTTCATGCTTGAAAAATACTTTATGTAAAGTCTGTTTATGTAGTCACTTTTGATCGTACAATATTTTCATACTGTACCTTAATGCACTTTGACACTTTAATTGCACTGATTGATTATTATGAGTATGCTGTGTATAAATTGCACCTTTTGATCTGTTGTGAGTTAGCTTGAGAAAGATCCTGGAGAGGATTGAAACGTCGCTGCTGTTTTCACCTTTTTTGATGGAATAAATTTCACTTTTTTGATACTTTGGAGTGCTGCACTGAATTGTATTTTTATGGATTTTATTGAATCGAAGGACTTGGTTCTTATCAGTGACTTGCCCCCCTGCACTTACATTTTTGCATCAAGCTGAGTGCTGCTATATTTTTTCTTTACATATATATATATATATATATATATCATGGCTACTATATTTATCATTATATGATATACTATTCCTGAATAACTTATCAGGCAACTCAAATTACATGATTGGACATCCCACACATTATTTAGACAATTGAACAAAGCATTTAGATACATAGCTGTATAAATAATAATAATAATAATCGTTATAATGCTACTATCTGTTATATTAATATTGTTATAATAGGGCAAGATAGCATATTCATGCTACAGAAATTATATTATAAGATCATATATAGGAATGGTTTTATGAAGACATTTATATTAACCTGTAGTTCACCTTTTGGCTGGCTGAATCTCACCTTGTTGACTTACTCCTCTCAGGGACATGTCTTTTGTTTACAGTCCCCTGGTATCACTAGCTTAGTAAATAGGAAAGCTATTGTGTTTAATGAAATTGGATTTCATTACTGATCTTCCTCCTTCCAGTAACAATACCGTCATCTTGGTGGTTGTTGATCAGTTTTCCAAAATGGCACATTTTGTTCCTTTGCTCGGGCTTCCTTCAGCTCCACAGCTGGCCAAACATTTTCTCCAACAAACTTTTCGTCTACATGGTCTTCCTTCCCACATTGTCTCGGATCGGGAGGTGCAATTTGTCTCCAAATTCTGGTGTGCCCTTTGTTCTCGTTTAAAAATTAATCTGGACTTTTCTTCTGCCCACCACCCTAAATCCAATGGACAAGTGGAGAGAGTTAATCAGGTCCTGGAAGGCTACCTGCGACATTTTGTTTCTGCCCAGCAGGACAATTGGGTTGATCTTCTGCTTTGGGCTGAATTTTCTTACAATCATAGAGACTTCTCCCTTTTTTGTCGTCTACATTCTTCATCCTCGTCCTCCTCTTCCTCTACCAGTTTCCTCTGGAGTGCCGGCTGTAGATACCCTAATCAGAAATGTTGTGTCCATCTGGCAGGAAACTTGACGCTCGTTGCTATCCGCTTCCTCCCAAATGAAGTCTCAAGCGGACAAGAAAAGAAGTCCTCCTCCATGTTTTTCTCCTGGTGACAAAGTCTGGCTCTCCTCTAAATATATAAGCTTTAAAATTCCCATTTCCAAGTTGGGTCCTCGTTACCTGGGTCCATTTGTTGTTCTTCAAAAAATCAATCCTGTTTCTTTCAATTTACATCTGCCCTCCTCCCTCTGCATTCCAAATTCTTTCCATGTCTCTCTGCTCAAGCCCCTGGTTATTAACCGCTTTTCTCAAACCGTTATTGCTCCCAATCCTGTCTTTGGTACTTCAGACATTTTTGAGGTTAAGGAGATTATCGCCATGAAAACTGTGAGAGGAAAGCGTTATTTTCTTGTTAACTGGAAGGGCTTTGGCCCTGAGGAGAGGTCTAGGGTACCGGAGGAGGATATTGTTAATTACAGCCTGGTTTGGGATATCCTTAGACCCAAAAAGAAGGGAAGACCCAAGGAGGGGTACTGTTAGGGGCAGCGCTCCGGCCATCCATCCTCTCTCTTGCCTCTGCTGGTCCCAGCACCCACACGCCTTGTGCCTGTGACCCGACTATGCTTCTTTGCCGCCTACCTCCTGACCTTGTGCCTTTTACCCGACTATGCTTCTTAGCTGCCTGCCTGCTGACCTGTGCTATGTCTGACTATGCTTCTTTCTCTGTGCCAAGTTACATCTGGGCAAGCTGTGTGGACCAATCATGCCAGCGACCTGGGTGCCACCTGCCCCAGCAAGACCATCCCGTTTGCGGCGGGCTCTGGTGAAAACCTTAGCCAGTGAGCCATTGTCCATAAAGGTCAGCGGATCTACTCCCCAGCTGATCACGGTAATACCGTTACAGTAAGAATCGGCTTGCTCTAGGGAAATATTGATTGTAGTGTGTATAGAAAAGCTGGACCTATGGCGATCAGCTTATGTACTTCCTTGTTTCTTCTGTATTTATAGAGTTTCACAAGAGAATCCCTTCAAAGTAAGAAATTGACTACATCTACATTTCTGTACATATCAACACACTTTAGGCTAGGTTCACATGGCCGTTTACTTCTGTCCCGCTTTTCTCCCGTCACTGCCTCCTAAACGGACCATACTACTAATGGATGCAAACTGATGAAAACGGATGACATTTTGTGGCATCCTTTTGCCACCTACAGACTCCCGCAGCCTTGTTTCCATGATGGGAGTAGTAGTTCCTTGCTGCAGGAGTCTGGGGAGGCTACATTAGCCCCTTAAAGGGGTACTCCGTCCCTAGACATCTTATCCCCTATCCAAAGGATAGGGGATAAGATGTCAGATCGCCGCGGTGCCGCTGCTGGGGATCCCCGGGATCCCCGCTGCGGCACTGCGCTATCATTACAGCACAGAGCGAGTTCGCTCTGTGCGTAATGACGGGCGATACAGGGGACGGAGCCGTGTGACATCATGGCCCTGCCCCTCGTGACATCACGGCCCGTCCCCTTAATGCAAGTCTATGGCAGGGGGCGTGACAACCACCACGCCCCCTCCCATAGACTTGTATTGAAATGGGCGGGCCGTGACTTCATGAGGGGTGGAGCCGTGACGTAACGATGCTCCGGCCCCTGTATTGCCCGTCATTACGTGCAGAGTGAAGTCGCTCTGTGCTGTAATGATAGCGCAGTGCCGCAGCGGGGATCCCGGGGCTCCCCAGCAGCGGCACCGCGGCGATCTAACATCTTATCCCCTATTCTTTGGATAGGGGATAAGATGTCTAGGGGCGGAGTACCCCTTTAAGGACGCAGCCCTTTTTCACCTTAAGGACTGAGCCCTTTTTCGCAATTCTGACCACCGTCGCTTTACGAATTAATAACTCTAAAATGCTTTTACCAAATACTCTGATTCTGAGATTGTTTTTTCGTGACATATTCTACTTTATTTTGGTGGTAAATTTTTGGCGTTACTTGCATCCTTTTTTGGTGAAAAATCCCCAAATTTCATGAAAATTTTGAAAATTTTTCTAACTTTGAAGCTCTCTACTTGTAAGGAAAATGGATATTCCCAATAAATGTAATTTTTATTCACAAATACAATATGTCCACTTTATGTTGGCATCATAAAATGGACATATTTTTGTTTTTTGAAAAAATTAGAGGGCTTCAAAGTAGAGCAGTAATTTTCTAAAATTTCATGAAAATTGCAAAATCTGAAGGGACAGATGTTACAGAATTACAACTCCCAGCATACTTGGGCAGTCTAGGCATGCTGAGAGGTGTAGTTTGGCAACACCTGGAGGGCTACCGTTTGGGCACCACTGTAACAGTGGTCTCCAAACTGTGACCCTCCAGATGTTGCAAAACTACAACTCCCGGCATGCCCAGACAGCCTTTGGCTGTCTGGGCATGCTGGGAGTTGCAGTTTGGCCTTCCTAGTGGTTGCCACAGTAAAGATCACTTTACTTTCACTTTCATTCCCCCCCCCCCTCCCCCAACGTGGTTTCCCTACCTGAGCCAGGACCCAGCAGTCTCCAGCGAGGATCGGGGGTCCCCAGGCATCTTCTCCTCCAGGTACCGGCCTCCATCTTCTCCCCACGTTCCCCTCGACATCCAGGGGTGGGCAGAACGGGGGGTTGCCATGGCAACCCACTGTCCTGCCCTGCCATTGGTCAGAATCAGTTCTGACCAATGGCAGGGGATAGGAGGAGATCGCAGCACTGCAACCTCGCTCCCAGCCCTCAGGATGATGGGGGCTGTCAATGACAGCTCCGATCATCCCTATTTTCCGGGGGATCGGGTCACCAGAGACCCGATCAGCCCGTAATAGCAGAAAATCGCATGTCTGAATTGGCATGCGATTTTCTGCGATCGCCGACATGGGGGGTCTCAGGACCCCCCTCGGCGATGTGCCGGGATGCCTGCTGAATGATTTCAGCAGGCCTTCCGGTCCGGTCCCCAACTGGCTAGCGGCGGGGACCGGAATTCCCACGGGCGTATGCATACGCCCCACGTCCTTAAGGACTCGGGATGCAGGGGGTATGCATACGCCTGGCATCCCTAAAAGGTTAGTGATTTTACTACTACCCCCATCATGGAACACAGTCTGTTCCACAATGGGGGTTGTAGTACAGAGGCTGAGGAATTGATCGCACCGGGTCTCACTTCTAAGACCCAATGCAATCAGAATTTATTAAGCAGGGGAGTGGGCGACATGATCCGCAACCCTGTGATGTATCGTGTGTTTTTACTTTCATTTTTAAATCCCCCGCCTGGTGCCCTGAATGGCCGGTACCGAGGAGCCATTCAGGGCTCCCAGTGGGGTTTTTAAAATGAACATTGTGAGTGGCAGCGGGGGGGCCATATCTATATTAAAAATGCTGTGGGGGGCAAGATATATAGCGCTACAGAGGGGGCAGACATATAGCCTATATATCTAGCCCCCAGCGCATTTATAATATGCGCCCCGCAGTGCATTAATAAATATATGACCCCCGCAGGCGCATTTATAAAAATATATACCCCCGCAGCGCATTTGTAATATGCCACCGCAGTGCTATTTGTGAAAAGTCTATTTAGCAGCATCCTATCGGACCATCAGCCGGCTGGCCCGATGATGCTGAGAGAATACATTTCATACATAGCGCTGCGGTGGCATATGTATATAGAAGCTCTGTGGGGGCAGATAACGCTATATGTCTGCCCCCCTCCAGCGCTTCTATATACATATGCCACCGCAGCGCTATGTATGAAAAGTATTGTATCAACATCATCGGGACGGCCGACTGCTGGCTTGATGCGCTGTTGCTAGATATACTATTCACATATAGCGCTGCGTGTCATAAGGGCGGGGCAGATTAATGCTATTAATGCTTTTAATATAGATATGGAACCCGCTGCCACTCACACTGTTCATTTTAACCCCTTAAAGACCAAGCCCATTTTCACCTTAAGGACCAAAGTGTTTTTTGCACATCTGACCACTGTCACTTTAAACATTAATAACTCTGGGATGCGTTTTACTTTTCAGTCTGATTCTGGGATTGTTTTTTTCATGACGTATTTTACTTTATGTTATTGGTACATTTTCGTCAAATTAATTGCATTTTTCTAACTTTGAAGCTCTCTGCTTGTAAGAAAAATGGACATCCCAAATAAATTATATATTGATTCATGTATACAATATTTCTACTTTATGTTTGCATCATAAAGTTGACATGTTTTTACTTTTGGAAGACATCAGAGGGCTTCAAAGTTCAGCAGCAATTTTCCAATTTTCCACGAAATTTTCAAAATCTGAATTTTTCAGGGACAAGTTCAGTTTTTAAGTGGATTTGAAGGACCTTCATATTAGAAATACCCCATTAATGACCCCATTAAAAAAAAAAAATGCACCCCCCAAAGTATTCAAAATGACATTCAGAAAGTTTGTCAACCCTTTAAGTGTTTCACAAAGTGAGAAAATTAAAAATCTTCATTTTTTACATTCGCATGTTCTTGTAGTCCCAGTTTTTGATTTTTTACAAGAGGTAATAAGAAAAAAAGCCCGCCCAAATTTGTAACCCAATATCTCTCGAGTAAGGAAATACCTGATATGTGTTTGTTAAGTGTTCGGCGAGCGCAGTAGAGGGCTCAGAATGGAAGGAGCGACAATGGGATTTTGGAGAGTGAATTTTGCTGAAATGGTGTTTGGGGGGCATGTCGCATTTAGGAAGCCCCTATGGTGCCAGAACAGCAAAATAAAAAAAAAAAAACACATGGCATACTATTTTGGAAACTACACCCCTCAAGGCACGTAACAAGGGTTCCAGTGAGCCTTAACACCCCACAGGTGTTTGACGACTTTTCATTAAAGCCGGATGTGTAAATGATAAAAATGTTTTTGTTTTTTCTTTAACTAAGATGCCTTACCCCCCCCCCCCCAAATTTGACATTTTTACAAGGGGTAATAGGAGAAAATGCCCCACCAAAATGTGTAACCCCGTTATGGAAATACTTCATGTGTGGACGTCAAGTCCTCTACTGGCGCACTACAATGCTCAGAAGAGGAGGAGCGCCATTGAGCTTTTGGAGAGAGAATTTGTTTGGAATGGAAGTCAGGGGCCATGTGCGTTTACAAAGCAAACCTTTTTCATTTTCACAGACCACTGTTCCAAAAATCTGTCAGACACATGTGGGGCATAAATGCTGACTGCACCCCTTATTACATTCCGTGAGGGGTGTAGTTTCCAAAATGGGGTCATATGTGGGGTGGGTCCATTGTTCTGGCACTATTGGGGCTTTATAAACACACGTGGCCTTCAACTCCGGACAAATTTTCTTTTCAAAAGCCCAGTGGCGCTCCTTTTCATCTGAGCATTGTAGCTCGCCCGCATCCACATATGGGGTATGTTCTTGGGGTTAAAACTTTTGGAGGGCCTTTTTCCTATTTTCCCTTGTGAAAATGAAAAATTTAGGGTAACACCAGCATTTTAGTGAAAAAATATTTTCTTTTTTTTTTTTCCTTCATTTTCTCATCCAACTTTAACGAAAATGTGTCAAACACATGTGGGATGTTACAGCTCACTATACCCCTTGTTACATTCCGTGAGGGGTGTAGTTTCCAAAATGGGGTCACATGTGTGTATTTATTTTTTTGCGTTTGTCAGAACCGCTGTAAAATCAGCCACCCCTGTGCAAATCACCAATTTAGGCCTCAACTGTACATAGTGCGCTCTCACTCCTGAGCCTTGTTGTGCATCCGCAGAGAGAAATTGCGTTACAAATTTTGGGGGTCTTTTGTTCCTTTTACCTCTTGTGAAAATAAAAAGTATGGGGCAACACCAGCATGTTAGTTTTTTTTTTTTTACACTAAGAGGCTGGTGTAGACCCCAACATTTCCTTTTCATAAGGGGTAAAAGGGGAAAAATCCCCCCAAAATATTTAGTGCAATTGCTCCCAAGTACGGAAACACCCCATATGTGGCCCTAAACTGTTTCCTTGAAATACAACAAAGCTCCGAATTGAGAGAGCGCTATGCGCATTGGAGAACTAAATTAGGGATTGCATAGGGATGGACATTAGGGATTGACCGAATATCGGTTTGGCCGATATTATCGGCCAATAATCCCAATTTTGGACATTATCGGTATCGGCAATTACCTTGCCGATATGCCGATAATGCACCGCCCCCTGCCCATCGCCGCCGCTGCCCCCCCATCCCCGGTGTTATAATGACCTGTTCCCGGGGGTACGCAATCCTTCTGGCTCCTACGCTGTTGCTGTGCATTGCGTAATGATGAGTGATGTCCTCAACGTGACGTCACCGTCATTACACAAAGTGACAGCAAAGGACGTCGATGGAGCCAGAAGGATGGCGGACCCCTGGGAACAGGTAATTATAACACCGAGGATGGGGGGAGGCGATGGGGCAGTGGCGGTATGTGGCCAGAGGATGGGGGGAGGCAATGGGGCAGCAGCGGCGGTATGTGGCCAGAGGATTGGGGGAGGCAATGGGGCAGCGGCGGCAGTATGTGGGCAGAGGATGGGTGGGGAGGCGATGGGGTAACTGTTTTGGTTAGACTCAGGACAGGCAGAGGGAGAGAATCGGGCGGCAGCGGCTGTCTCTGGCACCGCAAAAGCCGCTGCAGTTCAATGATTTAAAGCGCCCGCTTTAAATCATTGATCTGCAGCGGCTTCTGCCCCGCCAAGGGGGGGGGGGTTGAAACAGCCGATAACTTATACCAAAATATCGGTAAAAGTTATCGCCCTGAAAAGTGACAGATTATCGGTATCAGCCCTAAAAAATCGATATCGGTCGATCCCTAGTGGACATAGGGGAATTCTACGCCAGTGATTCCCAAACAGGGTGCCTCCAGCTGTTGCTAAACTCCCAGCATGCCTGGACAGTTAGTGGTTGTCCGGAAATGCTGGGAGTTGTTGTTTTGCAACAGCTGGAGGCTCCATTTTGGAAACACTGCCGTACAATACTTTTTCATTTTTATTTAGTGTAAGGGTGTGTATATGTAGTGTTTTACCCTTTATTATGGGTTAGTGTAGTGTAGTGTTTTTAGGGAACATTCGCACTGCCGGAGGTTTACGGTGAGTTTCCCGATAGAAGTTTGCGCTGCGGCGGATCAAACTTGAAGCAGGAAACTCACTGTAAACCCGCCTGTGTGAAAGTACCCTGTACATTCACATGGGGGGTGGGGGCAAACCTCCAGCTGTTGCAAAACTATAACTCCCAGCATGCACTGACAGACTGTGCATGCTGGGAATAGTACTTTTGCAACTCCCAGCATGTACTGATCACCGAAGGGCATGATGGGAAATGTAGTTATGCAACAGCTGGAGGTACGCAACTACAACTCCCAGCATGTCGAGACAGCTGTTTGGGCATGCTGGGAGTTGTAGTTTTGCAAGATCTAAAGGGCCACAGTTTAGAGACCACTGCACAGGGATCTTCAAACTGTAGCCCTTCAGCTGTTGCAAAACTACAAATCCCAGCATAGGCAAACAGCTGTCTGGGCATGCTGGGAATTGTAGTTTTGCAACATCTGGAGGGCTACAGTTTAGAGTCCAAACTCAAACTGTAGCCCACCAGGTGTTGCTAGCGCAACTTACCGGCTTCCGTAGTCTGCACCAGGGAGCCATCCGCATGTCATCGCTGCCCGCTGCTGCCACCGATCACCGCCCACTGCGGTAAGTAACCTCCGGCGCCGTTCACCAACGGTTCCCCTGCTCTGCCCGGTCTACGGTGGGGGTGCAGAGCGGGGGAACCAAACTTTAACCCCCCCCCCTGCCCTCGATCTGCTACTGGTCGGTCGCTTCTGACCGACCAATAGCAGGGATAACCGTGGGTGTCTTGGTCACTCCCGATCCCCCTTATTTTGCGAGTCATCGGAGAGCCGTATGACCCGGTATCGCCGCAAATCGCTGGTGTGAATTCATGAGTCTCAGGAACCACCTGGGAATTGGCACGGGATGCCTACTGAATGATTTCAGCAGGCATCCCAGTCTGGTCCCCGCTCGATGGGGACGGAAATTCTTGGGGACTTGGTCCCTAAGTACCAGCGAGTACCAGCGAGCAAGGGCGTACCCATACGCCTCTGGTCCTTAAGGAGTTAAAAAAAAAAACCCGGGAGCCCTGAATGGCTTCTCTGTACCCGCAATTCAGGGCTCCCAGTGGATAATTTAAAAATGAAAGTAAAAACACAGGATACATCGCAGGGTTGTGGATCATGCCGCCTGCTCCCCTGCTTTATAACTTCTGATCGCATGGGGGTCTCAGAAGGGTCTCAGCGATCAATCCCTAAGCCCCTTTATCACAACGCCCATCATGGAACAGACTCTGTTCCATGATGGGGGTAGTAGTACAAGCACTAATTTAGTCTCCCCAGCCACCCGTAGACTCCTGTAGCTGGGGGAACTACTACTCCCATCATGGAAACAAGTATGTTCCATGATGGGAGTAGTAGTAGTCCTGCAACACTGCAGAAGTCTGCTGATTTCAACTCTTCTGAGCATGCTCTGAAGTAATAACGGATAGTATAAACCGGGGGCAAACGGATGACATTATAGGTTCATCTGTTTGCCATCTTTTACCCATCAAGAATAACGGATTGAAAGCAAAACGGGTGCAAATGGTTGAAAAAGAACTGTAAAAAAACAACACTTTGAAACCCGTTTGCAAAAGTAGTAAACGGATTGCAGAACGGGCAATTTTTGACGGGAGCAGGCGGCCATGTGAATGAGCCCTTACTGTACAAAGAATCACTCAGAAATTGCTGTTTGTTCAGATGCAAGTCATTAAAGGGATTATCCAGAAACAGAAAAACAGAGCTAATTTCTTTCAAAACAGCACCACACCTGTCCTCTTGTTGTGTGTGATATTACAATTCGTCTCTATTCTCTTCAATAGAACAGAGCTGAAATACCACAAACAAGCTAAGGACAGGTGTGGTGCTGTTCTTTGAAGAAATCAGATCTGTTTTTCTATTCTTGGATAATTCCTAATTAATTACTTACCGTATATTTGATATTTTTAATTTGTGAGCAATTTTAAAATGAAGCAGCTACTTTTTTTCTCCGTAGAGGATTTTGCATTACATTGGTGTCAATGGGAATCTGCGCCGTAGCTCATACCATGTCTACATTTTTTGTCATTGATTTAAAATCCACACTACATTAAAATAAATAAATAGGATATAATTTATTTGACACATATCTCTCTTGGATTGCCAGGTCATGGATTATGACCATTGAATGAGGCTGCTAACATGCTGCAATTAACAACAAAAGTTCAAAACCTCAAATTTCTGTTGTGGATTCCACAATGAATTCATTAGACTGAAAATCCTATCTTATGAATATACGCTTAATATCGGATTTATTGCTTAGTGTTTCTGGCAGGTTTTTCATCTTCTTAATAAAATGAGCATGACCAACAGTCATTAGTCCTATTTTAAGGAAATTCGGTTGTTTTCCATATTTGGTCCACGGCCTTAGAACACAGTTCCTAACATCTGCAGATGCATTTCTTTCTATTTAAAGCGCCTGCAATTTGTCACCTGAAACATGTGTATAATTATCAATTAAAGTAATTGCTACTGAACTGTAAATATCCTTTGATCTCTACAAATTATATCTGTATAATAAAACTTATGTTTCCACTTATTCTAAATACTTACTTGTGCATATCATGGAGTACAATACATAAAGACAAAAAATATAGTTCAGTTTATCCAGGCTTGAGTGTCACAGTGCTCCACTGGAAGACATTTTTTAATCAATTGGTGCCAGAAATTTATCAGATTTGTAAAGTACTTCTATTTAAAAATCTTAATCCTTCCAGTACTTATCAGCTGTTTTTGCTCCACATGAAGCTCTTTTCTTTTTGAATTTGCTTTCTGTCTGACCACAGGGCTCTCTGCTGACACCTCTGTCCATTTTAAGAACTGTCCAAACCAGGAGAGGTTTTCTATAGGGATTTGCTCCTATTCTGGACAGTTCCTAAAATGGACAGAGGTGTAAGCAGAGAGCACTGTTAATCGGACAGAAATTAAATTAAAAAAGAAAAGAACTTCCTCTGGAGCATACAGCAGCTGATAAGTACTGGAAGGATTACGATTTTTAAATAGAAGTAATTTACAAATCTGTTTAACTTTCTGGCACCAGTTGATTTAAAAAAAAAAAAGACCCCTTATTTTTTTTTTTTGCAATACATTTGGCGCATGAAATCGCTCTGCAAATTACATATGATAAATGCATTGTTCGGTTATGAAAATAAAAAAAACAACAACAATTTGTTCCGAACACTTGACGTCCCACCACGCCCCCTCCCATAGATTTTCACTGAGGGGGCGTGGCGTCACGACCCCCCCGCCCGCACCCAGCGTTCTAAATGAATGCCGGGTGCTGCACAGAGATTGCGGGAGTTCCAGCCGCAGGACCCCTGAGATCAGAGATCTTATCCCCTATCCTTTGGAAAGGGGACAAGATGTTTAGGGGTGGCGTACCCCTTTAATGCGTACCTGTCTTTTCAGGTGACTTTTCAGGATAAACTGCTCTGTGAGTGTGTGTACATGAGGAGCAGCACAATTTTTTGGCCGTTATATAACTTCTATATGGTATTTTCTAGCAGATTTCTGCTCTGCAGGTTTCATCTAAATTTGCAGTCCTAGGAGGGAGCTGGTGGGAAGAGCTCCCTCCCATCTTAATAGACTTGCATTTCTTGTCTTGCAGACACAAGACAAAGCTGACATGATTTTTAGTAAAGATGATTTGAGCAGCAGGATTGGGGGAGTAAAGGGAAAAAGTTTGATATATTACAACGTTTCTTATATTCGCTTGTACTATTGAGCTATGCAAAGTTTGTTCTAATGACAGTGCCCATTTAAACCTTTCATTTCCTCCTCGGTTTGTTAAATCAGCGGTGACAAAGTGGTTTAAGTGTTCCAACTGCTGGTCTTAAAGGAGTACTTCACTGCCCCCGTGTTCTTAACATTTTGTTCCGAACACTGGGTGCGGGCTGCAGGGATCGTGATGTCATGGCCACGCCCCTCATGACGTCACGCTATGCTCCCTCAATGCAAGTCTATGGAAGGGCCATGGCAGTCACCACGCCTCCTCACAGAGACTTGCATTTAGGGGGTGTTGGGTCAAGAGGGGGTGTGACTGTGATGTCACGACACCCGCACCCAGCGTTTGGAACAAAATGTTCCAGATGCTGGGGCAGTGGAGCACCCCTTTAAAGGAGTACTCCAGTGATGTAATCCTATGTAAAATCCAGTAAGGGAGGGGGAAAGTAAAAAAAGAAAAAACCTCTCTTACCTTCATCACTCCTGCACCACCGTCGGAATCGCAGAATTCTGTTCCCGATGTCTGACGCTTTCAGGATGGGTGACGTCACATCCTACAACTGGTCATCTAATCATCAACAAAGTAGAGACATCTCTGAGATCGCTTATGATTGAATGAGCGGCCGTTTGATGTCAGGTCACCAAACCCGGAAGAGCAGGGAACTGTGTTCTATGATTTAGGTGGCAGCGATGGAGAGAGTTTTTGTTAAATTTATTTATCCCCTCACCAACTGAATTTTAAATGCGATTTTAATCAGTGGAGTACCCCTGAGAGTCCCCTACATGATGCACAGCTTTTTCTCATTATCTGGATTTCAGGGGGAAGGAAGCCAGCTGAGCTGTTTCCCAGTAGTACACACACAGGACTTTGTTACTCTTCCTTCTCTTAACAATCACAGTGCATACTCCTCTCTGCTATAACATGACATAATGATGGAAAACTATAGATGGCATGTAGAGGTACTGGCTTTGCAAGGCATGAGCTGTACCCACAGCTGTATAGCTGCAGGAACGGCTCAGTCTCACTACGAGCAAGGACAGTATACAGCGTACCTTTGTAGATGCTGAAACTATTGCGTTTTTGCCGACAAAAACACTATAGTCTCAGCATACTGTGTTTTGGAAACCTCCAGTTTTCCCAAAATCGGCCAACAGGAGGGAAACAATGGCTAAAAACCACCACAAAGTGGGTTTGAAATATAGCCTTATAAATCTATTACATCCCCTATTTTATATTTGATAAAAACTTTATTATATATGCATTCGGGCTGCTGCTGCAACGTTTTAACATTATATGCATACTTTCACACTCGAATGTGGACAACTTTCCAGCAAATGGCAATGGCATCTGTCAAACAGCAGTGCTGGTGCCACTAAGGCGCCATTTAAAATAGTCTTCTGACATGATACAGACCTTACAGAAAATGTGATATGAATCAGAGCAGCATTGAAGATTGTTGATTTTGGAAGTGGATCCCCAAGCTCAGGAACCCCCAGCCATGTTATTTTTGACATATCTGTATGTGTTATTAGAATATTATTTTAGATCTCAGAGTCATTTAGTGGCCAAAAAACTGCTCCAGAAACAAGTAAATGACAGCTTTTAACAGATAGATTTTGCATTTACATCAGAATATTTTAATGCTACATGTGGCATAAATTTGAGATTTTCCTAGTTTTAATAACGAAAAATATGGATTTTATTATAAAGACAGGAGGTGAATATTATGCTATTCTTTCTTTAATATAGCTTACAGCAGCAAGGTTAACATATTGAAAAAAGGTGAAGAAAACTTTAGCACAACCAAACATAGTAACAGCTCAGTAACAGCCAATCCGTGTGGATCATGCTTCATAAAACCACCAAGTTCCAACTGTTAATCTTCTTTCTTGTTGCGAAGATGAGAAGAATCAAGGAGAACAGTATCTCAAACATGGAACTGAAATTCTCAACTGGATAAAATTTAGAAGAAATCAGAAGAAAACCTTGACCACGTAGACGTCCAGGTATCATGAGAATTAAACTGAAAAATAAAAGGATAATAATAGGGAGGGTCAATAGGGTGGGATGATATTCACCTTGTGTCTTTAATAAAAATCCACATTTTCCATTATTAAAACTAGGAAAATCTCCAGTTTTATTACAAGATGGAGGCTCATGTTATGCATGTTTAAAGCTAATATTGCTAATAGAAACAACACAAAAACATTATAAAACAACATAATAAAATATATTCAAACTACAGACATAGAAATATGAGAAGATGGCCTGAAGTAGAAAGTTTTGAAAGTAGACTCAGAAGACCAATTCGCAGCTTGAATAATTTTGGTGGACATAGCACCTCTGGTTGAATGGGCGCCGAAAACAGAAATATCAACACATGCGAACTACATGGTTTGTTTGATCCATATAGCTAGGATGGAAGAAGAAGTGGGAAAATGATGCTTACAAAAAGATATTAATAATTGAGAAGTAGAAGGATTTCATAAAGAATTTTTGTTTTGCGTTCGTAAGAGTGTAAACAGTGAACAACACATAAGTTAATATTATGAGGAAAGGATGGGTAAAAAACTGAATGTAAGTTGGTTTTTGTGCGTTTATATGGTAAATAGAACGCCTTGAGGAGTAAAAGATCTATGAGAAATATCCAAAGCTCTAACATTCGAAACTCTTTTACAAGAGATCAAGCATAGAAGCATAGAAAGTTTGAAGGATAGAAGTTTTAAAGACAAGGAGTCATTATCACCTAAAGAATCTAGGAAAGATAAAACAAGATTAACATCCCAAGTAGAATGATATTTGGGAAGAGGAGGTCTCCGAAAACAAATACCTTTTAAGAGTCTGCAAACTAGAGGATGTTTGCCAACAGGGATGGAATCGATTGGAATGTGATTTGAAGAAATGGTGGAACAATAAACATTGATGGTATGGTAGGCTTTACCTAATTCAAAAGAGGTAGAGAGGAAATTTAAGATATGAGTTATAGACGAGTGAAAGGGATCCAGATCCAGTTGTGTGCACCAATTAGACCAAATTACCTGGCAGATCTGTAAGCTGATTTGGTGCCTGGTGCCCATGCATCTGAAAGAATGTCTCTAGATGTTTGTGAAAGCTCTTGATCGCAAGAGGATTCCCTGAGACTAGCCAGGCGACAAGGGAAAGAGTTTCGGAAAGAACTATAGGATGAGAATTCCCTGAGGGATCCAGAAGGATGGAAGGGTATATTGGAAGCATTTGAGGGAAATCTATAGTCATACCCAGAAGTTAAGGGAACTATGCCTGAGAGGGCCACCAAGGGGTTATGAAAACAACCGTCGATTTCTGAGAAAGGATTTGAAGGAGAAGTCTGGGAATCAGAGAAAAGGGGGAAAAGGCATACAGAATTTCTGAAGGCCAAGTCTGAAGGAAGGCATCTACGCTTAATGCTTCTGGATCGTGGCAACAACTGAAGAATCGTGGAAATTGACGATTCAGACGAGAAGCGAAGAGATCTAAACAAAGAGGGCCCAAAGAGAATTGAGGTGAGAAAAAATGGAAGGATCTAAACGCCAGTCGCTGACATCTACGAGGTAGCGAGAGTTCCAGTCCGCTACTGAATTCGAGAGACCCGGAAGATATTCTGCTTTTATGATGATGTTACTGTGCAGGCAAAAATGCCAGAATTGTTTGGCTATATCGGCTAGAACCTTGGATTTCATACCTCCTAGTCGGTTGACTTATTTGATGGCCGAAATGTTGTTCATCCGAAGAAGGATGCAACAGTTGGATTTGTCCTTGGCAAAACTTTTGAGTGCAAAAGAGCCAGCTAGGAGTTCTAAGCAATTAATGTGTAATTTTGATTCTTCTATGGACCACTTCCCTCTAGTGGAAAGGTGTCCGCAGCGAGCACCCCAACCCAGAAGGCTTGCATCTTATTCTATTGAAAGATCTGGAAGGGGGTAAAAAATGGCCTTCCCGTTCCAAGATTCGATGTGCTGAAGCCACAAGAGTAATTATTCCCTCGCCTCCGATGTAAGATATATAGAATCTGAATAAGCCAGACCATTCCTCAGGTGGTGAATTTTGAGATGTTGTAAGGCTGTAATGAAGCGGGGCTGGAAAAATTGGTTGAATGGAAACAGAAACAGGCCTACTATGCAACCTTTATTTCCTAGAGAAATAAGATTTTTGTTTAGGACTGAACGAATTTCCCGACGAATCGTCTTCAGTCTTCTTGGTGGAAGACTTAAAATGTTTAAATTGGTTTTGACCATGAATCCCAGAAATGTTACTTCATTTAAGGGGTTGATATAGATTTTTTGAAGTCTATGACAAAGCCCAGGTCTGTAAGGAGTGATAGAGTCCACTGTAAATGAAGATGAATGAGGGGAAGAGATTGAGCCATGATAAGGATGTCATCCAGATATATTATTAGACGGACACCCTGACTCCTTAGTAGAGAAATTACAGGTTTCATCAATTTGGTGAATGGAAGGCAAGTAAATTGTCTTATCAGGTTCTTCCAACCAAATTGAAAGTAAGATTAGAAGGAGGGATGAATTGGGACCGTGAAATAGGCATCTTTGATATCTATTTTGATGAGCCAATCTCCATGAAATAAATGATCTCTCAAGAGATGAATACCCTCCATTTTGAAATGGGGATATCTGACTAAGTTGTTGAAGGATCTGAGGTTGATTACCAGTCTGTAACCTCTCAAGGAAGAGATTGCTAAGAAAATATAAGGGAATAAGCAACAGGCATAATGGCATTTTTTGTAGTTCCTGAATTTTGGAATTTACTAGAGCCTGATCTGTTTCTGACAAAGGTATGGGATGAGGAAGATGAGATTGATAAGGGGGGGGGGGGGAATTAATTCTATTCGATAACCTCTTACCATATCCAGGACCCAGGAATCTGATGTGATCATAAACTAAACCTGGAAAAAATTTCTTAGACTGCCTCCTAGAGGAAACTGGGAAAATGATGATATTTACGTTTACCTGATGTAGGTCTGGTTTTCTGGAATCCTCTGAAACCTTTAGATTGCCATGGTCTCCCGCAGTAAGGGAAGAAGGGTGTGGAACGATAGGATCCTGTAGGTTGGGTGGTCCTGGGTTGTGAGGGGCCTCGGTATTGTTGTCGGTCTTGGTTATTGCAGCTGGCAAAGCGTCCCCTGCCTCTCCCAGCCTTGAGATAACCTTATTGTGGAACACTTTTTTAAGTGAAGTCTGAGTTTTTTCCAGAGATGAGAACAAGCACACATATTTATTCAGCTCTTTGATGAAAAAGTCTCCGAATAATAATCCATTATTAGAGGGGCTAGGCTCTGTAGAGGCCAGATAAGTTAGTTGTGGATTTAGCCGCAATAGAATAGAACGTCTCGGTTCTGAGCAACGCGCTGAATTGGCCTTGCCAAAAAGACAGAGCGCCCTTTGAATCCAGCCACGTAAAACATGTATATCTATAGGTTTATTAGAAATAAGGGCTTCTTCAGAAAGATCCATTATTTTAGTCAATGGACCAATTATATTAATTCATTTATACTGACAGGATTTTATTGAACAATCCAAGTCCTTTCTAGGGTTCTTCCCCGATTTGGTAAGGTACTTTACCAAAGTAAGATCAATATTGGGGTCTCAGTAGTAAAGTCAGGTAATGTAGGCCATGGACATTCAGCCCTGAGTTTATTTCTGGTCCTTTTTATCCAAAGGTTTTTAATCCAATTTTGTACAAACTTAGTCACATTGGGGTGTGGAATCCAATCTCCCGCTCTCGGGTGTTTAATTTGCCCCGGGTCAAAATAAGGAGATCCTGAGCTGTCTAAATGGAGATCATCTGAAGTGTCAGATAAGGATAATATATCGTCATCACCATCTGAAATATCTTCACAGAGGGAATCCTCATCAGAGGTATCAGAGTCAGAGGAAGAGTGACTAGACAGTATGACATATGAGTCAGGCTTGTTCCTGCTAGAGGATTTCAAAGTCCGTTTAGATGATACTTCCTCATGGACAGACTGAGGGTATGAGGTGGGATGATTTGCCACCATGTATTTTGTCGCTTTTGAAATGCAGGCTGTCAGATACTTTTTTAGCTTGACCCTTATAAAAAGATTTTTTAGATTTGGGAGATGAAGGGTCGTCTTGGCAGTAATGCCGCTCTTTTGACACTTTTCCAGATTTTTTTGAACCCTTTGACCAATTTGGAGGGAGAATCCTCCGCTGAAAAGAATAAATCAGAGGGTGATGAAGGGCCATGACGAGATGGAATAGCCTGGGAGACCACCATTGCAACAATAATAGCAGAATTCATTGATTTATTAACTGATTCAGACCCAAGTGACTGAACATGTTCCTCATTAATAAAAGTATATTCCCTTATCTCAGAAGGAATATTATTACCTTCTTCAGAGGCCATGTTATAGTAATATATAATATTTGAAGGGAATGAGGAAAATTTTATTGAGAACAATAAAAATATAAAATGAAATGTATTTAAAAATACACCAAATATAATAAAAGGAATAATGGTAAAAACAATATTATAACAATCAGGGATTTATATGATATACTGAAGACATCCTGTTGTCGACTTTGAGGAGATGCCGCTCCGACTGAGGGATTAAAAACGGAGGACTGTAAAACTGATCACCAGTTGTGTAGCAAATCTCGCGATAGACGAGAAGACGCGAGTATTCAGTAATGCGCATTCATCAGAAGATGGTCCACAGGGAAAAAGAAGTGCGTCACAGAAAAGAGGACACAAAGCGTGGAACGGAAGACACCAGGCGGTGACACTGGAGTAAAAGTAAGTGTGAGCAAACTAAGGAGGAGGAAAAATAAAGAAGGGGAAATGATAAAAAGCATTATTCATAAACAATTCAGCAGTGTTTAAAATAATAGAAGTAAAAGGGAGACAAAATAATGGTAAGAAGGGATAAATAGAAGTATGTAAGATGGAGAAATAAATATACAAAACTCTATTATATATATATATATATATATATATATAATGGCAAAAATAAATACAGAAATAAATAATTAAGAATCAAGAATAAATAAATAAATAATGTAAATAATGAATAAAAGGAAAATAAGGTAAAATCAATGGATATTATGCATATAAATAGAAATACACAAATATAAGAAAAGTATATCAGCATAAGAAGAACAACACTTATTTTCAGCTGTGACCAGCAAGAAAGAGAATTTACAGTTGGAGCTTGGGGGTTTTATGAACTGTTACTGGCTGTTGCTGTGCTACCCAATTTTGGTTGCCCTAAAGTTTTCTTCACCTTTTTTCAATATGTTTACCTTGCTGCTGTGAGCTATATTAAAGGGGTATTCCAGGAAAAACTTTTATTTATATATATATATATATATATATATATATATATATATATATATATATATATACTGGCTCCAGAAAGTTAAACAGATTTGTTAATTACTTGTATTAAAAAAATCTTGATCCTTCCAATAATTATCTGCTGCTGAAGTTGAGTTGTTTTCTGTCTGGCAACAGTGCTCTCTGCTGACATCTCTGCTTGTCTCGGGAACTGCACAGAGTAGAAGAGGTTTGCTATAGGGATTTGCTTCTACTCTGAGACAGGTGTCATCAGAGAGCACTTAGACAGAAAAGAACAACTCAATTTCAGCAGCTCATAAGTACTGAAAGGATTAAGATTTTTTAATAGAAGTATTTTACAAATCTGTTTAACTTTCTGGAGCCAGTTGATATAACTCCTTTAAAGAAATAATAGCATAATGTGAGCCTCTGTCTTGTAATAAAATAGTTGTTTATACTTTATTTATGCAGATACTAAAGTATAGAGACATAAAATCATTGATGAAAGTCAACATATAGAAATAATACATTTTAATGTTATAAGAAACATCAACCTGACACGTTTATATCTATGTATTGTTTATATTTTTGTTTGTTGCATAAAATGTGCCCATGGTGTTGTAAACCATGTGCTTTGACAGTGATTATCATCACTGTCATTTTATAAACAGTTGTGTATTAAGCTCTGTTTATCTGGATGTGAAAATACAATGTATGGAGTAGTTTTGTATTTGTCTGTGAAAATGTCCATATTTTCCTCTCATATTTCCTTGAATCATTAATTTCTCCTCTCCATATGCTTGTACCCTGAACAGTTTGGCAGTTAGACAGGACTGATCTGGGAAAGTATTTGAGAAAGTGATTGTAATTGTGCTGTTTCTGCAGGGTTGATAGGCCACGGGCTAATGACATGATCATTTTTCTGTCCTATTTTAATGTGCTAGTCACTTGGGTTTGTTTGTACATGGTAATCTCTGAAGGTCTGTCCTTTCAGCCATCTCTTTTGTGGCTTTTTTTGGATACATATTTTGTATTAACAGCTGTCAGATTACTTTTTCAGGTACCGTATATACTCGAGTATAAGCCGAGTTTTTCAGCACGATTTTTCGCTTATACTGGAGTGGTCTTTCCCTTCTCAGTGGTCTTCAACCTGCGGACCTCCAGATGTTGCAAAACTACAGCTCCCAGCATGCCCGGACAGCCATCGGCTGTCCGGGCATGCTGGGAGTTGTAGTTTTGAAACCTCTGGAGGTCAGCTGGTTGAAGACCACTGCGGCCTTCGTCAACATCCAGACCCCCCCTTTAGTTTTCTACTTACCTCCCCACGGTGGGAAGGAAGGGTGAGCTGATCCGGGCCATCTATGCTGCAGGGACCGTCCGGTGGGGAGAGTTAGCTGTTCTGGGCTGTCCATGTTCACAGGGGGGCCCCTCTTCTCCGCGCCCCGGACTAGTGACGTTGCCTTGACGCCGCCGCACAGGGACGTTCATTCGCAGCCTGCACATGAATGTCCCTGTGTGTCGTCGTCAAGGCAACATCACTAGTCCGGGGCAGGCGCGGAGAAGAGGGGGCCCCCGGTGAAAATGGACAGCCCAGAACGACTAACCCTCACCACCGGACGGTTCCTGCAGCATAGATGGCCCGGACCAGCTCACCCTTCCTTCCCACCAAGGGGAGGTGAGTAGAAAACTAAAGGGGGGCGTCTGGATGATGACGAAGGCCGCAGTGGTCTTCAACCTGCGGACCTCCAGAGGTTTCAAGACTACAACTCCCAGCATGCCCGGACAGCCGACCGACAATTGGTTGAGCGGTACGCTGTACCTCCTACATTCTTCATAGACTTATTTTACAGACTTGCTACTGTTTTACTACTACCTCAGTCAGGGAAACGTTGCAGGCAATTTTGGGATGGACATTTAAACCTGTTCACTATTTTTAGCATTCACCAGTTTTTTACTTTCAGCATTTTATACCATTTATTTTATCTTATCTATTTGTATATATTGATTGCCTTCTACCAGCAAGGGCTCTGCTGGGGGAAGCATTGTGTAATGTTGACAAATATATCCTTTTAATTATCTTAATAAAATATTTGCCATTTATTCAGATCTTGAGCACTAGTTACATTTTTTATTTATTATTTTATAGACACCTGCAGTTGGGGTTTTACTAGTTGCTCGGTCTACACACTGTTGTTTTAGTATAAGAGAGCCATCCCATTCTATTTCTTCCTTTTTGGTTCACACCATGATTGGTACCTCCAAGGCATGGGTACGTCGGGAATATAACGCCCCAATGGGTGTGGACCCACTATGCCACTTACCGGTTTTGGGACAAACTTAGAGTGGAGTCTAAAGCAATGTACACACAGAAAATCTCTGTGCGGACAGTCCCCTGACAGCGGAGTGCGGGCAGAACATTTCGGCGCTAGGAACACTCGGAAATGCATTGTGTTAAAGTGTGCTTGTTGTCAGCAAAAATGTTTGATATAATATAGATAATACTATTATATGTATATTTGTAATACAAATTGGTTAAAAAATTTGTATATTTTTGGGTGAAAAATGCTCTACCTGCAGCTATTGCATATGTGTATCTATGAGGAGTGCAAATACAGGAAGTGAGGGCAGGACAAGCAGGGGTCTGTGCAGGCTCCTGGCATGTCAACCATCCTGCTGTGTGAGCCGGGGGCATATCACAGAGCCTTAGTGTACAAAGCCATGCTGGTCCTCACTGCACAGAGCCCTGCTTGTCCACCCACACTTCCTGTATTTGGACTCCTGGCAGAGACACACATGCAATAGCTGCAGACAAAAAAATATAAAAATGTTGTAACCAATGTATATTACAAATCTACATATAATAATATTATCTACAATTTATAAATAGTTTTTGTTGAGGACAGGTACAGTATAAAGACGGCAATGCATTTCTGGCAGAAAGTCCGCAGAAAGAATATACACTTCTATTCTTTCTGCAGACACCGGAATTTTAATTTCTGTGCTAAATGTTTCTGGGGCGGAAATTCTGCTATGTGAACAGCACAGCAGAATCCCATTTAAATCAACGGGACTCTGCCGTTGCGGAATCTCCATGCGAAACAGCAGAGCTAAATAGCACAGGTGCAGCTAATTGTAACGAGCTTGCTAGAAGACAATCCAAGTCAAATACTGGAGAAGCAGGAAAGTACCGAGGGGTCAGGCTAGAACCCTTTTTTTTTTTTTGTACTGTAACAAAAATAAAGTTATTCTGATCCTGTGAGTACAGTGCAACTTTATGGCAAGAACATAATACACGGATAGAAAGAGTGATTAATTAATGAGCACAGAGTGGAGATTGATGCCAGTTACCGTGCACCCTGAATTCACTACATAGGATATTGTCAGTACATTTTTTTAAACGCTAATCAAGTTTCATTGTGAATTGATTGGTGAGATTTATTACTGCTCCAGCTCCATTATTACTAAGCTGTTTTTTCATGACTTGGCCTAGGTTTTTCATTTGATCTATTGTTTTCAGTTTTAAAAGAAATGGAAATCTGCACATACCGTATGTTAAAAGTGAAATTTTTTTAGGGTTCAGTTATAAAGCATACCTTTTCTTTCAGGTAACTTTTCAAGTTAGGTGTACTTGAGGAGTAGCCCGTTACATAACTTGTAATTAGAATTGTTCACCAGTTTCCTCTCTGTAATTGTTTGTTGTCTATGACCTGTTGGTTGGAGTCTAACAGCAACAATGCCTCTTATACACAGTAATAGACACATATACACACATTTAGAAGAGGGGATCCTGCTTACATATATTTCTATATCACACTATCAGAAACAGAACCAGCATGGAAGACATTCTAGAGCAGTGTAAGCTATGAATCAAGCACTTGGGTAAAAACATGATACTTTTGTGTGCTGACCTCTCCCTAAAATAATTTTAGTCATTTTTTTGAGTCAATGGAGGAGATTTATCAAAACCTGTGCAAAGGAAAAGTTGCTGAGTTGCCCATAGCAACCAATCAGATTGTTTCTTTCATTTTTAACAAGGCCTCTTCAAAATGAAAGAAGCGATCTTATTGGTTGCTATGGGCAACTTTTTCTCTGGACAGGTTTTGATAAATCTCCCCCAATGTTTTTAGGAAGGGCATTTTTCTCCAATAAGATATATTACAAAGCTTCTTATGGGTCAAAAAATTAAGCTTTATTGATAAGATACAAAAATCTAAGCAATTAGGAAATAAACACTGTTCTTTGGTGAACAGAAAAAAATTATATAATATGGCACAATACAATACAAGCATAAAGAAAGCAATACACATGCAGAAGATCATGGTTCCATTGGCGCTACAACAGTTAATACAGCGACAGACAATGGCCGACAATGAAGAGAGGATAGCCATGGGTCTAAAACTAGGGATGTCACGATACAGATACTTGTATCTGTATCGGGACCGATACTGGACATTTGCACGAGTACTTGTACTGGTGCAAATGTCCCCTATACTTAATCCAAAACCTGCTTGTGGAAGTACCGCCGGCAGGTTTCACGGGGATGTGGTAAGCCGCCTGCACTCTCTGCTCCCAAGCTATGCAGTGTGCTCAGCAGCTGAGTGCACACCATAGCCAGGACCCGCATTAACCCTTTAGATGCCGTGATCAAAGTTGATCGCGGTGTCTAAAAGTCCTGAGATGTACTGCCGGTTAGCTCAGGGATGCTGATCGGGATCACTGCGTTGTAGTTGCGGTGTCCCGATCAGCTGTGAGGACGGCCGGAGGTCCCTTACCCTGCTCCATGCGTCCGATCGTCACTCCTTTACTGCTGCCAGCAATGGCAGGCAGTAGTAAAGAAGCACCAATAACACTGATCACTGCTATGCTATGGCATAGCATTGAGCAATGTATGCAATTTACATATTGCATGTAATAGTCCCCTATGGGGACTAAAAAAGTGGGGGGGGGGGACTGTAAAAAAATAAATAAATGTGAATTAACCCCTTCCCAATAAAACATATTGCCGTGATCAATACTGAATGAATGGATGATTGGATTGCCCATGGCACTGCCGCGGAGATCTGATCTTCCAAGATGGCTTCACCTGCCTCTGTCGGTCCTCCCGACATAGTCTTCTCTGGTCTGCTTTCCAGCAGACCAGAGAAGTAGATCGCTGATAGCACTGATCAGTATCTGCAATCTAAAGATTGCAAAAAATAGTCCCCAGTGGGGACCTAAAAAGTGAAGAAAAAAAGAAAAAATGTAAAATTAAAAGTTGTAAAAATTTTTGAAAAAGCCCCTCCCCAATAAAGAATTAAATGGCCCCTTTTTTCCCATTTTACCTCATAAAGCGTTAAAAAAATAATTAATAAACATATTTGGTATTGTCGCGTGCATAAATGTCCAAACTATCAAAATATAATGATAATGGTACGGTGAATGGCAAAAACGTAAAAAAAAAAAAAAGGCCAATATTGCTGCTTTTTTTTCACATCATATTCCAAAATGTTTTTTATTTATTTTTCGAAACTAATAAGCCACATATACACAGTGATACCAATAAATACTACAAATCACTGCACAAAAAAGAGCCCTCATACAGCCCTGTGTACAGAAAAATGAGAAAGTTATAAGTGGTCAAAAAAGGGCAATTTTAAACAAAGAAAACATGTAATTTTTACCGTACAGTGTATAACGTGAAAACTGCTAAATTGCCGTTTTCTTTTCAATTTCCCCAAATAATATATTTTTTTCTTTTGCCATACATTTTATGGTAAAATAAAAGGTGTCATTACAAATAACAATTGGTCATAGGCTTGCATTGAGGGGGAGGAGTGCGATGTCACATGGGGGCGGGGCTGTAACCTCACAATGCTCCGCCCCCGTGATCGCCAGTAATCAGACCCGGAGTGAACATGCTCCGGGGACTGATTATAATGGGGTGCTGCGTGCAAGATCACGGTGGTCCCCGGGGATAAGATTTCTTTGCACCGGAGTACCCCTTTAAGGCCAAAATGGGCTGTGTTCTTAAGGGGTTAATATGATTACATATAGGGAAAACGTGCCAGGATGAGTTCTAGAAAACAATGCCATTGATTTAAAAAATTGTAGTAGATACAAGGGAAATCTATCAAAACCTGCAGGAAAATTTGGCCAGTTGCCCATAGCAACCAATCAGATTGTTTCTTTTATTTTTAGAGGCCTTTTCTTTTTTTTTTTTCATTATTCTGACCGGTTGCTATGGGTAACTGGTCAAAGAAAACAATGCCATTGATTCCAAAAATGTAGGGGCTACAAGGGAGATTGATCAAAACCTGTACAGAGAAAAAATGGGCCAGCTGCCCATAGCAACCAATCATGTTCCTTTTGTTTTTTAAATTAATTTGGTTGCTATGGGCAACTGGGCAACTTTTTCGCTGTACAAGTTTCTATAAATATCCCCCCATAGCCCCAGACATAGCCTCCAGAGACATCAAAAAAGGATTCCCACTTATATTCATTAGTACAAACTTTTTTTGTTATTTTTTTTTTTTTTTTTAGTTAGTAACCATTTAAATATACTGTAAAAAATAGACTGTTTTACTGTTTAGTGTAACATAGAATAGAAAAAACTTTCTATAATTGCAATTACATAAATACAGCTTGAATAGCTTCCATCTTATAACCACATTTGCCAGTGTGACATTTCGGGATGTTTGCTGTGCGGATATTCCGAAGACTGCGGGTGCCAGCATAATATGCCGATGCTAGGACCGCACATGAATGCGCCATCTCATAGACAGCTATGCATTCTGTACAGAGTCAGCAGAAAGAATGAACAGGTTCATTCTTTCTGCGGACACAGAATTTTGAATTTCCAAAACATCTAGCTTGGAAATTTCGCCACATGCACAGCGCAGTACAATCCTTTTGAACTCACTGGGACTCTGAAATGCGGAAATCCGTTCGGAAATTCTGAGCTGTGGACATAGCCTAAGAGTCATTACTGTTTTGGTGTCATATACACTGATATACCGTATATACTCGAGTACAAGCCGAGTTTTTCAGCACGATTTTTCGTGCTGAAAACACCCCCCTCGGATTATACTCGGGAGTTGTAGTTTTGAAACATCTGGAGGTCCGCAGGTTGAAGACCACTGCGGCCTTCGTCATCATCCAGAACCCCCCCCCCCCTTTAGTTTTCTACTCACCTCCCCTCGGTGGGAAGGAAGGGTGAGCTGGTCCGGGCCATCTATGCTGCAGGGACCGTCCGGTGGGGAGGGTTAGTGGTTACGGGCTGTCCATCCTCCCCGGGTGTCCCTCTTCTCCGCTCCGGGCCCCGGACTAGTGACGTTGACTTGACGACGATGCACAGGGACATTCGTGCGCATCCCTGTGCGTCATCGTTAAGGCAACGTCACTAGTCCGGGGCAGGCCCAGAGCGTGGAGAAGAGGGCCCCCCGGTGAAAGTGGACAGCCCGGAACGACTAACCCTCCCCACCGGAACAGTCCCTGCAGCATAGATGGCCCGGAGCAGCTCACCCTTCCTTCCCATGGAGGGGAGGTGAGTAGAAAACTAAAGCGGGGGGGGGGTCTGGATGATGACGAAGGTCGCAGTAGTCTTCAACCTGCGGACCTCCAGATGTTTCAAAACTAAAACTCCCAGCATGCCCAGACAGCCGATGGCTGTCCGGGCATGCTGGGAGTTGTAGTTTTGCAACATCTGGAGGTCTGCAGGTTGAAGACCACTGGATTGAAAGGCGGTGATGATGAAGGGGGGGGTGGGATGTAGACATCGGGATGATGACAGGCGGTGATGATGATGGGGGGGTGTGGGATGTTGACAGGCGTTGATGATGAAGGGGGGGGATGATGACAGGCGGTGATGATGAAGGGGGGGATGATGACATGGTAACGATGAAAGGGGGATGATGACAGGCGATGATGATGAAGGGGGGGAGGATGAAGAAGGGGGTATAATGACAGGGTGATGATGATGGGGGTGTTAATGACGGGGGTCTGGATGATGACAGGGGGGGATGATGACATGGGGGATGATGTATTTCCCACCCTACGCTCAATAACTTTTCCTGGGTTTTTGGGGTGAAATTAGGGGCCTCGGCTTATATTCGGGTCGGCTTATACTCGAGTATATACTGTAATGGTCTTAATCCCATAGTTTAGTCATTAACCCTTTTATTGTTTTCTCTTTTTATTGTATGAGAACATTTAGTTAAGAATGTTCCGTATTATTAGCACAATATTCTTCTTTTTTTATTTTTTTACATGTAGTTGTTAGGAAAGCGCAACTTATTGAATGAGAGACATGTTTACATCTGTGAGCAAACATAAAATGTCTTGGATCTGCAATCAATCCCATTAAGAATTAATACATGGATCAGATAGCAGGCCTGCTCCTGGGCAATGAAAAGCTCAATAAAATCATGTATTCTTCAGTGATATGTTTATTTTGTTTTACACATCTGTACATATATCTGGCAGGAAGACAGACATCACAGGAAAAACAAAGCTCACATATCCCATTTACACAATCCTGAATGTGAGAGAGGGTTCAGTTTGTGACCATGACCGTACTGCTATTATTGCATTGTATATATTGGCCTTGCTTGCAGGCATGCTACAAGAAATAGAAAGCATAATGTATTTCAGCTTCTAAAGTCGACATTCCCACTGCCATTTTTTTCATGTGATCATTAAGGTGACTGTTTTGCCCTTTGTACTCTTCATTTACAGTAATAAACTGCTGTATTATGATGCATGATGGGGTAATCCTTTTGCCACTTTACCATAAAAGCAGATATCCTATTTGCTTTTGGATGTGATAAATATAATCTTTTATTGTTCTTTTTCTGAATATAATATGGAGCAATTTTCTGAAAAGCCTTCATTAAAGATTTCCTAACATTTAGCTGCTACTGAGACAAAAATAAAATGAATCACTCAAATCACTCGGTTTAAGAGATAGCAGCAGGGGGGGAAGTTCACTACATTCACACCATCTTTTCAGCTTTCCATTGGGCTGTACATTGGCAAAATGTGAAAATGTGACTGGGATCAAAAATAGGCCCAGGCATAATATACTATAAAGCTCAAATTGTTTTTTTGGGGGTGGGGGTCGCAGTAGACAGACCCCCATTAAAATAAGCTGGGCTGCATAGTCTAAAATGACCTCGGTTCAAGTGGCTTTCCAGCTGTTGCAAAGCTGCAACTCTCATCATGCCTGGAAAACTTCAGCCATGATGGGAGTTGTAGTTTTGTTACAGCTGAAGAGGCACAGAATGAGGTACAGTTTCGCCCGTCATGCAGAATACACAATGATATCAGTGACTCACAGGAGACGTCTTCTGTTTCCTTTTCTTTTCCTCTTATCTAGTCCAGATGCAGTGTCTTCTTCCAGCTACATAGCAGTGCAGTCCAGCAGAATTCTGCCAGCAGAATGGATGTTGACCCAAAAAACAAACATGTTAATTCTTTGGGTCCATTCCAAACACAGAATTCCGCTGCAGCGATTCTGCAGTGTGCACATAGGAGCAGAATCCCATTGAAAACAACTGGACTCTGCCAACACAATATTCTCAATGTGGATGGGCCCTGAGTCCCCCCAGACCTCTTAGTCCTCTTCCAGACCCTTCTTAAATAAATATATATATATATATATATATATATTAGCCCAGGGGGATTGGGGGGGGGGGGGGAGAGAAATAATGGCACAAGGGCATTAAGATGGATGGAGGGGGGGGAGGGAGGGATAAAATTCCAAAATTTCATGAAAAATTTAAAAAGTTTTGCATTTTTATAACGTTGAATCTCTCTGCTTGTAAGGAAAATAGACATACCAAATAAATTATGTATTGATCCACATGTAAAATATGTCTACTTTATGTTTGCATCATAAAGTTGACATGTTTTTACTTCAAAGCCCTTCAAATGGCTTCAAAGTATAGCAGCAATCTTTCAAGTACATTTCAAAATTTGAATTTTTCAGGGACCAGTTCAGTTTTGAAGTGAATGTGAGGGTCTTTATGTTAGAAATACCCTATAATGGACCCCGTTATGAAAACTGCACCCCTCAATGTATTCAAAATTACATTCATAAAGTTTGTTAACCCTTTAGGTGTTTCACAGGAATAGCAACAAAGTGGAGGCGAAAATTCAAAATCTTCATTCTTTACACTAACATGTTCTTGTAGACCCATATTTTTTATTTTTACAAGGGATAAAATATGTAACCCAATTTCTATCGAGTAAGGAAATACCTCATATGTGGATGTAAAGTGCTTTGTGGGTGCACTAGAGGGCTCAAAAGGGAATGAGCGACAATGGGATTTTGGAGAGCAAATTTTTCTGAAATGTTTTTTGGGGGGCATGTTGCATTTAGGTGCCAGGAAAAACATCCCACATGGCATACTATTTGGGAAACTACACCCCTCAAGGAACGTAACAAGTGGTACAGTGAGCCTTAACACCCCACAGGTGTTTGACGAATTTTCAATAAAGGTGGACGGGAAAATGAAAAATTTAATTTTTTTCACTAAAATGCTGATGTTACCCCAAATTTTTCATTTTCACAAGAAGTAATTGGTAAAAATGTCCCCCAAAATTTGAAACCCCATTTCTCTCGAGTAAGGAAATATATCATATGTGGACTTAAAGTGCTCTGTGGGTGCACTAGAGGGCTCAGAAGGGAAGGAGCAACATTGGGCTTTTGGAAAGCAAATTTTGCTGAAATGGATTTTGCGGGGCATGTCTCATTTAGGAAGCCCCCATGGTGCCAGAACAGTGAAAAACACCCCACATGGCATACTCTTTGGGAAACTTCACTCCTCAAGGAACATAACAAGGGGTACAGTGAACCTTAACACCTCACTGGGGATTGACAGATCTTTGTAACAGTGGGCTGTGCAAAAATCTGTCAGTCACCTGTGGGGTGTCACTATACTCCTTGTTGCGTTCCTTGAGGGGTGTATTTTCCAAAATGGGGTCACAAGTGGGTATTTATGTCAGAACCGCTGTAACCAGCAGCCACCCCAGTGCAAATCACCAGTTTAGGCCTCAAAGGTACATGGTGTGCTCTCACTCCTGAGCCCTGTTGAGCACCCGCAGAGCATTTTAAGCCCACATATGGGGTATTTCCAGACTTAGGAGAAGGATTGTGTTACAAAGAATTGTGTTACAAATTTTGTGGACTTTATTTTCTTTTACCTCATGAAAATGAAAAGGATGGGGTGCCTCATGAAAATGAAAAGTATGGGGCAACACCAGCATGTTAGTGTAAAAAATAAGGGGTAAAAGCCCCCCAAAATTTGTAGTGCAATTTCTCATGAGTAAGGAAAGAGCCCTGGTGCCTTGAAATATGACAGGGCTCTGAAGTGAGAGAGCACCATGCACATTTGAGGCCTAAATTAGGGATTTTCATAGGGGTGGACCCGGATGCAAGCATTTCACTTGCCTCCTCCACCAAAAATACCGTACGTCAGTTTTCCCCAAACAGGGTGCCTCCAGCTGTTGCAAAACTCCCAACATGCCTGGACAGTCAATGGCTGTCTGGCAATACTGGGAGATGTTATTTTGCAACAGCTGGAGGCTCCGTTTTGGAAAAACTGACATACAAGACCTTTTTAATTTTTATTGGGGGGGGGGTGACAGTGTAAGGGTGTAGTGTATATTTAGGGGTTTACTCTTTGTTTAGTGTAGTGTAGTGTTTTTAGGGTACATTCACACGGGCGGGGGTTTACAGTGAGTTTCCCGCTGCAACTGAAAATTTGCCGCATCTCAAACTTGAAGCGGGAAACTTGCTGTAAACCCCCACCCATGTGAATGTAACCTGTGTAGTGGTCTCCAAACTGTAGCCCTCCAGATGTTTCAAGACTTCAACTCCAAGCATGCCCAGACTGCCCAGGCATGTTGAGAGTTGTAGTTCGGCAGCATCTGAAGGGCCAAACAGTGCCCTTCCAGATGTTACAGAACTACAACTCCCAGCATGCCTGGACAGTCTGGGCATGCTGAGAGTTGTAGTTTTGCAACACCTGTTCCCCGCGTGAACCCAGGTAACCGGCGCCGGCGGTCCCCGCCGCATCCACTGCCCCCGCACATCGCCGCAATCTTCCCCCGCTCTTCCCCGACATCCAGGGGTGGGCAGAGCGGGGGAAACGAACGTTCACGCCTGCCCTGCGATTCGCCGGCCAATCGCAGGGGATAGGACGAGGTGGCACCCCTGCCACCTCGCTCCTATCCTTAAGGATGATCGGGGCTGTCTTTGACAGCTCCGATTATCCCTATTTTCCTGGCTGTCGGGTCATCAGAGACCCGATCAGCCCGGAATCGCCGCAAATCGCCAATCTGATCTGGTCTCAGGACTCCCCCCAAGCATTTGCACAGGATGCCTGCTGAATTATTTCAGTAGGCATCCTGTTCCGATCCCCACCCGGCTAGCAGCATGGATCGAAATTCCCACGGGTGTACAGGAAAGCCCTTGGTCCTTAAGTACCAGGACGCAAGGGCGTACCCATATGCCCGTGGTCCCCAGCAGGTTATTCCCCTTGTTTCATTAATCCCCCCTCCCTCTGATCCCCTTGTGCCATTATTCCCCCCTCCCTCCCTCTGGTCCCCTTGTGCCATTATTCCCCCCTCCCTCTGATCCCCTTGTGCCATTATTCCCCCCTCCCTCTGATCCCCTTTTTCCATATCGGATAATAATGGCACGAGGGGATTAAGATTGAGGGGGGGGGGGGGGGGATTAATGAAAAAAAGGGATGGGGGAATAATGGCACAAGGGGATTAAGTATAGCATTAGTATAAAGGTAAGCACACGCCATTATGAAAATAAGTAATTTTATGACTCATTTTGTCCATGTGTACCCTCCCGCGTAAGTTCTGCGTGAGGGGTACCCGCGGACATTCTTTCACCCTTTGGGGGTACAGTCATCAAAAAGGTTGAGAACCACTGGTATAGAATCAGCTCCTTCCCCTCACAGTTGGCACCTACAAGAGAAGAAGTGAAAGGGGTCCTCCCGTGGAAAACTTTTATTTTAAATCAACTGGTGCCAGAAAGTTAAACAGATTTGTAAATCACTTCTATTAAAAAAATCGTAATCCTTCCAGTACTTTTTAGGGGCTGTATACTAAAGAGAAATCCAAAAAAGAAATGCATTTCCTCTGATGTCGTGACCACAGTGCTCTCTGCTGACCACTGCTGTCAATTTCAGGAACTGTCCAGTGCAGGAGAAAATCCCCATAGCAAACACATGCTGCTCTGGACAGTTCTTAAAATGGACAGCAGAGATCAGCAGAGAGCACTGTGGTCATGACATCATAGGAAATGCATTTCTTTTTTGGATTTCTCTGTAGTATACAGCCCCTAAAAAGTACTGGAAGGATTAAGATTTTTTGATATAAGTGATTTACAAATCTGTTTAACTTTCTGGCACCAGTTGATTTAAAAAAAAAAAGTTTTCCATGGGAGTACCCTTTGAATCTCACCACATTTTGATCTCTCTGCTAAAATATAGAGAAACCTGTTTCCCTGTTACACTAAGGAACATCATTAGATTTGCTAATGATATCTATTTGAAAAAGGTCTTACAATTAAATTGACTGTTTTTCTCAGAAGTGATAGATACTCATTAAGCCCTAGATGAAACAACTAGTGTATCTGGACAGAGATATATACCTCGGTGTCCTTCTTTCATGTGTAGCACACAGTGGGGGAATTTATCATTATCTGCAAAGCAAATTTGCGTAAACTCCCCCTTTGTGCATAAACAGAGCTATCAGAAAAGTGAATGTGTTGCCTAGATTTTTTCTTCTGATAAGAGATACTGAAAATCAGTTTTTTCTAATTTCTTTCTATTTTTGGATTTTATTTTTCAGTACTTCTTTTAGGGGGCAGCCATCTTACCTGTTTTAATGGAATTTAGTGATTTGCTTTACTGCAAGCCCCATGGGGATAGGGAGGATTTATCAAGGGTGGTGTGGGTGAACTTTTTTTTAACACTTTAATTTATGCAGTGGAAATGCATCGGTGCACCAAATTTATTAACTGGTGCTGGGCATGTGATGAATATAATGCTGGAACACATATTTTTTTTACTTCAGAACTCCACTTTGTATGGTTTCTTTTCAACTCTTTTGCACCAAAAAATTGCAACTTTTTACAAATGCTGTCCACAGACAGTTTTGTAAGACAGCTCTTGGTGGGTGTAGATTTGGGATAAATTGAGGGCTTTATGACAAATCGCTTAGGATCACCACACTTTAATATATTGTATAAACCAAAAGTCGCACATTTTACATGGAGACAAATCCTGCGACAAGTAAACCCATTTTTTTAGCCACCAAAAACAGATCAATACTTTCATAAATTCCCTCCATAGCCACAGTAAATATCTTTAAACCCTATTCTTTGTATGGGGTGGGTTTTTAAGCATGCTTTTTGACCTGTACACAGGGTTATTCTACAGGGGATGGGAGGCTGAGCTGCCATTGTTTTATCTATCTACTGGTGTCACCTTTGGCTGTAATGCTATACAGATCACTTTTCAGCAGCTTCCTGCTTATTATCAAGGATAGAACAGACCTGTTTAATATTAGGCGTAGTGGCCAGAATAAAAAAAAGCTAATGTATTATTTATTATTATTTTTTTATATACAGTAAATAATAAAATGTAAATATGGAAAAAAATATCACCAAAAATTCTTTAAAAATATGGTTAACATAAATACCTGATTTAGGTGGACCTTTTCCGCCAGGGGAATAAAG
The DNA here is from genome assembly GCF_029499605.1 of Hyla sarda. Lineage (NCBI taxonomy): Eukaryota > Metazoa > Chordata > Amphibia > Anura > Hylidae > Hyla > Hyla sarda. The sequence goes on from NC_079195.1 coordinate 112,779,432, forward strand.
CAGGCAGCTTGTTGGCGAAATCTGGTAAAGGGTCGCCATCAACCAGCCCATGTTTCTAAACTTAGAGGTGCACACAGACCCCTACTCCATTAACGGATCTCTGGCCACCTTCTATGCTAAGCTATACCATGACACCCCCTCTGCTACTTCTGTAGGGGCGAACTTTCTGAAGGGTCTTGATCTACCCTGTCTAACTTCGGAACAGAAGATTGTTTTAAACGCCTCAGTGATTGAGGAGGAAATTCAGGCTGCTGTCCGTTCTCTTCATAATGGCAAAGCCTCGGCCCTTAAGGCTACTCGGGAGAATTTTATAAAGCACTCCTTCCCCAATTTTCCCCTGTACTCCGGGATGTTTTCTCTGTCTTTATGACTATGGGAAGGGTATCGAGAGAGGCATCAATGGCCTATATCAAGGTGCTGACCAAGCCCGGCAAGGATGCTAGCGACTCTGGCTCCTATCGACCAATATCCCTGATAAATCAAGACATCAAACTGCTCTCTAAAATTCTAGCAGGCAGGTTATCCAGATTTATGCCTACTTTGGTGGGACAGCATCAGGTAGGCTTTATTAGGAATCGCTCGGCCACTATGAAAATTAGGACGGTAATGAGGGTTCTGGACAGATTACAACATTAGCCACGACCAAACGATCAACCGTGGTAGTACTTGATGCCGAAAAGACGTTCGATAATGTTCGGTGGGACTGTTTGGGGCTGGTGCTGGATCGCTTTGGAATCAGAGGGGCCTTTAAAGACTATATCACAGGTGTGTATCGGGAAACGATTAAGTTGACTATGTTTGCAGATGATATTCTATTATTTATAAATGCACCGGGACGTTCTCTGCAGAGGGTTCTGGGTTTTCTTACATTTTTTGGTAGCTTTTCAGGGTACAAGACTAATGTCACTAAGTCAGAGATACTTCCCCTGGCACTTTTCCCCCGTGCTTGCTGCCATTAATCTCGGGACTTGGAATTAAAGGGGTACTCCGGTACCACAGTTTTATGGTTATCTAGCATGTTTGTAGTGAGTTTAGCACTTTTGTAATTCACATGTTATACATCTGTCCACAGCATATATGTTTTTTACTGACCTAATTTCTGTGACAGAAGTTCAGTAGTTTTTCTGGTTGCTTTTGACTGTCGTCCACACTCACGGCCATGTTTGTTCACTGTTGTGGACAAGACGTCAGTGCTGCAGGCGTTGCTGTTTTTTTTCTTTCTCTCCTGCAATGTTTTCACCCCTTTTCCACACCCCCGTAATGAATATTCATTGAATTGTTGCAGGAGGATGGATGACTCCTCCCGCTGTCAGCCAGCCCTGTGCCCGGCTCACAATGCACTGAATACCCTGTATCAGCGCTGTGGCTGACATGTAACCCCTTCCCCGCCATGGGGACCGTGCACCCGTGGGGGGAATCAGGGGAAATCGGCTTTTTGGCTTTCATGATTCCCCCCGCGGGCACTCGGTTCCCATGGTGGGGGAATTAGTAACATGTCAGCTGCAGCGCTATCATGATGCGCCCCCTCCCTCCCCCCTCCCCCCCCCCCCTGCTGGCGCACTGCGCACTGTCAGCTTCTCACCCCACAGTCCCCACATCAGGGAATGAATTAATTGTCATCCGCAGCGTGCTGTCCCCACATCAGGGAACTAGTCATATGTGACCCACGGGTGCTGCTCTGCTTCCTGCCCTTCCACTCCCCCTCTCCCCTTCCAAAGCGATGTCCCTGCAAGGGTCAAAGGACATCTGTACTGATGAATTCTACATATTCCTGTGCCCGGGCTGCAAAAATAAACAAAATAAACTTTGACTCACCTTCCTGCGTTCCCCCGTTGCTACGGTAATGGCCTCAGGGTCCTCCACTGCGATCCTCATGCTGCTTCCTGGGGACGGGACCGTCACAGAGCCATCAGCGTATCACTGGCCACAGCGATGTCCCGCCTCGGCCAGTGATAGGCTGAGCGCACTGTCATGTAAGGAGCCGGCCGGGGGGGAGGGGGGGGGGATGGTTGAAGAGCAGGAAGCAGAACAGCGTCTGTGGGTCACATATGATTAGTTCTCTAATGTGGGGACAGCACGCTGTGGATGAAAATTCATTGGGGGGGGGGGGGGAGAAGGAGAGCAGTGCCCGCGGGTCACATATGATCAGTTCCCCCCCGCTGACAATTCATTAATTCCCTGAAATGGGGACTGTAGGGCGAGAAGCTGTCAGTGAGGGTGGGATGAGTATACTAATGAGCAGGGCGGGGAAAGGGAGTGCTAAAGGGGAAAGAAAAAAAAAAGCTGCCCACAAACAGGGCTGGGCGGCAACGCAAAACAAGTTGGGCAGGGCACTGAAAGAGGAGACAGGCTACAAGGCATGCTGGGAGCTGTAGTTTCTAAAACAAAGGCAAAACTGAAATAGATGCTACACTACATGGACACACTTGTGCAAAGAAAGGAAAAGAAAGACAAACAAACAGCAAGCACGAGACGAGATAACAAGAAAACTCATCTGCAAGGGTAAGTAGAAACTGAAAAAACACATTGGCCACCGGAGTACCCCTTTAAAATTGCTTCCTCCTCGGTAACTTATCTAAGCATCAGGGTGGGTAAAACACCAGACACACTATACTGATTAAACTATCCCCCTCTCTTTAATAAAATCCAATCGGAACTCAGGAAATGGATGGGTTTACCTTTCTCTTTTATGGGACGATGCCACTTAATCAAAATGGTTATCTTTTCCTGCCTCCAATATCCCTTACAAATGCTACCCCTACTTTTAGGACATCCTGATGTCCGCAGGTTAAACTCTGCATTTACCAAATTTATCTGGGCGGGTAAAAGGCCCTGTATTGCACTCCAGAAGCTCATGTTAGGGAAATTTAGACCCCCTTCCTGCTTATCTAACATTAGAGGCTATACCCTGGCTTGCCTTTTCCGTTTTGTTATAGATTGGGTCCACGGATCTTCCTTCCATGCTATTACCGGTCTGGAGGAAGCGCTGGCGTCCCCGTGGCACCTGTCCGCATTACTGCATACTAAGTAAATTTAAACTCCTCTCTAATCACCTGCTCCCCCCCCCCAATCAAGTCTATTCATTCTGTAAGGACAGATTGCGCAACCTTGATAAGGAAGCACCTATACACGCTGTGGATAACCTCATAGGTTCTAACCCCCATAGAATCACAATCTCCACTCTCTATTCAGCCCTTAAACCAGTTCTCCTGAAAATTGATCCTGATGCCCTTTTTTCATCTTGGGCCAGCTGGATCCCTGATGGGGACATTTCGGAGTGTATTCTACAGAACTGGCATAAGGTTCACAAGAATGTTATAAATGAGAGATAAAAAACTTATTTTAAATTGTCCCATAAAGCCCTTTGTGGCTTCAATATACTCCCCACTCCGGCTTTCCCTAATAGGATCACGGCCTGCCCAAAATGCTCTACTCCCCTGACTGATACTTGGCATGGGGTGTGGACCTGTCCTTCTACAGTAGGTTACTGGTGCATGATTCTGGCTTACATACACGACATGTGGGTCATCACGCTTCCTTTCACACCACGTTCCTTGCTTTTCCACCAATTTTGTCCCCAGGAGCAAGATTCCCCTACGCTCCCCAAGATACTCCAACTAATTCATGTGGTCCTCCTGGTTGCTCTATGCTGCCTGTTTGCTTCCTGGCTATTCTCAGCTGTCCCAACCCATACTATGCTACTAGCTCAACTGAAATTATTTTGCAATATTGATAGGTTAGATACGTAACGACACAAGATGACACGGACGCTAATGTTTTTACCAAATGGGAGGTCTTTATTACTTCTGCATACGCTGACTCTGAAATAGAAGACATAGTAGGCCTTTTAGACATACCGACTGGTAGGTATTGTAGGCTACGTTAGACGCTCTCTGTCTTCCTACACAGTGAACACCAGTTGCTTGCATCGCTGTCACCTATACCTTGTTACGCCGAGCGCTCCGGGTCCCCGCTCCTCCCCGGAGCGCTCGCAGCATCCTCTCATTCGCAGCGCCCCGGTCAGACCTGCTGACCGGGTGCGCTGCAATATCACTCTCAGCCGGGATGCGATTCGCGATGCGGGAGGCGTCCGCTCGCGATGCGCATCCCGGCTCCCGTACCTGACTCGTTCCCCGTCTGTCTTTTCCCGGCGCGCGCGGCCCCGCTCCTTAGGGCGCACGCGCGCCGGGTCTCTGCAATTTAAAGGGCCACTGCGCCACTGATTGGCGCAGCAGGCTTAATCAGTGTGTTCACCTGTGCACTCCCTACTTATACCTCACTTCCCCTGCACTCCCTTGCTGGATCTTGTTGCCATTGTGCCAGTGAAAGCGTTTCCTTGTGTGTTCCTAGCCTGTGTTCCAGACCTCCTGCCGTTGCCCCTGACTACGATCCTTGCTGCCTGCCCTGACCTTCTGCTACGTCCGACCTTGCTCTTGTCTACTCCCTTGTACCGCGCCTATCTTCAGCAGTCAGATAGGTTGAGCCGTTGCTGGTGGATACGACCTGGTTGCTACCGCCGCTGCAAGACCATCCCACTTTGCGGCGGGCTCTGGTGAATACCAGTAGCAACTTAGAACCGGTCCACCAACACGGTCCACGCCAATCCCTCTCTGGCACAGAGGATCCACCTCCAGCCAGCCGAATCGTGACATACCTACAGTGTGCGCTTAGTAAATCCTATGTTCTTATGTATTACTTCTCTAACGGATTTTCTCTGAAACATACCGTAGGCCCTTGTACGGGCAGATGTTTTACCTTTATATGCCTTGCCTTTGTTTTCTTGTTTATTGTCTCATTGTTGAGACTATTTTGTTTTTCTACTGAAAAAATTTGAATAAAATATGTTTAAAAAAATCATGATTTAAACAAAAGGTAATTTTCCAATGACATACTATCTTCAGGAGGATGACATCATGCTGTATGACTGACTTGATATCCTGCTTTGGAAACATAGTTTAACTACCTGGCCCAGTAGTTTCAGGCTATGCCTCTCTATATAACTGACTGTGCCTCTATATGCAAACACATCTGTTTTACAGTAGAAAAAAATGGTTTAAGTTTCTAATGAAAAATACATTTGTAATTACAGTTAGAGATAATAGCATATTTTGCAGGCAGGCCAAGTATGCTTACCCTAACCATGTTCGTTGATTTAGTTTTCTGCATAGATCTTATCTGCCAATTTATTGTCTAAATAGCATTCCCTAAAGGCCATAAAGAATGCAGGTAGGTTGTGGCACTTGTAAAAGTCTTTTATAAACTATAACATTATTTCCAGTCTGGGCAATGCCATTATTCCATATGGGGAGCACTGTCCTTGTCATGGGTACTAACTCTGTGCTCACATTCTTGTAACCTGCACCATTGTTGAAATGTTTTATTTTAGGTAACTGGCAGTCTTGATAAGAAGATTGCTTTGATGACATTATGGCATTTCCTAGAAGCCCAACAGGTCATACATGCAATACACTAACAATTGAGCTCTGTCATAAAATACAATTCAGGGAATTGAAAATAATGTGCTTACAATAGTTTTTACTTCTGCTCTTTTACTGCCAGAATGTAAGCACTTTCCTTCTGCCCTAACCTGCATGTATATGTGATTTATGGCTGACATTTGGAAAAGCTTAGAGAGAAAAAAGGTCTCTTATTGATGGAAACCCATCAATGACAAGTGAGTGCTGTTATTGCCCACTATGCTGTAGCCTGGATCCACTTAACAATTAAAGGGCTTTTCCTCCTAAATTAATAATATAACCTTATAGCACATGCAGTGTATTTTATTGTCCTTTTAGTGCTTTCGACCTTGCATCATCATCATGTGCTATAGACACAGCAAACAACAATTTCGATATATTGCTGTTATAATTTAGGACTGGGTTACATGGGGCCCATCTGCTGCATATTTCACGCTGCGTATGTGCTAACACATATTGCCGGGAGCCCGCTCTGTAGTCCATCTTTCTCTGTGACTACCGTCGGCACATTCAGTGGGAAGAACAAGTATTTGATACACTGCTGATTTTGCTACTAGTTTTCCTACATGGAAAGCATGTAGAGGTCTGTAATTTTTATCATAGGTACTTTTCAACTGTGAGAGATGGAATCTAAAACAAATATGCAGAAAATCACATGATTTTTTTAAAATTAATTTGCATTTTATTGCATGACATAAGTATTTGTTACATCAGCAAAGCATAACTTAATGTTTGGTACAGAAACCTTTGTTTGCAATTACAGAGATGAAACATTTCCTGTAGTTCTTGATCAGGTTTGCACATACTGCAGCAGGGATTTTGGCCCACTCCTCCATACAGGCCTTCTCCAGATCCTTCAGGTTTCGGGACTGTCGCTGGGTTCAGGTCTGGAAACTGGCTAGGCAATTCCAGGACCTTGAGATGCTTCTTATGAAGCCACTCCTTAGTTGCCCTGGCTGTGTGTTTCAGGTCGTTGTCATGCTGGAAGACCCAGCCAATACCCATCTTCAATACTCTTACTTAGGGAAGGAGGTTGTTGGCTAAGATATTGCGATACATTCGGTCAGTCATCCTGTTCTCTTCAGGTCATTGACCAGGTCCTGCCATGTAGTTCTGCGCTGATCCCTCACCTTTTTCATGATCATTTATGCCCACGAGATGACATCTTGCATGGAGGCCCAGACTGAAGGAGATTGAACTTAAGTTTTCTAACCAACAGTTATTGCCTTCTCACCAAGCTGCTTGCTTATAGTCCTTTAGCCCATTCCAATCTTGTGCAGGTCTACAATTTTATCCCTGATGCCCTTACACAGCTCTCTGGTCTTGACCATTGTGGAGAGGTTGGAGTCTGTTTGAGTGTGTGGACAGGTGTATTTTCAAACAAGTGCAATTAACACAGGTAATGAGTGGAGAACAGGAGGACTTCTTCAATGTGTACGACATACATAATGTTAAGGAAAACATTTTTGGTTAAAATAACTTTCATTGGTCTACTGTTTTTTGCATTATACTTATACTTTAATTCGATGATCAATCACATCCTGTCTTTGACCTGTAGCCATGCTTTTACTTTGTAACATTACAGACACTTTCCCACAATCCCCCTTGCTTGTATGCACATTGGAGACTAACTGCCAATACTGTAGTGACAGACAATAAGATTGTACTTAAACTAACCAAGGGCAACAGGCATATAGGCATATAGAAGGATATAGAAGGAAAATTTATTAAATCTGGTGTGAGTTTTGGCCTTTATTTAGTCCACAAATGTTGTGGAGAAAGTGGCGGTCGTGCACCAAATTTATCAAATGGTGCATGGACCGTAATACAATTGTCGCTCAGAGCCATTAACCTGCCTTGTGATAACCTCTAAATCTGTTCTGTGCTACATTTCTGTGACATTTCACAAAAAGTTGCACATGATAAATCATTTACCACTGCACAAAGTAATCTAAATAAGAACACTTCATGGTAATAAAATTTTGCTGGAAATGTCGCACGGGGCCAGCCTTCGACTTTTCATACGACAAATTTAGACGAAAAAAGCAGTGTGAGTGTTTTGATAAATTCCCTTAATTGAGAATTAGTAAAGATATATGTTTGTATATCTCCTGCAATGATTTTCAGAAATCTGTGTACTTTTGAAATATGTTTATTCTCACAGTATCCATCAGTTTAGGCCTATTTATCTTAACCCCTTTAAATTACTGTGTGTAACAGATTTGTTTTGATTGTTCTGTCTTGTATATGGAAAAAGTTGTATCAAATGTCATTTTTGATACTTAGTTTATTTGTACATGAATGTGTTGCATCAGAATAATACAGTGGGTGTTCTGCCACATTTAAAATTTTCCTAGCAGTAGCAGGGTTTCTGCCCAAGCTGTGATAGCAGACGGTTAACTCCAATTTGTCTGAGATAATTTTTATTGTAGAGCAATAGCTACCAGTTCATGATCCTCTAGGTGCAGCAAAAAGAATGGAGTGCGTGTTTTTTCAGACTGTGAACTACCCTATGTTTTTCCTGTAATAGTAAATTTTAATAGTAAATGTAAATTAACCATTTCAGGATCTCCTCGGATTCTACAAGCCATTACTCTTTTATTTCTACACCAACTGAGCTTATATTGGACTTGTTTTTGTAGGATCAGTTGAATTTTTTAACGGCAGCCTTTATTTGATCATAAGATGTTTTGTGGAAGAAATGTGTGGTTAAAGAAAACCTTTGTTTGAAGGGTTTTATTTGTGTGGTAAAACTGACATGTCATCTGTATTCTGCAAGTCCGTACAATTACCACGATTTATGTAGTCTTGGGTTTTTTGTAACCTATAACATATAACTATAAAGGAGTTCTGTAGTGGTTCTTTATTATATCCCGTTGTGCCTGAGCTGCATAAAGTAAAAAAATAATAATAATAATTTAACTTGCCTTCTTTTACTCCCCTATTGCTCCTATATAGCTCTTCTCTCCTCCGGTCCCGGTTTTCTTCCTGCTTCTCTGTGCACGGAACATCACACTGCAATTGGATGTCCTTGCAGCGATGTCCTGCCTAGGCTGGTGATAAGCTGAGTGCAGTGTAATTTAACGAGCCTGGGCCCGCTTTCTCCCTGCAACACGGGCCTGTTACATGACACTGCATTCAGTGTATTATCAGCCGAGGCTCGACATTACTGCTGCCAGTGATACATTGATCGCAGTGCAATTATCTGTGCACATGGAAGCAGGAAGAACAACGGGACCAGAGGAGAGAAGAGCTGTATCTATGTAATGGGGGAATGACAGAAGGTGAGTTAAAGTTTGTTTTTTGTTTTTTTACTTTATGCAGCCCAGGCACAGTGAGATGAAATAAAAAAAAAAAAACACTACAGTTGTCCTTTAATTTTTTTTCTTTTCATCTACAAGACTGTGTAAGGACCCAATTTTTGTGTTGTTGATTGTAGTTTTTATTGGTACCAATTGGAACCTTTTAATCGCCTTTTATTTTATTTTTTTGGGATGTGATGGGACCCACCTGAACTCCGATGTCAGAGATAATAAAAAATGAATGACCTCACTATTTTACATAGTCAACTTCCTTGACTAGAATACTTGACTGAAATAGGGAATATATTTCTTAAAAAGTTTTAGTTTTAAAGTGGATGGAATTCTGTAAATTGCCTCTACAGAAGGAAACTGTATTGCCATTAGTTTGGACATTGCAATGGATTTAAGCAATTATGTGTTTACTTGTACAAACAAGTCCTAATATTCAACTACTGACATGAAAATTATATTTTTTTATTCCATATGATGCTGCCCAGGCTTTGCCGCTGTTAGAAGCAGTCAGACATCCACATTGACATTTTCCAACACTACAATAATGAGATCTTTGTTCTGTTATTGAAAATTTAGTTAGGACTGAGAACAGGAAATATTTGAAAGCATAACTGACAGCAGAGTCACCCACACAAACCTGAATTTACAGGTAGATGTGGGTGGCCCTGTTTGTAATGCTTCATACTGGGTGAAAATCGGTGCAGCCGTTCAGGAGATATTCATCTTATTGCTTTTCAACTGCACTGGAGGTGGAAGTTGCAGTATAAGCGATGCTTACTTCATCAGCACCCCCCCACAGTGATATCCCTGGCCCCCTACATAATTGTCTGCCCCCTATAATTCCGCCCCTTACTGCTGAGGAAGAGGGATGAATATTTATGAAGGGGCAGAGCTATTAGTTTTTGCTGGAGCGTGCGGGAGAAAGCATTGCACATACAGCAGCACCTGCCTCCACTATAGTTAAGAAGAAAATACCATATTGGCAACAAGATGAATATCTCCTGATCCTGTGATTTCCAAAATTCCTCACCTTTACTTGCAATTTCAATGTTGAGGATGTCCATTGTGCTGCTGGTGACCATTGCATGAAAGATCTGTGAAATCAGAAATTCTGTTTATTTTTCCACTCTAAAGGAACAGAAAAACTGAATTTACAACCTAAGCTTACAGTCTTACCCTACTAGAAAATTAACTGATGCAATATTTAGTCTAGTAAAACTTCCGTAATTGCCAAATAATAGTAAAAAACTGATAGAAATCTATTTTTTCTTATTGTTAAACATTTAAGGGAGGACAGCTTCCTAACATTCAATTAAACTACTTCTTGAAGGATCATGATTAAAATGTCAAATTGTAGACACCTTATTCCAAGAGCTGTTAGAGCTGCAGGTAAAGAAAAGGGCATTTTCATAAGAGCACTGATCCCTATTCTGCGTTGTAATGCAGTCAGAGAGTATCACTGCCATCAGTCAATAAAACTGTCTGGAAAGCCACATTGTTTCCTAGTGACCTCAAACCTCTATCTTCTCCTGGGTAACACCTCATTGTTGTAGCATAGTATTGTAAAACTGATAGTGTGTGAATCAACCGCCTAAAAGATTTGCATAGCTATATTTTAAGTCTATGAGTATTCTTGTCTCATGGGATCTGGACTTAGAAGAATTAGAGATACTGGCAGTGGAAACGCGCATTAGAGCTTTTAAAGTGCATCAGCTACATTACTACAGAAATCAATAGTGCTCAGCATAATTCTCAGCAACATAAATAAATAACATTATATTTGCAGGACGTGTGCAGCAACCGCTTTCCTTATGAGCCAAGGTTTTGCACATTTTTTTCACTGACTATCATAAATATCTTTAAGGTAATGCATTTAGAATCCAGCTGAAGTATAGCTATCATATGTGTCTACAGTATAATAGGTATTTTATTACAATTTATTGCTCCAATGCATGTAAAAAATAAATAAATAAAATAACTCAAATACAGCTGAATGTGTGTTAAATGTTACAAACTACAAACAAGCCCTGTGTGGTCAGATCCTTCTGTTATGTGCTACCCCCTTTTACCTGTATCCTCTACTACTGTAAAGGGGAGTGGCATAATAGCAAGATCTGACTATGCACTGTTTGGTGTATACAGATTCTATGCAGACTTGTGTGACTCCATGGTTACAGACAACAAACGCCAGGATATGGGATTTATAAGGTAAATAAAGAACACATTAGAGTCTCTTATGGGTATTATATATTAAAATACAGTATGCTCACCTTGCAAAATGCAACTCTAGACCACCCTTCTGCCTCTGTTTACTTCCCCTGTTGACATGCTTGTCCAGTTCTTCTGATGACATTCCCTATACCGAGGCCAATCGCTAAGGCTGCTATGTGTTCTGAATGTCATCATTAGAGCAGGAAAAGTGTGTCAACAGGAAACATAAACAGAAGAAGCAAGGCAGTCCAGACTAAACGCGAAAAGGTGAGTATGCTTTACTTTAAAACCCTTAAACAGCTATGGATACTTTAAATGCATTTTTTTTATTTTTAAATAAATGTATTGTATTTATTTTAGTGAGAAAAAGAAAATCTGGTCTGACCGGTCCAGCCAGTCAGTTGGACCTAAATGTGAAAAAGATGTAGCCACCTTTAATGCATGAAAAAAAAAAAATAAAGACCTATTTTAATTTTCTACGATCAAAGTGACTCCGGCATGTTTGGCCCGCCTCCAAACTTTACTGCACACACGGCGGGGCTGCGGCGGGGAAGCCCTGTGTGTCTGCAAAATATGCTGCATATTTCACACTGCCTGACAGATTTCCTGCAGCAGAAATATGCAGTGTATATGCTACATGTGACCCTACCCTTAAAAGATTCAGCAATCCATAATACAAGTGTTTCAAAATCAGATTCAGCATTCCATAATACAAGTTTTCCAAAGTCAAAACATCATCCAAGATCTGCTCAAATTCAAGTGGTTGAAAGAGTGAAGTCCCCAACAATATTCCTTCTTTTTCAACCTCTTCCTGACTAATGGACCTCTATTAAACCAGTTAGTTAGTACATTGGGAGCTTTCTTGTCATACACACTAAACATACAGGAAAATGTGATGCGATGGGACTTTAAAAAGTTAATTTTGAAAATTATTTTTACAGAACCTGTACATATAGCATAGCCAAAACCTTTTTCTTGAAATTGAAAATGGACTCAGATGTAGTTATTAGCTGACCACATTTGAGCTGTTATAATCAATGCGGCCCGTGCCTCTTAGTGTACATATACATCAATATAACATATAGCCATATAGGCCCAGATTAATCAAACTGAGTGAGAGGAAAGAATGGAGTTTTTTTCCACAGTAACCAATCACAGCTCAGCTTTCACTTTACCAGAGCTCGCTAGCTGAGCTGTGATTGGTTGCTGTGGGAAATTCACTCCACTTTTTCACTCTCACAGTTTGATAAATCTGGGCCATAGACATTTTGCTGATGTATCCATGCCTCAGAAGACACAAATGTGGTAAAAGAGAATCCTAAAGGTGTTGTGAATATCTTCTCCTTGCATCACTGGCCTCCTGGGGTGAACAATGGACCTGTGAAGGTCCCAGGGTCAGATCCTTATCAGTCTAGCATTTATTCACCTATCCTACACATATTTTTCCAAAAAATTTATGGAATTTTTTGTTTTATGATGCTATAATGAAATTCAGGAACATTGAATCTGGAAATAGAAAAGGCCAAACAAATGCAAAACATCCATTAAAGGTTGTGTCTAGTGTACTATTAAAGAGAGAACTGAAGAATCAGCAATTAGTAGTAATTAGGATTAGTGGCCAAACAATCGTCAAAAGTAACAAAAAGTTATCTTCATTGTTAAGAACTAAATACATAAATGTAATGCTTTTTTTTATACACAGCAAATGTAATTCTTTTAACTATTTTTTAAGGTTTGTTTCCCTTACATTTGAATGATTCATTATTTAAAAATTAGGATTTTAAATAGGGGCATAGATGTTGAAATAAATGACTGGGCAATATACCGAGAATTTCAAATTTACCTCTAGTTGCTAAATCATATACATTGTCCTTATTATAGTATATTTGAATCATTTACTGTCATGAAACAATCTTTTGACACATCATAGAAACATCATAAGTTTTAATTGGTGGAGGTTGGATACTGAAACCCCACAGACTGCTAGTACAATGGGGTGAAGTGCCCTTTCTCCCCGTTGCTAGAGACGGACTGATAAGCTTTCTATACAATCCATGATTAACCCCTTAAGGACTGAGCCCTTTTTTGCAATTCTGACCACTGTCACTTTATGCATTAATAACTCTGGGATGCTTTTACCGTTTATTCTGATCCCGAGATAGTTTTTTCATGACATATTCTACTTTAACATAGTGGTAAATTTTTGTCATTATTTGCATCCTTTCTTGGTGGAAAATCACAAAGCTCCCTGCTTGTAAGGAAAAAGGAAATCCCAATAAATAGTTACATAGTTAGTACGGTTGAAAAAAGACATACATCCATCAAGTTCAACCAGGGAATTGAAGGGTAGGGGTGTGGCGCGATATTGGGGAAGGGATGGGATTTTATATTTCTTCATAAGCATTAATGTTATTTTGTTCCAGGAATGTATCTAATCCGGTTTTAAAGCTGTTAATTTTTCCTGCTGTGACCAGTTCCTGAGGTAGACTGTTCCATAAGTTCACAGTTCTCATGGTAAAGAAGGCATGTCGCCCCTTGAGACTAAACTTTTTCTTCTCCAGACGGAGGGAGTGCCCCCTCGTCCTTTGGTGGGGTTTAACCTGGAACAGTTTTTCTCCATATTTTTTGTATGGGCCATTAATATACTTTATTTAGTAGTTTATTAGTTTAGTTGTGCGTCTCTGCACCCTTTTCAGCTCCACAGTGTCCCTTTTATGGACTGGTGCCCAAAACTGAACAGCATATTCCAGGTGAGGCCATACCAATGCTTTATAAAGGGGGAGTATTATGACCCTGTCCATGCCGAGTCCATGCCTCTTTTTATACATGACAATATCCTGCTGGCTTTGGAAGCAGCAGCCTGACATTGCATGCTATTCTGAAGTCTGTGATCTACAAGTACACCCAGATCCTTCTCTACCAATGACTCTGCCAGTTTAAGACATACAACGCATGCATGTTATTAGTACCCAGATGCATAACTTTACATTTATCCACATTGAACCTCATTTGCCAAGTGGATGCCCAGACACTTAGTCTATCCAAGTCATCTTGTAACCTATACACATCCTCTGTAGACTGTACCATGCTACAAAGCTTGGTGTCATCTGCAAAGATAGAAACAGAGCTGTTAATGCCATCCTCTATATCATTGATAAATAAATTAAACAACAGCGGTCCCAGTACTGAACCTTGGGGCACACCACTAATAACCGGGGACCAATCAGAGTACGAATCATTGACCACCACTCTCTGGGTACGATCCATGAGCCAGTGTTCAATCCAGTTACAAACTAAAATTTCCAAACCCAAAGACCTTAACTTACCTGTCAGACGTCTATGAGGGACAGTATCAAACGCTTTAGCAAAATCCAGAAACACTAAATCCACAGCCATTCCTTTGTCAAGGCTTCTACTCACCTCTTCATAAAAGCAAATTAGATTGGTTTGACAACTTCTATCCTTAGTAAACCCATGCTGTTTATCACTTATAATGCAATTATCCCCTATGTATTCCTGTATGTAATCCCTTATAAGTCCTTCAAACAATTTACCAACAATGCATGTTAAACTTCCCGGTCTATAGTTTCCTGGCGAAGACCTAGAGCCCTTTTTGAAGATTGGCACCACATTCGCCTTGCTCCAGTCCCTTGGCACAATACCAGACACCAGTGAATCTCTAAATATCATGAACAGGGGTACAGATATTACTGAACTTAGTTCTCTAAAAACTCTTGAGTGCAATCCATCTGGCCCTGGAGATTTGCTTACATTTAAATGACTTAACTTACCTTGTACCATCTCTACATTAAGCCAGTTCAATACATTACATGATGTGTTACCAGCACTGACCTGTCCAATGTCAGCTACTCCTTCTTCCTTAGTATATACAGAACTAAAGATCCCATTCAGTAGCTCTGCTTTCTCTGTATCACATGTGACAACCTCCCCATTATCATTATTAAGGGGTCCTACATGCTCTGTCCTTGGTTTTTTTGCATTTATATATCTAAAAAAAATATTTAGGATTAGTTTTGCTTTCTTTGGCCACCTGTGTCTCATTTAGAATTTTTGCTGTTTTTATTACATTTTTACAGATTTTATTAAGCTCTTTGTACTGTTTAAATGTTATATCTGACCCATCAGATTTGAATTTTTTGAAGGCTATTTTTTGTTGTTTATTGCTCTTTTAACATCATTTGTCAGGGTGTAGGATGTAGGATTTAGTTTTAATCGTTTATATTTGTTCCCCTATATATTTAGCTGTATACTTATTTAGAGTTGATTTAAAGATGTCCCATTTACCTTCTGTATCAGTATTTGAGAACATCTCCCCCCAGTCTATGTCCTGTAGTGCAGCCCTCAGCCCAGGGAAGTTTGCCTTTTTAAAGTTATATGTTTATGCCTTCCCCGCCTGTCTTTGTTTTCTACATTTTAAGTCAAAAGTAACTATATTGTGGTCGCTATTACCAAGGTTTTCCCACACAGTTACATTACCAACCAGCTCTGCGTTGTTGGGAATGATCAGATCCAACAAGGCATCACTTCTTGTTGGGTCCTCCACAAACTGGCCCATAAAATTATCCTGCAATAAATTGTCGCCCCTTTGTAGTTTTAGCCAACCCCCGACCCCAATCTTTATCTGATAGTTAAAATCTCCCATTATTACCACTGTACCTGCCCGGGCGGCCCTCTCTATTTGTTTATGCAGCCGACCTTCTATCTCTTCAGTGATATTAGGGGGTCTGTAGATTACACCAAGTATTATTTTTTCAGTATTTCCCTCCTTTTGTAATTCTACCCACAGTTATTCCACATCATCAGAATCATCACATATGGATTCACATATACAATATGTCTACTTTGTGTTGGCATCATAAAGTTGCCATATTTTTACTTTTGGAAGACATCAGAGGGCTTCAAAGTTCAGCAGCAATTTTCCACGAAAATTTCTAAATCAGAATTTTTCAGGGACCAGTTCAGTTTTGAAGTGGATGTGAAGGGCTTTCATGTTAGAAATACCACATAAATTACCCCATTATAAAAACTGAAGTATTCAAAATGGAATAGCAGCAAAGTGAAGGAGAAAATTCTAAATCTTCATTTTTTACACTCGCGTGTTCTTTCAGAGCCATTTTTTTTAATTTTTACAAGGGGTAAAAGGAGACAAATCCCCTATTGTGCCAGAACAGCAAAAAAAAAAACACAAAAAAAAAAACACATGGAATACTATTTTGGAAAGTACACCCCCCAAGGAACATAACAAGGGGTACAGTGAGCCTTAACACCCCACAGGTGTTTGACGACTTTTCGTTAAAGTCGCATATGTAAATGAAAATAAAAAATTTTCACTAAAATTTTTTCCCAAATTTAACATTTTTACAAGGGGTAATAGGAGAAAATGACCCCCCAAAAAATACCCCCATGTGTGGACGTCAAGTGCACTGCGGGTGCACTACAATGCTCAGAAGAGAAAGAGCCACATTTTGCTTTTGTAAAGCAAATTTTGCTGAAATTGTTTTTGGGGGGCATGTTGCATTTAGGAAGCCCCAATAGTGCCAGAACAGAAAAAAAAACTCACATGGTACTATTTTGGAAATTACACCCCTCAAGGAACATAACAAGGGGTAAAGTGAGCCTTAACACCCCACAAGTGTTTAATGACTTTTTGTTAAAGTTGGATGTGTAAATGGAAATAAAATGTTCAATAAAATGCTGGTTTATCCCCAAATTTTACATTTTTGCAATGGGTTATAGGAGAAAATACCCCCCCAAAATTTGTAACCCCATTTCTTCTGAGTATGGAAATACCCCATGTGTGGACGTCAAGTGCTCTGCGGGTGAACTACAATGCTCAGAAGAGAAGGAGCACCATTGGGCTTTTGGAGAGAAATTTGGAATGGAAGTCGGAGGCCATGAGCATTTACAAAGCACCCTGTGGTGCCAGAACAGTGGACCCCCCCCCCACATGTGACCTCATTTTGGAAGCTGCACCCCTCACAGAATGTAATAAGGGGTGTAGTGAGCATTTACACCCCACTGGCATTTGACAGTTCTTTTGAACAGTGGGCTGTGCAAATTAAAAATAAAATTTTTCATTTTCATGGACCACTGTTCCAAAAATCTGTGGGGCATAAATGCTCACTATCACATTCCATGTGGGGTGTAGTTTCCAAAATGGGGTCACATGTGGGGGGGTCCATTGTTCTGGTACTGTGGGGGCTTTGTAAACACACATGGCCTTCAATTTTGAACAAATTTTCGATCCAAAAGCCCAATGGCGCTCCTTCTCTTCTGAGCATAGTAGTTTGCTCGCGGAGCACTTTATATCCACATATGGGGTATGTTCTTACTCAGAAGACATGGGGTTACAAATTTTGGGGGGCTTATTTTCCTATTTTCCCTTTGTGAAAATGAAAAATTTATTGTAACACCAGCATTTTAGTAAAAAAAAAAAATGTTGGTCTCATTTTTCCATCCAACTTAAACGAAAATTTGTCAATCATCTGTGGGGTGTTAAGGCTCACTATACCCCTTGCTACATTCCGTGAGGGGTGTAGTTTCCAAAATGGGGTCATATGTGGGTATTTATTTTTTTAGCATTTATGTCAGAACCGCTGTAAAATCAGCCACCCCTGTGCAAATCACCAATTCAGGCCTCAAATGTACATAGTGCGCTCTCACTCCTGAGCCTTGTTGTGCATCCGCAGAGAATTTTACACCACATATGGGGTATCTCCATACTCAAGAGAAATTGCGTTACAAATTTTTGCCGTCTTTTTTTCCTTTTACTTCTTGTGAAAATAAAATGTATGGGGGCAACACCAGCATGTTAGTGTAAAAAAATATATTTTTTTACACTAACAGGCTGGTGTAGACCCCAACTTTTCCTTTTCATAAGGGGTAAATGGAGAAAAAGCCCCCCAAAATGTGTAGTGCAATTGCTCCCGAGTATGGAAATAGCCCATATGTGGCCCTAAACTGTTTCCTTGAAATACGACCGGGCTCCGAAGTGAGAGAGTGCCATGCAAATTTGAGGACTAAATTAGGCATTGCATAGGGGTGGACATGGGGGTATACTAATCTAAGGGGTAATCCAGTGATTCCCAAACAGGGTGCCTCCAACTGTTGCTAAACTCCCAGCATGCCTGGACAGTCAGTGGCTGTCTGGAAATGCTCAGAGTTGTTGTTTTGCTACAGCTGGAGGCTCCATTTTGGAAACACTGCCGTATGATACGTTTTTCATTTTTATTGGGTGGGACCGTGTAAGGGGGTGTGAATTCAGGTAGAGAAAACAGACATGATCGCACATCTACATTTTGTATTTTGATCTATTTGTTTCTCAGCATAAATTCAAAAACTAACAGGTTGTTAGTATAAATTTTGATCAAAAGGTACAAGCCAACTCGCCACGTCAAGGCCACCTATTTAGAGTGCATCCGTAACACATCCCTAGCATAAAATGGCATAGCACTGAGTGGCGACCACCACCGCCGCAACACCAGTGCCCACAGGGGGAACGACCAACTGGCAGAGCGGCCCCAATGCCACTCAAACCAGTCACCACGGCAGCAATGATGCCGCACAGCACCACACCAGTGTGAACAAGGTGTAAACCTCCAGCTGTTGCAAAACTACAACTCCCAGCATGCAGTGACAGACTGTGCATGCTGGGAGTTGTACTTTTGCAACAGCTGGAGGCACACTGGTTGGAAAACCTTCAGTTAGGTTCTGTTACCTAACTCAGTATTTTCCAACCAATGTGCCTCCAGCTGTTGCAAAACTACAACTCCGAGCATGTACTGATTGCCAAAGGGCATGCTGAGAGATGTAGTTGTACAACAGCTGGAGGTACGCAACTACAACTCCCACCATGGCGAGACAGCCGTTTGCTGTTCGTGCATGCTGGAAGTTGTAGTTTTGCATGATTTAGAGGGCCACGGTTTAGAAACCACCGCACATTGATCTCCAAACTGTGGCCCTCCAGCTGTTGCAAAACTACAAATCTCAGCCTGCCCAAACAGCAAACAGCTGTCTGGGCATGCTGGGAGTTGTAGTTTTGCAATATCTAGAGGGCTACAGTTTAGAGACCACTGTATAGTGGTCTCAAACTGTAGCCCTCAAGATGTTGCTAGGCAACTCACCGGCTTCCGTAGTCTGCAGCAGACACATATATACACAGACAACACAGAAACACTCACCCGGCCGGAGTTTAGAGCTGAGGGGAGGGGGCGGAGGAAGACAGGGTACACGGCCTCTCCTCTGCCTTCCGAGGTTCTAAGACTGCACGGCAGAGAGAAGGCGGGGGAGGGGAGAGAGTGCACGCGCCCTCCCTCTTCCTATCAGCACTTCCTGTCATCGCACGGGAGCTCAGTGCATAGGCTGGTGCAGACCTGGGCATTGTACGGCCCGACAGTCAGCGCAGGGTGGTCATAGCCAATCAAAGGGCCGTATTTGGCCTGCGGGCCATACAATGCCCAGGTCTGGTTTAGAGCCTCTTCCCAGTGGCCCAAATAGTGATTGGAGGGAGGGGAGGGCAATAGGGGGGACAGCTAAAAAAAAGTATATACTGGAGATCAATCCCTTCGTCTGAGGACCACCCCTACACAACCTCTCAAAACCAGTAGGTAGAGAGACAATCAGCGAGCCCCGTCTGGAGAAGTAATGACGAAGTTGTGTATAATGGGCTTCCTCAGAAGCAGGGACTAAAGGGTGGGAATGAGCGAGTACAGGGATCTACCACAACAGCCCAACAGAAAAAACCTCTAGGGTACACCTTTTTTATATTTCCATGTAAAAGGAAGTCCCTGGACAACCCCTGTTAGGGTATGTTCACATGACAGGATTTCCTCACTGAATAAAAACCATGGCCACATGTATTTTGAAGCAGATTCCAAGCAAATATTTGATGTGGAAAGTTTGCCTGGAATCAATACCTTATTGATGCCAATGGAAAATCCTGAGAAGGAGTAATTTCTGCTTCAAGAATTGACATGTCCATTTTTGAAGCAGAAAATACTCATTGTCAGGATCTTCTATTGACATTAATTTGACTTTGATTTGAGGCAAAATTTCCTCATAAAATTTCTGCGCAGCCATGGTTTTTGCATGGAGATGTAGAGGAAATTCTGCTGTGTGAACATGGCCTAAGAAGTATTCAAATAGTTGTATAAGGACAGACTTCCACTTACCGTATATACACGAGTATAAGCCGAGTTTTTCAGCACGATTTTTCATGCTGAAAACACCCCCCTCGGCTTATACTCGAGTGAACTCTCCACCCGCAGTGGTCTTCAACCTGCGGACCTCCATAGGTTTCAAAACTACAACTCCCAGCAAGCCCGGGCAGCCATCGGCTGTCCGGGCTTGCTGGGAGTTGTAGTTTTGAAACCTCTGGAGGTCCGCAGGTTGAAGACCACTGCGGCCTTCGACATCATCCAGCCCCCTCTCACCCCCTTTAGTTCTGTACAGTACTCACCTCCGCTCGGCTCTGGTCCGGTGCTGCAGGACTGTCCGGTGAGGAGGTCGTCCGGTGGGATAGTGGTTCAGGGCTGCTATCTTCACCGGGGAGGCCTCTTCTAAGCGCTTCGGGCCCGGCCCCAGAATAGTCACGTTGCCTTGACGACGACGCAGAGGTACCTTCATTACCAACGTACTTCTGCGTCATCGTCAAGGCAACGCCTCTATTCTGAGCAAGAAGCGCGGAGAAGAGGCCTCCCCGGTGAAGATAGCAGCCCGGAACCACTATCCCACCGGACGACCTCCTCACCGGACAGTCCTGCAGCACCGGACCAGCGCCGAGCGGAGGCGAGTACTGTACAGAACTAAAGGGGGTGAGAGGGGGCTGGATGATTTCGAAGGCCGCAGTGGTCTTCAACCTGCGGACCTCCAGAGGTTTCAAAACTACAACTCCCAGCAAGCCCGGACAGCCGATGGCTGCCCGGGCTTGCTGGGAGTTGTAGTTTTGAAACCTCTGGAGGTCCGCAGGTTGAAGACCACTGAGGGCGGATGATAAGAGGATGATGAAGGGGGGTGTGGGATGATGAAGGGGGGTGGGGATGATGACAAGGGGATGATGAAGGGGGGGGTGTGGGATGATTACAAGGGGATGATGAAGGGGGGTGGGGATGATGACAAGGGGATGATGAAGGGGGGGTGGGATGATGACAAGGGGATGATGAAGGGGGGGTGGGATGATGACAAGGGGATGATGAAGGGGGTTGGGGATGATGACGGGGGTGTGTGTGGGATGATGACAAGGGGATGATGACAGGTGATGATGATGAGGGTCTGGATGATGACAGGCGGTGATGATGATCAGGATGTTAATGACGGGGGTCTGGATGATGACAGGGGGGATGATGTATTTCCCACCCTAGGCTTATACTCGAGTCAATAACTTTTCCTGGGATTTTGGGTTGAAATTAGGGGCCTCGGCTTATACTCGGGTCGGCTTATACTCGAGTATATACGGTAGCATGCATTGCTTTGACAAAAAAACAGAAATTTGTCATAAGTATTGAGAAGTTGCTGCAAAATAGCAACAGATATGATGACACATCCACCTGTCACTGTTGATACAAGTAATAATTAAGGAAAGAAAAGGATAAAATGTCAATACATGCCAGTTATCAATCTTCTGGTTTACTAATGGTTACTTAGTTGTTGGATGGAAATGTTTTTGAGAAATTAAAGGGGTACTCCGCCCATAGACATCTTATCGCTGCGGTCCCGCTGCTGGGGAGCCCCGGGATCGCTGCTGCAGCACCCCGCTATCATTACAGCACAGAGCGAGTTCGCTCTGCACGTAATGACGCGCAATACAGGGGCCAGAGCATCGTTACGTCACAGCTCCGCCCCTCGTGGCGTCACGGCCGCCCCTTTCAATACAAGTCTATGGGAGGGGGCGCGGCGGTCGTCACGCCCCCTGCCATAGACTTGCATTAAGGGGACGGGCCGTGATGTCACTAGGGGCGGAGCCATGACGTCACGCGGCTCCGTCCTCTGTATCGCCCGTCATTACGCACAGAGCGAACTCGTGCCGCAGCGGGGATCCCGGGGCTTCCCAGCAGCGGCACCGCGGCGATCCTTTGGATAGGGGATAAGATGCCAGGGGCGGAGTATCCCTTTAAGAGATGCCAAGCACTCTACAGCTAGGTTTTGATGAGCCAGTTATAAGGTAGTAGGTTTAGAGTTATGTCTGAAATGTACTTGTTTGGATACACCTATTTGTAAGCAATAAATTTGGCTTTGTCTGCTTTGTTTGAGCTAGAAGTGCTAGTTTTCTGTTTTCAGGCTCTGCTATGATGGAGATCCAGAGAAATATTAAATGAACTGTCAAGGGATGCAAAGAAGGGAATTGTAAAGAGAAGAAAAGAAAGTAGAAATGCAAGTTGAAACAAAAATAACAAGATCCATAGGTGCCTTGTCATTTTTGTAACTAGACACGAGTTGGAAAATGTATCTTTCCCTGCTCCAGTGCAGAGTGGCAAAATCTACAAACTCCATTTCTTTGCAGAGTGGGAGCCTGTGTAACATTCTTTGTGATGAAAAGAAAATGTGTTTAATTTTGCTACATTGCACTGGTTACTACCCTCCCTTTAATGGTCTAATACAGCTATTTTATTGTAAAAAGTTTCCTCTTGGATCAGGTGGTGTTCTAACAATACTTTTATTCTACTGATCCCTTCCGTCCCCCCCTCATCCATAAACCTCTCTTGTCTGTGGGCAATGTCTTTTATTGTGGCTCAGCTGTTAAGCTAGTAGAATGTAATGTAATAGAGAATAGGACTACATATGATAAAGAGGGACTTTTAGCCAAGACTTATTTATTATCATAGGTATGTGCGATAAACATTGTGAATTTGCTTTCTTTTGCTACAATGCCAAAATATTAATGCATTCTGCCCTAAGGAATCAAGACACATTTCTTGTAAAAGTAAAAGTTCAATTCCAATCCTCAGTTGCAACTATTGCCATTATTTGATGAAATACACTACCACACGACCACCTGTCAGTGAGACTAGATGCTGCATTGAGCACATGAACCACCATTGATTCATGTTTCCAACAAAGTAGATGTCAGAGTCGTAATAATGGCACAGTGGGCTTGTTATACATTCCTCTATTTTTCATATGCTAGGGAGATCAAATTATATCTTATATTGTGACTCTAATGCCAACTTATATGTAACTTGTAACAATTGAGACACATCAGATGCCCTTCATAAGGCCACCATTAAAGGGGTACTCCCGTGGAAAACTTTTTTTGTTAAATCAACTGGTGATAGAAAGTTAAACAGATATGTAAATGATGTGTACTCAAGTAGAAAACAGACATGGTTGCACATCTACAATCTTGCACAATGATCCAATTGCTTCTCAGCATAATTTCAAAAACTAACAGGTTGTTAGTATATACGTTTTGATCAAAAAGTACAAAGCCCACTCGCCACGTCAAGGCCACCTATTTAGAGTGGGTCCCTAATGTCCCTAGCATAAAATGGCGTAGCACTGGGCGGCGACCACCACCGCCGCGACACCAGTGCCCACAGGGGGAACGACCCACTGGCAGAGCGGCCCCAACGCCACTCAAACCAGTCCATGGGTAGCACCTCCCCGCAGACACGTCGCCATGGCAGCAACGGTCGTCGCACAGCACTACACCAGTGTGAACAGGATGTCATAGCACACTCACCATGCTCTCCCAGTCAAACTGGGAGGCTGCCAGGAAAAAAAAGGCCTATGTGTAGCTAACTACTACTTATATAGGATTTGACTGGGAGAGCATGGTAAGTGTGCTATAACATCCTGTTCACACTGGTGTGGTGTTGTGCGGCGTCCGTTGCTGCCGTGGCGCCATGTCTGCGGGGAGGTGCGACCCATGGACTGGTTTGAGTGGCGTTGGGGCCGCTCTTCCAGTGGGTCGTTCCCCCTGTGGGCACTGGTGTCGCGGCGGTGGTGGTCGCCGCCCAGTGCTACGCCATTTTATGCTAGGGACGTTAGGGACCCACTCTAAATAGGTGGCCTTGACGTGGCGAGTGGGCTTTGTACTTTTTGATCAAAACGTATATACTAACAACCTGTTAGTTTTTGAAATTATGCTGAGAAGCAATTGGATCATTGTGCAAGATTGTAGATGTGCACCATGTCTGTTTTCTACTTGAGTACAGATTTGTAAATTACTTCTATTAAAAAATCTTAATCCTTCCAGTACTTTTTAGGGGCTATTTACTACAGAGGAAATGCTTTTTAGATTTCTATGATGTCATGACCACAGTGCTCTCTGCTGACCTCTGCTGTCCATTTTAGGAACTGTCCAGAACAGCATATGTTTGCTATGGGGATTTTCTCCTACTCTGGACAGTTGCTAAAATGGACAGCAGAGGTCAGCAGAGAGCACTGTGGTCATGACATCAGAGAAATCTAAAAAGATAAGCATTTCCTCTGTAGTATATAGCCCCTAAACTTAATAGAAGTAATTTACAAATCTGTTTAACTTTCTGGCACCAGTTGATTTTTTTTT
Source organism: Hyla sarda (assembly GCF_029499605.1). Taxonomy (NCBI): domain Eukaryota; kingdom Metazoa; phylum Chordata; class Amphibia; order Anura; family Hylidae; genus Hyla; species Hyla sarda. The sequence goes on from NC_079195.1 coordinate 112,803,959, forward strand.
TTTAAAGTTTTCCACAGGAGTACCCCTTTAATGTTGACATATGTAAAAATGTTAAAGTGTGTATTGCTTCTAACTTAAGTGTAGTAAAGGGCGACAGGAAACAGGTCATATACCAACAAATTTATAGAACAAGGTAAATCAGTATTCTGAGATCATTGGTGGATAAACAAGTGAAAGCAGTCAAACACATCACATTGTCCCTGTTGTCTAGTTCTTCATTTGGCGCATGATCTCTTAGAAGACAAAGGAATTACACCATTGTTCACCTGGCCAATGATGCCACTTCCTGAGAGTAGCTCAGTTGGGAATTCCAGTGGCTGGCAACCACTATCCATTGTTGCATGAGTATACCCGGTTATTTCATCTTGTAAACTTTATGTGTCTGCTGTAAACAGGATGTTTGATTTGTTTCACTTCATCTATAAATGAGGTAGTATCAGACAGCTTGGTCTTTTATACCTCCAGAAAATAATTGGTGCCGGCTAGAGAACAATTAATTGGTCTGTGAGGAATTCCCTGTGTCTGACTGTTTGCTGGTGTGAGGTAAATTGCTATCTTTGAAGGCTTTAATAAGGATATTATGAAGATACATCTTTTTAGTACTAGAGCAGTGGCTCACCAATGAGTATGACACTTATGATGTTTATTTTAGCCTTGCTATATTCTACCAGCAAAGCGTTGAGAAGATCTCAAACACGCAGCCTGAGGGATGGATTGTGGCATATTGCAGGATACCCACCACCCTGTTATTAAGCAGACAAGACAGTCTAAATGGCATGAGCAATGACTTATGAATTATGCATCTTCCACTATTTTATTGTTAGGCATCACAATTTCTGACTTGAGTTGATTTGTCAGCTATACAAGAAGGAAGCCATACGGCAACTGACACTTTTCAAGGCTTAAAAATAAAAACAGTTCAGGCTAAGGATAATCCAGGTCTCAAGCAAGATAACAATCTGCTCCCATAAGGGTTTGCAGCCCACTAAATATTACACAAGTGATCATTCTTATTAGTCTCAATGTTTAGTCTCTGTTTTCAATTTGCTGAAAAGACAAAAGGTGCAGCTCTACCAAAGGTTACATTGTCTGTCGTATTTCTGTTTGCATACATATACATAATTCAGCCATGCTTCTTGAATCAATTGGAAGGAAACAGGGGATGCCAGTCAGGAGCCACACATTTTATTTCTGTTTGGACCATGCTACAATGGGTACATGTGAGCCATATTACAATATTTTACTGATAGATTTGTGTAAGTTTATTGTCGAGGGTGTATTATGGTTTGTGAGTATTATGGTATTGTTTCTCTTATGCTTTTACAGTACTTATAGTACATTTTATGTGACTGTGGGACCTGGAGACTTCAGAATGCTATAGTTCTATACCCTTTTGTCTTTGATGGGTTGTTGGAATCTGTTAAATGTTTATTTTAAATGTCTTTCTTTTTTTTTGTCTCTGGGATTATGGATTTAACAAAAAAAAATAGATAGATTTAAAGAAGAGACAAGTCCACCCAATTATACCTGATATATTGCAGTGTTTTTCCCAGAAAAAGTCAAACTAAACTCCCATGAGACTGAAGCCACCTGAAAGAAAAATTACGTCCCGAGTCTGGCAATAAGAATAAATCACTGGATTAAGAAAACATCTCCAGAAATCTAGTGACCATAATAAAAAATAAAAAAATCTTAATTCAAGAAAGAAATCCCTTTTAAAATGTGCCTGTGAATTTACTATCATAACTTATTGTCTGACTTCTCTTACAGAAAAAAAAAACATTTATCATGGGTAGAGATGAGCGAACTTTTCAAAAATTCGAGTTGGCCGATTTGCCGAATTTTTTTGAAAAAATTAGTTTTGATCCGAATTTATTTGCGGTGAATCTATATTAAAAATTTCTGTCCTACAGAGCGCCTCAAAAGGGGTATAGAACACTTTGCTGTGTTCTAACACGCATATGGAGTGTGCTGGGGTAGTGAAATAATACTGTTATTCAGAATAAAATGCAGTTTAACGGCATTGCTTTTAGAATCAGTGTGGCACAATGACAGAGCCTGGAGGTGGCATCGGTATGAGGAAACCATATAGTGGCTGAATGACACAGCATGGAGGTGTTGGCAGCATGAGGAGACCACATAGTGGCTGAATGACACAGCGTGGAGGTGTTGGCAACATGAGGAGACCACATAGTGGCTGAATGACACAGCATGGAGGGGTTGGCAGCATGAGGAGACCATATAGTGGCTGAATGACATAGCGTGGAGGTGTTGGCAGCATGAGGAGACCATATAGTGGCTGAATGACAGCGTGCAGGTGTTGGCAGCATGAGGAGACCATATAGTGGCTGAATGACACAGCATGAGGAGACCATATAGTGGCTGAATGACACAGCTTGGATGAGGCTGAAGCATGAGGAGACCATATAGTGGCTGAATGACACAGCGTGGAGGTGGTGGCAGCATCAGGAGACCATATAGTGGCTGAATGACACAGCGTGGAGGTGGTGGCAGCATGAGGAGACCATATATTGGCTGGATGACACAGCTTGGATGAGGCTGAAGCATGAGGAGACCATATAGTGTCTGAATGGCACAGCCTGAAGTTGGCGGCAGATCAGGAGACAATAGGGCCTCACAATCTCTAATAATAAAAGAGGAATTTTGAAATTGCAAGTGAAGATGCATGTTAGCTAATGCTACCATCCAAAAATGTAAGGACCAAGCCCAGAAGCATCAGTAAGCCAAGTAAATCCTGGAAGACACAGGAGCAGTTAGGAGCAGGCATCAGCAGTACTAGTGCTACCATAAACATATATAGGTAATGTCCTAGGCTCAGCAGCATCACTAAACCTTGTAGGTGCTATATGACACATACAGGAGCATGCAGCAGCATAGTACGCAAGAGGGATTCACAACCCTTAACATTAAAAGGTAAATGTTGAAATCTCTATTGAAGATGCATGTTAGCTAGTGCTACCATCCAAAAATGTAAGGCCCAAGCCCAGAAGCATCAGTAAGCCAAGTAGTTCCTGAAACACACAGTCAGGAGCAGGCATCAGCAGTACACCCGAGGGTTTCATAACCCCTTACACTGAAAGATCAATCTTGAAATCTCAAGCTAGTGCTACCAGAACATATTTGGAGTTAATACCCCAGTCCCAGTAGCATCAGAAAACAATATATTGGCTGAATGACACAGCCTGGATGTGGGGAAAGCATAAGGAACCCATGTAGTGTCTGACTGGTACAGCCTGAAGGTGGCTGAAGCATGAGGAGACCATTGAAATGCATGAATTTTAAATAGAAATCTAAGATTTTGAAATTGAGGATTTTGAAATGGAACTTTTAGTTTTAGTGGCCCGGTCCCGGCGTGTGGGTACAAAGGACCTAATCTAACAAGGAGTCCCATGTCACATATCGGCACAATTACAGAGCCTGGAGGTGGCATCAGTAGGAGGAGACCATATAGTGTCTGAATGGCACAGCCTGGAGTTGGCTGAAGCAAGAGGAGACCCCAGGGCTTCACAAAAATTGTCAGAATACCACCTGACATTCAAAATAATATAATGATAGATTAGTTCTCTGAAGAAAAGGATCCTTCATTAGATGACAATATGAGTATTGTGTGTCCCAGTGACATTAGCTCATCGGAGGAACAGGAAAACATGATACAACTTAATTCTGACATAAAGAACCACAACAAAGAATGAATAACTTAAAGCCTACTGGAACTGAGGAACTCCAAAATGGTAAATCTACCACCTGGGATAGTCAGTCAATTCCAACAGCCGGTGGTCAGTATTCACAGTTCCCTGTTTCTGCTAGTCCTTGGCAATATTCCTTTTATTACTGGTCTAGTATCAACATGGTAATAATGCTGGGAGAGTAACTCAAGGATAGCCACATGTTCCCTACAATACACAGTCAATATATGGAAACCATATAGTGGCTGAATGACACAGCCTGGAGGTGGCTGAAGCATGAGGAGACCATATAGTGTCTGAATGGCACAGCCTGGAGGTGGCGGCAGATTAAGAGACAGCAGGGCGTCATAATCTCTCAGTCTGCTGAAAAAACTTATTTTTGCACAGCAGCAGGACACAACAGTTCAGCACCACAAAAAAAAAAAAAAAAACTCTGTCAAAGAGTATTAAGAATGGTGTGAACTGTTGGTTATTATACCGTCTACAGACTAGTATAAGTAGCAGATGATTTCTTGTGGAAAAAATACACAGAATTGCGCTGAAATATCATCCCTGCCTCCTGTGATATGGTTCATGAAGTTAAGGCAGCTTGTTGATATGTATGAGGCAAAGAAAAGCTATCTGCCCCTCTCTGATAAAATGCTGAATAACGTGACTGGGAGATTAAAGGGGTTATCCACCATAAGGTGATTTTAGTACGTACCTGGCAGACAGTAATGGACATGCTTGGGAAGGATCTGCCCTTGTCTTGGGGCTAGTTGGCTATGTCATGAGATTACCATAACACTGTGGCTAGCTTTTTGTGAACTTGTATTTCCTGTTTAACTTTTCTTTTTTTGACTACAAATCCCACAATTCTATTTTCCTCCTTCCCACACATCAGCTACCCCACCCATTGAAGCATAAATGAGCTGCAGACCTGTGGTTTTCAATCAGGGTGCCTCCAGCTGTTGCATTAGTTGCAGATTGATCCCTCCACCCATTGAAGCAGACAGGCTCCCTGTCATCAGCTGACTAGTGAGTCAGGTCTCGGCCGCATTGCAAGCTGGGAAAAATCCGAGACAACAGTCATTTTGTATGCTGGTAAAAATAAATAGTGGGGTGAAAATCACAGAAGAATTGTGAGAAAACCGTCACACATGGGTACAGACACTATATTATGAACTACACTAACTTTACAGCCCCTGTAGCATAGTCAAATAAAAAAAATTCCCGGAATACCCCTTTAATGGCTGGCATAAAAATCCTTCTCAGTGAGAACAAGAAAAGCAATGCACTGCTCTCTGTCCACAATGCTGATGTGACTAGCAGTTGGAAGTGGAACGCTGCGGTATGATGAATTCAGCGTGTCTGTGTAACACACAGAGACAAGCAGCCGTCCTCTCTCTCTGCAGTGAATGGCATGAAATGAGCAGGTGCAAATTGGCTGCTGATTATATAGGGCTGTGACATCACAGGGGTCAATGAATGCTGATAGGCTGCATCCTGCATGTGATTCAGGGTCATCCCGCCTACCTCCCTTCCCGCCATGCCTTCCCAGCATCCCCTGCCCCATGTACTGACATGTGGATCCGCCATTTTAGGTGTCCTGGAACGCAGTAAAATGGAGTTTAATGAAGCAATTTGCGCAATAGAATCGCGGCGATATTCGCATTTGTTGCGATTCGAATAAATCCTGAAATTTGTAACAAATTTGGGTTAGTCTGCTTCGATTCGCTCATTTCTAATCATGGGTAACCTTTCTTTTCTCTAGACTTAGTGGATGCTCACTTTCTTTATTTACAGTTCTGAAAAATACACTCAAAAAGGTTCGTTTTGAGATGGCATAGCATTCCGTATTGCATTATGTAAATAACCATGTGGAGCAGATCATGGAATAACAGGTTGCTCCAATACATATAAAATCTAAAATAATTACTGCTGAGTCCAGTGATTGGCTTGATTAGTATACAGGAATTTCATCAGGGCACCTCTGTCGTGGACACCGAAGTGGCAGTATTACTGAACTGGGAGCAAGCAAAGGGGTAATTATAGTTTTTTCTCTTTTTTTACTTACTGCTGGAAAGGGAGTGCCTGTCCTTATGTTGTACTTCCCAAAGGGCAGCATAACATAGCTGACATGTTCCCTTTAAAAAAATGTTGCAGACAGTCTGATACCTAATATAATTCAGACAGTAGGATCAGAATACATGGGAATAGGACCAAAATTGTTGTTTTTCAGTAATTGATCAATCCAGAGCATAGAAAAAGAACTGCTGTTGCTATTTCCGATTTTGAAACTAGGTGGGCAAAATGGCATAAAGAATCACTGAATAGGACATGCTGTATTAAGACAACCCTACACCCTGAAGTAGAATCCTGTTCACTACATCTAGCTGTTGCAGTAATTTATCACATGTGACCAGAGGCAATGACCTTACAGTTTAGGTGCATTTACTTTTGTGAGATAAATTGTGTTGAACCTACAAATGCACAAGAGACATCATCTTTTATATTAAAGAGAACATTTTATTTATTGAAGGAACACTTTTTTTCTGCGTTAAAATCAGTACATTTTCTAAATGTAAGACAAGAACATACACCTCTCCAGCCCTCCTAGGTCTTATTCGGATGTTGAGGCTCTGACTACATCCTTTCATCTTATTCTTGATTGTCCATTGTGCTGATTGCTTACTTACCTATAGAATCTTTACAATTTGTTAAGAACTTGTCACAATGAGCAGAAGGAGGAAAAGCCGGCACAGCTTAGCCTCAACAAGGCAATTCCACAATGTATATAGGCGGACAGCGATGGTAAAGCAAATAATAGACCCAGTTTACGAATCCCGTCTCGGGTGCTCAATTCTTAAAGATATACAGTTCATCAATAGGCTTTAACAGTAGAAGCAGGAGGCACTCACCACTGGGATTTCGTGAAAAATAATTTGTAGCTTTATTTCAGACATGCAGAAGCATAGAGGACTAGTGTGGACGCAGCACACCGTGCAGAGGTTACAGCTATTGCACGTCTGAAATAAAGCTACAAATTATTTTTCACGAAATCCCAGTGGTGAGTGCCTCCTGCTTCTACTGTTAAAGCCTGTTAAGAACTTGTTACTTGTTACCTACCAAGTTTTCATTTCTCATTTTCTCAGAATGTGTTAACAGATGGCAGTTCCACAATTGTGCCCTCTATTAATAAATGTGGCCAGAGTGTGGTGGTAATTGCATCTTTCTCTAATATACATGCATTACACATACCATCGACCTAAATAGGCATCAATTATTTTTCACTTCTTCTATGGTGGCACTGCAGGAGAATCAAAATTCAGACAGCAGGGCAGGGTAAGATTCTAACAAAAATGGATTGTCCAAATTAGTACATAGGAGGACCTATGATTAACAATGTAAGCAGAGGGGCTCTGGGCCAGGAAAAATATATAATAAAAAGGGATATTCCAGATACTTTATTTATTTTTAAATGTTTATGGGCCCAATATGAAAATTAAAAAAAAAACACATACCTACCTTGCTCCCTCCCCATGATGTCTTTCAGCTCCCTAGTTATCACTGTTCTACCTACTTCAAAGAAGGACTCATCTCAATAGTAATGGCCTGCTCAGCCAATTACTGACTGAGGTCGGAAACCACTGTGACCCCGAGGCTGAGGGGAGCTGTCTCAAAAGTAGAAATAACAGTGATGAGTGGGAAGCCAGAAGACATCACAGTTGGAAGCCCTGAGGGAGCAAGGTTGGTAAGTATGTGTTTTTGTTTTTTTTGTTTTTTTTTCATATAGGAACCCAGTAACATTCAGAAAATAATTTATATCCAAAATTTTCTAGAAATTAACTGGTGTAAAATGTGAGTGAACCTTCCTGCAAAGCAAGTCAAGGTGTGCATTACTGTCTGGTTGCTCCTACAATGGTAACATACTTATACTGGTTGCATATATGATGAGATACACAAGAGAAATATAAATGATTTAGAAATAGTCTTAATGGAATAATAGTCTTGGAGCTTTTTTTCCTGTCAGCGGGCATTTGGAACAGGAAGTGGTTTGAGTGGGCTCAAGTGTGTTTTGTTGGGACTGTTATTTTCTATATGCTGTCCACTGCCTTATAGCGAAAAACAATACACTTCTCTCTGTTACCTTCTGGTTAAACTATGAGATATGGAAGCACAGCTCTCAAAGCTTAAAGCATATCTTAATCATACACAGCAGGAAAAGCTTTGTATTTTCTTCATGTCGTGATTTTACGTTTTGTCAAAAGCAACAGCAGGATGGATCTGAAAACACAATAGTCAAAACATATCATTTGTATTCAAGCTGCCACATATAAGAAACATAAAAATATCCTGAAATGCTTAAAGCATTAAATAGGCACAATAGCCAGCAATAGGAGCTATTTCAAATGGAGCTGTAGAAAGACAACATTGATAATAATAGATTTTGTTATAAAATAAAAGCAGTAAATTATAGCTAAAATATAGTTAGAGAAATTTGTATTAATAGTAAATACTTATGTACAAGTCCATATTGTTAAGTGGGAATGATCAGATATAGAATAAGTTTGTGTGAGAGACAATTGTTCGTTATACGACAGTGTTCTTAGGTTACATGAAGGACACATTTTGGAAAACTGCAATTACCAGTAATTCCCTTATTCTTACATTTGAAACTACCTCTATTCTAATAAAAATTTATGTGTGCTATTCTTGAATTAATAATTGTTGATCATATTTGGAAATCCACCGGATGTCCATGTATGCGCAATGTGCGCAGTTAGTAGTTGAGATATGGAGCGGTCTCATCCTGCTGCATTTCCAGTGGTTGACAGCAGCGGTCAATAACCAGTATCCGTAAAGTTCCCATAGACAGGCTGTTTTTGTTTTGTTTTTTAATAAAAAAAAAATTTCAGGACATGACAATATCAATTGTATACAGTTTAATTGCATTTTGCCTTTCTTTTATATGAAAACACAATCATGTATTTCTTGGTCACCAACTCCTTCAAATGAGCAATGTGTAATCCAACATTTTACCTGCAGAGGGATGTGTGGCTTCTCATGGGAGAAGCAGCCAGGCATGTGGTGGTCCTCCCTACTGAAGTTATATCTGAGTGCATCCAAGGCTATATTCAATGTAAAAAGAACAGCATGGGGACAGTAGCACGTAGTGTCAGATAAGGAAAGACACTGACAACATTGGACCATTGTGCAAAAATGGAATATTCCCATCCCAAGTGGCAAATTATTTATTTATATATTTTTATTTGTTACAAATCAACTGCTTCCAGAATGTTAAACAGATTTGTAAATTACTTCTATAAAAAAATCTTAATCCTTTCAGTACTTATCAGCTGCTGTATGTCCCAGAGCAATAGAAGTTTGCTATGGGGATTTGCTCCTACTCTGGAGTTTCTGGCACCAATTGATTAAAAAAAAAATATAGTTTTCCATCTGAGTACCCCTTAACTCCTTAAGGACGTAGGGCGTACCTGTAAGCCCTACGCCCGTCCCGGTGTTTAAAACGGGGTCACGCCGTTACCCCGCATCACACCGGGTCGGGCCCAGCTGCTAATCATAGCCGGGAGCCTGGGCTAACAGCGCACGGCATCGATCGTTGTGCCGCGCGCTGTTAACCCTTCAGACGCAGCGATCAAAGTTGATCAAAGTCGTCTGAAAACGAAAGTAAACGCTTCCCCGCAGCTCATTCGGGCTGATCGGGACATCGCGATAAAATCGCGATGTTCCGATCATCTGGGACGCAGACGGAGGTCTCCTTACCTAACTCCGTGGCGTCCGATCGTCGATTGATTACTCCAAGCCTGAGCTACAGGCTTGAGCAATCAAGCCCATATCTGACTGATCTGTGCAAAGCTATGGCTTTGCAGGGATCAGCATAGGAGATCAGTGTGTGCAGTGCTATAGCTCCCTATGGGAAGGGAAGGGAAGGGGTTAACAAAGGTCATTTAACCCCTTCCCTTATAAAAGTTTGAATCATTCCCCTTTTCCCATAAAAAAAAAACTGTAAATAAAAATAAACATATGTGGTATCGCCGCGTGTGAAAATGTCCGAACTATAAAAATATATCGTTAATTAAATCGCACGGTCAATGGCGTGCGCGCAAAAAAATTCCAAAGTCCAAAATAGTGTATTTTTGCTCACTTTTTATATCATAAAAAAATGAATAAAAAGCGATCAAAAAGTCAGATCAAAACAAAAATGGTACCGATAAAAATTTCAGATCACGGCGCAAAAAATGAGTCCTCATACCACCCTGTACGTGGAAAAATATAAAAGTTATTGGGGTCAGAAGAGGACATTTTTAAACGTATACATTTTCCTGCATGTAGTTATGATTTTTTCCAGAAGTACGACAAAATGGAAACTATATCATTTTAACCGTATGGACCTACAGAATAAAGACAAGGTGTTATTTTTACCGAAAAATGCACTGCGTAGAAACGGAAGACCCCAAAAGTTACAAAATGAAATTTTTTCTTCAATTTTGTCGCACAATGAATTTGTTTTTCTGTTTCACCGTGGATTTTTGGGTAAAATTACTAATGTCGCAAAAAATAAGCCATCATAAGCCATCGGAATTTTATGTGCAAAATTTTAAGCGTTATGATTTTTAGAAGGTGATGAGGAAAAAATGAAAATGCAAAAACGGAAAAACCCTGCGTCCTTAAGGGGTTAAAAGCATTACTAACATTTTGGCTGGCCGCAGGATACGAGTGAGACTAAAATCCAAGACTAATGCTGATACTTAGATCTTTGAATTTACCGCCTGATGTTTTGACTTGGCAACGGGATAGCCATTTTAGTTTCACCTCTGTCCTGGCGCGGCCAAAAAGATAGTTACGCTTTAATGATAGCTTTAGACCAACTCGTCCACAGCTCAACAGAAAATTCTGTGCAGTACCCTTATGCAACTGCAGAAGTTCACTTTTAGTCTAACTATGGTTGGTGCAGGATTCTAGGTAGAATGTAAGATAATATTATCCTACACTTATAGCCATCATATGTTCTAAACTGGAACCTACAGCCATCATCAAAGCCCATTTTAATTTCTAGGGTTGGGTTGTGAAGCTTTAGAAGATCCATGACAACTTCTGTTAAACAAATTCTCGGTGGTTTATTATTTTACTGTCCACTCTTGTCCTGGCCTGTCTAGTAGGTCGTCAGTGCCTTTTTAATCATTATTGACTTGACTAAGGGCCTTATTACATAGGATTGACTTAGGGACCTATTACATGGGCCATTGCATTACAAGGCTTGACCAACGTGCGGAAAGGACTGAATGAATGATTGTTGGTGTGCCCTCTGCTTTCATCATCTATCTGCTATACCTCCCATATTACATGGGGAGGTGTGCGGTTGCCGAACAAGGATTATTTATTTTTTCGTGAAATGCAAGACTAAGCCCTAAGCTGATAAAGAAGAACACAGAGTTTCATCATTCTTATAGCCAAAGTGTTACAGACCAGATGAGGTTACCCAACAGAATCTATAGAACATGCAGAAGAGAGAGTTAGACTCTTATTTGCTACTACAATCATGGCCGTAATTGTTGGCACTCCTGAAATTTTTCTAGAAAATGAAGTATTTCTCACAGAAAAGGATTGCAGTAACACATGTTTTGCTATACACATGTGCATTCCCTTTGTGTGTATTGGAACTAAACCAAAAAAGGGAGGGGAAAAAGCAAATTGGACATCATGTCACACTGTAACACTCACGTTTCAGAAGACAGGAACTCCGGTGGATGTGGATCCGCTGGACCTGTGTGGCAGATGACTCGGACCGTACCAGGGAGTGGAGTCTAAGGTGCCGCTGGTTTTCACCAGAGCCCGCAGCAAAGCAGGATGGACTTGCTGCAGCAGGCGGCACCCAGGTCACTACCCCTGGCACGGCTCGACCACACAGGCGACTGAGGAGATACGAGGCACAAGAGGGATAAGGCAGCTCGTAGTCAGGATAGCAGAAGGTCAAGGCAGGTGGCACAGTAGCATAGTCATTGTGTAGCAGGAAGTCAGTAGGCAGGCAGCAGAGGAGCAAGGTCAAGTCACAGAGCAAAGGATCAGATACACGGCAAGACAACTCTCAGGAATTTTTTCTCTCAGGCACAAGGCAACAAAGATCCGGCTGGGAAGTGAGGAGGGTGGAGGAATTTATCAATGAGCCACAGGTGAATTACACTAATGAGTGCACTGGCCCTTTAAATCTTAAAGCTCTGGTGCGCACGCACCCTGGAGGATGGGGACATGCGTGCCGGAGCAGAGAGGCAGAGGCGGGGGCAGGACAAGCACCAGTCAAGTGACAGACTGGGGCTCGCATGCGGGTGCGTCCCACGATGCGAATCCCAGCACTGCCGGCAGCAGCAGGTAACGGGACCATGCGCTCACGGCCAACGTGTGCGGCAAGGGCGCATAACGTAACACACACCAAACTTCAAAAATGGGCTGGACAAAGTTATTGGCATCCTTTCAAAATTGTGGAAAAATAAGATTGTTTCAAGTATGTGATGCTCCTTTAAACTCACCTGGGGCAAGTAACAGGTGTGGGCAATATAAAAATCACACCTGAAGCAGATAAAAAGGAGAGAAGTTCACTTAGTCTTTGCATTGTGTTTCTGTGTGTGCCACACTAAGCATGAACAACAGAAAGAGAAGAGAACTGTCTGAGGACTTGAGAACCAAAATTGTGGAAAAATATCAACAATATCAAGGTTGCAAGTCCATCTCCAGAGATCTAGATTTGCTTTTGTCCACAGTGCGCAACATTATCAAGAAGTTTGTAACCCATGGCACTGTAGCTAATCTCCCTGGGCGTGAACGGAAGAGAAAAATTGATGAAAGGTGTCAACACAGGATAGTCCGGATGGTGGATAAGCAACCCCAAACAAGTTCCAAAGATATTCAAGCTGTCCTGCAGGCTCAGGGAGCATCAGTGTCAGATCTAACTATCCGTCAACATTTAAATGTAATGAAACGCTATGGCCGGAGACTAAAGAGGACTCCCCTGCTGACACAGAGACATAAAAAAGCAAGACAACGTTTTGCCAAAATGAACTTGAGTAAGCCAAAATCCTTCTGAGAAAACGTCTTGTGGACAGATGAGACCAAGATAGAGCTTTTTGGTAAAGCACATCATGTTTACCGAAAACAGAATGAGGCCTACAAAGAAAAGAACACAGTACCTAGAGTGAAATATGGTAGAGATTCAATTATGGTTTGGGGTTGTTTTACTGCCTCTGGCACTCAGTGCCTTGAATGTGTGCAAGGCATCGTGAAATCTGAGTACTACCAACGAATTATGGGTCGCACTATACAGCCAAGTGTCAGAAAGCTGGGTTTGCGTCCGAGATCTTGGGTCTACCAGCAGGACAATGACCCCAAACATACGTAAAAAGCACCCAGAAAATGATGGCAACAAAGCGCTGGAGAGTTCTGAAGTGACCAGCAATGAGTTTAGATCTAAATCCCATTGAACACCTGTGGAGAGATCTTAAAATTGCTGTTGGGAAAAGACACCCTTCCAGACCAGAGTGGTCCAACATTCCGGCTGAGAGGTGTAAGAAGCTTTTTGATGGTTATAGGAAGTGACTGATTTCAGTTATTTTTTGCAAAGGGTATGCAACCAAATATTAAGTTAAGGGTGCCAATAATTTTGTCCAGACCATTTTTGGAGTTTGGTGTGACATCATGTCCAATTTGCTTATTTTTTCCTGCCTTTTTTGGTTTAGTTCCAATACAGGCAAAGGGAATAAACATGTGTATAGCAAAACATGTTACTGCAATCCTTTTCTGTGAGAAATACTTCACTTTCTTGAAATAATTCAGGGGTGCCAACATTTACGGGCATGACTGTAAAAAGGTACAGTTTTGTTTAGTAAGAAACTACTTTTTGTACCCTCTCAATGTTTCCTTCCTACTTTCGGTATCACCCTTAGGTCCCATATGTTTTATATTAGCCACATGCCAAAACTATAATGGAAAGCCAAATATTTAGTTGCAGAAATGTCATTGTACTGGAGATTGGAAACATAGGTCTTTCCAAGGTTAAATGAGCAAGGTTGCACTTGTAGGTCCATATCGACATCAGCACATACTAATTTTTGCGTGTAAACTTTAATAATCAGTATCATATGCCGATTTATCTATTTCAGAATTAAAGCTGGAAGCACCACAATGATTAACATGCAAATTGCCAATTAGTATTTAAAGAAGCTAAATTTTCCCATTGGAATAGTATTCCCAGAGTGCTCAGCATGCAAAGAACTACATGCTGTTCTGAAAAAAACAGACATCGTTGCTAATCCAACTCCATGACTGCCACTCCTCTGGCATAGAGGCAGTTGTAGTATATTCTGATGTGTTTCATATGTTTGGTTCCTGATGCAAGTGAATTTTGAATGAGCGCAGACATAAAAAAAAAAGCCCTCTGGGGAGTCATCATGCTGAATCCTAGGCATCTCCAACAGCTCTGTTAGATGGGAAGCAGATTTGACTGAAGAACATCAAATGAAAATTAATGAGAGAAATAGAAGTAACTGAGTGTTGTTTCTTTAATAAAGCTATGAAATCATTTATCTGAACCATTTTGTCTTTGCAGCTCTTTGACAACTTCTATTTTGGAGAAATCAACCTGGACACTGTTCATCTTTCCCAGAGGTTCTCTGTGGATAGCTGTGGTTACTACACATCAGCTGGACAAGTCCAAATCTCCTGAGGAACCTGGCTGTCAATAACTCCCAGAATTCTCTTCTGCAATAATCCAGGGGATTAGGTGGTGTATAGAGGTTTATGGTTTGCGATATTTGATTCATTTAGATTGAATTGAGGAAGTGCCACTCTAGTAGTTCTGTGTTACATTTTTCATCAACCATTGCAAATATGAATTTCAATTAAAGCCAACTATGAATATTTCCTGTTTTAATTGTTATTGGATAAATTGGTAAATATTGGAGGTATTTTATGTGTTTATCTTGCCGATAATATTATATCAAAGGAATCCAGGGGTGCCAAATTATTACCACCTGCCGAAACTAAGTCCACAAGGACTCAACCTGCCCCCCAGGAAGGCCAATTATTTCTGGCATCAATAGTCCAACATGCAATATTTCGCAATATTTAGATTTTATGCTCTAGGACAGTGATGGCGAACCTATGGCATGCCGAGCCCCCTCTGTGGGCACGCAGCCATAGTTCGCCATCAGCCCATTAGGGACATCCCTGTGTCCCGAAAGATCTTTTCGGGACACAAGGATGTCCCCGGTTACCCTTCTGCTGCCCCACTTTAACTTTACAAACACAGGGGCCGCAGGGAGGTAGCGCACGCACTGACGTCCCTGCGTGCGCCCATAGCAACAGCGGAGCAGCGAAGAGGATGACGTGGTAAGGATGGCATGGTAAGTTACCTGTATGTACGTCATCTTCAGTGTTCCGACCACCGCTCCTCCGGTCCTGGAGAAGCGATGGTCGGAACACTGAAGTGGGGCAGCACACAGGCAATACAGCCTCCAGCCATACACTTTATATGGCTGAAGGCTGTATGCCTGTGGGGGAACTATACTGCACCTAATGTGGGGGAAATATATTGCACCTAATGTGGGGGAACTATACTGCACCTAATGTGGGGGAACTATACTGCACCTAATGTGGGGGAACTAAACTGCACCTAATGTGGGGGAACTATACTGCACCTAATGTGGGGGAACTATACTGCACCTAATGTGGGGGAACTAAACTGCACCTAATGTGGGGGAACTATACTGCACCTAATTTGGGGGAACTATACTGCACCTAATGTGGGGAGCTATACTGCACCTAATGTGGGGAGCTATACTGCACCTAATGTAGGGAGCTATACCGCCAACCTAATGTGGGGGAACTATACTGCCAACCTAATGTGGGGAAACTATACTGCACCTAATGTGGGGGGAACAACAACCTAATGCGGGGGAACTATACTGCACCCAATGTGGGGGAACTATACTGCACCTAATGTGGGGGAACTTTACTGCACCTAATGTGGGGGAACTTTACTGCACCTAATGTGGGGAGCTATACTGCACCTAATGTGGGGGAACTATACTGCACTTAATGTGGGGGAACTATACTGCACCTAATGTAGGGAACTATAATGCACCTAATGTGGGGGAACTATAATGTACCTTATGTGGGGGAACTATACTGCACCTAATGTGGGGAGCTATACTGCACCTAATGTGGGGAGCTATACTGCACCTAATGTGGGGAGCTATATTGCACCTAATGTAGGGAGCTATACTGCCAACCTAATGTGGGGGAACTATACTGTCAAACTAATGTGGGGAAACTATACTGCACCTAATGTGGGGGACCTACAACCTAATGTGGGGGAACTATACTGCACCTAATGTGGGGGAACTATACTGCCAACCTAATGTGGGGAAACTATACTGCACCTAATGTGGGGGACCTACAACCTAATGTGGGGGAACTATACTGCACCTAATGTGGGGGAACTATACTGCACCTAATGTGGGTAGCTATACTGCACCTAATGTGGGGGAACTATACTGCCAACCTAATGTGGGGAGCTATACAGCACCTAATGTGGTGAACTATACTGCACCTAATGTGGGGGACTATACTGCCAGCCTAATGTGGGGGAACTATACTACACCTAATGTGGGGGACTATACTGCCAGCCTAATGTGGGGGAACTATACTACACCTAATGTGGGGAGCTATACTGCGCCTAATGTGGGGAGCTATACTACACCTAATGTGGGAGCTATACTGCCAACCTAATGTGGGGAAACTATACTGCCAACATAATGTGGGAGAACTACACTGCACCTAATGTGGGGGCAACTACAACCAAATGTGGAGGAATTGTACTGCACCTAATGGGGGAACTATACTGCACCTAATGTGGGGATCTATACTTCACCTAATGTGGGGAACTATACTGCACCTAATGTGGGGGAACTATACTGCACCTAATGTGGGGGAACTATACTGCCAACCTAATGTAGGGGAACTATACTGCACCTAATGTGGGGAGCTATACTGCCCCTAATGTGGGGAAATGTACTGCCAACCTACCGTATTTTTTGCCGTATAAGACGCACTTTTTCTTACCCAAAACTGGGGAGGGGGGGGCGAGAGTTGGTGTGTCTTATACGGCCAATAAACAATAAAACCCTGTCCTATCGCAGTGGACCCGCGGCTAATACAGGACATCACCGATCGCGGTGTTAACCTGTATTAACCCTTCAGACGCGGCGATCAAAGCTGACCGCCGCGTCTGAAGCGAAGGTGACACTAACCCGGCTGCTCAGTCGGGCTGTTCGGGACCGCCGCGGTGAAATCGCGGCGTCCCGAACAGCTTACAGGACACCGGGAGGGACCTTACCTGCCTCCTCGGTGTCCGATCGGCGAATGACTGCTCCGTGCTGGGATCCCCTGCATGGCTGGTGCTCTCCTTCGTCGTCATCACGTCGTCGCGCACGCCTTCCCGTCATCCAATAGGAACGGCGTGCGTAGTGACGTGATGGCGGCGAAGGAGAGCGAGGATACCGGGCAGCAGAGATGTTCCGGAGCGACGGGGACACCCCGGGGACATGGCGACAGCGATGAGCCGTGACGGGTCCGTTGCGGCGGGGACACGTGAGTATTACCTCCTATACCAGTGGTCTTCAACCTGCGGACCTCCAGATGTTGCAAAACTACAACTCCTGGCATGCCCGGACAGCCAACGGCTGTCCGGGCATGCTGGGAGTTGTAGTTTTGCAACATCTGGAGGTCCGCAGGTTGAAGATCACTGTCCTATACTTTACATTGTATTTGGTTCAGAATCTTTTTTTTTCTAGATTTTCCTCCTTTAACCTCTTCAGGAAGCCGGGCGTATGCATACGCCCTGCATCCCGAGTCCTTAAGGACGTGGGGCATATGCATACGCCCGTGGGAATTCTGGTCCCCGCCGCTAGCCGGTTGGGGACCGGACCGGGATGCCTGCTGAAATCATTCAGCAAGCATCCCGGCACATCGCCGATGGGGGTCCTAAGACCCCCCCATGTCTGCGATCGCAGAAAATCGCATGTCAATTCAGACATGCGATTTTCTGCTATTCCGGGCTGATCGGGTCTCTGATGACCCGATCACCCGAAAAATAGGGATGATCGGAGCGGTCAGTGACAGCCCCGATCATCCTGAGGGATAGGAGCGAGGTCTCAGTGCTGCGATCTCCTCCTGTCCCCTGCCATTGGTCATAACTGATTCTGACCAATGGCAGCGCAGGACAGTGGGTTGCCATGGCAACCCCCCGTCCTGCCTATCCCTGGATGCCGGGCAGAACGGGGGAGAAGATGGTGGCCGGTACCTGAGAAGAAGATGGTGTGTTCTGTAACATCTTGTCCCTTCAGATTTTGCAATTTTCATGACATTTTTGAAAATTGCTGCTCTACTTTGAAGCCCTCTTACTTTTTCAAAAAGCTGAAATATGTCAATTTTATGATGCCAACATAAAGTGGACATATTGTATTTGTGAATAAAAATAAAATTTATTTGGAATATCCATTTTCCTTACAATCAGAGAGCTTCAAAGTTAGAAAAAGGGAACATTTTCAAAAATTTCATGAAATTCGGGGATTTTTCACCAAAAAAGGATGGACGTAACGACGAAAAAACAATCTCCGTATCAGAATATTCGGTAAAAGCGTTTTAGAGTTATTAATGCGTAAAGCGACGGTGGTCAGAATTGCGAAAAAGGGCTCAGTCCTTAAGGTGAAAAAGGGCTGCGTCCTTAAGAGGTTAAAATTGGGTGCGTCTTATATGCCGGAGAGTCTTATATGGCGAAAAATACGGTAATGTGGGGGAACTATACTGCGCCTAATGTGGGGGGAACTACAACCTAATGTGGGGGGATTTATACTGCCAGCCTAATGTGGGGGGACTTATACTGCCAGCCTAATGTGGGGGAACTGTGCTGCCAATCTAATGTCGGGGAACTACAACCTAATGTGGGGGAACTATAAACTATCAATAAAAAAAAAAACATGTTTGGATCATTGAACTCTGTTGTTGTGTTCTTCTTTTAAAAGAAAAGATGTAAATCAGTTATGGCAACTGTATGAGTTGTTTTTTCTAAACTTAACCCCTTCCCGACCTATGACATACCTGTACGTCATGGGTGGCAAGGTGTTCCCGACCCATGACATACAGGTACGTCATGGACATTACTGCCGCTACTCGCGGCATCCCGCAGTGCCCGGAAAGATGGTGGCTATCACTGATAGCCAGCCATCTTACCATGCGACCACGGGGGGTTTCGCCCCCCCCCCTCACAGCGATCGCTGCTATCAGCTGGTCAAATCTGACTAGCTGATAGCAGCGTTTCGCTATCAGAATACTTAGCAGCGCGGTGTGTGAGTTCCGAACACGGGGATCAGGACACACACCGCTCTGCTAAGTGTCCCTGACCCGTCCCCCGGCGTCACTTACCCGTCGGAGCGGTGTCCCGAGCGGTCCCGGCGTCCTCCGTGCGGTCCCGGCGTCCTCCGTGCGGTCCCGGCTGCGCTGCGTCCCGGAGGTGAGTTTCCGGCAGCAGTGCGGCATCTTCATTGGCAGCAGTGAGATCGCCGTAAAGCGATCTCACTGCTGCCTCTGAGAGTTTCAAAACTGCAACTCCCAGCATGCCCAGACAGCCTTTGGCTTTCTGGGCATGCTGGGAGTTGTAGTTTTGCAACATCTGGAGGTCCACAGTTTGGAGACCACTGTATAATGGTCTCCAATCTGTGCTCTTCCAGATGTTGCAAAACTACAAATCTCAGCATGCTCAGTCTGTCCAGGCATGCTGGGAGTTGTAGTTCTCTAACATCTGGAAGAGCACAGATTGGAGACCATTATACAGTGGTCTCCAAACTGTGGACCTCCAGATGTTGCAAAACTACAACTCCCAGCATGCCCAGACTGCCCAAGCATGCTGGAAGTTGTAGTTCGGCAACATCTGATCCTTCAGATATTGCCGAACTACAACTTCCAGCATGCCTTGGCAGTCTGGGCATGCTGGGAGTTGTAGTTTTGCAACAACTGGAGGCACACTAGTTGGGAAACATTGTCCGTTTCCTACCTCAGTGCCTCCAGCTGTTGCAATTGTTGCAAAACTATAACTCCCAGCATGCACTGACAGACCATGCATGCTGGGAGTTGTTGTTTTGCAACAGCTGGAGGCACACTGGTTTGGAAACACTACGTTTGGTTGCAAAACACTTGAAAGTTTATTACTTAACTTAGTGTTTCCAAACCAGTGTTCCTCCAGCTGTTGCAAAACTACAACTCCCAGCATGCACGGGCAGCCAAAGGGCATGCTCGGAGTTTGCAACAGCTGGATGTTTGCCCCCTCCCCCCAATGTGAATGTACAGGGTACACTCACATGGGCGGAGGTTTACAGTGAGTGCTGCAAGTTTGAGATGGCGCAAATTTTGCGCTGCAGCTCAAACTTCCAGCGGCAAACTTGCTGTGAACCTCTGCCCATGTGACTGTACCCTAAAATCACTACACTACACTGACACTAACCTAAAATAAAAAGTAAAAAACACTACATATACACATACCCCTACACAGCCCCCCTCCCCCCAAAAAATGAAAAACGTCTGGTACGCTACTGTTTCCAAAACGGAGCCTCCAGCTGTTGCAAAATAATAACTCCCAGTATTGCCGGACAGCCATTGACTGTCCAGGCATGCTGGGAGTTTTACAACAGCTGGAGGCACCCTGTTTGGGAATCACTGGCGTAGAATACCCCTATGTCCACCCCTATACAAATCCCTAATTCAGGCCTCAAATGCGCATGGCGCTCTCTCACTTTGGAGCCCTGTCGTATTTCAGGGCAACAGTTTTGGGACACATATGGGGTATCGCTGTACTCGGTAGAAATTGCCTTACAAATTTTGGGGGGCTTTTTCTTCTTTAACCCCTTATGAAAAGGTGAAGTTGGGGTCTACACCAGCATGTTAGTGTAAAAAAATAAATTTTTTACACTGACATGCTGGTGTTGCCCTATACTTTTCATTTTCACAAGAGGTAAAAGGGAAAAAAGACCCTCTAAATTTGTAACGCAATTTCTCCTGAGTACGGAGATACCCCATATGTGGACGCAAAGTGCTCTGGGGGCGCACAACAAGGCCCAGAAGGGAGAGTGCACCATGTACATTTGAGGCGATTTGCACAGGGGTGGCTGATTGTTACAGCAGTTCTGACAAACGCAAAACAATAAATATCCACATGTGACCCCATTTTGGAAACTACACCCCTCACGGAATGTAATAAGGGGTGCAGTGATCATTTACACCCCACTGGTGTATGACAGATTTTTGGAACAGTGGTCTGTGAAAATGAAAAATAAAATTTTTGATTTGCACAGTCCACTGTTTCAAATATCTGTCAAACGCCAGTGGGGTGTAAATGCTCACTGCACCCCTTATTAAATTCCATGAGGGGTATAGTTTCCAAAATGGGGTCACATGTGGGGGGGGGTCCACTGTTCTGGCACCATAGGGGCTTCCTAAATGGGACATGCCCCCCAAAAACCCTTTCAGAAAAACTCACTCTCCAAAATCCCATTGTCGCTCCTTCCCTTCTGAGCCCTCTACTGCGCCCGCCGAACACTTTACATACGCATATGAGGTATTTCCTTACTCAAGAGAAATTGGGTTACCAATTTTAGGGTGATTTCTCTCCTTTTACCCCTTGTAAAAATTCAAAAATTGGGTCTACAAGAAAATGCGAGTGTAAAAAATGAAGATTTAGAATTTTCTCCTTCACTTTGCTGCTATTCCTGTGAAACACCTAAAGGGTTAAAACACTTACTGAATGTCATTTTGAATACTTTGGGGGGTGCAGTTTTTATAATAGGGTCATTTATGGGGTATTTCTAATATGAAGATCCTTAAAATCCACTTCCAACCTGAACTGAGCCCTGAAAAATTACGATTTTGAAAATCTTGAGAAAAATTGGAAAATTGCTGCGGATCTTTGAAGCCCTCTGGTGTCTTCCAAAAGTAAAAACTTGTCAATTTTTTAATGCAAACACAAAGTAGACATATTGTATATGTGAATCAATATGTAATTTATTTGGAATATCCATTTTCCTTTCAAGCAGAGACTTTCAAAGTTAGAAAAATGCAAAATTTTCAAAATTTTCATGAAATTTTTAGATTTTTTACCAAGAAAGGATACAAATATCAGTGAAATTTTACCGATAACATAAAGTAGAATATGTCACAAAAAAACAATCTCGGAATCAGAATGATAAGTAAAAGCATTCCAAAGTTATTAATGTTTAAAGTGACAGTGGTCAGATTTTCAAAAAATGCCCAGGTCATGAAGGTGAAAATGGGCTGGGTCATGAAGGGGTTAAACCTCAGTATTCTGAGTTAATTGCTGTGCTGGCACTTTGAGGGGAAAAAAAGTTGGTGTGCATTACGGTTTGGGCACTTGGGCTCAAAAGGTTCGCCCTCACTGCTGTTACACTATGCGTTGCGGCCTCACATGCTGGCCGTGAACGCATGGCCCCCTTACCTTCTGCTGCCGATGGGGCTGGGACTCGCATTGCGGGACGCTCCCGCATGCAAGCCCCAGTCCGTCATTCTCCGGGTGTTTCTCCTGCCTCTGCCTCCACCTCTCTGCTCCGGCTCGCGTGTCCCCGTCCCTTATGGGTTGCGCGTGCCGGAGCTTTAAGATTTAAAGGGCAAGTACGCTCATTAGTGTAATCACCCCTGGCTTGTTTTTAAATTCCTCCACCCTCCTCAGTTCTCTGCCGTCTCTTTGTGGCCTTGTGCCCTAGTGAAAGCGTTCCTTTATATTGCCTTGCCCTGTACCAGATCTCCTGCTCTTGTGACCTGACCTTGCTCCTTTGCTGCCTGCCTACTGAACTCCTGCTACGTCCCGACTACGCTACTGTGCCGCCTGCCCTGACCTACTGCTATCCTGACTATGAGTTGTCTCATCCCTCCTGTGCCTCGCATCTCCTCAGCCACCTGTGTGGTCGAGCCGTGCCAGGTGTAGTGACCTGGGTGTTGCGCCTGCAGCTGCAAGCCCATCCTGCTTTGCGGCAGGCTCTGGTGAAGACCAGCGGCACCTTAGACTCCGCTCCCTGGTACGGTCTGAGTCATCTGCCACACAGGTGCAGCAGATCCACATTCACCGAAGTTCCTGTCTTCAGAAACGTGAGTGTTACAGTAATATCCGGCCATGTATCCCGCTGAGGTACTCCTGCCTGAAGTTGTGGATCTTTCCTCCGTTGTGATACGTCAGTCGCAGCAGTTGGCCCAACAGGCGCAGCAATTTTCTCAACTTGCAGCCATGATGCAACAGCTTTTGGCCTTGCAACAGCAGCAGGTACCAAAATCTGGCCCACTCCCTCCTCCAGCTCCTGCAGTGTCTCCTGGCTCCCAGCTGCACCTGCCTTTGCCTTCCAAGTATGATGGGGATTCCAAGTCGTGCAGAGGCTTTGTTACACAGTGCTCCATGCATTTGGAGCTCATGTCTCATGTCTGAACTGTTTCCGACGGAAAGTAGTAAGGTGGCCTTTGTCATTAGTCTACTTTCCGGAAAAGCCCTGGCTTGGGCTACACCCCTTTGGGACCATGGTGATCCAGTATCCTCCAATTTGTCGGCATTCTTGGCAGAATTTTGCAGTGTCTTTGAGGAACCCACACGTGCCTCTTCAGCTGAGACAGCTTTGCTGAACCTCTGTCAAGGGAATTCTACCGTTGGTGACTACGCAGTTCAATTCCGCATTCTAGCCTCTGAACTTGCCTGGAATGAAGAGGCCTCATTCAAAAAGGGACTGTCAAGCAGGATTAAAGATGCCCTTGCCGCACGAGATCCTCCATCTTCTTTGACTGAACTTATCCACTTGGCCACACGCATTGATGTGCGTTTTGCCGAAAGACAGGAGGAATTGCGCTTTGAGAGGAAATCTGCCCGCCTGACACCTGTGTGCCAACGTCCACCTCTTCTGTCT
The DNA here is from genome assembly GCF_029499605.1 of Hyla sarda. Classification (NCBI taxonomy): domain Eukaryota; kingdom Metazoa; phylum Chordata; class Amphibia; order Anura; family Hylidae; genus Hyla; species Hyla sarda. The sequence continues at coordinate 112,827,669 of NC_079195.1, forward strand.
CTTGCGCTTCTTGCCGAAGAGGTTATACAAGGAGATCGTTCTCGTCTTACGCAACAGGAGAGTTCACGACGCAATGAGAATTTGTGTTTGTACTGTGCTAGCACGGAGCACTTTCTCAAGGACTGTACAGTTCGCCCGCACCTAGGGTACGTGGGAGAGGCGTCCCTGGGTGTGAATACTACCTCTCCACGCTTAACTATTCCTGTACAAGTCTTCACTTCAGCCAAGTCTTCCTTCAGTGCAACAGCATTTTTGGATTCTGGATCAGCAGGTGACTTTATTGATGCTGTTTTAGTCCACAAGTATCATCTTCCCCTTACTCGACTTGCCAAGCCCTTGTTCATCTCCTCTTTTAATGGACAAAATCTGAACTGTAAGGTTAATTTCCGTACTGAATCTTTTGTCATGAAAGTGGGAATATCGCATAAAGAAAAGATTGAATTCTATGTTCTGCCACACTGTCCTTCTTAGATTCTTCTTGGCCTTCCTTGGCTGCAACGCCATTCCCCGCGACTGGATTGGAGAACTGGAGAAATAATTAGCTGGGGAGAAATCCTGTTACAATTTTTGCCTATGAAAAAACATGCATACTTACCCAAGAGGAATGTTTGGACAGGCAAATTCCTGAACAATTCCACCTGAAAGAGAAAGAAATAGAAAGTAGAAAGAAAGTAGAAAGTTGCCATTTTATCACTACATGCTCAGCTGGCCAGAAGGAAATCAAAAAGGTGTTGAAGAAACACTGGCAGATACTTTTATCCGATCCTTATTTAGGAAAGGTTCTGCCAAAACATCCGGGTCTGACTTTCAGGCAAGGTTTAACCACTTAAGGACCTAGGGTGTATGGATACGCCTTGACGTCCTGGTACTTAAGGACCCAGGGCGTATCCATACGCCCGTGGGAATTTCGGCCCCTGCCGCGCACCGGGCGGGGATCGGACTGGGGTGACTGCTGATATCGATCATCGCAAATGCCCAGGGGGGTCATTAGACCCCCCCCCCCATGTTGCCGATCACAGCAGATCGTTGGTGAATTCACACCAACGATCTGCCATCTACAATTTTTGATCCATGACTTCTCCACCATCTGGCAACAGACGCGACAGTCGTTGTCCCTAGCTTCTTCACGCATGAAGGCGCAAGCGGATAAAAGTAGAAGACCTCCTCCGTCCTTCTCTCCTGATGACATGGTGTGGCTTTCATCCAAATACATCCGCTTCAAGATCCCCTGTTACAAGCTCGGTCCCCGCTACCTTGGTCCCTTCCAGATTGTACAAAAGATCAATCCTGTCTCCTACAAACTCTGTCTACCTGCTACGTATTCCGAATTCCTTCCACGTCTCTCTCCTCAAGCCTCTTGTCGTAAACCGCTTCATTCAGAAGAATCCTGTCCCAACACCTGCCTCCGGCTCATCTGACATCTACAAAGTTAAACAGATTCTTGCTGCAAAAACTGTGATAGGTAAACAATTTTTTTTGGTCGATTGGGAGGGTTACGGTCCTGAGGAGAGATCTTGGGAACCTGAGGAGAATATCCTGGACCGTGACCTTCTCATGAGTTTTCTCTCTCGTAAAAGGAGGGCGAGACCAAAGGGGGGGGGGGGGACTGTTACACTATGCGCTCCGGCCTCACACGCTGGCCGTGAACGCATGGCCCCCTTACCTTCTGTTGCCGACGGGGCTGGGACTCGCATCATACTCTTGGTCAATGCATTCAATGAGAACAATTGGGTTCTGACATTCACACCCTCTTTTTCTACAGAATTGAGTACTTGGACTTAAGAATTACCCATCAGGACAATAAATACAGTATGTTAACCTTCTTTAAGAAGGTTGACTCCAATAGTTACATTCCATTCTCTAGTGGACATTACAAGAAGTGGAAACGCAATATCCCTTTTGGTCAATTTAAAAGAGTTAGAAAATATTGTATGGATGACTCAACCTTCACTTAACAGTCTGACACACTAAAATATAGTTTTTCAGCCAAAGGGTACCCAAAAGATCTAATAAATAATGCCTATGAAAAAACATGCATACTTACCCAAGAGGAATGTTTGGACAAGCAAAGTCCTGAACAATTCCACCTGAAAGAAAAAGAAATAGAAAGTAGAAAGAAAGTATAAAGTTGCAATTTTATCACCACATACTCAGCTGGCCAGAAGAAAATCAAAAAGGTGTTGAAGAAACACTGGCAGATACTTTTATCCGATCCTTATTTAGGAAAGGTTCTGCCAAAACATCTGGGTCTGACTTTCAGGCAAGAAAAAATTTTAGTTTAGAAAAAAAAAAAAAAAAATATTTACACATCCAAAGTCGTCAAACACTTGTGGGGTGTTAAGGCTCACTGGACCCTTTGTTATGTTCCTTGAGGGGTTTAGTTTCCAAAATAGTATGCCATGTGGGTTTTTATTGCTGTTCTGGCACCATAGCGACATGCGACATGCCCCCCTCCCCCCCCATTTCTGCAAAATTTGCAAATGTGACTCCTTCTCTTGTGAGCACCTTCTCTTGTGAGCATTGTAGTGCGCCAGCAGAGCACTTGACATCCACACATGGGGAAAACCAGAATTTTAGTTAAAAAAAAATAAAAAATTCATTTACACATCCAACTTTAACAAAAAGCTGTCAAACACCTGTAGGGTGTTAAGGCTCACTGTACCCCTTGTTACGTTCCTTAAGGGGTGTAGTTTGCAAAATAGTATGCTTTGTGGGGGATTTTTTGCTGTCCTGGCACCATAGGGGCTTCCTAAATGCAACATGCCCCCGAAAAACCATTTCAGCTAAATTTGCTTTGCAAAATCCAAATGTGACTCCTCTTATGAGCATTGTAGTTCGCCCCCAGGGCACTTGATGTCCACACATGGGGTATTTCCATACTCAGAAGAGATGTGGTTACACATTTTGGGGGGCATTTTCTCCTATTACCCCTTGTAAAAAAGTAAAATTTGAGGGAAAACCAGCATTTTAGTTAAAAAAAAAAAAAAAAAATGCATTTACACATCCAACTTTAACAAAAAGTCGTCAAACACCTGTGGGGTGTTAAGGCTCACTGTACCCCTTGTTACATTCCTTGAGGGGTGTAGTTTCCAAAATAGTATGCCATGTGTTTTTTGTTTTTTTTTTTGCTGTCCTGGCACCATAGGGGCTTCCTATATGCAACATGCCCCCCGAAAAACCATTTCAGAAAAATTTGCTTTGCAAAATCCAAATGTGACTCTTTCTCTTCTGAGCATTGTAGTACGCCAGCAGAGCACTTGACGTCCACACATGGGGTATTTCCATACTCAGAAGAGATAGGGTTACAAATTTTGGGGGGCATTTTCTCCTATTACTCCGTGTAAAAATGTAAAATGTTGGGGAAAACTAGCGTTTTAGTGAAAAAATATATAAAACTTTACACATCCAACTTTAACGTAAAGTCGTCAAACACCTGTGGGGTGTTAAGGCTCACTGGACCCCATGTTACGTTCCTTGAGGGGTGAAGTTTCCAAAATATTATGCCATGTGGGTTTTTTTTTTGCTGTCCTGGTACCATAGGGGCTTCCAAATGTGACATGCCCCCCAAAAACCATTTCAGAAAAACTCATTCTCCAAAATCCTTCCCTTCTGAGCTTTCTACTGCGCCCGCCGAAAACTTTACATACACATATGAGGTATTTCCTTACTTGAGAGAAATTGGGTTACAAATTTTAAGAAAATTTCTCTCTTTTTACCCCTTGTAAAAATGCAAAAACTGGGTTTACAAGAACATGCGAGTGTAAAAAATTAAGATTTAGAATTTTCTCCTTCAATTTGCTGCTATTCCTGTGAAACACCAAAAGGGTTAACAAACCTTTTGAATGTCATTTTGAATACTTTGAGGGGTGCAGTTTTTATTATGGGGTCATTTATGGGGAATTTCTAATAAGAAGGCCCCTCAAATCCACTTCAAAACCTAACTGGTCCCTGAAAAAATCTGCTTTGAAAAAATTGGAAAATTGCTGCTGAACTCTGATGTCTTCCAAAAGTAAAAACATGTCAACTTTATGATGCAAACATAAAGTAGACATTTTGTATATGTGAATCAATATATAATTTATTTGGAATATTCCTTTTCCTTATAAGCAGAGAGCTTCAAAATGAAAAAAAAAATTGAATTTTTCAACAAGAAATGATACAAGTATCGACAAAATTTTACCGCTAACATAAAGTAGAATATGTCACGAAAAAACATTCTCGGAATCAGAATGAAAGGTAAAAGCATCCCAGAGTTATTAATGCTTGAAGTGACAGTGGTCAGAGGTTAAAAAAATGGCTGGGTCCTTAAGGTATATTTGGGCTGGGTCCTTAAGGGGTTAAAGGCATGATTGCCCCAAGCAATCTCAAATGCCATAAGAAACCCCCTAGAAATCCCACAAAACAAGAAAAAATTCAGAGTTTCCAAATGCATGAAATCCAGGTGCTTATGTTGCCTGTCCATATGCCATGGAACTAAGAGCTTTTCAAGGACACACACTGGTGAATCCATTCCTATCAAGCATTCTCTGACATGTCAAACAGAGTTTGTAATCTATCTTATCTTATCTATCTTGAATGCCAGTGCAAAAAGCAATATGTTGGGCGAACCACCCAGCCCTTGCACCTGAGACTTAACCAACATTGTTCAAATATATAAAGGAAATTCATGCACCATGGATTATCCAGACATTTTTGCCTGGCACATGAAAGTGAAGTAACAACACTCTCCATCGCTCCAATAGAACATATTCCATTAGAAAACGAGAACAAGTTCGAGACACTGGCATGCAAGGAGATGTTTTGGATATATAGCCTTCAAACTTTACAGCCCTATGGTTTGAATGAAGCCGTTGAATTAATATGCTGATGTTTCCAAGGTAGATTCTGGCTGCTTCAGGCCAGAACATCAGAGAAATCAATTTACTTGTATCCTTTATAAATATCTCTGACAGAATATTAAATAGAAATACAGTCATTGCTGTAAATGTTGGCACCCTTGAAATTTTTCTAGAAAATGAAGTATTTCCCACAGAAAAGGATTGCAGTAACACATGTTTTGCTATAAACATGTTTATTCCCTTTGTGTGTATCGTATCTAAACCAAAAAATGGAGGAAAAAAAGAGAATTGGACATAATGTCACACTAAACTCCAAAAATGGGCTGGACAACATTATTGGCATCCTTTCAAAATTGTGGAAAAATAAGATTGTTTTGAAGCATGTGATGCTCCATTAAACTCACCTGGGGCTAGTAACAGGTGTGGACAATATAAAAATCACACCGGAAAGCCTAGGTGCGGGCGAACTGTACAGTCCTTGAGAAAGTGCTCCGGGCTAGCAAATTACAAGCACAAATTTTCATTGCGTCGTCGTGATCGCTCCTGTTGCGTAAGACGAGAACGATCTCCTTGTATAGCCTCTTCGGCAAGAGGCGCAGGAAACTGAAGAGGTGAACGTTGAAACATGGGTGTAAGGCGGCCAGGTTCCCTCTCTAAGTTCCTGTTGTCTCTAAGCAAAACACACATCAATGCGTGTCCAAGTGGATAAGTTCTGTCAAAGAAGATGGAGGATCACGGGCTGCAAGGGTATCTTTAATCCTGTTTGACCATCCTTTTTTGAATGTGGCACACAAGGCCTCATCATTCCAGGCAAGTTCAGAGGCTAGAATGCGGAATTGAACCGCGTAGTCCCCAACGGTAGAATTCCCTTGACAGAGGTTCAGCAAGGCCTTCTCAGCTGAAGAGGCATGTGCGGGTTCCTCAAAGACACTGCGAATTTCTGCCAAGAAGGCTGACAAATTTGAGGATACGGGATCACCGCGGTCCCAAAGGGGTATAGCCCAAGCTAGGTCTTTACCGGACAGGAGACTGTTGACAAAGGCCACCATCATACGTTCCGTCGGAAACAGTTCAGATATGAGCTCCAAGTGCATGGAGCACTGTGCAACAAAGCCTCTGCATGACTTGGAATCCCCATCATACTTGGGAGGTAAAGGCAGGCATAGCTGGGAGACAGAAGACACTGCAGGAGCTGGAGGTGGGAGTGGGCTAGATTGTGGTACCTGCTGCTGTTGCAAGGCCAAAAGCTGTTGCATCATGGCTAAAAGTTGAGAAAATTGCTGTACCTGTCAGGCCAACTGCTGCAACTGATTTATTACAACGATGGGAAGATCCGTGACTTCAGGCAGGGGTACTTCAGCGGGATTCATGGCCGGATCTTGCTGTAACACTCCCGTTTCAGAAGACAGGAACTCCGGTGGATGTGGATCCACTGGACCTGTGTGGCAGATGACTCGGACCATACCAGGGAGCGGAGTCTCAGAGACCGCCGCAAAGCGGGATTGACTTGCTGCGGCAGGCGGCACCCAGGTCGCTACCCCTGGCAAGGCTTGACCACACAGGCGGTTGAGGAGATGCGAGGCACAGGAGGGATAAGGCAGCTCGTAGTCAGGATAGCAGAAGGTCAGGGCAGGCGGCACAGTAGCGTAGTCAAGACGTAGCAGGAGTTCAGTTGGCAGGCGGCAGAGGAGCAAGGTCAAAGTCACAAAGCAAGGTATCAGATACACGGCAAGGCAATACTGAGGAACGCTTTCTCTAAGGCACAAGGCAACAAAGATCCGGCAGGGGAGTGAGGAGGGTGGAGGAATTTATAAATGAGCCACCGGTGAATTACACTAATGAGCGTACTGGCCCTTTAAATCTTAAAGCTTTGGCGCGCACGCGAAGTGGAGCAGAGAGGCGGAGGCAGGAGAAGTAACCAGAGGGTGACGGACTGGGGCTCGCATGCGGGCGCATCCCGCGATGTGAGTCCCAGCCCCGTCAGCAGTAGCAGGTAAGGGGACCATGCGCTCACGGCCAGCGTGTGCGGCCGGAGCGCATAATGTAACAAATACTTACTTTTCTTGAAAAAAATTTCAGGGGTGCCAACATTTATGGACATGACTGTAACTGTTCATGTACCATATACAATCAAGGTACATTATTCCCATGCATTTGGTCTATATTATTTGGTCCATATTATTTCTGTCTCCAATTGTGCTTCTTTTTCTATAGACATATGATATCTGTTCCTCTCATAGTCTTAGCCATCTAATTGGGGATGTTGTATTTCTGTCTATTGCATTGCATATAGATATATTTAGTTTCTCCAATAACTCAGTCTACTCAATTTACTCCTAGCCAGTGTGACACTGTGACAAGGGAAGGGTGTATTTCCCTAGCTAACCCTGGAGAAACATCCACCTTTGGCCCATATTTTTGCAGTTTTGGGAGGGGGAGAGTGTACCAGAGAAACCGCACACATAGGTTCCTGAGCTAATTATGGGTGGTGTGTCACTACTTGACTGTGTGAACTGTCCTGTAAATTTTGAACCTATGCAGTGCATGCCTATGTTTTCTGAAGTAATGTGTACTGCTGCCAACTCTGACAGGACAAAAGAAAACCTGTCTGAGCTAGTAGTAGGTGGTAAAAAGATGACTGCTTTGTTAAAGCCTAGATGTATATTAAGTCTGGTGAAGCCGGACCCTGTCATAGTGTCTATACAGGCAGTTATTTGGGGTCATAAAACCGTTAATGTCTGTTTTTCTACCCCCTATGGTACTGTGAGTCGCAAGTTGCAATAGAGCCCTCCTTGAAGTATGATGTAGTACTGGGGACGGGTTTTCCATTTTTTCAGCAATTATGGGAAGACTGTCAGGTAACTAGGGCAGGTACACCTGATAGGCCCACAACACTTGACTTGCACCACACACTAGTTGAGAGTTACTCAGCAGAGGCTCAGGACGGGGAGCGTCTGCAGTCACTAGATATGTCAGATAGGGGTCTGCAAGACTGATGGGAGAGCTGAAGAACAGACAGTGTGTCAAGTCCAAGAGGATCCAGAGACTCAAGTGACAAGTGTGCCTCTGACTGAAACAGAATCTTCAGTAAAACCAGAAACAGATCAGGTACAGGAACATGGGTTCTATCAACCAGCTGACGATGAGCCCAAGGTTGGGCTAGAATTGCGCGGTCATCTGGAAGAGGTGACCAGAGAAGAAGCTACAGAGATGTCTGTGAATAATGCAGAAGTACTGTGGAGCTGGGTGCTGCGCTTACTGTCATAGACAGAGTCCTGAGGGAAGTAGATGTGAGTTCTGGACCAGAGATGGATCGTGACCAGGAGGGTCAAACCACTGGACCTGATGTTTTTGTTGCAGACCCAGGAGCTCTTGACCTTTCTGCGAGTGAGCGGAAAGACGGTGGTGAAGTGAAAGAGAAGTCTGCCGGAGAGCAGAGAAACAGTCCAGAGAGACTGTCCGGGGACTACCCTGAGGCCCAAGGCGCCAAGATCCTTGCAAAGGGGACAACAACCCCTTAAGGAGGAGAAGAGTTGGAACAAGTTGGCTTGAAAGAGCAGGAAGCAAAGCTTCAGCTGCAGAAAAATTAGTTTGCGGCTCTGCAGGATGAACTGTCCAGCTCCCAGGATCTTGTGACCAACAAGGAGAGAGAATTGGAGAGTCTAGCCAAGCAGTTCTCATTCAAGAATGAAGAAGTGAATGTTCTGCATCAGGCATATCAGCTTTACAAAGTGATCACAAGGCTAGGTTGGTAGCCATGGAAGAGCTGGAGAAGGAGAAAGTAGTAATGGCTTATAAGGTGTAGAGCCTGGAGGCGCAGAATGAAACGCACCTTAAGTCTCACGCAGCTACCTTGGATTCACTGGGAACGCAGCTCTCTGAACAAGAGGCTCAGCTAAAAGTCTATGAGCAGAAAGTGTCCAAGATGGCGCAGCTGAATAAAGACAATGAGCAGATGAGAGAACAACTGCTGTCACTAGAGGATACTGTCAAAAATTTTACAGAATTGCTGGAAAGTGAGAAAGTGAACTCTGCTAAGTTCAAGAGTGAGCAGCAGAAACATTTAAAGCTACTGGAGACTGAGATTCTTTCTGTAAAAGTGGCGGAGTCTGAGCAATGGACTTAAGAAACGGTAGAGTCTGAAGACCATGAGAGGAAGCCATATGAGAAGTCCTCTGAAGCTGAGACTGAGGTGAAACCCTATGAAAGGTCCTCTGAAGCTGCAGAGATATGGACATTGGATGGTGAAGTTCTCTGAGGCAGAAGCTAAACCAGAGATAACTACAGAAGTCCTGCAAAATGGGTGATACAGGCTTGGTTGGCCACCAGCAAAGTTTGGGCGATGGCCGTATCGGTGACAGAAGAAGACAAAGGCCTGGAGCATCTGCCTTGTCTGCACCTAGGGGGAGATTTATGAAAACCTGTGCAGAGTCAAAGTTGCCCAGTTGCCCATAGCAACCAATCAGCTCGCTTCTTACATTCCTAACAAGGCCTGTGAAAAATGAAAGAAGCGATCTGATTGGTTGCTATGGGCAACTGGGCAACTTTGCTTCTGCACAGGTTTTGATAAATCTCCCCCCTAGTGTCCAGAGCACTGCACAGACCAAAGTGAAGAACCTGGCGTTGGAAAGATGTGACATGAATAGAGTCTTTTACAAGGAATTTGTCAAAGGTGAAGTGTGTTTAAAAGGAAGTCAGACAGAATATTTGGTGCTCTCCCCAGAAGACAGCAAGGTGACTGTAGGGGGGAGGCATGGGTCCTGGTGAGGAACACACAGCCCGAGCTGTTAGTGGCCCCAAGAGTGATGTGAATGATACACATCAAGAAGTTGCAAACGCTGTGTGTAAACAGTGAGTAGAAGGTTTCAGGAGGCATAAGTTTAACTGAACGGGAAAAGCCTACCAGTTGTTAGTCAAGGCATACTGGATTGTTTAAAAATAAATATGTCCTGTGGCGGTGTCAAGGACGAACCCAGAGCTATCCCCAGGGAGAAATCCTTACACCAGTTTTCATATAACTGGCTTGCATGTACAAAATATACCATCTACAAGAACATGCACTCCACCACTTACAGGGACTCACCGTTCCCCAAATGGAGGCTTGTTTCGGCTTTTTACTTTATATTCTTTCATGCAGAGTGCTTCTGACAGTCTAGCGCAGTCCTCCGCTCTGTGCGGTTTGTCTCCTATCTACCTTACTACCAAACTTACCTATGTATGTATGCGGAGACCGAGATTTGCTGTCAGAGTGCTCACCTGTGGCTGCACATGCTGAAAAATCCTTCCCGGCAAGCCCCCCAGTGATGTGCGGCTTATAATGTGAAACTGTGATTTTATCATTTGTTTTTGTTTTTTATTATTTGTACCATGTATCAGTGTGATGTTCAAGATTTTAATTGTTATGAACAAATATTTTAAAGTATTAGGATGCTATATAATTGATCATTGAATGCATTCATTCCATTACCCTGCATGATTTTCGCGGGCTCGGGTGGATATAAAAAGGAAATCACGCCCAGTCTCCAGTCAGAGAACCTGATCAAGAGGGGGTCGCGCCCCTCGAAATGCATTGTCTGTTTGCATGTGCTTAGACAATAAACCTTTTTGTTTGTTATGTTACCAAGTCTGTTTCCTGTCACTTACTTGCTAATAGCCCCAGACATTTGAAATTTGGAGCATTGAGAGGAGAGCGCCGCTTACAGCACTTCTTTTGGGGGAAAATTTTTCTTTCCCTTTTCCACATTGTGAAGACCGTTCTCCACCAGCTGGATACGCGACCAGTGCGGGCTGCACTGCTTTGGCATACCACTGCCTGTGAGAATCAAGTGATCAATTGGGTTGTGCTCATAGTACAACATCATAAGGTGAGCAAACCTTCCTTCCATCTATCATCCAAAATTTTTTAAGAGGATAACAGCTCTTAGATGTGCACCATCCTACTCTGTTTTTTCTTTTATATTTGCATTAGTAATTAAGTGTCATACAGTAATGGACATGCTTACCAAGGTTCTGTGCTTGTGTTGTTGGTAAATGGACATGTCTTGTGTCCCCCATTATGCTGCTTGTATGTTTTTGGGAACTGGCTTTTTGTTGTTTTTGTGGACTCTTTCAGACTACAATGCCCAGGATCATTTGTTTCAAGGTGGGAGGTGACTTATTTCTCTCCCATACATAGGTCAACTGAGCTGTGGATCTGTATAATGATGAATGCACGTGTTACGCCGAGCGCTCCAGGTCCCTGCTCCTCCCCGGAGCGCTCGCGACATTCTCCTCTCTGCAGCGCCCCGGTCAGACCCGCTGACCGGGAGCGCTGCACTGACACTGCCGACGGGGATGCGATTCGCATAGCGGGACGCGCACGCTCGCGGATCGCATCCCAATCCACTTACCTGTCCCTGTCCCCGGCTGTCACGTCCTGGTGCGCGCGGCTCCGCTCCCTAGGGCGCGTGCGCGCCAGCTCTCTAAGATTTAAAGGGCCAGTGCACCACTAATTGGTGCCTGGCCCAATCAGTGTAATTAGCTCCCACCTGCTCCACGCCTTTATAACCTCACTTCCCCTTCCCAGCATTGCCGGAATTCGTTGCCCTTGTGCCTAGTGAAAGCGTTTCCTGTGATTGCCTTACCAGTGTTTCCAGACCTTGTGCCGTTACCATTGACTACGAACCTTGCCGCCTGCCCTGACCTTCTTCTACGTCTGACCTCGCCTCTGTCTAGTCCTTCTGTCCCACGTCTTCTCAGCAGTCAGCGAGGTTGAGCCGTTACCGGTGGATACGACCTGGTTGCTACCGCCGCAGCAAGACCATCCCGCTTTGCAGCGGGCTCTAGTGAATACCAGTAGCAGCTTAGACCCGGTCCACCGGTACGGTCCACGCCAATCCCTCGCTGACACAGAGGATTCACATCCAGCCTGCCGAATCCTAACAGTAGATCCGGCCATGGATCCCGCTGAGGTGCCGCTTCCAAGTCTCGCTGACCTATCCACGGTGGTCGCCCAGCAATCCCAACAGATCGCCCAACAAGGACAGCAGCTGTCGCAGTTGACCGCCATGCTACAGCAACTTCTGCCACAGCTACAGCAACAACCATCTCCTCCGCCAGCTCCTACACCTCCTCCGCAGCAAGTGGCCGCTCCTAACCTCCGCTTGTCCCTGCCGGACAAATTTGATGGGGACTCTAAACTCTGCCGTGGTTTCCTGTCTCAATGTTCCCTACATTTGGAGATGTTGTCGGACCAATTTCCTACAGATCGGTCTAAGGTGGCTTTTGTAGTTAGTCTTTTGTCTGGAAAGGCCTTGTCGTGGGTCACACCGCTCTGGGACCGCAATGATCCTGCCACAGCCACTGTCGAGTCCTTCTTCGCTGAAGTCCGTAGTTTCTTTGAGGAACCAGCCCGGGCCTCCTCTGCCGAGACTGCTTTGCTGAACCTGGTCCAAGGAAGTTCTTCTGTAGGCGAATACGCCATCCAGTTTCGTACCCTCGCCTCTGAGCTAGCCTGGAACAATGAGGCTCTCTGCGCGACCTTCAAGAAAGGCTTATCCAGCAACATCAAAGATGTACTGTCTGCACGAGAAATTCCTGCTAACCTGTCTGAACTTATCCATTTGGCCACCCGCATCGACATGCGTTTTTCTGAAAGACACCAGGAACTCCGCCAGGAAAAGGACCTTGATCTCTGGGCACCTCTCTCCCAGTATCCTTTGCAATCTACCCCTGTGCCTCCCGCCGAGGAGGCTATGCAAGTGGATCGGTCTCGCCTGACCCATGAAGAGAGGACTCGCCGCAGAGATAAAAATGTATGTCTGTACTGCGCTAGTACCGAACATTTCCTAGTGGATTGCCCTATTCGTCCTCCGCGTCTGGGAAACGCACGCATGCACCCAGCTCACGTGGGAGTGGCGTCTCTTGGTGTGAAGTCTGCTTCTCCACATCTCACTGTGCCCGTGCGGATTTCTCCTTCTGCCAACTCCTCCTTCTCAGCTGTGGCCTTCTTGGACTCTGGTTCTGCGGGAAATTTTATTTTGGCCTCTTTTGTTAATAGGTTCAGCTTCCCAGTGACCCGTCTCATCAAGCCGCTCTACATTTCTTCTGTCAACAGAGTAAAATTGGACTGCACTGTGCGTTACCGCACAGAACCCCTGCTTATGAGCATTGGACTGCATCACGAAAAAATAGAATTTTTTGTTCTGCCCAACTGCACCTCTGAAGTCCTCCTCGGCCTGCCATGGCTCCAACGTCATTCTCCTACCCTTGACTGGACCACTGGGGAGATCAAGAATTGGGGTCCTTCTTGTCACAAACGATGCCTCACATCTGCTCCCACTTGTCTAACTCCTGAGGTTCCACCCATACCGGCTCCTCCCAAGGCTTACCAGGATATTTTCGGCAAAAAGCAAGCTGGGATTTTGCCTCCTCATAGCCCCCGTCCTGGTAACACTCTGCCCCGTGGCAAGCTTCACCCTCTGCCCCCCCTCCCCAATCCCACTTCTTCTGGATTGCCTGCCATTGATGAAGTTACCCAGGACTTCTCTGTCATCCGGAAGGAAACTCAAGAATCGCTCCCAATGGCCTCGTCTCGTATGAAGGGACAAGCAGACAAAAAGAGGGGGAGACCTAAGGGGGGGGTACTGTTACGCAGAGTGCTCCGGGTCCCTGCTCCTCCCCGGAGCGCTCGCGGCGTTCTCCTCTCTGCAGCGCCGCGTTCAGACCCGCTGACCAGGAGCGCTGCACTGACACTGCCGACGGGGATGCGCTTCCCAATCGCACCCCAATCCACTTACCTGTCCTGGTCCCCGGTTGTCCCGGTCCCCGGTTGGCTCTGCTTGTTGCCCTTGTGCCTAGTGAAAGCGTTTCCTGTGATTGCCTTACCAGTGTTTCCAGACCTTCTGCCGTTACCATTGACTACGAACCTTGCCGCCTGCCCTGACCTTCTGCTACGTCTGACCTCGCCTCTGTCTAGTCCTTCTGTCCCACGTCTTCTCAGCAGTCAGCGAGGTTGAGCCGTTACCGGTGGATACGACCTGGTTGCTACCGCCGCAGCAAGACCATCCCACTTTGCGGCGGGCTCTGGTGAATACCAGTAGCAACTTAGACCCGGTCCACCGGTACGGTCCACGCCAATCCCTCGCTGACACAGAGGATCCACATCCAGCCTGCCGAATCCTAACAGTAGATCCGGCCATGAATCCCGCTGAGGTGCCGCTGCCAAGTCTCGCTGACCTATCCACGGTGGTCGCCCAGCAATCCCAACAGATCGCCCAACAAGGACAGCAGCTGTCGCAGTTGACATGCTACAGCAACTTCTGCCACAGCTACAGCAGCAACCATCTCCTTCGCCAGCTCCTGCACATGTGCGCTGGTAATGTCATCAAGGGGCTGGTTTCACACACAATAGACAAAGCAGCCAAGACCACTTTTAACATCTGTAGGCTGCAGAAAATGAACTTGCAGGGAAAAGAAAGACAAAGAAATGCGATACCAGCCACCAAACAAAGGTAAGTGGAATATATTAATAGTGCTCTCTGCTGACACTTCTGTCCATGTCAGGAACTGTCCAGAGCAGGAGCAAATCCCCATTGCAAACCTCTTTTGCTCTGGACAGTTCCTGACGTGGACAAAGGTGTCAGCAGAGAGCACTTGTGGTCAGGCAGAAAGGAAGTTCAAAAAGAAAAGAACTTCCTGTATATTATACAGCAGCTGATAATTACTGGAATGATTAGACTTTTTTTAATAGAAGTAATCGGCAAATCTGTTTAACTTTCTGGCACCAGTTGATTTAAAAGAAAATGTTTTCCAGTGGAGTACCTCTTTAATGATAATCCAGCATTATAAACTTCTCTAAGATCATTCTTGTAGATTTAAATATATGTAGTCGATTTTTAAATAACATTTTGCTATCAAAAATATCTATTTTAGGGCTAAGATTTCTGTGGAAGCATGCAGTGTTTTACAACGTTTACAGGTATCTGCAGAATACCTTAGCACAACACGGTGTTCATCTCAATATCGAGTAATAACAGGGAGATGAAAGAGAACATGCAATGCCAGCATATCATAGGTGTGATCATAGCTCAGTACAGTAATTGGTTTTAGGAGCACAAAGCGTAAAAAATGTAACATTACCTAGTTTCCCAAAATAGTTTTATTTTTATTTTATAGTGGTCTCTTAAATATCAGTAAGCATTTCCAGATATTAATATAGATGTTCATTTGTTAGTGGCTTTAAATTCTATTGTTGCATTCATCTTGATTACATAAAGTATGGCAAACAATTAAATAGAATGTGTCCTAAATGTAATTTTAGTTTTATGACTTGAATGCAAGTCTGTGGAAGAGAAAAATTAGTTGTATTTATTATTTTTTTTAATTAAATGTGTAGCTACAGTGAAACCTCTTTGATAAAATCACCCCAAATTACATATACAAGTGGTCTTTCAGGGGATGATCTTCTCAAAGTAAATGGCCCATAGGCATAATGTATGATAGACTGGAAATATGTTGCACAAAAACGTAACTGGATAAGGGGGTGATCTAGAGATGTGTCACTGTATTTCTGTCTGAAAACACTTTCCTGTGGGTAGCAGTATTGGGGCACAGGCTTCCTTCCATAAATGTCATCATAGATCATGTGGCAGATAGTGGATGCTTTATAGCAGCTGCAATGAGTGAGAGTTTAAAGGAGTTTTACAGAAATCGAAAAACAGAGATAATTTCTTTATAAAACCACTGCCTGTCTGTCCCCAGGTTGGGTGTGGTTTTACAACTTGGCTCCATTCACTTCAATGGAACTGAGCTACAGAATAACACTCAACCTGGAGACAGACGGGAAGCAGTTTTTGAAAGAAACTGGCTCTTTTTTTGATTCCTGGATAACCACTTTAAGGGAATGCATCACCAGAAAATAGTAATTCTGGGTCTTTGGAGTCACGTGACCCAATGACCCGGAAAAGGAGGATGATCAGTGGTGTAATATACACCACCAATCATCCTCCGTACTATCCTGGGAGGTGGCAGTGTTGCCATCCCCCCCCCCCCGGACAGCTGTGATTGGGTCGGTCATAGTGTCCGCACCAATCACAGTATATGGGGAGAGGAGAGCAGGAGCTCATTGCTCCACTCTGATCGGCACCATTTTGTGTCTGGTGCTGAGCAGGGCGGAGCCCCGTGCTGCATCTCCCCCTCACAGTTGAAAAAGTGCCCTTTGGCATTGTTTCTGTGCCCCTTGGCACATTAAAAGTTATGGAAAGCTTTAGACAAGCCAGGGACAGGTTTAGGAGGTAAAATGTTATTATTATTTTTTTTTTAGCAGCATACCGCTACTGCGGGTCCGTAGCACCTTTAGCTGCGTGACCGCAGTCCGCTCCCAGCGTTTTTCTTATGGGTGCAGACCTGCTAATCGTGTGGCTGACCCTCATTTTAAAAGAGCGGCCGGCCACCATTAACCAATTGCCCACCCACCGCTGAACAGTCCCGTAGTACTGATCAGTGTGTTTTTTTTTTGTGGTGCAGGTGCATTTTCGCGGATTATAAGCGCCTTTTTTATTTTTATTTTTGCACCTATAGGCGGTCCGTGCCACCAGTAGCAGGCCTGTGCTGTGTGGACGGACCGTACCTCTGTGTGCACCCTGCCCCACCGCTGTCGCAGCCATTTTTTTTCAGGTTTTCTGTGTGGGGGTCTGTGTGCGTGCCACCAGCCACTGTTCTAGGCTGAGTGGCCGGACCCCCCACTGACTTCTGAGCCCCGTGCCGCCACCAAGCGCTAATCAGTGTGCACACCACTGATTAGGTAAACTTTTTTTTTTTTTTTTGCGCTAGAAGTCCTTTTTTTGTTTTATTTTATATTTTTGTTCTTAGAGCAGGTTAGGTAGTAGTTTAGGGTGTGCTAGGGCAGGAAGGATCGCACCACACCACAGGCAGCACACACCAATAAAGTTTTCCCTCACAAATACAAACACTTCATCCCCATTAGAGTAGGGAAATGGCCCGCAGGGCGTTTTCAGCAGAGGAGACATATGCCATACTTGCCTCTGACACTGAAAGTGCCACAGAAGCCGAGAAAGACCTACCTTCCTTATTTCTTCCGCGTCCTCCTCCTCATCTAGTGATGATGAGCCACCAAGGCAGCAGGGACGCCGCCAGATGAGGCTGCAAACCTCCTCTGCTCCTGATCCTGTTCCCCATGCTAGTATGATCCCCCCTAGCGCTCATACTAGTCAAACCCCCCAGCCAAGTTTACTGGTGCCTGGTATCAGAGAACTTGTCTGGACTCAGCCAGCGGACCACGAGCCTGTGATTCCTAAGTATGTGGCAACTCGGGAATCAAGATTGACATCGTCGGGTTCACTGAAATTGACTATTTTAGCTTTTTTCCCGTGATGACTTTGTCAATCTGATGGTTGACCAGACAAACCTGTACGCCCAACAGGTCGTTGCTGCAAACCCAGGCTCCTTTTTAGCTAGGCCCAATGGCTGGTTCCCAGTTGATGCAGCCAAAATGAGGACATTTTGGGGCCTCGTGCTGCATATGGGTCTAGTTAAAAAACCAAAGGTCAGGCAGTACTGGAGTGGGGACAACCTCTACCAGACCCTGCTGTACAGTATGGCCATGACCCGTCCCTGGTTTGAGGCCATTCGGAAATGTTTGCATCATGCTGATAATGCGGCATGTTCCCCCCCCCCCCCCCCCCTGAAGTGATCCTGCGTATGACCACCTGTATAAAATCGGGCCGGTCATCAATCAGTTCAGGTTCAAATTTTGGGAGGTCTATGTCCCTGGAAGGAAGGCCTCTATTGATGAGTCTCTCATCAGCCTTAAGGGGAGACTCAGCTTCCAGCGATACACATCCCAACCAAGCAGGCGCAGTATGGCATGAAGATGTATAAACTTTGCGAGTGTACCTCAGAGTACACTTCCAAGGTTATGGTGTATGATAGACGAGATTGCCGTCTTGAACCCCCAGAATGTCCCTCTACTCTGTGTGTTAGCGGGAAAATTGTTTGGGGCCTTTTGTACCCATTGCTAGATAAGGGTTACCACCATTATGTGGATAACTTTTATACTAGTATACCTCTCTTCACATCCTTTGCCACCAGATCAACGCTTGCTTGTGGGAAAGTCCAGAAGAATCAAAGAGGCCTTCCTTCCTATCCCCTCCAGACTCCTATGCCCCGGGGTGAGTCCCATGCCCTTAACCATGAAAACCTGTTGCTGGTGAGGTATAAGGACAAGAGGGATGTCCTTATGCTGACCACAATTCATGGCAACGGCAGCACCCCTGTCCCTGTGCGAGGTACCGTGGGACTGGTCCTCGAGCCCGATTGTGTTCTGGACTACAATCGGTATATGGGGGAAGTTAATCTCTCTGATCGAGTCCTCAAGCCATATAATGCCATGCGGAAAACACGGGCATAGTACAAAAAAGTTGCGGTCTACAACTGTTTTGTACTGTCCCAGTATGTTGGCAACACAGGGACATTCCTGCAGTTCCAAGAGGAAGTTCTAAAGGCCCTAATCTTTGGTGACCACCAAAGAGTGGGTCAGAGCACCTCTGGAACTTCGGTCCCCTGGCCAACACTTTTCAGGTGAGGTGCCCCACACTGGAAAGAAGGGACGATCCCAGAAAAATGCAGAGAAGGACACCACCACTCAATGCGACACTTGCCCTGATCATCCGGGCCTTTGCATTAAAGATTGCTTCAGGGAGTATAACACTTTCATGGAGCACAACATTTTTAATCCTTTTCCCTTATTTTAATTCCCCAGAATTTGACTCCAATGTGCCAGTCCAGAGTATATTGCCTTTCAAATTTTAAAACCAAACACCCCCCCACCCCCAATGCCCCTGATAATCTTTTTCCCCCCAAATAAATTGGTCATGGGACACAGTCAACAGCATCAACAGCATTGGGGGTTTGCAGTTGCCTCAAATGCGCAGTGCTCTCTCCCCACCTGAGTGGGGTGCGCATTTGAGGTAGCAGAATAGGGAAGGCCACACACATCACATTCCCAGAATGATTATTCAGAGCATAGAGTTTGGGGCGGGCATCATTTTTACTTTTGGCTATACTCTGGGTCATCATTCTGGGAAAATAATTGGCATATCAGTACTAAAATTGCAATTTTCATTTTCCCCAAACTACACTTCATCCATTCCTGGAAAATAAATTTAGGGAATACCCGTCTGTTCCAAATGTCCACTTCACCCCTATACACCTTCCCTAGGGGGTGTACTGTTTGTAATAGGCTCACATGTGAGTGTTCCTTTCCTGTATTTTCCTCTGAATGTATGTAACTGTCAAGTCCATAATAAACATCGGCGTCAAATGCGAAAAGTTCTCGCTCATGAGCTCTGTCGTATTTCCAGGCAACAAGTCACATGTTAGTTGTTCCCAGAAAGATAAAGCAGACCATAGGTTGAAAATTGCAATTTTCAAAAGCTACCCTTCATCCGTTCCTGGAAAATAAATTTAGGAAACACCCGTGCGTTTAAATGTCCTCTTTACCCCTATACCCATTCCTCAGGGGGCGGTACTTTCTGTAATGGTGTCACATGTGAGTGTTTCATTTTTGTATTTTCCTCCGAATGTATGTAACCGTCAGCTACTGATATGCCATAGGCCTCAAATGCAAATAGGCCTATATGAATTCTGAGCCTTGTTGTGCACCCGCCAAGCACGATACCCTATATGTGAATGTATTTCCATAGTCAAGAGAAAAAGCCCTCCAAAATTTGTAACCCAATTTCTTCCATTAACCCTTCTGAAAATGTTAAAAACTGGGTAGTGTAAAAAAAATCTTGAGGGAAATTTTTCAATTTACGGCCCCCTGTTCAAAAAACTTGTGAGGTGTAAGTACTCACTGTACCTCTTGTTACCTTCCTTGAGGGGTGTAGTTTCAAAATTGTGGTCACTTGCCAAGGATTTTTATTTCGATTTTATGTCAGAACCTCAACCATTGCAGTGCAAAGCACCACTTTAGGCCTCAAATCTTATTGGTGTTGTCTTACTCCTAAGCCCGGTTTTGCACCCGCATAGTGCTTTACTGCCATATATGGGGTATTTCCTTATTCTGGAGAAATTGAGCTACAAATTTGAGCTTTTTCTTCTCTTACTACTTGTGAAACTAAAATAATTTGGTTAATACCAGCAATTCAGTGTTAAAAATCTAGTTTTTAACTTTTACGGCTCACTGTTCAAAAAACGTGTGAGGTGTAAGTACTCACTATAACCCTTGTTATGTTCCTTGAGGGGTGTAGTTTCTAAAATGGTGTCACATGTGGGGGGTTTCTGCTGTTCTTGCACAATGGGGGCTTTGTAAACGCACATGGCCCCCAACTTCAATTCCAGCTAAATTCTCTCTCTAAAAGTCCAATGGTGCTCGTTCTGTTCTGAGACCTGTAGTGCGCCAGCAGAGAACTTTACGTCCACATATGGGGCATTTTTTTAATTGGGAGAAATTGTGCTTAAAATTTTGGGGTCCATTTTCTCCTAGTACACCATGTGAAAATGAAAAATTGGGAGTAACACCATAATTTTAGTGTGAAAAATCTAACTTTTCATTTTCTTGTCCAAGTTCAACGCAAATCCGTCAAACAACTGTGAGGTGTTAAGACTCACTGTACCCCTTGTTACATTCCTTGAGGGGTATAGTTTCCCAAATAGTATGTCATGTGTTGTTTTTTTTTTTTTTTTTTTTTTTTGCTGTTCTGGCACCCTGGGGACTTGCTAAGTGCAACATGCCCCCCAAAAACCATTTCAGCAAAATTCTCTTTCAAAAAACCAAATTTTGCTCCTTCTCTTCTGAGCATTGTAGTGCGCCAGCAGAGCACTTAATGTCCACATATGGAGTATTTCCATACTCAGAAGAAATGGGGTTTTACATTATGGGGGGCATTTTCTCCTATTACTCCTTGTGAAAATGAAAAATGTTGGTGTAAAAAATCTAATTTTCCATTTTCATGTCCAACTTCAACACAAATTCGTCAAACACTTGTGAGGTGATAAGGCTCAATATACCCCTTGTTACGCTCCTTGAGGGGTGTAGTTTGCCAAATAGTATGCCATGTGGAGTTTTTTTTTTTTTTTTGCTGTTCTGGCACCATGGGGGCTTCCTAAATGCAACATGGCCCCCAAAAACCATGACAGCAAAATTTGCTCTCCAAAATCCCACAGTTGCTATTTCCCTTTCCCTGAGCCATGCTGTGAGCCTGCAGAGCACTTTGTCAACATATGAGGTATTTCCATACTCAAGAGAAATTGGCTACAAATTTTGGGGGGCTTTTTCTCCTTATACCACTTTTAAAAATGAAAAATGGGACTAGAAGAACATGTTAGTGTAAAAAATGCAGAGTTTGATTTTTCTCCTCCACTTTGCTTCTATTCTTGTGAAATTTAACAAACTTGCAAAATGTCATTTTGAATACTTTGAGGGGTGTAGTTTCTATAACAGGATGATTTATGGGGTATTTCTCACAGAAAGGCCCCTCAAATCCACTTCAAACTTAACTGGCTCGGGAAAAATTCAGATTTAGAAATTTTCGTGAAAATTTAAAAAATTGCTGCTACACTTTGAAGCCCTCTAATGTCTTCAAAAAGTAAAAAGATTTCAACTTTATGATGCCAACATAAAGTAGACATATTGTACTTGTGAGTCAATATATAATTTATTTGGAATGTCCATTTTCCTTACATGTAGAGAGTTTCAAATTTAGAAAAATGCTAAATTTTCATGAAAGGATGCAAGTAACGACAAAAATTTACCACTATGTTAAAGTAGAATATGTTACGAAAAAATAAAGTGACAGTGGTCAGATTTTCAAAAAAAGGGCTGAGTCCTTAACCCCTTAAGGACACAGCCCATTTTCACCTCTAGGACGCAACCCTTTTTTGCACATCTGACCACTGTCTTTTTAAACATTAATAACTCTGGAATGCTTTTACTTATCAATCTGATTCCGAGATTGTTTTTTCGTGACATATTCTACTTTAACATAGTGGTAAATTTTTGTGGTAACTTGTATCCTTTCTTGGTGAAAAATCCCAAAATTTGATGAAAAAATTGAAAATTTTGCATTTTTCTAACTTTGAAGCTCTCTGTTTGTAAGGAAAATGGATATTCCAAATATTTTTTTTTTGGATTCACATATACAATATGTCTACTTTATATTTTCATCATAAAATTTATGAGTTTTTACTTTTGGAAGACACCAGAGGGCTTCAAAGTTCAGCAGCAATTTTACAATTTTTCACAAAATTTTCAAACTCGCTATTTTTCATGGACCAGTTCAGGTTTGAAGTGGATTTGAAGGGTCTTCATATTAGAAATACCCCATAAAAGACCCCATTATAAAAACTACACCCCCCAAAGTATTCAAAATGACATTCAGTAAGCGTTTTAACCCTTTAGGTGTTTCACAGGAAAAGCAGCAAAGTGAAGGAGAAAATTCAAAATCTTCATTTTTTACACTTGCATGTTCTTGTAGACCCAATTTTTGAATGCTTACAAGGGGTAAAAGGATAAAAATGTATACTTGAATTTGTAGCCCAATTTCTCTCGAGTAAGCACATACCTCATATGTCTATGTAAAGTGTTCGGCGGGCGCAGTAGAGGGCTCAGAAGCGAAGGAGCGACAAGGGGATTTTGGAGAGTACGTTTTTCTGAAATGGTTTTTTGGGGGCATGTTGCATTTAGGAAGCCCCTATGGTGCCAAAACAGCAAAAAAAAAAAACATGGCATACCATTTTGGAAACTAGACCCCTTGAGGAACGTAACAAGGAATTAAGTGAGCCTTAATACCCCACAGGTGTTTCATGACTTTTGCATATGTAAAAAAAATAATAATAATAATTTTTCACTAAAATGTGTGTTTCCCCCCAAATTTCACATTTTTGCAAGGGTTAATAGCATAAAATACCCCCCAAAATTTGTAACCCCATCTCTTCTGAGTATGGAGGTACCCCATAAGTTGACCTGAAGTGCATTACGGGCGAACTACAATGCTCAGAAGAGAAGGAGTCATATTTGGCTTTTTGAGAGCAAATTTTGGAAACTAGACTCCTTGAGGAACGTAACAAGGGATAAAGTGAACCTTAATACCCCACAGGTGTTTCACGACTTTTGCATATGTAAAAAAAAATTTTTCTTTTACCAAAAATGCTTGTTTAGCAAAAAGGTTACATTTTTAAAAAAGGTAATAGCAGAAAATACCCCCCAAAATTTGAAGCCCAATTTCTCCCGATTCAGAAAACACCCAATATGGGGATGAAAAGTGCTCTGCTGGCGCATTACAGGTCTCAGAAGAGAAGGAGTCACATTTGGCTTTTTGGAAGCAAATTTTGCTCTGGGGGCATGCCGCATTTAGGAAGCACCTATGGTGCCAGGACAGAAAAAAAAAAACACATGGCATACCATTTTGGAAACTAGACCCCTTGGGGAACGTAACAAGGGGTAAAGTGAACCTTAATACCCCACAGGTGTTTCACGACTTTTGCATATGTAAAAAAAAAATATTTTTTTTACACTAAAATGCTTGTTTTCCCCCAAATTTTACATTTTTACAAGGGATAATAGCAGAAAATACCCCCCAAAATTTGTAACCCCATCTCTTCTGAGTATGGAAATACCCAATAAGTGGACGTGAAGTGCACTGGGGGCGAACTACAATGCTCAGAAGAGAAGGAGCATCATTGAGCTTTTGGAGAGAGAATTTGGCCATGTGCATTTCCAAAGCCCCCCCGTGGTGCCAGAACAGTGGACCCCCCCACATGTGACCCCATTTTTAAAACTACACCCCTCACGGAAGCTAATAAGGGGTGCAGGGAGAATTTACACCCCACTGGCATTTGACGGATCTTTGGAACAGTGGGCTGTGCAAATTAAAAATTTTATTTTTCATTTTCACAGACCCCTGTTTCAAAGATCTGTCAGACACCTGTGGGGTGTAAATGCTCACTATACCCCTTGTTACATTCCGTGAGGGGTGTAGTTTCCAAAATGGGGTCACATGTGGGTATTTATTGTTTTGCACTTATGTCAGAACCGCTGTAAAATCAGCCACCCCTGTGCAAATCACCAATTTAGACCTCAAATTTACATGGTGCACTCTCCCTTCTGAGCCTTGTTGTGCGCCCCCAGAACACTTTGCGCCCACATATGGGGTATCTCCGTCCTCAGGAGAAATTGCGTTACAAATTTTGGAGGCTTTTTTTCTTTGTTAGGCAATTTCTCCCGAGTACGGCGATACCCCATATGTGGCCCTAAACTGTTGCCGTGAAATACACCAGGGCTCCAAAGTGAGAGAGCGCCATGTGCATTTGAGGCCTAAATTAGGGATTTGCATAGGGGTGGACATAGGGGTATTCTACACCAGTGATTCTCAAACAGGGTGCCTCCAGCTGTTGCTAAACTCCCAGCATGCTTGGACAGTCAATGGCTGTCCGGAAATGCTGGGAGTTTTTGTTTTGCAACAGCTGGAGGCTCCGTTTTGGAAACACTGCTGTAGGATACGTTTTTCATTTTTATTGGGGGGGAAGGGGTGTGGGGGGGGGCAGTGTACGTGTGTATATGTAGTGTTTTACTCTTTATTTTATGTTAGTGTAGTGTTTTTAGGTTACATTCACACTGACGGCGGATTACACTGAGTCTCCCGCTAGGAGTTTGAGCTGCGGCTGCAGCTCAAACTTGAAGCAGGGAACTCACTGTAATCCATCGCCAGTGTGAATGTAACCTGTACATTCACATGGGAGTGGGGGGGGGGGACTACAACTCCCAGCATGCACTGACAGAACGTGCATGCTGGGAGTTGTAGTTTTGCAACAGCTGGAGGCACACTGGTTGGAAAATACTGAGTTAGGTAATAGAACCTATTACCTAACTCGGTATTTCCAGACCAGTGTGCCTCCAGCTGTTGCAGAACTACAACTCTCAGCATGTACTGATTGCCAAAGGTAATGCTGGGAGATGTAGTTATGCAACAGCTGGAGGCACGCAAGTACAACTCCCAGCATGCCGAGACAGCCATTTGCTGTTCCTGAATGCTGGAAGTTGTAGTTTTGCAAGATTTAGAGGGGTTCAGGCTGGAGATCACTGACAGTGGTCTCTAAACTGTGGCCCTCCAGATGTTGCAAAACTACAAATCTCAGCATGCTAAGACAGCAAACTGCTGTCTGGGCATGCTGGGAGTTGTAGTTTTGTAATATCTGGAGGGCTACAGTTTAGAGACCACTGTCAGTGATCTCCAGCCTGAACCCCTCTAAATCTTGCAAAACTACAACTCCCAGCATGCCAACACAGCAAACAGCTGTCAAGGCATGGTGGGAGTTGTAGTTTTGCAACATCTGGAGGGCGACAGTTTAGAGACCACTCTCTAAACTGTCACCCTGCAGATGTTGCTAGGCAACAGACTCCTGGACACGCGGCGTCATACTTACCTCCACCGCCGCCGTAATCACAGCCGCCGCCGGGTAAGTGACCGCCGCTGCCGCCGCCGCCGCTACTACACGGTTCCCCCCACTGTGCCCGGACACCGATGGGTGGGCATAGCGGGGGGAACCGAACTTTAACCCCCCCGCCCCCAGTCTGCTATTGGTCGGCCGCTCTGCCGATCAATAGCAGGGATAGGAGGGGTGGCAACCCTGCCACCTCACTCCTATCTCTTCAAGGGGGATCGAGGGTGTCTTGGACACCCCCGATCCCCCTTATTTTATCGCGGCGCCGCGATTGATGGGCAGGGGGAGAGCGCACCCCCTGCAAACACCGTAGATGCCGTGATCAGAACTGATCACGGCATCTATGGGGTTAATGCTGCCGGGACCGGCGCGATCGCGGCCCCGGCAGCTGCGGTGGGACTCCGGCTGTGATTGACAGCTGAGTCCCACCCGCGATCTCCTGCGCTGCCCGCGGCAGAGCAGGAGATCGCTTGGACGTATGCATACGTCCATTTGCGCGAACGTGTAATTCGCCTGGACGTATGCATACGTCCAATAGCGGGAAGGGGTTAAAGGGGTACTTTACAAAGGATAAAGGATAAGAGATAAGGGATAGGAGATAAGTTGCCTAATCGCGTGGGGTGCCGCCGCTGGGGACCCCGCGATCTCACATGCAGCACCCCGCTCTCATCAGGCCCCGGAGCGAACATCCACTCTGATGACGGGGCCAGTGATCGTGATGTCACAGCTCCGCTCCCGTGTGACGTCACGCTCCGCCCCTCAATGCATGTCTATGGCAGGGGGCGAGACAGCTGTCTCGCCCCCTGCCATAGACTTACATTGAGGGGGCGGGGTGTGACATCACATGGGGGCAGAGCCATGATGTCCCGATACTCCGGCCCAGTGATCGGCAGTCATCAGACCCGGAGCGATGTTCGCTCCGGGGCCTGATGAGAGCGGGGTGCTGCGTGCGTGATCACAGGGGTCCCCAGTGGCGGGACCCCGCACGATCAGGCAACTTATCCCCTATCCTTTAGATAGGGGATAAGTTGTCAGCACGGTAGTTCCCCTTTTTAAGGTGAAATTGTTCTGAGTCCCTAAGGGGTTAAATCAAGTTTTTATGTTCAGCCAAAATTCTAAAAAGTATGTTTATGTTTCAAATTTAATTTATTGCGATTTAATGTAATAAACCCACACAAAATAGTCCATCAGGTACAAAATATAACATGGACTTCAAAATTATTTACAAACGAAATGTTGCATGCATGTGTATATACCCCCTTTACTGTGAATCCTTCGACAAAGATCTGGTGCAACCATTTTCTTTCACAATTGCAAGTCACAATCGTAAGCCCCAATTGCAAGTCACATAATCAGTAAATAGGGTCCATTTGTCTGCAATTTAATCTCAGTACCAATACACCTGTTCAGTAAAGGCCTTAGAATTTCTTAGAGAACATTACTGAACAAACAGCAGCATGAAGACCAAGGAGCACACCAAACTGTTCAGGGATAAAGTTGTGGAGAAGTACAAAGCTAAGTTAGGTTCTAAAAAATGCATCAAGTTTTGAACATCCCAATGAGCACCATAAAATCCATCATTAGAAAATTTAGGCAGGTAGAAAAAAAAAGACCCCAATAGGCGCTGCAGACCCCAATCTGCAGCGCCTATTGGGGTCTTTTTGTTCTACCTGCCTAAAGTTTCATCAGGATTGGTTGTCTTTCCTCCCCTGTGACCTCCGGCTTGGCAGCAGTCCTACCATCTTTGCCACTTCTGGTAACCCCATTGTGGGTTGACACGCAAGTTTTCACATGCTCTCAGGTGAGCAGCCACTACCTAGGGGTGTGTCTTAACCGACCCCAAGTTTTTCATGTTGCTTACCCATACGGTATCACACGAGGCGAATCCCTCCGGTCTCTCTTTTTTCTCTTTTACAGGCTATCATTAGAAAATGGAAAGAATAAAGCTTAACCGTAACCACAAAGACTAGGCTAAAACACCCTAATTGACAAACTGGGCAACGAAAAAATTATTCAAAGAAGCAACCAAGAGGCCGATGGTTACTGTGCAGAAGCTTCAGAGATCAATAGCTGAGATTGGAGAATCTGTCCACAGGACAACTATTAGTTGTGTAATCCAATGGAAAGAAGAATGCAGCTGTTGAAAGTGAACCGCAAGAAATCCCTTTGAAGTTTGCCACAAGCCATGTGGAAGACACAGCAAATGTGGGAGAAAGTGCTCTGGTCAAATGAGATAAAAATATTACTTTTTGGCCTCAGTGCCAAAATTGAAAATTAATGGCAGGTCTTGAAAATTGATCCTCACAGACTGTCGTTATTTCTTGGAAAAAAAAGCTAAAGCTCAGTCAGATTGGATAAAGACAAACATTTCCATCTCTAGGGTATGTGCAAAGCTCGTAGAGATATAACCTAAAAGACTTGCAGATGTAATTGTAGCAAAAAATGGTTCTACCAAATACTATGCATCCAACAGATGTCAACTATTTGTGACAGAAACTCAACACTACCCAACACCCTGGGCACACCATTCCTACATAGGAACATACAAGACAAAAAGAAAAAAGGACACGCAAAAAGAGGAAAGCTAATATAAAACTTGATCCACCGACGGATAAAGCCTCTATGGTAAAAATCTTCAATCTATCAAACTACGAATTAAACCCATATGAAATATCATTACTCAAAAAGGGTTTATCCTTTTGTCCCACCAATGAAGTGGACCAATTCCAGCTATTTTTGGACCTCCATAAGTTTACCAGAAAGCTTACATTAAAAAGATTTTTCAATATGAATAAACCTAATGTCAAATTGGACACTGCAACAACAGTGGAATACCCCCTGGAGGAGACCATGCAACACCAAGAAGTAAAGGCCCCCTCTACTTTTTATCCTATACAATCACAAGGACAACATATCAACATGTTCCATGAGATGGTATCCCAAGAATTTAAAACATTAAAACAACAAAAGAATAAACAGAAACCGAATCTAAGCTTCAGAGAAAGGGAAGCCATGAAAAAGCTCCAGAAAAATAAAGATCTAGTATTCAGAGCAGCTGACAAGGGTGGCAGTCTTGTCATTTTGAGCTATGAACAATATCAGAAAGAGGCTCATAGGATTCTTTCTGATAAAGTCTATTACAAAAAAGTCAATGGAGACCCATTCGTCTCTATTAAGAATCAACTACAAGAAATGTTCCAAGAGGCACATATCAATCAAATTCTTAACAAACAAGAACTACAGTACCTTACCATGGATCATCTCAACCGACCCTATTTTTATTTTCTTCCAAAAATTCACAAATCCCTCAGTGATCCCCCAGGATGCCCCATTATTGCCAGTACAAATTCCCCCACCAGCAATTTAGCACATTATTTGGATCTGTTTTTACAAAAATATGTAATCCAACTTCCCAGCTACCTTCGGGATTCTGCCTCTCTTATACAACACCTATCAGAAATCACCTGGGAACCTTCATATCTGATGGTGACCTGTGATGTCTCTGCGCTATATACCAACATTGACCATCAATTGGGTTTGAATGCGGTTAAAGAGTTTCTTGAGACAGATGACAACATCACCGAGCTCCAGCAGGATTTCATCTTGAAAGGATTAAAATTTATATTGGAGAATAATTTCTTCACATATGATGGGGGCGTGTACCATCAATTAAAAGGGACCGCTATGGGGGCCAAAGTAGCCCCCTCGTATGCGAACCTATTTATGGGGGCCTTTGAAGCCCGACACATCTGGGGTAAACCGAATATTGACAAGCACCTGATTTTATATCGTCGTTACATAGACGACTTGGTGTTTATCTGGAATGGTCCTCAATCATCAGTTGAAAGCTTCTTGGAACATCTTAATGAAAACCAATGGGGCCTGAATTTTACTATCTCTTCCAGTCCAGATACCATTGAATTCTTGGATCTTGTTATTTCTTACAAGGAAAACAGGTTTATAACATCTACTTTTTTTTAAAAAAAAAGTAAATACAAATAGCTACATCGAGTTTGGGAGTGGTCACTATAAAAAGTGGCTAGAAAATGTGCCTTACTCCCAGTATAAACGTATCAGAAAAAATTGTACGGAGGATGCTGATTTCAAAGCAGAAGCAGTTATTCTCCAGAAGCGTTTTCGGGAGAAAAAATATCCGCAGGAACTATTATCTAATGTCAGAAAACATTAAATTTAACTCGGAAAGAATGTCTGATACCTAAGAAGGAAAAGAACAGTAAATCATCTAATGCAGTAGCAGAAGAAAAAGCAAAAAAGAAGTGGGAACTTAATTTTATTACGACTTTTAATAAATCTGCTCCACAGATAAAGAAGATACTCAGGAAATACTGGTATATCCTTGAGGGAGACCTACATCTGAAACCATCCCTAGACCCCCAACCCGGGGTCACATTCTGCAAAGCCCCGTCTATAAGAAATATTTTGGCGCCAAGCCAACTGAAACAGCATCAACATAAGAAATTAGAAACCAGACCACTGGGAAGATATAGATGTGGCAAAAAGAAATGTAGGTGCTGCCAAGAAATTACACTCCGACAACAAGAATTTGTCTCCCATTCTACAGGGGAAAAATTTCCTATAAAATACCATCTTACATGTGAGACAGAGTATGTTATCTATCTCATTGAATGCCACTGCGGGATCCAATATATAGGGAGAACCACCATGACACTGAGGAATCGCATCAATAAGCATAGGTTCAATATAAAAACAGGCTTCATGCTACATAGCCTATCTAGGCACTGTATCATGACACACAAAGAAACAAAAACGTTTAGGGTTACCCCTATAGATCATGTACCCAAATATAGATCCAATCGATTTGAGATGTTAAAAAGACTTGAAATCTTTTGGATCTATAAATGCAATTCTTTACAACCGCTGGGACTTAATGAAATATCCGAAACTGTCTTGGTATAATCCCAAACTTCCTAGCCAGTTTTGTGCATTGCATTCTATAGGTACAGGGAGCAATGTTCCTGTGTATCTATAGTTTTAAATAGTTTTCACAATATATAACTCAAAGTAACCATTAATTATTATTTGTGATCAATTAATTATACCAACCAATCTACCACGGGTCTTATACCCGAACGAGTTTCATGTATATCATTATGTGTATATCAATATGTTGTGTTGGATCTTATACCAGGGACCCTAACATGTGTATTTAATTTTATCTTTTCCTTGCAAATGTGCTACTTTTTTGAACATAGTTTTTATTATATACTTTGATATGGTTGATGCATGCCATTTTTTGTACATAAGATGCTGCTTGTTATTGATTGCATCAGGGACCCTACTATGTGCATACCATTGTATTTTAGTCACTTTTTGAATGTGTTATTTTATTGAACAGCAACTTTATATTTTTATATTTTAATACTATGAATGTCCTCCTGAATACCCTATGGAATTTAGCAGCGCTTCACTGCTTGTTCATTTTAGTTTGGTATTCAATAATCCGGCCAATTTTAGCACACTAAATCCCATTTACTTGGTTTATATATACTATACCACTATTAGGCTGGCCGTGATCTGGGTTCTGCTCTTGACATGCCTTTATTCATTCACATGTTATATGAGATTTATAAAGTAGCTAAATACCTTTATTAGGTTATTTAAGTCCTCTCGTCCCGTTTTTTATATTCCAGACCACTTATACTATTCACCTGCTTACTACCCAACCACATATTATAGTACTGTTGTAGAGCACCCCCCAGTTTTTAACCTGCCTGTATAGCGCTCCCTATGAAGCGCCTATCATTATAGCGATATAATAACATCCGCCCCTTTTCAACCCCGCCACGGTATGTATAGCGCTTCCTGTGAAGCAATATTTTTTAAGCGCTGTTTGCAAAGGGATGCCCGTCCTAGTGATACCAGAACACCCGCCCCCTTTCTACTCCGTCACTACTTACATAGCGCTCCTGCTGATAGCAGAGCGCTCTTTGTGAAGCACTGTCTATCAAAGTTAAACTTGAGCACCCGCCCCTTTCTGATTCCGCTACGATATACATAGCGCTCCTGCTGATAGTGGAGCCGATCCATACAGCGGTGGTGAGTGAAACTCACCATGCAACAAAATAGCGATCTACTCATTGATACCTAACACAGGGCTCCTGCTGATCATTCACCCAACAGGTCCTGTGAGTTTTCAGCAGATATCTCCAAATACTGAACCATATTCTCCTATCAGGATACTACAGCGCAATAAGCCGCAAACCTACTAAATCCAACTACTGTATATGTCTCTTTCCTTTAGAGACAAATTCTTTTATGATAAAGTTTGTTTTATGTAAATTATCTAGATCACTAAGTTGATACGTGTGCTTTTTACTACGGCTGGTCTAGTTACTAGCGTTCCTGAATAGCCTAATTGATTTGACCTTTGAGTCAATAGTCAATAGGCGTATCCATGCCTATTTAAGTTGCTGCCATTTTTATGTTTGTACATGCACATTTGCCTGAGGAAGTGCCCGATCCGGGCAAGAAACGCGTTGCCATTGTGTGCTCAATAAATATCTCTATATGAATGATGGATGACCATTGAAATCTCCTTCACTGCTGTTTATTGCGCCTATTGAGGATCATTTTTCCCTTTCCTGTTCCTGATACATAGGAACATAGTGATGGTAGCATCAAGCTGTAAAGATGCTTCTCTCCAGCAGCTACAGAAAAAATGGTCAGAAATTATGAAAAGATAGATGGGGCAAAATACAAGGCACTCCTTAAAAAAATGCAGTCTGCAAAAGACTTGTGATTGGGATGTAGATTCTTTTTTCAGCAGGACAATTACCCTAAACATACAGCCAGAGCTACAATGGAATGGTTTAGATTAAAGCATATTAGGGGGAGATTTATCAAAACCTGTCCAGAGTACAAGTTGCTGAGTTGTCCATAGCAACCAATTAGATTGCTTCTTTCATTTTTGAAAAGGCCTCTGAAAAATGAAAGAAGTGATCTGACAGGTCTTGATAAATCTCCCTCGTTAATGTCCTAAAATGGCCAGGCAAAGCCCAGGCCTGAACCCAATTGAAAATCAATGGCAGGCCTTGAAAACTGCTGCTCACAGACTGTCGTTATTTCTTGGAAAAAAAGCTATAGCTCAGTCAGATTGAATAAAGACAAACATTTCCATCTCTGGGGTATGTGCAAAGCTCGTAGAGATATAACCTAAAAGACTTGCAGCTGTAATTGTAGCAAAAAATGGTTCTACGAAATATTATGCATCCAACAGATGTCAACTTTTTTGTTCTAATTATTGTGTATGTCACAATAAAATATATTTTCCACTTTCAAAGTGCTATGTATGTTGTGTCGATGAAATGGTAAAAATCTATTTAACCCCTTAATCACTTAAGGACCCAGGGCTGAGTCCGCTCCCTTTCTATAACATATCGAAGCGGGTCGGGCCCAGCCTCTAACAACGGCAGGGACCCGTAGCTAATAGCGCGTGGCACTGATCGCTGAGCGCTTTTAACCCTTAAGACGCGGCGTTCAAAGTTTACCGCCGCGTCTAAGTATGTGGTATATGCTGTAGGATATAACAGACATCCGCAAATTACATATCTATTGTCCAATACGGTATCCAAAGGTGAGATATACAATACCACGTCCGGTTATGGAGTATAGATAATGAAAGGATCTGGATAAAAAGGTGTGCACGGGTAAAATATACTAGGTATAGATAGTGATAGAATCCAGATAATGGAGGTTGAAGGATAAAATTACCGGGTGTCAGGCGCGTTCCACAGTAGTAAAGTTGTTCCATACGGATGTTGGTAAAATGTATCTTTATTAGCTGATATGCACAGACGCGTTTCGAGGTAGCAACCTCTTTCTCAATGTGAAAATGGCTTTATACAAGGTGGTATAAGATACAGGTTTAAAAACACAAAACGGCACCAACTGCTGCTGACATCAGTGGGCAGGAGCAGCTGACATCATAGGTTGCTTAATTCTGATAAAAGTTCATTTTTTTATAAAACAAAGACAGGTATAATGTAGGCCATTAATAATAAGTAAAAATATGTTAAAATGAATGAAGATTTGTAAAACTTTAAAGTATACATATTCAAGAAGGGTTGCTGGCGGTGCTCGTAGTGAGTGATGCGCACTGTGAGTGATACGCTGGGTTGCCGTTGGGTCCTAAGCATCAGGCTTCTATGTTCGTGGATGTATACCAGAAGTCCCAGAATGTCTTGGATCGCTATCGTGTTTAGAGGAATTGTCCTTTTATTGCAGCATTCATGTGAGTACAGTGTGTGCGCTGGGTCCCTGTCAGGTCCTGGATATCGAACCTGTATGAATGTATACTAGAAATCCCAGCATATATTGGATCGCGATCATGTTTAAAGGATTTATCTATTTATGATAGCATGCTTGTGAGTATAGTGTGTGCGCTGAATCACTGTCAAGTCCTGAGTATCGGACCCGTGTGATTGCATACTAGAAGTCCCAGCATGTCCTGGAGTGTACCAAGACGCGATGGTACTTTGAATGTTCAGATTGCGCATACATTCGATGTAAGATGTATATGGAGGCTAGAACATATTTGTTGTCCCGGCAGTATTATAAGTATATTAGGGTTTATCGATAACACAAATAAGGCTAACAAGTAGCAGTTAGCAGGATTTGTTTAATATCCATAGTGAGGGAGTGCTTGTGAGATGGCAGCGGCACTGAGGGGGGATACCGAGTTAAGGTACAGTACAGTGAAAGAGTTTTTGAAGTATGTACCTGTAATATGATTAAGAGTGGTAGGGGTCGGAATTAAATATTGCTGCCCTTTGATCCCTGAATGCTGCAATTAGTACAGGGAATTGATGGTAGGGTATTGAGCTGGGTATGGTGCGGGATGGGTGGAATAAGGTAAATAGGTGTATACATATATATGTGTGTATATATATATATATATATATATATATATATATATACACACATAGTGACGAGGGGCAAACACCCCGAAACAGCTGTCTGCAGATGGGTCCTCTTTCCCAGACTTCATAACTGGAGCCGGAGCTGCTTGCAGGACACACTACCTGTGAAGGTGGTGTGATGAGCTGATTTGAATATATATATATAGTGTGATCCTATGGCTCTTTTATCTGGAGTATATTGTACAGATTTATGTTATATTCCTTTATTTTCTAGACATTCATTCAGTCCTAAAGGACTTAGCGTGTTCATTTTGAAGATCCAGTAATTTTCTCTCTTCTTGAGTTTTGTAAATCTGTCTTCTGCATCCTCAGGGATCTGTTCAATAGCTGTCATCTAGAAATCTTTTATCTCACTGTTGTGAGAGATGGTAGCATGGCGTGATATGCTGTGTTTGGGAAAGTTATGGAGAATGTTGAATCTATGTTTGTTCATCCGAATTCTAAAAGATTGAATGGTGAGCCCTATGTATTAAAGTCCACATGTACATTCCAGTAGGTATATTATAAAGATGGAGGAGCAGTCCATCCTGGTTTTGATGGTAAATGATTCACCAGTTGTTCGACTTTTGATGGTATTAACCCCGTTTGTGACCAAGTTTGCATGCTTTCAAATTACATTTAAATCAGCCTGGGTTTTTTAATATTGTTCCTTGCATTGGTATTGGTGTTTATTTTGTCTTTGAGGCAACTCAGGGCCAGAGTTGACAGTTTTGGCTCTTCTGTAGGTGATCCTGGGGTTTTTGGGATAATTTCTTTCAGGAAGGGATCGTGAAGGAGGATGTTCCAGTGTCTGTTCATAATATTGCAGACTACGTGATGTGATGCGGTATATTTTGTGATGAAATTTAGTTGGTACTTGTCAGGTTTTTGGGTCTGGGTTTGTTCGGAAATACTGGAGTGGGCAATGTTTTTATTGTTTTTTTTTGTTGTTGGGGGTACTGGATGTCTTTTGATGTTTAGAGCTTTGTGGTAAGCTGCTTTGATAATTCTGCTTGGATAGCCGTTAGCCTTCAGACGACTTTTAATAATTTTACTTTGTGTGATGTAATCACTGATTTTAGAGCAGTTCCTTTGCCCCGTGAAGAACTGACCGAAAGGGATGTTCAGTTTCCACTTTTTGTAATGGTTGCTAGAAAAGTCAATAAGGCTGTTACAATCTACTTCTTTGAAGTAAGTAGTCGTAATGATATTTTTTCCTTCTGAGGACAACTGTAGGTCCAAGTATTCGATTTTGTTCTTCTCACATTTACCTGTTGGCTTCAAATTCCAGGTGTTGTTGTTTAGATATTTGGTGAATTCCTGGAATGCTTCTTCCGGGCCATTCCAAATGAACAATAAGTCGTCTATGTACCGCTTGTACATAACGATATTCTGTTGCCAGGGGTGATTATTGTAGATGAAATTATTTTTGAAGGTACCCATGTATAAGTTTGCAAATGATGTGGTTGTCTGTATCCAAGACTTCTTTTATGATGTCCAGACCTAGCTGGTGTGGGATATTGGAGTATAAGGAAGATACATCCAAAGTGGCCCATTTGTAGTCTGGTCTCCATTCTTCTTTTTCTAGGATATTAATTAGTGATGGTGTATCCTTTAGATGGGATGGAAGTTTGATGACGTATTGTTGTTGCCGCATGTCGACGTATTGAGATAAATTGCTCCTTATAGATTGAATGCCAGAAATTATTGGATGGCCTGGGGGGTTTCTTTGGTCCTTGTGGATTTTCGACAAGTGAGAGAAAATCGCTGTTCTGGGATTCTATACGTATTTCAAACTTATGCATAACACCTATTTTGGTATCACTTTACCAGCTTCACCTCTTCACTCTGACAGTATCCTGCATTGCTCTAAATGTAAAGAAGTAGACACAAACTTCTAGCATGGCATGTGGTCCTGTCCGCAGTCCTAAGCTTATTTGCAGTCTGTGTTTCAATATATTTACACTGCAAGCTTCAAATCCCACTGCCTTCGCTACCTCTTTTTCCAGAATATTGATACCTGCATAACAGAGACATTTTGTCTTAACCTCTTAAGGGCAAAGGGCGTACCTGTATGCCGTGACCCCATGTCATAGCGAGTCGGTCCTGGCGGCTAATGAAAGCCGGGACCCTGGGCTAATAGTTTGCTCAACCGATCGTTGTACAGCACGCTATTAACCCTTTAGACTCGGCATTCAAAGTTGATCGCCATGTCTAAAGTAGCAAAAATACACTCCCTGCAGCTCAATCGGGCTGATCAGCTAGAATGCAAGCAGAGGGTCTGCTACCTACCTCCGGCATGTCAGATTGGCGATTGATTGCTCCAAGCTTGAAATCCAGGCTTGAGTAATCGACCTATCGATAACACTGATCATTGCCATGTTAATGCATGGCAGTGATCTGTGTAGATCAGTGTGTGCAGTATTCTAGCCCCTAGAGTGGGCTATAACATTGCAAAAAAAATTTGAAAAAAATTAATAAAGATCATTTAACCCCTTCTCTAATAAAAGTAAGAATCACCCCCTTTTCCCATAAAAAAAAAACTGTGTGAATAAAAATAAACATGTGGTACGTGCGGAAATGTCCCAACTATACAAATATATTGTTAATTTAAGCGCATGGTCAATGGCGTACGCGCAAAAAAACGACTTTCAAAGTAGTATTGTTGGCCCAAAACATAAGCCATAATATGGAATTTTAGGTACAAATTTGAAAGGGTTATGATTTTTAAAAGGTAAGGAGGAAAAAATGAAAGTCCTAAAGGGGTTAAAGGGGTTGTCTAGGAATTGAAAAAACAGACCTATATTCTTTCAAAGACTGCTCCCTGTCTGTCTGAAAACCCCTTTAAACGCATCTCACCCTTGAGTGTATGTAGTCTACTTGGTGGCCAAATGAGTTTTGCTATTGGAGTGGCTGAAGCCATCTGTACCATATGTGATTTACTGCTACCTCTGAGGGTCCCCACCCTTCTTCCCAGTTGGTAAAAATAGGAGAGACATGTATCATTGGATTGTTTGGCACTGCAATGTCCTATATTCATACTGTTATTCTATGTCATGTTAAAGGGAGACAAATAGGGTTATAAGTTACAGGAAGGTTTATGATAACTTTAAACGAGCCCCCAGGGAACTGACCATATCAGACACTTATCCCCTATCCACAAGATAGGGGATAATTGTCTGATCGTGGGGGATCTGAACACTGTGATGCTGTGTGCTCTGGCCCCCACCTTCCTGGACAAGAGTAATTGACAGCCTGCTCAGCCAATGAGTAGGCCATTACTTGCTCTAATCCAGGAAGGTGGGGGCTGGAGTGTGCCAAGGAAAGATAAGTTTATAATAAGATCAGTTCCCTGGAGTACTACTTTAATTTTTAAGTTTGGTGCATTCTGTGTTCTGGTGGCATTACCCTTACCAATATGGCTACCGTCTGCTCCTGTAACAAAACTTCCTAATGAATACTGAGTTGCCCCTCTGCAGTGGCCTTGAGTTACATTGCTATAGTATTTATTATTCCTGTAGTATTTATTAGGATACATTTTTAGAGCAGCAGACTGGTAAATCTGTCAGTGCATCTAGGATAAAGTAACTGCACACTGAACAGCAACATTAAAGGGGTTGTCCGGGAATCGAGATACAGACCTATTTTCTTGCAAAGACCGCTCCCTGTTGTTCTCCAGGTTGGGTGTAATTCTGCAGCTCAGTTCATTGAAGTGAATGGAGCCAAGTTGTAATACCACACCCAAAGTGAAGACAAACACGGAGCAGTCTTTGAAAGAAAATAGGTCTGTTTTTTTATTTATTCATGGACAACCCCTTTAAAGGTATCATATTCCATATATAACTTTCTGTAGGTTATGATGACATAACCTGCTGAAAGATTTGCTAAAAAATAAAAATAAATAATCAAATATTGCCATTGCTTGACTGCAGTAGAGTTTGAAAAAAAACCTACATCTTGTAATGATGAGAACATTTCGCTGACCTTGTCCCAGACTCCACAGCAAAGCTAACAATTGAGCTGTATAAAATAGAAAAAGGTCAGCTTATTTGTTTCTTCTAGATAATGTAAAATCTGATTGTTTTAATAAGAATAGCCATGTAAATAAAACACCAAATATGTAAACATATATTTGTATTCATAATCAAAATATATGATATTTGTAATATGTAAATGTTTGTGATACATTCCATTGAAAATAAAGAGTGGACCTAGTAATAATCAAAGTGTCAAGAGAAGACTCTTGACCAGAGAAATTTTTTCAGCTCATTCACACAGTACACCATTATGTGTGCAACATTCTAAATAGAGACACATGATAAGAAAATTAATCAGTTAACAGCAGACAACCAGATACCAACGGGAAAAAAAAAAAGTATAAGAGAAGTAAACTGTACAGTATTACAAAGATGCTGGACTCAATATTTAATAATAATAAACATATTCAGAAATGGAGATTCCCTTTAGTTTAACCCCTTAAGGACCCAGCCAATTTTCACTGTAGGACCCGGCCATTATTTACACATCTGACCACTTTCACTTTAAGCATTAATAACTCTGGGATGCTTTTACCTTTCATTCTGATTCCGAGATTGTTACATATTCTACTTTAAGTTGGTGGTAAAATTTTGTCAATACTTCATTTCTTGGTGTAAAATTCAAAAATTTGATGAAAAAATTAAAAATGTTGCATTTTTTAAACTTTAAAGCTCTCTGCTAATAAGGAAAATGAATATTCCAAATAAATTATATATTGATTCACATATAAAATATGTCTACTTTTGCATCATAAAGTTGACATGTTTTTACTTCTCGAAGACATCAGAGGGCTTCAAAGTATAGCAGCAATTTTCCAATTTTGCACAAAATTATCAAAATCGAAATTTTTCAGGGACCAGTTCAGTTTTGAAGTGGATTTGAAGGGCTTTCAAATTAGAAATGCTCTGCGGGCGAACTACAATGCTCAGAAGAGAAGGAGTCACATTTGGCTTTTGATAAGCAGATTTTGCTGAAATGGTTTTTGGGAGGCATGTCCCATTTAGGAAGCCCTTATGGTGCCAGGACAGCAAAAAAAAAACACATGGATTACTATTTTGGAAACTACACCCCTCAAGGCACGTAACAAGGGGTCCAGTGAGCCTATACACCCCAGAGGTGTTTGACGACTTTTCGTTAAAATTGGATGTGTAAATTATTATTTTTTTCACAAAAATGCTAGTTTTCCCTCAAATTTTTAATTTTTACAAGGGATAATAGGACAAAATGCCCCTTAAAATTTGTAACCCCATTTCTTCTAAGTATGGGACATCAAGTGCTCTGCTGGCGAACTACAATGCTCAGAAGGGAAGGAGCGCCATCGAGCTTTTTGAAAGAGAATTTGGAATGGAAATCGGGGGCCATGTGCGTTTACAAAGCCCCCTGTGGTGCCAGAACAGTGGACTACCCACATGTGACCCCATTTTGGAAACTACACACCTCACAGAATTTAATAAGGGGTGCAGTGAGTATTTACACCCCACTGGTGTTTGACAGATCTTTGGAACAGTGGGCTGTGCAAATGAAAAATAAAATTTTTCATTTTCACGGATCACTGTTCCAAAAATCTGTCAGACACCTGTGGGGGGGGGGGGGGGGGTAAATGCTCACTGCACCTCTTATTACATTACGTGAGGGGTGTAGTTTCCAAAATGGGTCACATGTAGGGGGGTCCATTTTTCTGGCACTAATGGGGCTTTGTAAACACACGTGGCCTTCAATTCCGGACAAATTTTCTCTTCAAAATCCTGATGGCGCTCCTTCTCTTCTGAGCATTGTAGTTTGCCCGCAGAGCACTTTACATCCACATATGGGGTATGTTCTTACTCAGAAGAAATTGGGTTACAAATTTTGGGGGCTTTTTCCTATTTTCCCTTGTGTAAATGAAAAGTTTAGGGTAACACCAGCATTTTTGTGAATTTTTTTTTTCATTTTCCCATCCAATGACAATTCATCAAACACCCGTGGGGTGTTAAGGCTCACTATACCCCTTGTTACGTTCCGTGAGGGGTGTAGTTTCCAAAATGGGGTCACATGTGGGTATTTATTTTTTTGCCTTTATGTCAGAACTGCTGTAAAATCAGCCACCCCTGTGCAAATCACCAATTTAGGCCTCAAATGTACATAGTGCACTCTCACTCCTGAGCCTTGTTGTGCGCCCGCAGAGCATTTTACGTCCACATATTGGGTATTTCTATATTCAGGAGAAATTGTGTTACAAATTTTGGGGGTCTTTTTTTGCTTTTACTGCTTGTGAAAACAAAAAGTATGGGGCAACACCAGCATGTTAGTGTAAATTTTTTTTTTTACACTAACAGGCTGGTGTAGCCCCCAACTTTTCCTTTTCATAAGGGATAAAAGGAGAAAAAGCCCCCCAAAAGTTGTAGTGCAATTTCTCCCGAGTACGAGGATACCCCATATGTGGCCCTAAACTGTTTCCGTGAAATACAACAGGGCTCTGAAGTGAGAGAGCACCATGCACATTTGAGAACTACATAGGGATTGCAAAGGGGTGGAAATAGGGGTATTCTATGCCAGTGATTCCCAAACAGGGTGCCTCCAGCTGTTGCTAAACTCCCAGCATGCCTGGACAGTCAGTGGCTGTCCAGAAATGCTGGGAGTTGTTGTTTTGCAACAGCTGGAGGCTCCATTTTGGAAACACTGTCATACAATACATTTTCATTTTTATTGGGGGGACAGTGTAAGGGGGAGTATATGTAGTGTTTTGCCCTTTATTATGTGTAATGTAGTGTAGTATTTATAGGGTAGATTTGCACTTGCCGGTTACGGTGAGTTTCCCGCTAGGAGTTTGTGATGCGGCGATAAAATGCCGCGGCTCAAACTTCACGCAGGAAACTTACTGTAAATCTGCCCGTGTGAATGTACCCTGTACATTCACATGGGGTGGGCAAACCTCCAGCTGTTTAAAAATTACAACTCCCAGCATGTACTGACAGACCGTGCATTTTGGGATTTGTACTTTTGCAACAGCTGGAGGCAAACTGGTTGGGAAACCTTCAGTTAGGTTCTGTTACCTAACTCAGTATTTTCCAACCAGTGCGTCTCCAGCTGTTGCAAAACTACAACTCCCAGCATGTACTGATCGCCGAAGGGCATGCTGGGAGATATAGTTATGCAACAGCTGAAGGTACGCAACTACAACTCCCAGCATGCCTAGACATCTGTTTGCTGTTTGGGCATGCTGGGTTTTGCAACATCTGGAGGTCTACAATTTAGAGATCAGTGCACAGTGATCTCC
The DNA here is from genome assembly GCF_029499605.1 of Hyla sarda. Classification (NCBI taxonomy): domain Eukaryota; kingdom Metazoa; phylum Chordata; class Amphibia; order Anura; family Hylidae; genus Hyla; species Hyla sarda. Next base: position 112,869,182 of record NC_079195.1, read on the forward strand.
AAATTGTGGCCCTCCAGATGTTGCAAAACTACAAATCCCTGCATGCACAGACAGCAAACTGCTGTGTGGGCATGCTGGGAGTTGTAGTTTTGTAAGATCTAGAGGGCTACAGTTTGGAGATCACTGTGCAGTGGTCTCTAAATTGTAGATCTCCAGCTGTTGCAAAACTACAACTCCCAGCATGCCCAAACAGCTGTCTGGGCATGCTGGTAGTAGTAGTTTTGCAATATCTGGAGGGCTACAGTATAGAGACCACTGTATAGTGGTCTCAGACTGTAGCCCTCCAGATGTTGCTAAGCAACTCACCGGCTTCCGTAGGATCCAGAGAGCCAGCCGCACAACATTGCCACGCCGATCACGCCCGCAGCCTCTGCAGATCGGTAAGTGACCTTCGGCACCAGTCCCTGGCGGTTTCCCCATCCTGCCCCGCTTATTGTGGGTGGGCAGAACGGGGAAACCAAAAGTAACCCCCCCGCCCCCGATCTGCCATTGGTCGTCGCGTCTATACTCCGGGTTATATTCCGGGTCACCATAGACCCGTAATGACTGGGAATTGCGCAACTCGCAAGTGTGAATTCACTTGCGATTTGCGCCGATCGCCGACATGGGGGGGTCTGATGACCCCCCTGGGCATTTGCGAGGGGTGCCTGCTGATCGATATGAGCTGTCACCCCGGTCCGATCCCTGCCCGCTGCGCGGCAGGGACCAAAATTCCCACGGACGTACATGTACTTCATGGGTCCTTAACCCCTTAAGGGCAATGGACGTACTCCTACGCCCCCGTTTCCGAGTCCTTAAGGACCGAGGACGTAGGAGTACGTCGTGTCCATTCCCGGCCCCCCGCCGCTAGCCGGAGGGGAGCCGGTGCCCGCTGCCTGCTGAAATCGTTCAGCAGGCATCGCGGCATATCGCCCAGGGGGGTCATTATGCCCCCCCATGTCGGCGATGGCCGCAGATCGCTGGACAATTCAATCCAGCGATCTGCGGCTATTCTGGGTCAGTCGGGTCTCCAGAGACGGCCCCGAACAGGCATAGCCAGCAGGGGTGAGGTGGCACTGGATTCCCGGCCGACCAATCAGGGCGCCTGCTGCGGGTGTCACTCCCGCAACCCGCTCCGCCCCTCTTCCGGAGGACGTGAGCGGGTGCGGGACGTGCACCCCGGGTGCTGGGGACCCCGATCCCCGGCGTGAATGTTGGGATCAGGGCTCCAGGAGCAGCGGCGGCGGCAGCATTACTGACCTGCGCGGCGTGGATCGTTGGAGGTGAGTGACAGCCTCCTGCTGTTGCTTAGCAACAGCTCCCAGCATGCTGGGAGCTGTAGTTATGCAACAGGAGGAGGCAGACCACCTTATGGGCATGCTGGGACTTATGGTTTTGCAACAGCTGGAGGCACATTTTTTCTATGGAAAAGTGTACCTTCAGCTGTTGTATAACTACAACTCCCAGCTTGCACAATCAGCTAAAGTGCATGCTGAGAGTTGTAGTGGTGCATCTGGTGGTTGCATAACTACAACTCCCAGCATGCCCGTTGGCTGTCGGTGACTGCTGAGAGTTGTAGTTTTGCAACAGCTGAAGGCACACTGAGTTAAGTAGCAAACCAGTGTGTCTCCAGCTGTTGCATAACTACAATCCCCAGCTTCCCCAGCCAAAGTAGTATTCCTCCGGCTGTTGCATAACTACAAGACCCAGCATGCCCTTCCGCTGTCCGTACATGCTGGGGGTTGTAGCTTTTGCAACAGCTGAAGGCACACTGGTTGCAAAACACTGAGTTTGTTACCAAACTCGGTGTTTCACAACCAGTGTGCCTCCAGCTGTTGCAAAACTACAACTCCCAGCATGCACTGATAGACCGTACATGCTGGGAGTTGAAGTTTTGCAACAGCTGGATGTTTCTCCCCCCCCCCCCCCCCCAATGTGAACGTACAGGGTACACTCACATGGGCGGAGGATTACAGTAAGTATCCGGCTGCAAGTTTGAGCTGTGGCAAATTTTCTGCCACAGCTCAAACTGCCAGCGAGAAACTACTGTGAACCCCCGCCCGTGCGACTGTACCCTAAAAACACTACACTACCACAAAATAAAATAAAAAGTAAAAAACACTACATATACACATCCCCTACACAGCCCCCCTCCCCAATAAAAATGAAAAACGCCTGGTACGCCACTGTTTCCAAAACGGAGCCTCCAGCGGTTGCAAAACTACAACTCCCAGCATGCACTTATAGACCCTACATGCTGGGAGTTGTAGTTTTGCAACAGCTGGATGTTCCCCCCTCCCCAATGTGAACGTACAGGGTACACTCACATGGGCAGAGGTTTACAGTAAGTATCCGGCTACAAGTTTGAGCTGCGGCAAATTTTCTGCCGCAGCTCAAACTGCCAGCGAGAAACTACTGTGAACACCCGCCCGTGTGACTGTACCCTAAAAACACTACACTAACACAAAATAAAAAGTAAAAAACACTACATATACACATACCCCTACACAGCCCCCCTCCCCAATAAAAATGAAAAACGTCTGGTACGCCACTGTTTCCAAAACGGAGCCTCCAGCTGTTGCAAAACAACTACTCCCAGTATTGCCAGATAGCCACTGACTGTCCAGGCATGCTGGGAGTTTTACAACAGCTGGAGGCACCCTGTTTGGGAATCACTGGCGTAGAATACCCCTATGTCCACCCCTATGTCCACCCCTATGCAAGTCCCTAATTTAGGCCTCAAATGCGCATGGCGCTCTCACTTTGGAGGCCTGTTGTATTTCAAGGCAACAGTTTAGGGTCACATATGGGGTATCGCCGTACTCGGGAGAAATTGTGTTACAAATTTTGGGGGGTATTTTCTGCTATTACCCTTTTTAAAAATGTAAAAAAAAAAATTCTACATATGCAAAAGTTGTGAATCACCTGTGGGGTATTAAGGTTCACATTACCCCTTGTTACGTTCCCCGAGGGGTCTAGTTTCCAAAATGGTATGCCATGTGTTTTTTTTTTTTTGCTGTCCTGGCACCATAGGGGCTTCCTAAATGCGGCATGCCCCCAGAGCAAAATTTGCTTTCAAAAAGCCAAATGTGACTCTTCCTCTTCTGAGACCTGTAGTGCGCCAGCAGAGCACTTCTCACCCCCATATGGGGTGTTTTCTGAATCGGGAGAAATTGGGCTTCAAATTTTGGGGGGTATTTTCTGCTATTACCCTTTTTAAAAATGTAAAAATTTTGGGTAACCAAGCATTTTAGGTAAAAAAAATATTTTTTTTTTACATATGCAAAAGTCGCGAAACACCTGTAGGGTATTAAGGTTCACTTTACCCCTTGTTACGTTCCCCGAGGGGTCTAGTTTCCAAAATGGTATGCCATGTGTTTTTTTTTTTTGCTGTTCTGGCACCATAGGGGCTTCCTAAATGCGGCATGCCCCCAGAGCAAAATTTGCTTTCAAAAAGCCAAATGTGACTCCTTCTCTTCTGAGACCTGTAGTGCACCAGCAGAGCAATTTTCACCCCCATATGGGGTGTTTTCTGAATCGGGAGAAATTGGGCTTCAAATTTTGGGGGGTATTTTCTGCTATTATCCTTTTTAAAAATGTAAAATTTTTGGGAAACCAAGCATTTTAGGTAAAACATTTTTTATTTTTATTTTTTTTACATATGCAAAAGTCGTGAATCACCTGTAGGGTATTAAGGTTCACATTACCCCTTGTTACGTTCCCCGAGGGGTCTAGTTTCCAAAATGGTATGCCATGTGGGGTTTTCTTGCTGTCCTGGCACCATAGGGGCTTCCTAAAGGTGACATGCCCCCCAAAAACCATTTGTCACTCCTTCCCTTCTGAGCCCTCTACTGCGCCCGCCGAACACTTTACATGGACATATGACGTATGTGTTTACTTGAGAGAAATTGGATTTCAAATACAAGTAAAAATTTTCTCCTTTCTACCAATTGCAAAAATTAAAAAATTGGGTCTACAAGAATATGCGAGTGTAAAAAATGAAGATTGTGAATTTTCTCCTTCACTTTGCTGCTATTCCTGTGAAACCCCTAAAGGGTTAAAACGCTGACTGAATGTCATTTTGAATACTTTGGGGGGTGTAGTTTTTATAATGGGGTATTTCTAATATGAAGACCCTTCAAATCCACTTCAAACCTGAACTGGTCCATGAAAAATAGCGAGTTTGAAAATTTTGTGAAAAATTTCAAAATTGCTGCTGAACTTTGAAGCCCTCTGGTGTCTTCCAAAAGTAAAAACTCATAAATTTTATGATGCAAACATAAAGTAGACATATTGTATATGTGAACCCAAAAATTTTTTATTTTGAATATCAATTTTCCTTACAAGCAGAGAGCTTCAAAGTTAGAAAAATGCAAAATTTTAATTTTTTTCATCAAATTTTGGGATTTTTCACCAAGAAAGGATGCAAGTTACCACAAAATTTTACCACTAAGTTAAAGTAAAATATGTCACGAAAAAAAAATCTCAGAATCAGAATGATAACTAAAAGCATCCCAGAGTTATTAATGTTTAAAGTGACAGTGGTCAGAATTGCAAAAAACGCTCTGGTCCTTAAGGTGTAAAATGGCCTGGTCCTTAAGGGGTTAAGTACCAAGGTCCCATGACGTACCGGTACGATATGTGTCCTGAAGAGGTTAATCCTATAATAAATAGTTTAATGTGTGTTCTAATTACTGGAGATGTGCAGTAGCATAGGGCTAGGTTCACACATAGCCATGTGGTCAAAGCTGCACATGGTTTACCACAAATTTCAGTGGTTTGTGAAGTGACCATTTGACTTTTACATGTGAAACATGTTTTTTTTTACTTAAAACTACATTGCAAAACTGTGGCATGGTAGTTTGCCACACTGTACACTAGCAAGTCTCTGTCTCTGACGCAAGGAAGTGACCACAGCAGTGATTGGCTGAGAGAGTGGTTCATTGTATTGTTACAGTGTCACCAAGAAGTCCTGAGCAGCAGGAGTGGTGCACCATTGGATCCACAGTGACAGGAAATCATGGAAGGTGACTACTTTTTTTTTTTTTTTTTTTACTTTTTCAGCCCAGCCTGGCCAATATTAAAATTATTTTAAAAAGTGACAGACAACCTTTTTCTGGTGTTTGCTACAGTTGTATTGACTCTATGCAGTCCCAAATGAGTAAAACAGCTGAGGCTCCAGCATGATATAATTCAGTTTGGACTGAGCCTCATTGCAAGTAGAAAGAAGCAACCGTGCTACTGGTAAGAGATGAATGGACAAGCACTGAGCTCTGAGGTAGAGTACATATACTATCCACATGAAAAATGATTATCCTGCGCGCAGAAGAAAAACATTGCTTTTGTCAGATGTGTTTGTCAACAGGACGTCAGCCAGTCCACAGAATTTAGTGTGTTTGTGCAGCGAGCTTGGACATTTACACTTGTTTATGTCTAATTCAGCTGAGCAGATCCCTTCTGACAGACATCAGCTGGGAGAAGATATTCTTTCCTGTTCCTGCCGCAAGTAAAAAGCTGTCTACAGTAGCTGTATGTGCATACCACCTCTAAAGCAGTTTCTGCTGACAGCTGTCCATGCAAAGGCTAATCTACTGTAACTTGGTATTAAATGCCATATTTATTCCACATTGATGTTAAACTGGCCATCTGATTTATGTTTTTTAAGGTTAGAATTAACGTACAATAGGCTGTGACTAAAGATGAGCAAACTTACAGTAAACTCGATTCTTCACGAACTTCTCGGCTCGGCAGTTGATTACTTTTCCTGCATAAATTAGTTCAGCTTTCAGGTGCACCGGTGGGCTGGAAAAGGTGGATACAGTCCTAGGAGACTCTTTCCTAGGAATGTATCCACGTTTTCCAGCCCACCGGAGCACCTGAAGGCTGAACTAATTTACGCAGGATAAGTCATCAACTGTTGAGCCGAGAAGTTCGTGACAAATCGAATTTACTGTAAGTTCGCTCATCTCTAGCTGTGACTGATCAATATCGTGTATACAGAACTACTGGCAGCATATAGAAGAGTTATCAGGGGAAAAAATAAACTATCGATGTTACATAGTTACATAGTTAGTACGGTCGAAAAAAGACATATGTCCATCAAGTTCAACCAGGGAATTAAGGGGTAGGGGTGTGGCGCGACATTGGGGAAGGGATGGGATTTTATATTTCTTCATAAGCATTAATGTTATTTTGTTCCATGAATATCTAATCCTGTTTTAAAGCTGTTAATTGTTCCTGCTGTGACCAGTTCCTGAGGTAGACCGTTCCATAAATTCACAGTCCTCACGGTAAAGAAGGCGTGTCGCCCCTTGAGACTAAACTTTTTCTTCTCCAGACGGAGGGAGTGCCCCCTCGTCCTTTGGGGGGGTTTAACCTGGAACAGTTTTTCTCCATATTTTTTGTATGGGCCATTAATATACTTATATACATTTATCATATCCCCCCTTAAACGTCTCTTCTCAAGACTAAACAATTGTAACTCCTTTAATCGCTCCTCATAGATAGTTAGTGCTAGACAACAAAGTATATCACTGGGATGAAAACAGGGTTAAGATTTGATATAAAACATAATGAAAAAACTAATTTTGAACTTTACATTTTTACGGGAAGTTGAAAAATAAAAAAACCCACAAGCATATACTTTCCTTTCTCACTCCCCTGCTGTCATTGGTATCACAAATATCCACAACAATTAGCTAAAAATATCTTTATTAAGTAACAAAATTACAAAAATGTCCTAAATATTAAAATCAACAAGCCATTCAGGTTAAAGACTCTCAAATATCAGTGTACTCTAGTGGGTCAATCCCCAAAAGCTTTCTCCCGACGTGTTTCCCTGTACATACGTAAAAATACAGTTCATCAGGGGTTATAAACAGAGATAAAGTAGAGATATTTAGATATATATAACTTGTATACACTATTCCACTCTATATCAAGAAATAGCGCATAGAGCACGTAGATGGCACATAAAGTAGCACATAAAAAGCACATATATGGAGCATAGCTGACAAGGCAATATAGAGCAAAGCAGTCACGATGGCACTTGTTCCAGTGGACTTAAAGGGGTACTCCAGTGGAAAAATTTTTTTTTAAATCAACTGGTGCCAGAAAGTTAAACAGATTTGTAAATTACTTCTTTAAAAAAAAAATCTTAATCCTTCCAGTACTTATTAGCTGCTGTATACTACTGAGGAAATTCTTTTCTTTTTGGAACACAGAGCTCTCTGCTGACATCACGAGCACAGTACTCTCTGCTGACACTCTTTTTTATTATAAAAATACAAAACAATTCCAAAAAACAAAAACACAAAACAAGCTTAACCAGCTACAACAGAAATGTAAAATAAAATAAAACCCTGCCTAACCGGCCAGCCCAGCTTTAATAAATTCTAAAATATACCAAACTACAACTATACTATACCTATACACCTAAGCAAACTATGAAATTCACACTCACACACATAACATAAAAAATAAATAAATAAAAAACATAACATAAAAAAAAATTAGCTCAACTTGGTTAATTAAATGAAATAAATAAACCAACATAAAATTCAGCACCACCTGGCTATAACTCAAAATCATCCATACTTGGGGAAAATAAATAAATAAATAAATAAATAAAGCAACAGAAAACATAACACACGCATAATCTCCAAAACTAACAAACAAACACACACACACATATTGAGAATGAACATAACAACAGCACAACTTGGCTTATCAAAAAAAAAAACTAAACGGTTTTTAAATAAGTTATATATACACAGACAAAAAACACCTACATATAATAATAATAATAATACTACATAACTACAACTGGTCCGACTGCCCTTTTCTTATGGCTAATGCAACAATATAAAACAAAATACATAACACAATATACCAACAAATAAATAATATAAAAACAATAATATAAAACAATATACATAGCACAGTATACATACAAATATAATAAATGTGCCTCACAAAAATACCTACAAAAACCCTAAAATAAATCCTACACTAAAACTGTGCCCTCTCCCACACCACCCCTCCTGTACATGACCCATGTTAGATTCCCTAAGGAGAAAAAAAAAAAAAAAAACACCCACAAATACCCCCTCCCCACCTAGCACTCCAACCAACCAACTAAATACAACTTTATATACAAGACCACAACCCAATTTAGGCCCAAGTTCAGTGCCTGTAAGCCCTTCATACCATATCAGCTGTAAACAAAACAAAAAGCTATGGTGCACATGCAACAGCCCACCACCAGGGAGAAGGATGGCAGATCTGATACACTGAAGAAATTTAAACTCTTTCCCTAACTCCCCCTACTATTCTCCCTAATTCTATCCCTTCATTAAAACTGACCCTACTATCACCCTATCTCTATCCCTGTATGCCTGTCCCTAACCAAAATAAAGGTACTCTACCAAAAAGGTCTAGTACCTAGGGCACATGAAAAGAAAACCCTCTCCATAGGAAAGAAGCCCTACTGGTACCAAGACTGCCATACTCCTAAGACCTGATCTTCCCGAAGTCACCGGTGATGTTCCTACAGACCTCCACCTCGGAGAGGACTTTCTGCTGGGTGGACACTAAACACCGTGCATTCCACGTGTGATACTTAACCACTAAGCTGACTAAAAATAAAGTGTCCCGATCTCGGCCACTGAGGGTCCTGAATGCCCTATAAGCCCACTCCGGATAGGTAAGGCCGGCAAGTTGACTCCAGCCGATGGAAGCGCCCACCCGGTTGTAGACCCCTACGTTAAAGGGACAATGAAGCAGGAAGTGGTCCATGCTTTCCAGCGTGTCCACATACTCTTCTCGGGGACACCCCCGGTCATCAGAGTTCCTGTACTTCAGGTTGTCCCTTACACCTAGCTTCCCCTGAAAGCAGCGCCAGGCCAAGTCCCAAAACTTCTGGGGGATCCTTTTCAAGTTTAAAAGATACAACCCCACCCTCAGATCCCGACCTGGGCAGTCCCTGAGCGCCAGAGGCTTCTGGAAGTGGGTCAACAGAACCCGTTTGTCAAGGAACTGCCTTGACTGGGTCCTGATCTCCCACACTCCCAGACCCCATCGACGTATCGCCTTCAGAGTCGGGGTTGCGTAAGCCGGAAGATATCCATGTGGTGTATGGAGGTCCTTCACTTGCCCTCCTCTCTCCCATTCCTGGAAGAAAGGCCGGAACCATTCCCTGCAGGAGAGTACCCACGGAGAAGCCCTCTCTTTCCAGAGGTTCGAGATGTTAGCTTTCAAGAAGGTGTTGGTTAAGAACACCACAGGGTTTACCATAGATAACCCCCCTAGTCTCCTCGTACGGTACGTAACCTCCCTCTTGACTAGGTTCAACCTGTTCCCCCATAACAGTTGGAAAAACAGGCTGTAGACCCTAGTGTAGTAAGCATCTGGCAAGATACATACACTGCCCAGATAGATAAACAAGGGTAGCAGGTATGATTTGATCAGGTGCACCCTTTCCCTGAGGGTCATAGACCAACCCTTCCACTGGTTCACCCTCTGAGTGGCATCATGGAGCTTACCGTCCCAGTTTTTGGTGGAATAATCATCCTGGCCGAAAGTGATGCTCAGAATTTTTGCTGAGTCTTGGGGCCCTGGGATGGTGTCCGGGAGATCAAACGTGGGATCCCCCCCTCCCAGCCAGAGACTTTCACACTTTTCCCGGTTGATCTTGGACCCGGATGCCTCCGAGTAGCGCTCCACCTCTGACATCACCACATCGACCTCCTCCCTCGGGGAGACGAAAATAGTGACATCATCAGCGTACGCCACCACTCTCTGGGTGACATCCAGCTCCACCAGACTCATCCCGACTCCCGCCAACGGCCCACGATCTACCCTCCGGACGAAGGGATCAATCGCGAACACGTATAAAAGCGGGCTCAAAGGACAACCCTGACGGACTCCGGACCCCACCTCAAAAGAGCGGCCAGATCACCAGTGGGAAACTCTCTGCCCCGGCATACAAGATCTTAAGCCAATTCACGAAAGTACTCGGTAAGCCATACCTCAGGAGGACGGACCAGAGGTACTCGTGGTTCACCGGAACAAATGCTTTGGCCTGATCCAAGGACAGTAAGTACCCCTTCCAGAGACCCGCACTACTCCGCTCCACTGCCTCCCTGACACTGAGGACAGCACTTAAGGTGCTTCGGCCTGGAACAGAGCAGTGCTGAGCCCCCGAAAGGAGCCGGGGTGCAAACTTCACCAGCCGATTAAACAGTATCTTGGCCAGAAGCTTCCTGTCCGTATTGAGAAGAGCTATGGGCCTCCAATTCTCAATCCGGCTAGGATCTTTACCTTTTGAGAGAAGAATCAGGGCCGACCTCCTCATTGACTTTGGCAGAGTGACCGAGGAGAGACACTCATTGAATACCTTGGTCAAGAGGGGAGCTAAAGACTCCTTAAAGGTCTTATACCACTCGGATGTTAAGCCATCCGGACCTGGCGACTTCTTGGGCGCGAGCCCCTCAATCGCCAGTCTCACTTCCACTTCACTGATATCTTCTGCCAAAACATCAAGAGAGGGGTCTACCCCTGGCTCAGGAATGGTTTCAGCCAGGAAAGCCGACATCCTGTCTCGATCTAGATTCTTCCTCCCCAAGAGGTGCAAGTAGAAAGATCTGACGACCTCCAGGATCCCTGATCTGGACCGATTCAGGGATCCCGTACTATCAACCAGTCCTGAGACTACTTTACTACTCACTGACATCTTGCAGTTCCTGTAAGGGTCGGGCGAGCGGTACTTCCCGAAATCCCTCTCAAAAACCAAAGATGCGTGCCTATCGTACTGACACCTCATCAGCAAGGACTTCAATCTGGAGATATCATCACGACTACCTCCAGTCGAGACAAGAAGCTCGAGTTTCCTCCTCAGACCCTGATACAAGCGATACCTGTTCAGGGACCTGAGGCTCGAGAGCTGGCGGAAGAACCCCGCAACTTGCTTCGTGAATATCTCCCACCACTCTGACTTACTACTACAAAGGCCCAGTAAAGGTACCTGACTCTGAAGAAAATCCTCAAAGGACTGTCTTATCTCTGCTTCCTCCAGGAGGGACGAATTCAGCTTCCAATAACCTTTACCCATCCGGGGGGTCTCTGAAACATTCAAGGAAAACAAAATCATACAGTGATCAGAGAACTCCACCTCAACCACGGACACTGCGGAAGAGACGGCTTCCTCCTTCAAATAAAACCTGTCTATCCTAGACCTGCGACTACCTCGATGATAGGTGAAACCCGTGTGGCCTGAGGGGCTCCGGATGTGGGCGTCCTCTAGGCGAGCTTCCCTAACTATATTATTAAGGACCACACTATCGCAATCCAACGGACCATTGGAGCCTCTCCTATCTTGGGACCTCGTGACATTATTGAAGTCCCCTCCAAAGATCACCTGCCGGCTTGTAAAAAGGAAGGGCTTAATCCTCATAAAAAGATTTTTACGGCCCAGCTTAGGTTGTGGGGCATAGATGTTTATGAGCTGGAGCTCTTGTCCCTTCATGAGGACATCTAAGATCAGGCACCTCCCCATTTCTAACTCAATAACCCGTCTGCATTCAACCGGAGCGGTAAAAAGGACCGCCACCCCACTATATGGCTCAGCCGCAAGAGACCAGTGGGAGGGCCTCCACTCTCTTCTGGCTTTAACCAGAGAGGCTAGATCTGACTACCTGGTCTCCTGTAAAAAGAAAATATCGGCTTCAATACGGCCAAGAAAATCGAAGGCTGCGAATCTAGCCATATCAGACTTTATACTGGCACAATTAATAGATGCCAGCGTCAGTGGGGTGAGTGCCGCCATCATGGGTGATTGAGTTAGACGGCCACACCTTTACTCCTGCTTCCCCTTCTTTTTCGCCCCCTCATCCTCTGAAGAAGAGGAAAGGGCAGGACTACTTTTGGACCTTTTCTTAGATTCTGATTGGTCCATGTGGTCCCCGTCTCCGTCCGGCCCCAGTCTAGCCTTGCCCTCCGAGGAAGATGCCTCCGCAGGACAGGGCCCAGTTCCCCCCAGAGGCTCTCTCATCCTAAGCACCCCGCCCTCACCTTCCCCCTCCAAGGAGGGGGAGGAGATGGTATCGAGGATCAGGTACCGGTTTGACAGGTCAATCAGAGGGGGGGCAGTCAGGCTTCCATTTTGGACCTGGTCCGTAGTACAAGGCTTAACAGAGGGCTCCGACCTCTTCTTTCTCCCTTTCCTTTTGCCCTTGTCTTTCTTTTTTGGCCTTTCCCCACTCTCCTCAGCCACACTTTCATAGTGGGAGGAATCAGAAGGGTCGGCCATTTTGCCTTCCTCTCTGCGCAGCCTCCTGATCTCCTCATCCAGCACGTTCTCCCCCAGGGCTTCAGTGGTTACAGGGCCAGCTTCAGGAGCAGGGGCCGGAGCTACCCCAGTCACCTGGGCACTCTCCAGCTCCCTACTCCTCCTACGATTTTCCTCCCGCCTTAGTTTGACGGGGCCCTTTTTCCTCGTCACTTGCCCTGTTATGCCCCCATCCCTGCTCGTACCCTCCCCAGCCGGGGCAACTTCACAGCTCTCCCCGGCCGGAGCGGCCCCAGCACGGGCGAAGGCGCTCGGACAACGGCTGAAAGGGTGCCCGAGCACACCACACAGGTGGCACCGGATCTGTCTGCAGGATGCAGCCAGATGACCCACCCCACCACACAAAGCACAAACCTGTACAGTACAGGCTTCACTAAAATGGGTGGGGCTACCGCACCTGTGACAGACCTTAGGCTGCCCCTGGTAAAAGACCTGGATTCTGTCACGTCCAAGGAAGGCAGCTGACGGAATGTGGGCAACTGTACTACCTGAACGCTTGAGTTTGACGGGAAAGACCAGACCAGATCCCGTGCTCATCTAGATTTTTCTTGGGCATGTCCGTCACATCCCCATACCGTCCCAGCCAGGTCATGATGTCATAGCAGGAGAGTGACTCGTTACGAGTCAAAACGGTCACTTTCTTGACTGAGTTCTGACGGGAAATAGCCTTTACAGCAAAATCCCGCCAGCAGGGCTCATTCTTCGCCACTTCGTAGTTCGACCAGAAGAGTTCGAGACCCTCCGGTTGAACAAAACTGACGTCAAATTCGGACGAACCATAGGGATGAATCACGGCAAAGATGTCACTCGCCCTGAATTCCATCTGGAGGAGGAGCTCAACCACTTTAGCGCGAGGCGGGCACACATCCTTGCCCCTCCAAATCAGACGGACCACGTTCCTACGGTTATTGTCCTGCCCGGGTGTCGGGAGGGACCAGACCACCTCCCCATTCTGCTCTCGGAATGCCCCCAAACCGTGCCTCTCTATCCAGAAAGACAGGTCGACCTCACCCCTTCCCTCTACCTGGATTGACCTGTCGCCCCTACGTAGAGCCTCCAGGAGGCGCTGCTGCAGGGGCCGGATGGAGAGGGGGACCCCCCGGCAGCGACATGAGCATAGCTCCTAGGAGCAGTCACTACCGGGGGGGGGGCAGCCGAACCAGACCCAGACTCAGACCCAGGACCACCATTCACACCACTACACCCACCAACATTCACACCACAATTCTCATCATCCATACCAGTCTTTGTATTCATACCACCACTACTCTCCACCATTATTCACTCCACTAACACTCCCACATGCACTCTTCTCATTCACAACACTACCACACCCATCATCCTCACCCCTACAACACTACCACACCCATCATCCTCACCCCCTACACTCGCGTCGTGCCTAACATATCCTGGGCTGGCTGGGACTTGTAGTACTGACGGTTTTAACAGAGTCTTTTTTGCTGGCTTTGCTGTTGCTGGGGTCGACTCTGATGGCTCCTCCTCCATGGGCGATGTTACTGCCTGAGCCTGGGGCTGCCCCTCCGAGCGCACCCCAGCTCCTCCCACAACGCCATCACCATGTCTTCCCGACTGCACGGGCTCTGAGGCTGGCACTGGCACTCGGACACTCTCCCCCCTCACAGGAGAGTGCCCCGCAGCACCCACAGAACACACAGACCGACCGTTTTCCACTCCCGATGCCCGGACACTCCCCCCCCCTCACAGAGGAGTGCCCTGCAGCACCGGTAATGTCCACGGCACTCGGGGGACCGCCCCCCAAGCACACAGACATATCACTTATGTGGACACTCCCCCCCCCTCACAGGGAAGTGCCCCTCAGTGCCAGCAACACCTGGAGAACCGCTCCCCGAGCAAAGAGTAGCATAGCTTGCCCCTGGTGCCTGGACACGCCCCCCACCACCCTGGGGCGCTCCCGCAGCACCAGGGCTGAGAGCCCAATAGGACTTGCTGGCTCTATAGCGTCCTCTGCCGTCATGGACGCTATGCTGTACCCCCCTTTCTGGCCCTGCTTCACCACAGAAACGGGGACTGGCAGTTTGGGGGGCCCAGCAGTCTGAACCAACTTTACAGCTGGCCCGGACTGCTGGAAAGGACAAAACACATAAGTCACAGTCTCCTGAACCTTCTGCCTTTTCTTCCTTTTCTTTACTAGATCATCTTTACCGAGATCCTCACCAAAGGTAAAATCCTCCATACGGGTAGGGGACTCCTGCTGTATAATGGCTTGCAGCAAACCCCCACTGGCCAGCTCCTCCTCACCGCTCTCCTCTGTCTCCCCATCACTGGAGGGTAGCGCCACCTGGGCGGGCTCAGGGTAGCTATCTTGGAGGGGCTGGGGGTCACACACACTAGGGGTGGCATCCATTTCACTTCCCACAGCCGACTCTCCGCCATCTTCCTCCCCTCCTTCCTCCTCCTCCTCACTGCTCTCCTGAGGGCAGCCTGCACCATACTTCCTTTCCTTGAATCTCTCCTCATTAATCAGTTTTTCTTTTAGGAATCCTGCCCCCTCAGAGATTTTTCTTTTGGCCTCCTCCACCTCTATCTTCAGAGCCCGCACCTGGGCAGTGAACTTCTGCCTCTTACCTGTAGGGCCCTGGTCAGCCTGGTAGCGGGCAAATCTCAGGTCCTCTCTCAGACTCCTCAGCTTCCTGCCCAGCTCTTTGTACTCCGCCATCTTTGCTTGTATCCTTGAGCCATATGTCGCCAATGACCCCATTGCTGGAGTTCCGGGGTAGCAGAAGGACCGCTGGTCTTTGCTGATGCCTTATGTCCTTCTGATCCGGTCGGGGGAGTGGGCTCCACATTTCTGCGGGCCCTGCTAGAACGTCTCACCCCGACCTTGAATCCGGCTGTAGACACTTTCGCCAGCCGGGAACGAGAGGTAGAAGCCCGAGGCTCCATGCAGGAAAGCCCTCCCAGGGAGCCTGCTACGCTCCTGGGAAAGCCCGATGTAAAAACCTGCTTCTCTGCCTGGAAGTCTGGAGAGCAAATGGAGCCACACCCGACAGCTGCACACACTGAAACCACAGGATGTGCTCTCTGCTGACATCTCTGTCCATTTTAAGAACTGTCCAGAGTAGAAGAAAATCCCCATAGCAAACATATGCTGCTCTGGTCAATTCCTAAAATAGACAGAGAGGTCAGCAGAGAGCACTGTGCTCGTGATTAAGCAGAGAGCACTGTGTTCCAAAAAGAAAAGAATTTCCTCTGTAGTATTCAGCCCGTCTGTGCTGGTGTAGAAACCTTCTTTCCTCTAGACGTAGAGGATGCCCCCTTGTTATAGATACAGTCCTGGGTATAAATAGAACATGGGAGAGATCTCTGTAAGTTCCCCTGATATATTTATACTTAGTTATTAGGTTGCCCCTAAGCCTTCTTTTTTCTAAACTAACCCTAAGTCTGATAATCTTTCTGGGTGTTACGCCGAGCGCTCCGGGTCCCTGCTCCTCCCCGGAGCGCTCGCGGCGTTCTCCTCTATGCAGCTCCCCGGTCGGACCCGCTGACCGGGAGCGCTGCACTGACATTCATGATGGGGATGCGATTCGCATAGCGGGACGCGCCCGCTCGCGAATCGCATCCCAAGCCACTTACCCGTCCCGGTCCCCGGCTATCATGTTCTGGCGCGCGCGCGCCAGCTCTCTAAGGTTTAAAGGGCCAGTGCACCAGTGATTGGTGCCTGGTCCAATCAATCTGATTAGCTTCCACCTGCTCCCTGTCCATATAATCTCACTTCCCCTGCCCTTCCTTGCCGGATCTTGTTGCCTTAGTGCCTAGAGAAAGCTACTACTGTGTTTACCATTACTGTGTTCCTGACCTCCTGCTATTACTATTGACTACGAACCTTGCCGCCTGCCCCGACCTTCTGCTACATCTGACCTTGCTTCTGTCTAGTCCTTCTGTCCCACGCCTTCTCAGCAGTCAGCGAGGTTGAGCCGTTGCTGGTGGATACGACCTGGTTGCTACTGACGCAGCAAGACCATCCCGCTTTGCGGCGGGCTCTGGTGAAAACCAGTAGCAACCCTAGAACCGGTCCACCGACACGGTCCACGCCAATCCCTTGCTGACACAGAAGATCCACATCCAGCTAGCCGAATCATAACAGTAGATCCGGCCATGGATCCCGCTGACGTGCCGCTGCCAAGTATCGCTGACATATCCATGGTGGTCGCCCAGCAATCCCGACTGATCGCCCAACAAGCTCACCAGCTGTCGCACTTGACCACCGTGTTACAGCAACTTCAGTCGCAGCTACAGCAGCTGCAACAACAGCTACCATCTCCTCCGCCAGCTCCTGCACCTCCTCCGCAGCGAGTGGCCGCTCCTAACCTCCGCTTGTCCCTGCCGGACAAATTTGATGGGGACTCTAGACTCTGCCGTGGTTTCCTGTCACAATGTTTCCTACATTTGGAGATGTTGTCGGACCAATTTCCTATAGAACGGTCGAAGGTGGCTTTCGTGGTTAGTCTCCTATCTGGGAAGGCTTTGTCATGGGCCACACCGCTCTGGGACTGCGATGATCCTGTCACCGCCACTGTACAGTCCTTCTACTCTGAGGTTCGCAGTGTCTTCGAGGAACCAGCCCGAGCTTCTTCTGCCGAAACTGCCTTGTTAAACCTGGTCCAGGGTAGTTCTTCTGTAGGTGAATACGCCATCCAATTTCGTACCCTCGCCTCTGAATTATCTTGGAACAACGAGGCTCTCTGCACGACCTTTAAAAAAGGCCTATCCAGTAACATCAAAGATGTCCTGGCCGCACGAGAAATTCCTGCCAACCTGCATGAACTTATCCATTTGGCCACCCGCATTGACATGCGTTTTTCTGAAAGACACCAGGAACTCCGCCAGGAAAAAGACCTTGATCCCTGGGCACCTCTCTCACGGTATCCTTTGCAATCTACCCCTGTGCCTCCCGCCGAGGAGGCTATGCAAGTGGATCGGTCTCGCCTGACCCTTGAAGAGAGGTCTCGCTGTAGGGATAAAAATTTATGTCTGTACTGCGCTAGTACCAAACATTTCTTGGTGGATTGCCCTAATTGTCCTCCACGTCTGGAAAACGCACGCACCCAGCTCACGTGGGTGTGGCGTCTCTTGATACGAAGTCTGCTTCTCCATGTCTCACTGTGCCCGTGCGGATTTCTCCTTCTGCCAACTCCTCCTTCTCAGCCGTGGCCGTCTTGGACTCTGGTTCTTCTGGAAATTTTATTCTGGCCTCTTTGCTTGATAGGTACTGCATCCCGGTGACCCGTCTCGTCAAGCCGCTCTACATTTCTTCGGTCAACGGAGTGAAGTTGCACTGCACTGTGCGTTACCGCACAGAGCCCCTGCTTATAAACATTGGACTGCATCACGAGAAAGTTGAATTTTTGGTCCTGCCCAACTGCACCTCTGAAGTCCTCCTCGGTCTGCCATGGCTCCAGCATCATTCTCCCACCCTTGACTGGACCACCGGGGAGATCAAGAATTGGGGTCCTGCTTGCTGCAAGAAATGCCTCACGTCTGCTCCCAGCCCCGTCTGTCGGGCCTCAGTGTTTCCTCCTGTGCCTGGTCTCCCCAAGGCCTATCAGGACTGTGCCGTGCCTCCTCATAGCCCCCGTCCTGGTAACACTCTGCCCTGTGACATGCTTCTCCCTCTGCCCCCCCTCCCCATTCCTTCTGAACTGCCTGCCGCTGATGTAGCTACCCAGGACTTCTTTTTCCAGAAGGAGACCCAAGAGGCATCCCCTATTTTCTCGTCTCTTTTGAAGGGACAAGGAGACAAAAAGAGGGGGAGACCTAAGGGGGGGGGGGGGGGGGTACTGTTACGCTGAGCGCTCCGGGTCCCTGCTCCTCCCCGGAGCGCTCGCGGCGTTCTCCTCTATGCAACGCCCCGGTTGGACCCGCTGACCGGGAGCGCTGCACTGACATTCATGATGGGGATGCGATTCGCATAGCGGGACGTGCCCGCTCGCGAATCGCATCCCAAGCCACTTACCGGTCCCGGTTCCCGGTTTTCATGTTCTGGCGCGCGCGGCTCCGCTCGCTAGGGCGCGCGCCAGCTCTCTAAGATTTAAAGGGCCAGTGCACCAGTGATTGGTGCCTGGCCCAATCAGTCTGATTAGCTTCCACCTGCTCCCTGTCCATATGACCTCACTTCCCCTGCACTTCCTTGCCGGATCTTGTTGCCTTAGTGCCTAGGGAAAGCTACTACTGTGTTTACCATTACTGTGTTCCTGACCTCCTGCTATTACTATTGACTATGAACCTTGCCGCCTGCCCCGACCTTCTGCTACGTCTGACCTTGCTTCTATCTAGTCCGTCTGTCCCACGCCTTCTCAGCAGTCAGCGAGGTTGAGCCATTGCCGGTGGATACGACCTGGTTGCTACCGCCGCAGCAAGACCATCCCGCTTTGCGGCGGGCTCTGGTGAAAACCAGTAGCAACCCTAGAACCGGTCCACCAACACGGTCCACGCCAATCCCTCGCTGACACAGAGGATCCACATCCAGCTAGCCGAATCATAACACTGGGTACTGTAGTCCTCCCATTCCCCGTATTACTCTGGTTGCCCGTCTTTGAACCCTCTCCAGCTCCACTATATCTTTCTTGTACACTGATGCCCAGTACTGTACACAGTATTCCATGTGTGGTCTGACTAGTGATTTGTACAGCGGTAGAATTATTTCCTTGTCGTGGGCATCAATGCTCCTATTGATTCACCCCGTGATTTTATATGCCTTGGCAGCAGCTGCCCGACACTGGTCACTACAGCTAAATTTACTGTTAACTAAGACTCCCAAGTCCTTTTCCACGTCAGTCGTCCCAAGTGTTCTCCCATTTAATACATAATCCCAGCCCAGATTTTTCCTCCCCATGTGCATTGCCTTACATTTATCAGTGTTGAACCTCATCTTCCACTTCCAAGCCCAAACCTCCAACCTATCCAGATCCATTTGTAACAGTGCACTGTCCTCTATAGTGTTTACCGCTTTACAGAGTTTAGTATCATCTGCAAAGATTGCTACTTTACTATTCAACTCATCTACAAGGTCATTAATGAATATATTAAATAGAACAGGACCCAAGACTGACCCCTGTGGTACCCCACTAGTAACAGTCACCCAATCAGAATAAGTACCATTAATAACTACCCTCTGTTTCCTATCACTGAGCCAGTTACTTACCCACTTGCACACATTTTCCCCCAGTCCAAGCATTCTCATTTTATGCACCAACCTGTTATGTGGCACCGTATCAAAGGCTTTGGAAAAATCCAGATATATGACATCAAGCGATTGCCCCTGGTCCAGTCTGAAGCTCACCTCCTCATAAAAGCTGATCAGGAGTTATACATTTATTTTTATCAAGATACTCTAAAATAGCATCCCTCAGAAAACCCTCAAACAATTTACATACAACGTAGGTTAAACTAACAGGCCTATAATTCCCAGGGTCACATTTTGACCCCTTTTTAAATATTGGCACAACATTTGCCATAAGCCAGTCCTGGGGAACAGTCCCTGTTGCTATAGAGTCCCAGACAGGGGTCTGTCTATTAAATTACTTCATTTCTTTAGAACACGGGGGTGAATGCCATCTGGACCTGGCGGTCTATTTTGATTTTTTGTTGGTGGCACTGTACTTCTTCCTGGGTTAAACAGATGACCTCCACTGGGGTGTTTACCTTATCTCCTTGTATTTCACCTGGCATTTCAATTTCCTTGGTGAATACAGTGGAGAAGAATTTGTTTAATATATTTGCTTTTTCCTGATCCCCATTTATAATTTCTTCCTCATCATTTTTTAAAGGGCCAACACTTTCATTTTTAACCTTTTTGCTATTTATATAGTTAAAAAACATTTTAGGGTTAGCTTTACTCTCTTTGGCAATAAGTCTTTCTGTCTCTATTTTTGCGGCTTTTATCTGTTTTTTTTTTTTTACATATTTTACATTTTTCTCTATAACTTTTTAATGCTTATTCACTGCCATCCTGTTTTAGTAGTTTAACCCCTTAAAGGGGTACTCCGCCCCTAGACATCTTATCCCCTATCCAAAGGATAGGGGATAAGATGTCAGATCGCCGCGGTCCCGCTGCTGGGGAGCGCCGGGATCCCTGCTGCGGCACTGCGCTATCATTACAGCACAGAGCGAGTTCGCTCTGTGCGTAATGACGGACGATACAGGGGACGGAGCAGCGTGACAACACGGCTCTGCCCCTCGTGACATCACGGCCTGTCCCCTTAATAGACTTGTATTGAAAGGGGTGGGCCGTGACATCATGAGGGGCGGAGCCGTGACGTAACGATGCTCTGGCCCCTGTATTGCCCGTCATTACGTGCAGATCGAACTCGCTCTGTGCTGTAATGATAGCGCAGTGCCGCAGCAGGGATCCCGGGTATCCCCAGCAGCGGGACCGCGGCAATCTGACATCTTATCCCCTATCCTTTGGATAGGGGATAAGATGTCTAGGGGCGGAGTACCACTTTAAGGACTGAGCGTTTTTCCAGTTTTGTTTTTTCCTCCTTACCTTTTAAAAATCATAACCCTCTCAATTTTGCACCTAAAAATCCATATGATGGCTTATTTTTTCCGCCACATATTCTTCTTTGTAATGACATCAGTCATTTTACCCAAAAATCGACGTTGAAACGGGGGAAAAAAACATTGTGCGACAAAATTGATGAACATATGCCATTTTGTAACTTTTGGGGGCTTCCATTTCTATGCAGTACATTTTTTGGTAAAAATTACCCCTTCTCTTTATCCTGTAGGTCCATACGATTAAAATGATACTTTACTTATATAGGTTTTATTTTGTCATACTTCTGAAAAAATAATAACTACATGCAGAAAAATGTATACATTTAAAATTGTCATCTTCTGAACCCTATAACTTTTTTATTTTTCCGCGTACGGGATGGTATGAGGGCTCATTTTTGGCGCAACGATCTGAAGTTTTTAGCAGTTTCATTTTTGTATTGATTGGACTTTTGGATCGCCTTTTATTCATTTTTTCATGATATAAAAAGTGACCAAAAATACGCTATTATGGACTTTAGATTTTTTTTGCGCGTACGCCTATGACCGTGCGGTTCAATTAACAATATATTTTTATAATTCGGACATTTCCAGACGTGGGGATACCACATATGTTTATTTTTATACTTATTTACACAGTTTTTTTTTATGTGAAAAGAGGGGTGATTCAAACTTTTATTAGGGAAGGGGTTAAATTATCTTTTTTTGCACCTTTTTTTTTTTTGCTATAGGTTCCATAGGGGGCTATAACATTGCACACATTGATTTTTTGCATTGATCAATGGTTTCTCATAGGAAACCATTGATCGATGATTCTGCCGCTTGACTGCTCATGCCTGGGTCTCAGGCACTGAGCAGTCATTCGGCGATCGGACAGCGAGGAGGAAGGTAGGGACCCTCCTGCTGTCCTAGAGCTGTTCGTGGCTGTCCCAAACAGCCCCCTGAGCTCACCGGCAGCATTTTAGTTTCACTTTAGACGTGGCGATCAACTTTGAATGCCGTGTCTAAAGTGTTAAAACACTGTGGCCCCGCGTTATGGAATGGGAGCGGACTCAGGGCGTAAAGGTACACCCTAAGTCCTTTAAGGGGTTATCCAGGAAAAAACTTTTTTTTTATATATCTACTGGCTCCAGAAAGTTAAACAGATTTGTAAATTACTTCTATTAAAAAAAATCTTAATCCTTTCAGTACTTATGAGCTGATGAAGTTGAGTTGTTCTTTTCTGTCTGTGTTTTCTGATGAAACGTGTCTCGGGAACCGCCCAGTTTAGAAGCAAATCCCCATAGCAAACCTCTTCTACTCTGTGCAGTTCCTGAGAAGAGCAGAGATGTCAGCAGAGAGCACTGTTGCCAGACAGAAAACAACAACTTAACTTCAGCAGCTGATAATTATTGAAAGGATTACGATTTTTTAATAGAAGTAATTTACAAATCTGTTTAACTTTCTGGAGCCAGTTGATCTAAAAACAATTTTTTTTCCTGGAATACCCCTTTAAGGAGTTAAATGCTTTATTTTTGTCATTTATTGCCCCCTTAACATTTTTATTCATCCATATTGGTTTTCATTTATTTCTGACCCTTTTATTCCCATAAGGTATATACATCTTACAGTGAGAATTTAAGATATTATCCCAATTTATATTGTTAAGGGCTTCTCTGAGTTGAACAAATTTTGCCTTCCTAAAGTTCAATGTTTTTGTGGCCCCTCGAGAGATTCCCTTATTGAAGAACAAGTTATATTGTATTATATTATGATCACTATTTCCTAGGTGTCCTTCTATTTGCACATAAGTTACTCTGTCAGGTCTGTTGGTTAATATTACCGTATATACTCGAGTATAAGCCGACCCGAGTATAAGCCGAGACCCCTAATTTCAACCCAAAATCCCAGGAAAAGTTATTGACTCGAGTATAAGCCTAGGGTGGGAAATACCTCATCCCCCCCTGTCATCATCCAGACCCGTCATTAACATCCTCATCATCCCACACATCCCCCCTTCATCATCCCCTTGTCATCATCCCACACATCCCCTTATCATCCCACACATCCCCCCTTCATCATCCCCTTGTCATCATCCCACACATCCCCTTATCATCCCACACATCCCCCCTTCATCATCCCCTTGTCATCATCCCACACATCCCCCCTTCATCATCCCCTTGTCATCATCCCACACATCCCCTTATCCCACACATCCCCCCTTCATCATCCCCTTGTCATCATCCCACACATCCCCCCTTCATCATCCCCTTGTCATCATCCCACACATCCCCTTATCATCCCACACATCCCCCCTTCATCATCCCCTTGTCATCATCCCACACATCCCCTTATCATCCCACACATCCCCCCTTCATCATCCCCTTGTAATCATCCCACACCACCCCCCCTTTATCATCCCCACCCCCCTTCATCATCCCCACACCCCCCTTCATCATCCCACACACCCCCCTTCATCATCCCACACACCCCCCTTCATCATCCTCTTCTCATCATTCGCCCTCAGTGGTCTTCAACCTGCGGACCTCCAGAGGTTTCAAAACTACAACTCCCAGCAAGCCCGGGCAGCCATCGGCTGTCCGGGCTTGCTGGGAGTTGTAGTTTTGAAACCTCCGGAGGTCCGCAGGTTGAAGACCACTGCGGCCTTCAACATGCGGACCTCCAGAGGTTTCAAAACTACAACTCCCAGCAAGCCCGGGCAGCCATCGGCTGTCCGGGCTTGCTGGGAGTTGTAGTTTTGAAACCTCTGGAGGTCCGCAGGTTGAAGACCACTGCGGCCTTCAACATCATCCAGCCCCCTCTCACCCCCTTTAGTTCTGAGTACTCACCTCCGCTCGGCGCTGGTCCGGTCCTGCAGGGCTGTCCGGTAAGGAGGTGGTCCGGTGAGGAGGTGGTCCGGGCTGCTATCTTCACCGGGGGCGCCTCTTCTCCGCGCTTCCGGCCCGGAATAGAGCCGTTGCCTAGACAACGACGCATCTGCGTCGTTGTCAAGGCAACGTGACTATTCTGAGGCCGGGCCCGAAGCGCTTAGAAGAGGCCTCCCCGGTGAAGATAGCAGCCCGGAACCACTATCCCACCGGACCACCTCCTCACCGGACAGCCCTGCAGGACCGGACCAGCGCCGAGTGGAGGTGAGTACTCAGAACTAAAGGGGGTGAGAGGGGGCT
Organism: Hyla sarda; assembly: GCF_029499605.1. NCBI lineage: Eukaryota > Metazoa > Chordata > Amphibia > Anura > Hylidae > Hyla > Hyla sarda. The sequence continues at coordinate 112,893,212 of NC_079195.1, forward strand.
GGATGATGTTGAAGGCCGCAGTGGTCTTCAACCTGCGGACCTCCGGAGGTTTCAAAACTACAACTCCCAGCAAGCCCGGACAGCCGATGGCTGCCCTGGCTTGCTGGGAGTTGTAGTTTTGAAACCTCTGGAAGTCCGCAGGTTGAAGACCACTGCGGGTGGTGGAGTTCACTCGAGTATAAGCCGAGGGGGGTGTTTTCAGCACGAAAAATCGTGCTGAAAAACTCGGCTTATACTCGAGTATATACGGTAAGTCCAGTAGGGCGCCCCCTCTGGTCGGGCCCTGCACCATTTGGGACAAATAATTGTCCTTAGCTATAGCCAGAAATCTGTTTCCTTTATGAGATTCATAGGTCTCAGTCTCCCAGTTTATATCAGGATAGTTAAAGTCCCCCATTATTATAACCTCATTCGGATTTCCTGCCTTGTTTATTTGCCTCAGTAATTGAGCTTCTGGCTCTTCCATTATGTTTGGTGGCTTATAGCAAACCCTTATCAGAATTTTTTTTATTTTCATCTCCATATATTTCTACCCATAATGTCTCCACATTATAAATTTCCCTCCCATATATCCTCCCGCAGTGCAGCCCTCTGACTCAATTTCACATAAGAACAAACTCCTCCCCCTTTCCGTTTTTTCCGATCCTTCCTGAATAGACTATAACCCTGTATGTTGACCTCCCAGTAACAGCTATCGTCCAACCAAGTCTCTGTTATACCCACTATGTCATAATTCTCCTCAGACATCAACCACTCCAGTTCCTCTGTTTCATTGGTCAGACTTCTGGCATAAGTCAACATGCAATTTAAAGGTGTATGTTTTTTCTTCCTATGAAGCCTATCCCTATTAACTATTCTAACCCCTCCCTTCGCTCCATCCCCAGGTACATTATTAAGTCCCCCCTCTCTATCTACACTATCTTCCCCCTCTACGTTGTAGGTTCCTTTCCCCAGTCCCTAGTTTAAACACTCCTCCACCCTTCTAGCCATCTTCTCCCCAAGCACAGCTGCACCCTCCCCATTGAGGTACAGCCCGTCCCTACGGTAGAGCCGGTATCCGACAGCAAAGTCAGCCCAGTTCTCCATGAACCCAAACCCCTCCTTCCTACACCAGCTTCTGAGCCACTTGTTTACCTCCCTAATCTCCCTCTGCCTCTCTGGTGTGGCTCAATGTACAGGTAATATTTCAGAAAATAATACCTTGGAGGTCCTTGCCTTAAGCTTGTGGCCTAAGTCCCTGAAATAATTTTTAAGGACACTCCACCTACCTCTTACTTTGTCATTGGTGACAATATTTACCATAACTGCTGGGTCCTCTTCAGCCCCACCCAGCAACCTGTCAACCTGATCCGCCATGTGTCGAACTCGAGCACCAGGAAGACAACACACTGTTCAGCGATCCCGGTCTTTGTGAGAGATCGCCCTGTCTGTCCCTCCTAATAATTGAGTCCCCCACTACCAGTACCTGTCTGGCCTGCCCTGCACTCCTCCCTTCCTCCTTACTGGAGCAGACACCCCCCTGGCGTTCAGAGGCAGAGTCCTGCTGCAGTACTGCTCGCTCTGAAATGGCATCCCCCTCATCTGCCGACCGGGCAAACTTGTTGGGGTGGGCCTGTTCAAGACTAGCCTCCCTGATACTTTTCCCTCTACCCCATTTTCTAACTGTAACCCAGCTAGCTGCCTGACTTTCCTGCACCTCTGTCCCACTATCCTCCCCCACCTCTACCCCAGAGAGTACTTGCTCATTGAGCAGGAGACTCCTCTCCAAGCTTTCAATGCATCTCAGTGTTGCCAGTTGCTCCTCTAGATCCAGGATCTGGGCTTCCAAATGAACAACTCGCACACATCTCACACAACAATATGCACCCTCAAACTGCTGTTCAAGGATTGCATGCATTGTGCAAGAAGCACACTGGACTGCCTTTTCCAACATGGAGGCCATGCTAGATTTGGGGATTGCAAAATTATTAACAGTAAAAAAAAAAAAAAAAAAAAAAAATATTTAAATTAAACTCCCTGAATTTAAAGTCACTTAATTTTACTTTTATACTTACACTCTTTTATACAGACACACAATCACTAGCTCAAACAATCGCTTAGTGTACTTTTGTCTTGTCCACAGTGCTCTCTGCTGACACTAGATGCCCGTATGAGGAACTGTCCAGAGCAGGAGAAAATCCCCATAGCAAACCTATGCTGCTCTGGACAGTTCCTGACATGGACAGAGGTGTCAGCAGAGAGCACTATGGACAAGACAAAAAAGAAATTTAAAAAGAAAAGAATTTCCTCTGTAGCATGCTAAAAAGTAATGGAAGGGTAAAGATTTTTTAATATAAGTAATTTTGAAATCTGTTTAACTTTCTGGCACCAGTTCATTTAAAAAAAAAAAAAGTTTTCCACTAAAGTACCCCTTTAAGAAATCTTAATCCTTACAGTAATTATCAGTTGCTGTATGCTCCAGAGGAAGTTGCGAAGTTCTTTTCTGTCTGATCACAATGCTCTCTGCTGACACCTCTGTCTGTGTCAGGAAGTGTCCAGAGCAGGAGAGGTATGCTATGGGGATTTGCTTCTACTCTGGACAGTTCATGACACAGACAGAGGTGTCAGCAGAGAGCACTGTGGCCAGACTGAAAAGAACAACTCAACGTCATCTGTTGTATACAGCAGCTGATAAGTACTGGAAGGATTAAGATTTTTTTAATAGAAGTAATTTACAAATCTGTTTAACTTTCTGGCACCAGTTAATGTGAAGTTAATAAATAAAATTCCCACTGGAGTAGCCCTTTAACCCCTTAAGGACCAAGCCCATTTTGACCTTAACCCATTAAGGGCCCATGACGTACGTCAAGAGTTCACTCCTGTTCTATAACGTGGGGCCTCGCCATCATAGCGGGTCGGGCCCGGCCACTAACAACGCGGCACAGCGATCAGCTATTAACCCTTTAGACGCAGCATTCAAAGTTTAACGCCGTGTCTAAAGTGAAAGTTAGGTCAGGGGCTTTTCGGGATGTCTGCGGCGAAATCGCGGCATCCCGAACAGCTGTGAGACAGCAAGAGGTTACCTTGCCTTGCCTCCTGGTCTCCGATCACCGAATGACTGCTCAGTGCCTGAGATCCAGGCATGAGCAGTCTAGCAGTAGAATCATAGATCAATGGTTTCCTATGAGAAACCATTGATCAATGTAAAAGATCAGTGTGTGCAGTGTTATAGCCCCCTATGGGAGCTATAACATTGCAAAAAAAAAAACGTAAAAATAAACATATGTGGTATCTTCGCGTGCGGAAATGTCCAAATTATGAAAATAAATTGTTTATTAAACCACACGGTCAAAAATTTTTTGCGTGCGCACAAAAAAATTCCAAAATAGTGTATTTTTGGGGACTTTTTATATCATGATAAAATGAATAAAAAGTCCTATCAATACAAAAAAAAACTTCAGATCACGGCGCAAAAAATGAGCCCTCATACCACCCCATACGCAGAAAAATAAAAAAGCTATAGGTGTCAAAAGATGACAGTTTTGAACGTATACATTTTCCTGCATATAGTTATTTTTTCCAGAAGTACGACAAAATAAAACCCATATAAGTAGGGTATCATTTTAATCGTATGGAATAAAGAGAAGGGGTAATTTTTACCAAAAAATGTACTGCGTAGAAACGGAAGCCCCCAAAATTACAAAATGGCATTTTGTTTTCTTTTCAATTTTGTCTCACAATGATTTTTTTTTTCATTTCGGCATAGATTTTTGGGTAAAATGACTGATGTCATTACAAAGTAGAATTGGTGGCACAAAAAATAAGCCATCATATGGATTTTTAGGTGCAAAATTGAAAGAGTTATAATTTTTTAAAGGTAAGGAGGAAAAAACGAAAATGCAAAAACCGAAAAACCCCGGGTCCTTTGTAATGAAACCTCTTATTTTACCAAAAAAATGTATGGCGAACCCAAAGAATTATTTTTTAGGGAGGAAATTTTTATGAAAACCACCATTTTGCACATTTTGGAGGGTTTTATTTTCACACTGTACACTTAACGGTAAAAATTACGTGCTCTTTATTCTGTGGGTCAATACGATTAAAATGAAACCCATGGCTAGACTCTTTTCTATTTTTTTACCGCTTAAAATAATCTCAAGCTTTTTGTACAGAATCAGTAATATAAAATTGCCCTATTTTGACCACCTACAACTTTTTCATTTTTCTGTATATGGGGTGGTCTGAGGGCTTTTTTTGTGCCGTCATCTGTTCTTTTTATTGATACCCCATTTGTTTATATAAAACTTTTAGATCACTTTTTATAAATTTTTTGGTACAATTTTTGGAACAAAATGTGACAAAATAGCAGCATTTTTGGACTTAATGAGTCAGGTCTTGGCCGCATTGCAAGCTGGGAAAAATCTGAGACAACAGTCATTTTGTATGCTGATGAAAATAAATAGTGGGGTGAAAATCACAGAAGAATTGTGAGAAAACCGTCACACACAGGTACAGACACTATATTATGAGCTACACTAACTTTACAGCCCCTGTAGAATAGTCAAATTAAAAAAAATCCTGGAATACCCCTTTAACATTATATTTGATAGTTCGGACATTTACGCATGCGGCAATATCAAATAAGTTTATTTTTTTTAAATTACGCTTTTTGGGGGTAAAATGGGAAAAAGGGACAATTTCCGTTTTTATTGAGGGAGGGGATTTTTCACTTTTTTTTTTTTTACATTTTTCAACTTAAAAAAAAAAACTTTTTATGTCTCCATAGGAGACTATCAATAGCAATCAGTTGATTGCTAATACTGTTCAGTGCTATGCCTAGGGCATAGCACTGATCAGTATTATTGGCTATCTTCTGCTCTGGTCTGCTTGTGTAAATAATTTCCATGAAAAAGTGGACTGTCAACATCTTTACAGCCGAATCTACGGTATGTTATCATATTGTAACCTGGTCTTTTTTAATATGTAATGACTATGTTTATTATTCTATGTACTTTTATTTTCTTATTCTCAAATATCTGTTTTAAAGAAAAATTATTTAATAAAAAAGAAAGAAAGGAAGTTATATAAAAAAGAAAAAGTGGACTGTCTATGGGCAAGAGTGATACAGTTCTGGTGAGAAAGCACACATTGTTTTCTACTCTCATCATTCTGCAAGATCTGTGGTTTGTTGATAATGTATTTTTTATTGTTTCTAACAATTATCCTTATTATTATTATTTTTTTTAATCTTTTGTTAAAGTTTTATTAACTAAATCCTAGAATGAATAAATAAAATACAAACAAATGACAAGTTTATGGGCCTAGCTTGGAGAACTAATGTGACCTAGACATCTCATTACTAGGATACCTGAGGTAAAATAAAGCAGATGCTGCTCAGAGCAGAGATTGATAGTGTGTACCTTGCACTGCTTTGTATAGCACAGCATGTGTTGAGCACCACAACAGACTGTTAGATCGGTCCAGGCTTCTAAAGCTGGTTTTGAAGTTGAAGTTGTTTGCAGCCTACTGTGCTATGTAAATCATGTGTCCTACATTGTCGTTACCAGTTTATGTGTTTTCATGAGTGCCCCTAAAAAGAGAAATTTTGTGACTCTTAAAAGGTGGTGAAAATCCACACAAAACTTTTTAAGGTGACTTGTATGAAAACAGACATATATTGTTTGTGACAGATGCATCAAGATAAAAATAAAATAAAAAAAAGAATGTAATCCTTTTCCCCAGAACCATGACAAATGTTTTATTGACGTAAAATTTGGTATCAAAATTTTAGATTTATACACAGCAAATACTGAAGAAATATCACCACCAAACAAGCAATACATGATATCTCACAGATACCCACAGTGAGTACAATAACACAATAAATAAAAAATAAAAAAATGTAACCCAATGAATATATATATATATATATATATATATATATATATATATATATATATATAAAAAACATTAAATAAAAAATAAATGTATTCCAGTCTATCAATTATTTAGTGTAATGGTATCATAAACCACAGGCTCCATGTGGGTGGAACACCAACTACCACTGCATTAAATAATGAATGAATTACACCGGGGAACTAATCATTTGTGACTTGCGGGCGCTATTCTTCTTCTCTCCCCCCCCCTCCCCACCAATGAATTATCAGCCCTGCACTGCACTGTCCCCTACATCAGGGAACTAATAATATGCGTTTCTCGTCCTCCTGTGAGTTGCGGGCCAACGGCACTGGAAATCTGTCCTGTACTACATATTCCTGTGCCCGGGCTGCAAAAATAAACAAAATAAACTTTAACTCACCTTCCTACGTTCCCCCGTTGCTCCGGTATCGGCCTCACGCTGGGGATGGGAACGTCACAGGGCTGTCAGCCTATCACCGGCCACAGCGATGTCCCGCCTCGGCCGGTGATAGGCTGAGCACACTGTCATGTAAGAAGCCGGCCGACATGACATGATAGAGAAGCAGCACCCACGGGTCACATGATGGGGGGGGGGAGTACCGTTAAATACCGTGGAACCACCATAACACAAAAATACTGTGATACACATTTTTGGTCATACCGCCCAGCTCTAGGTACACTATACAGCTCGCCCATATACAGCGTGCTTAATGAATGTCCCAGGATGCGTTGACCGCCATTCTAGCACAACATACTGCCACTGCCCTATGGAGTCTCATACTGGCTATGCTGGAAACCTAAATGTAGACTGCTGTGGTGCTCCTGGTCCGGGAGGGCAGTTTGAGATAACATAATGTCCCGGCTATTATCCACATTGGCATGTTGCAATGTGGCACCTGCGGAAGCCATTAGCTCAGTGGTCTCCTCATGGCTCTTTGCACGCTCAGCTCTGGGCTCATGGATAATGGACATGGACAAATGGATCTTATGCTGTAGTTGGACTTATTTACGGTTGACAATTTATAGATATGATAGGCAGATATCACAAATGTTGTGGTTCTGGGAATTATAGTGCGTAATTATGAAAACAGAGATGGCCCCCTACCATGTTCTCCATTTTAAGATTCCCAAGATGGCCACCAACGATTTGGAACATAGGCAGGAGGCACAGGCTAAAATAATAGGGCTTGAATACAATAGCAATAACCCTGAAACCCCCACCAGCTTAACCATTATGCGGTAACCAACACAGTTAATAACGTTTGATAACTGAAAACATACATACAAACATCAATGCAGTGGTACATGCTCTATGTTTAACAGACTAGCTGAGTGATAAATATATATTTAAGGTGTAGATGATACAGTCAATATACTTATCCATCCCAGGTTATGATTAAATTATTCTGGTCATTACAGTGATGCGAAGCAGGAGATGTGATTTCCCCCTCCTTTCAAGGAAGTCAATAAAATGTCTTGCTCAAGGCCTTAGACTAAAATACACTTATGCCCCACCCAGTTGCTTAGTCTCCGCCTCCTTTTTTCCCGTTCCTAGAAACCAGGAAAATACCTCATATGTGGCCCTTAAATATGACAGGGCTCCAAAGTAAGAGAGCGCCATGTGCATTTAAGGCCTGAATTAGGGATTTGCATAGGGGCGGACACGGATGCAAGCATGGTGTTTGCCTCCTCCACCAAAAATATCCTACAGCAGTGTTTCCCAAACAGGGTGCCTCCAGATATTGCAAAACTCCCTGCATGTCTGGACAGTCAATGGCTGTCTGACAATGCTGGGAATTGTTGTTTTGCAACAGCTGGAGGCTCTGTTTTGGAAACAGTGCCGTACAAGATGTTTTTAATCTTTATGTAGGAGGGGGGGGGGGGGGGGTTAAGGGTGTGTGTATGAATGTATGATTTATTTTGTGTTGGGTGTAGTGTGCTGTTATTAGGGTACATTCACATGGGCCGAGGTTTGGTAACAGACTAACTCAGTGTTTCCCCACCAGTTTGCCTTCAGCTGTTGCAAAACTACAACTCCAACCATGCATGATCTGTCAGCTGAAGGCACATGGGTTGGGAAAAACTGAGTTAGGCAACAGACAGTGTGCCTCCAGCTGTTGCAAAACTACAACTCCCAGTATGTACTGACAGCCGAAGGACATGCTGGGAGTTGTAGTTATGTAACAGCTGTAGGCATACTACTACAACTCCCAGCATGCCCTTTGGCTGTCTGCGCATGCTGGGAGTTGTAGTCATACAAGATCTGGAGGGCCACAGTTTAGAGACAACTGCACAGTAATCTCCAAACTGTGGTCCTCCAGATGTTGCAAAACTAGAAATCACAGCATGCACAGACAGAAAACGGCTGTCTGGGTATGCTGGGAGCTGTACTTTTGCAAGATCTGAAGGACCACAGTTTGGAGATCACTGTGCAGTGATCTCCAAACTGTGGCCCTCCAGATAAAATTAACCACTCACCCGATAGCCGCCGCCGATGGTCCCGACGCGTCACAGGTTTCCCCGCTCTGCCCAGACTAGGAGGGGCAGGGAGAGCGATGAAACTGAACTTTTTACCCCCGCACCCAGATCTGCAATTAGTCGGTCACTCCCATCCAACCAATTGCAGGGATAGGAGTGGGGTGGCACCCCTGGGGATGTGCAGTACATTTTATGGTAAAATGAATGAAAGGTGTCTTTACAAAGTACAATTGGCTGCGCAAAAAAACAAGTGCTCATATGGGTTTTTGGATGGAAAAATAAAAAAGGCTCTTAAAAGGCATATAAGAAAAAAGACTAAATCCAAAAATTTGAATTAGCACTGTCCCGTGGAAAACTTTTTTTTTTAAATCAACCGGTGCCAGAAAGTTAAACAGGTCACTTCTATTAAATTTTTTTTTAATCCTTCCAGTACTTTTTAGTGGCTGTATACTAAAGAGAAATCCAAAAAATAAATGCATTTCCTCTGATGTCATGACCACAGTGCTCTCTGCTGACCTCTGCTGTCCATTTTAGGAACTGTCCAGAGCAGAAGAAAATCCCCATAACAAGCATATGCTGCTCTGGACAGTTCCTAAAATGGACAGTAGAGGTCAGCAGAGAGTACTATGGTCATGACATCAGAGGAAATTATTTTCCTGGATTCTTTTTTGGATTTATCTTTAGTATACAGCCCCTAAAAAGTACTGGAAGGATTAAGATGTTTTAATAGAAGTGATTTACAAATCTGTTTAACTTTCTGGGACCTTCTGGCTCCGGTTGATTAAAAAAAAAAAGTTTTCCACGGGAGTACCCCTTTAACCCCTTCCCGACCTATGACATACCTGTACGTCATGGGTGGCAAGGTGTTCCCGACCCATGACATACAGGTACGTCATGAACATTACTGCCGCTACTCGCGGCATCCCGCAGCGCCCGGAAAGATGGTGGCTATCACTGATAGCCAGCCATCTTACCGTGCGACCACGGAGGGTTTCATCCCCCACCCCCCCCAGCGATCGCTGCTATCAGCTGGTCAAATCTGACCAGCTGATAGCATCGTTTCGCTATGAAAATACTTAGCAGCGCGGTGTGTGAGTTCCGATCACGGGGATCGGGACACACACCGCTCTGCTAAGTGTCCCTGACCCGTCCCCCGGCGTCACTTACCCGGCCGAGCGGTGTCCCGAGCGGTCCCGGCGTCCTCCATGCGGTCCCGGCGGCGCTGCGTCCCGGAGGTGAGTTTGCAGCAGCAGTGCGGCATCTTCATTGGCAGCAGTGAGATCGCCGTAAAGCGATCTCACTGCTGCCTCTGAGAGTTTCAAAACTGCAACTCCCAGCATGCCCAGACAGCCTTTGGCTTTCTGGGCATGCTGGGAGTTGTAGTTTTGCAACATCTGGAGGCCCACAGTTTGGAGACCACTGTATAATGGTCTCCAATCTGTGCTCTTCCTGATGTTGCAAAACTACAAATCTCAGCATGCTCAGTCTGTCCAGGCATGCTGGGAGTTGTAGTTCTCTAACATCTGGAAGAGCACAGATTGGAGACCATTATACAGTGGTCTCCAAACTGTGGACCTCCAGATGTTGCAAAACTACAACTCCCAGCATGCCCAGACTGCCCAAGCATGCTGGAAGTTGTAGTTCGGCAACATCTGATCCTTCAGATATTGCCGAACTACAACTTCCAGCATGCCTGGGCAGTCTGGGCATGCTATGGGAGTTGTAGTTTTGCAACAACTGGAGGCACACTAGTTGGGAAACATTGTCCGTTTCCTACCTCAGTGCCTCCAGCTGTTGCAATTGTTGCAAAACTATAACTCCCAGCATACACTGACAGACCATGCATGCTGGGAGTTGTAGTTTTGCAACAGCTGGAGGCACACTGGTTTGGAAACACTAAGTTTGGTTGCAAAACACTTGAAAGTTTATTACTTAACTTAGTGTTTCCAAACCAGTGTTCCTCCAGCTGTTGCAAAACTACAACTCCCAGCATGCACGGACAGCCAAAGGGCATGCTCGGAGTTTGCAACAGCTGGATGTTTGCCCCCTCCCCCCAATGTGAATGTACAGGGTACACTCACATGGGCGGAGGTTTACAGTGAGTGCTGCAAGTTTGAGATGGCGCAAATTTTGCGCTGCAGCTCAAACTTCCAGCGGCAAACTTGCTGTGAACCTCTGCCCATGTGACTGTACCCTAAAAACACTACACTACACTAACACTAACCTAAAATAAAAAGTAAAAAACCCTACATATACACATACCCCTAAACAGCCCCCCTCCCCAAAAAAATGAAAAACGTCTGGTACGCTACTGTTTCCAAAACGGAGCCTCCAGCTGTTGCAAAATAATAACTCCCAGTATTGCCGGACAGCCATTGACTGTCCAGGCATGCTGGGAGTTTTGCAACAGCTGGAGGCACCCTGTTTGGGAATCATTGGCATAGAATACCCCTATGTCCACCCCTATGCAAATCCCTAATTCAGGCCTCAAATGCGCATGGCGCTCTCACTTTGGAGCCCTGTCGTATTTCAGGGCAACAGTTTTGGGACACATATGTGGTATCGCCGTACTCGGGAGAAATTGCCTTACAAATTTTGGGGGGCTTTTTCTTCTTTAACCCCTTATGAAAAGGTGAAGTTGGGGTCTACACCAGCATGTTAGTGTAAAAAAATAAATTTTTTACACTGACATGCTGGTGTTGCCCTATACTTTTCATTTTCACAAGAGGTAAAAGGGAAAAAAGACCCTCTAAATTTGTAACGCAATTTCTCCTGAGTACGGAGATACCCCATATGTGGGCGCAAAGTGCTCTGGGGGCGCACAACAAGGCCCAGAAGGGAGAGTGCGCCATGTACATTTGAGGCGATTTGCACAGGGGTGGCTGATTGTTACAGCAGTTCTGACAAACGCAAAACAATAAATATCCATATGTGACCCCATTTTGGAAACTACACCCCTCACGGAATGTAATAAGGAGTGCAGTGAGCATTTACACCCCACTGGTGTATGACAGATTTTTGGAACAGTGGTCTGTGAAAATGAAAAATAAAATTTTTCATTTGCACAGTCCACTGTTTCAAATATCTGTCAAACGCCAGTGGGGTGTAAATGCTCACTGCACCCCTTATTAAATTCCATGAGGGTATAGTTTCCAAAATGGGGTCACATGTGGGGGGGGGTCCACTGTTCTGGCACCATAGGGGCTTCCTAAATGGGACATGCCCCCGAAAAACCCTTTCAGAAAAGCTTACTCTCCAAAATCCCATTGTCGCTCCTTCCCTTCTGAGCCCTCTACTGCGCCCGCCGAACACTTTACATACACATATGAGGTATTTCCTTACTCGAGAGAAATTGGGTTACAAATTTTAGGGTGATTTATCTCCTTTTACCCCTTGTAAAAATTCAAAAATTGGGTCTACAAGAAAATGCGAGTGTCAAAAATGAAGATTTAGAATTTTCTCCTTCACTTTGCTGCTATTCCTGTGAAACACCTAAAGGGTTAAAACACTTACTGAATGTCATTTTGAATACTTTGGGGGGTGCAGTTTTTATAATGGGTCATTTATGTGGTATTTCTAATATAAAGACCCTTAAAATCCACTTCCAACCTGAACTGGGCCCTGAAAAATTACGATTTTGAAAATCTTGAGAAAAATTGGAAAATTGCTGCGGAACTTTGAAGGCCTCTGGTGTCTTCCAAAAGTAAAAACTTGTCAATTTTTTTATGCAAACACAAAGTAGACATATTGTATATGTGAATCAATATGTAATTTATTTGGAATATCCATTTTGCTTTCAAGCAGAGACTTTCAAAGTTAGAAAAATGCTAAATTTTCAAAATTTTCATGAAATTTAGATTTTTTACAAAGAAAGGATGCAAAATATCAGTGACATTTTACCAATAAAATAAAGTAGAATAAACAATCTCGGAATCAGAATGATAAGTAAAAGCATTCCAAAGTTATTAATGTTTAAAGTGACAGTGGTCAGATTTTCAAAAAATGCCCAGGTCACGAAGGTGAAAATGGGCTGGGTCATGAAGGGGTTAAGGCCAAAATGGGCTGTGTCCTTAAGGAGTTAAATGGTTTATTTAAAAAAAAAAAACTCAGATTGACCCCAGGTCTTCTTTAGGGTAAAGCCCTCCTAAGGATCAGATCATAGCCTCACTTTTAACCTGCTTAACTGACTTTTTGGCTGATACATGAGATAATACAGTTATCTTGGTAGTTAAAATCTCATCTGGGCTTTTAAAATCAGACTCTGTACTATCCCCTTTGAGGAGAATCTTGTGTTTTGAGCTACCTCAGACAACTTTTTGTGAGAAACATCTAATAATACAAAATGATTTTCTAGCTCTCTATAGCTTTTCTACAAGCCAGAAGTTTATTTTAACAAACATAAAAATAAGTGACCTGGTGAAGAAGCTCAATGGTTCTTTACAATTACAAACAATTGAACAAATCCTTAACCTACAAAAAGAAATTGATAAAGGGCCCCAACTTTACTGTAAGTTTATTTGTATCATGTGGACCTGAAAGATGCCTATTATCACATACTAACTCATGAATTCTCTAAAAGTTTAGTAGAAAAAAAGAAGTATGGTTGTACTGCTTTTTAGTCTATCTACACTACAGGGGATTTCCTTTAGGGTCTCTCAAAGTCCTAGAATCTGATTGCCGAGGTCACAGCATATGTGAGCTCAGAGAAAATTATTTTGGTGACATACCTAGATGAATTCATGATAGTTTCATCTACCACTCTATCTTTGGAAGCCACCGTGCAATTGCTCCAATTTCATTGTTCTACTTTCTCAAGACTTAATTGGAAAATACTGTAAACTCAAAATCTGCACCAACTTTGTTCCTTGTGCCTAGGAATTCAATTGGATTCCTTTTACCAGGAATCTTTCCTTCCACCCCCAAAAAGACAGTTACTATAAAGAAAGTTACAGATCTTTTTCTTTTCTACAGATGCTCCTTTAGGGAAGTGATGTTGATTCGAAGGCTCATGACCTCTGCAAACCCAACTATAAAATGGGCTCAAATTTTATTCAAGGCCCTTCAAGAGAATTCCACAACATTTTTAGATCCACAATTCAATCACAAAAAGACCTCTTATTTGGGGTATTTGCTGCATGGAAAACACAATCCTATTCTGGTCTCTGGCAGGATTCCTGCAATGAAAATATGTGCCATACATCCTCTAGAACCAACTTTCAGCAAATAGATTTGTATTCAGAACTACCATTTCTTTGAAGAAAATTAGGAAAGTGGGCAAAGGAGGACAAGGAGTACTAGGTGAATGAAACTAGGGCTGAGTGATGACAAACCATCAGACATTCTTGATCAGCAAGTGAGGTATGCCATCATTAAATCTGCTTGCCGCCAGAAAAAATTAGAAAGTTGTTCTTGAAAGGGTTTTCCAACTTAATTTAACTTATACCCTACTCTTAATGTAGAAAAAGAGAAAGGCGGAGGCGCTCCTAGTGGAGTAAGTTCACTTCAATGGTAGAAGGGATAGGGGGAGAAATCACTGCTCACCCGACATAGTTGTGTAGCGTTGCATTTACAAAATAAATCCCTCTTGGAAGGTATACTACCGGTTTGGTGTCCTTGTCCCGGTCAGCGCCGTCCAATTCCTGGACTAGAAGCCCCCTACTCTTAATGTGAGATTGTGGGGGTTCCTATTGTTTTGCCAACCTCCAGTCACCACCCACTCACTCATATTTGGTTGTATATCTGCACTTTGTCACTAGTGTTGAGCGGCCTAGGCCATATTCGAATTCGCGAATATATGGACGAACATTCGTCATATATTCGCGAATATTCGCATATTCGGAATATTCTCGTTTTATTTTCGCATATGCGAAAATTTGCGTATGTGAAAATTAACATATGCAAAAATTAACATATACAAAATTAGCATAAGCGAAAATTCGCGGATGCGAAGATTCGCATATACTAATTTTCGCATGCAAATCTCACACAGTAGTATTAGAGCCTTCTTTACATCACACAAGCTGGAAGCAGAGAGGAATGATCACTGTGATGTGTACTGTGAAAAAAAAACAACAACGAATATTTGTAATTACGAATATATAGCGCTATATTCGCGAATATGCGATATTCGCGAATAATATTCGAATTGCGAATATTCACGAGCAACACTATTTGTCACACAAGCATTACATATCTTTCAAAAATGGTGTGGGAATGCTAGGTTCAGGGGACTCTGTAGAGAAAAAAAAAATCACTGTCAACACATGCCAAAAAATAGTGTGATAAATCGCCGGAACACTAAAACATAATGTTTTATTAAGTATCGCATTAAAAAGGATCAACCAGGTCCAAAAACCATCAAAACACACATAGAGTGCAAAAACTGCTGCATAAGTCATGCAGACTTATCATAAAATCTGATGCACAGATGTCAAAAGCCAGCAAAACAATGAAACAGTAGATGAGTACGGCCAGGAAAGGGATGAGGAAAGGGGAAAAGGAGCTGGGGGAAGGGGAGGGCCTGACTAATGTGTGGCCCCTAACCTGCAAATCCCCTAGGCTGTCTTCCTCACTCTAAACTTATGCCTAGGCGGAGTGAACGCCCTGATAAGGGCTCTATTTCTCACTCAAGTTACCTATGGGAGAGGAGTAGGAAGACTATAGGCCTATTGCCAGGGCACAAAAATGGATTGTAATTAGTCTCATTAAATAAATGAAGGTAACAGAAAAAATATATAAGCGGTTTAGGAAGATGGTAACTATACCAATTCATATATTCATACGCTGATGGTAAGTATATTAACTCATATAATACAGCAATAATATGCTCATGGTAAGTATGATAAGTATATTAACTCACATAATATAGCTATAAAATATGGAGTAATGATGTATTATAATGGTACTAGAGTCCCAATTATAAAGCCACATGCATGTAAAGAAACCAATATAACAAAATGTCACAATATTTATCTGGTTGCCGGCTATATATGACAAAATGTCCATACACGTTTCAAGCCCCTTAGCTCATCAAGGGACAATAGGGGGGCTAAATTGTGAAAGAAGAGACAATCCATGGATGGCCAATGCAGTGCAGCATGGATGGAAGCTGTGGAGAAGGCCATGCTGAATGACCCATAGACCCTTGTTTTAACCACATCATGGTTCTGCCCAAAAACCAAGCAAAGAAATCATAGCCCAGATATCTAATACAATGCTTATCCAATCGGTCACTGATTAGTCCATCAAACCAGCAGAACTGGCGTCAGATGCCAGAGATACCTCCTGACTTGCTGTAATTTCCAGAACGGAGCCTGGTCTTAACAATCACGGGATTGGACCTATTGAACGACCATGTCATCACCCTATATGGAACGTCAGATCAACATCAGAACACATAGTGAGCCGCGTCATCGGGAGCACCCGCTCTGCTATGCATAGGACGTCCAACAACCTGAAGTCGCTGGTATGCCACATTATAATAATAGCAGTGAGCGGGTTCCCTCAGTATTACAATATCATGTCAACGGGCATAATCATAACATAATGATGCATATTAATACATAATGTCCAAAAGTCCACACTTATAGCCATAGCTGCACAAAAAATAGAAGTCCTGGCACTCTGATGACTTCCCAGCAGAAAGGACACAATGAATGACCTATAATAAAACTAATGTGTCCTATTTAGTTAGGATGAACACTGAATGACCTAAGATGGTTCAGTGTGCTGATGAATACAATTAACACTATTATGTGTCAATAAGGCAGGCAGTCAGCACTATGAATGCTTAGATTAACTCTGTAGAGTCAAATATGTTTCCTTCTGCTTATGTATTGTGTGTCCTGATTTATGATAGATTTTTAATTCCCTTAATACCAGGGCTGCACATGGTAAGGACCTTGGGAGACGTTCAGATTAGCTTCAGGCAATGTTGCTACATAGCATCTGTTTTCCATTTTTCTGATAATTTTCTTGACTTCATCAGGTACTGCATGCATTTTAGATTGCCAAACATATAAACAGTCTTGCATTATTGAAAGAATTATTAAAATGGTTTGTGTATGTTCTGAAGCAATTACCTATCAATAAAAGAAGATATAACTCAGTTGTGTTTTTGAACAGGATTTGTGGGTAATTGCTTCTGAAAATACAGTCAATTCTAATACTTAATTTAATGTTGCAGCCTGGTGCAGTCAAGAAAGGCATAAAATACTTCCAAATGAAGGATGTGTTGCAGTGTTGTTCAACAACAAGATTGATCTGGTTGATGCAATAGCGTTGCTGTGGGACAGTCACTGGATCCAGCTCAATATTTAGGAGACATGAACCTTTTATAGCTAGTCTATGGGATATTCCTTTCTCTCCTTAGTGTACACATTGACCCTCCTCTTTCCCATCATTAATGTTCATTCCCTTCTGTTCATTTACCATTTTTCACCTTTCATCTTGTTCCGTATATATAGGGGTATTGTTCCTTTTTCTACAATTTGTGTCATAACTTTACAGATTGCTGGCTTTTTGATGCTGACACCAGGTAGAAATCTAAGTACTATTTAAGCTAGGGAATTATGATGTGTGTTTCTTTTGCTCCTGAATAGCCACACAATTTTCTTCTGTACTGCTGCTCTGTTAAGCATCTTTAACTAAAAATATAAATAAAAAAAGGTTACCAAAGTAAAAGTAACACACAAAAAATACTTCAGCTGCTCCAAGAGGACAGTCCTATGCCATAAAACTGTTTAACAATGTGTGATGTTGAAATCTATGAAAAATTGGCCGTTAATGCGCACATGAGAGAGAAAATACGCCAGAATTTTAACTACCATTAAAAAAAAATAAGCTTGTTATTTTTTTTTCTGCCAAAATAAAAAAACAAAAAACTTGATATAAAAATTTGCTTGTAAAATGTTACTTTTGGCCGTTTTAATTGAGGTGGGGTGATCTTCTCTGAATCCAGGCTTCTTTTCCTCCAGGTGTCTGTTTTTTTTTCTTTCTGTTTGCTCATCAGACAGTACAGCTTTTATAGAAATCAGGACTTATAAAACCATGGCTTTGTCCAAGCTGAAGCACAGGCATGGACAAAGTCCAGTAGGTGATAGGACTCCTCTGTGCTCTCTCCCGTCTGATATGACTCCTCTGTGCTCTCTCTTGTCTGTGCTCTCTCCAGCCTGATAGTACTTCTCTGTGATCTCTCCTGTCTGATATGACTCCCCTGTGCTCTCTCCTGTCTGATAGTACTCCTCTGTACTCTCTCCTTTCTGATAGCACTCCTCTGTGCTCTTTTCTGCCTGATAGGACTCCTCTGTGCTCTCTCCTGTCTGATAGCACTCCTCTTTGCTCTTTTCTGTCTAATAAGACTCCTCTGTGCTCTCTCCTGTCTAATAGGACTCCTCTGTGCTCTTTTCTGTCTGATGGACTCCTCTGTGCTCTCTCCTGTCTGATAGCACTCCTCTGTGCTTTCTCCTGTCTGATAGGACTCCTCTGTGCTCTCTCCTGTCTGATAGGACTCCTCTGTGCTCTTTCCTGTCTGATAGTACTCATCTGTGCTCTCTCCTGTCTGATAGGACTCCTCTGCACTCTTTCCTGTCTGATAGTACTCCTCTGTGCTCTTTCCTGTCTGATAGTACTCCTCTGTGATCTCTCCTGTCTGATAGGACTCCTCTGTGCTCTCTCCTGTCTGATAGGACTCCTCTGTGCTCTCTCCTGTCTGATAGTACTCCTCTGTGATCTCTCCTGTCTGATAGGACTCCTCTATGCTCTTTCCTTCCTGATAGCACTCCTCTGTGCTCTCTCCGGTCTGATAGGACTCCTCTGTGCTCTCTCCTGTCCTATTAGACACAGAGGACTGCTAGCCCACCCTCACTTACTGGATTTTGTCCATGCCTGTGCTTCACCTTGGACAAAGCCATTATTTCTATAAAAAGAAAATACATTTTTTTATGAAGTATATTAGAAAGGTTAATGTTTTGCCAAGATGTAAAACACATAAAAAGATTTTGAATTTCACAGTGCCCATTTAATGTTCTGTGCTGGTAAGCCATGCTTGGGGAACATTTCCTGAAGCTGGATGCTATGTGCTGAACACATTCAATTTCCTTTTCTACCAGATCGCACAGATCAGCGCTGAGCAGGTGGAGGGGAGAGAATTGCAACCACAAATCACTACACGTTTCTCTCTCAGGTACAAGGCTGTATTAGCACTTTGACCAATCAGTAAGATCACTAAACAATCACTAATGCATTAGGGAGGTATGGAACTGCTGGATCACCCTGACTGCTGACTGCAAGGGACATTTATCATTAGAGGTAGAGGGAGTGCTTTTTTTTATTTTTATTTTTTACTTAGCTTGGGTGCATTGATTGTTGCAGATGTGCCCAAGGAAAGATTTGTGCAACATTTCATGAGGTCTGGAGGTCAAGTATTTTTATGTAAATGCGCCATGTGGAATGCTTTAGGAATCTCACTTTGCAGTGGTAAAGAATTTATCAAAAGTGACCTTTCAAAAACACTGCAAATCTACACCAGCCCAGACCTGGCTTAAAACTGCCTTTGGATAATATAAAAAAAAATCAAATATTTTTTGAGCAACAGGGTCAAAGTTAACAATAAAGTTGGAGGAGTGATATCTGAACTTTTACCTACGTGCCATGAAAACCAAAGTGAAAAAAAAAAGCCTTACAACAAACTTTTAAAAACACATAATAATTTCCCCCTATAAGTTTTTTTTCTTTGTTTAAAGTAACTCATATATTTTTAAATGTTTACCATCTATAAATCCATCTCATGCATTTAAAACTTAATTGAGATTTTTTTTCTTATAATACAGGTAAGGGGTTGTGAATGTAAGGCAGCTTCACACAGAAGATAAGTGGTTCCTAATCAAAATGTAATTTTCATCAGAATTCAAAGAGCCAAATTAGTGGTTCTAAACGCCTATGAACTGTGGTGATTTATCACAGGATTCGTCAATCTGGCAAAATGACTACAATGGAACAGTCCTCCAAATAATAAAGTGTACCTCCATAGTTGTATTGACTTTTATGAAAAATGACTATATTGCAGCACTGTGCAAGATTTTTTAAGATTTTTTTGCACCAGAATAGCTTACCGAGTGCTCGTTCTCTCTACTCTCTGTCTCATATTACTTTGCATTTGGAAACTGAGCTTCCCGCTCTGTCTTCATAGCACCCATCTCCTGCGAAAGCCAGTGCCATAGAATCACAGTACACTGGATCTTGCTCTGGAGACAGGTGCTATGGAGCCAGTGCAGGACAGACGCTCATTAACCCCTTAAGGACCAGGCCATTTTACACCTTAAGGACTAGAGCGTTTTTTGCAATTCTGACCACTGTCACTTTAAACATTAATAACTCTGGAATGCTTTTAGTTATCATTCTGATTCCGAGATTGTTTTTTCGTGACATATTCTACTTTAACTTAGTGGTAAAATTTTATGGTAACTTGCATCCTTTCTTGGTGAAAAATCCAAAAATATGATGAAAAAAATGAAAATTTTGCATTTTTCTAACTTTGAAGCTCTCTGCTTGTAAGGAAAAAAATTATTTTTTTTGGTTCATATATACAATATGTCTACTTTATGTTTGCATCATAAAATTTATGAGTTTTTACTTTTTTTCTTCATATTAGAAATACCCCATAAATGACCCCATTATAAAAACTACACCCCCCAAAGTATTCAAAATGACATTCAATAAGTGTATTAACCCTTTAGGTGTTTCACAGGAATAGCAGCAAAGTGAAGGAGAAAATTCACAATCTTCATTTTTTACACTTGCATGTTCTTGTAGACCCAATTTTAGAATTTTTGCAAGTGGTAAAAGGAGAAAATTTTTACTTGTATTTGAAACCCAATTTCTCTCGAGTAAGCACATACCTCATATGTCTATGTTAATTGTTCAGCGGGCGCAGTAGAGGGCTCAGAAGGGAAGGAGCGACAAATGGTTTTTGGGGGGCATGTCACCTTTAGGAAGCCCCTATGGTGCCAAGACAGCAAAAAAAAAAAAAAAACACATGGCATACCATTTTGGAAACTAGACCCCTCGGGGAACGAAACAAGGGGTAAAGTGAACCTTAACCTTGAAGCCCAATTTCTCCCGATTCAGAAAACACCCCATATGGGGGTGAAAAGTGCTCTGCTGGCGCACTACAGGTCTCCGAAGAGAATGAGTCACATTTGGCTTTTTGAAAGCAAATTTTGCTCTGGGGGCATGCCGCATTTAGGAAGCCCCTATGGTGCCAGGACAGCAAAAAAAAAAACCCACATGGCATACCATTTTGGAAACTAGACCCCTCTGGGGAACGTAACAAGGGGTAATGTGAACCTTAATACCCCACAGGTGATTCACGACTTTTGCATATGTAAAAAAAAGAATTTTTTTTTACCTAAAATGCTTGGTTTCCCAAAAATTTTAAATTTTTAAAAAGGGTAATAGCAGAAAATACCCCCCAAAATTTGTAACACAATTTCTCCCGAGTACGGCGATGCCCCATATGTGACCCTAAACTGTTGCCTTGAAATACGACAGGGCTCCAAAGTGAGAGCGCCATGCGCATTTGAGGCCTAATTAGGGACTTGCATAGGGGTGGACATAGGGGTATGCTACGCCAGTGATTCCCAAACAGGGTGCCTTCAGCTGTTGTAAAACTCCCAGCATGCCTGGACAGTAAACGGCTATCTGGCAATACTGGGAGTAGTTGTCTTGCTACAGCTGGAGGCTCCGTTTTGGAAACAGTGGCATACCAGACGTTTTTCATTTTTATTGGGGAGGGGGGCTGTGTAGGGGTATGTGTATATGTAGTGTTTTTTACATTTTATTTTATTTTGTGGTAGTGTAGTGTTTTTAGGGTACAGTCGCAAGGGCGGGGGGTTCACAGTAGTTTCTCGCTGGCAGTTTGAGCTGTGGCAGAAAATTTGCCGCAGCTCAAACTTGCAGCCGGATACTTACTGTAAACCTCTGCCCATGTGAGTGTACCCTGTACGTTCACATTGGGGAGGGGGGAACATCCAGCTGTTGCAAAACTACAACTCCCAGCATGTAGGGTCTATAAGTGCATGCTGGGAGTTGTAGTTTTGCAACAGCTGGAGGCTCCGTTTTGGAAACAGTGGCGTACCAGATGTTTTTCATTTTTTATTGGGGAGGGGGGCTGTGTAGGGGAATGTGTATATGTAGTGTTTTTTACTTTTTATTTTATTTTGTGGTAGTGTAGTGTTTTTAGGGTACAGTCGCATGGGCGGGGGGTTCACAGTAGTTTCTCGCTGGCAGTTTGAGCTGCGGCAGAAAATTTGCCGCAGCTCAAACTTGCAGCCGGATACTTACTGTAATCCTCCGCCCATGTGAGTGTACCCTGTACATTCACATTGGGGGGGGGGGGGGGGGAACATCCAGCTGTTGCAAAACTACAACTCCCAGCATGTACGGTCTATCAGTGCATGCTGGGAGTTGTAGTTTTGCAACAGCTGGAGGCACATTGGTTGTGAAACACCGAGTTTGGTAACAAACTCAGTGTTTTGCAACCAGTGTGCCTTCAGCTGTTGCAAAAGCTACAACCCCCAGCATGTACGGACAGCGGAAGGGCATGCTGGGTCTTGTAGTTATGCAACAGCTGGAGGCATACTACTTTGGCTGAAGATGCTGGGGATTGTAGTTATGCAACAGCTGGAGACACACTGGTTTGCTACTTAACTCAGTGTGCCTTCAGCTGTGTCAAAACTACAACTCTCAGCAGTCACCGACAGCCAATGGGCATGCTGGGAGTTGTAGTTATGCAACCACCAGACGCACCACTACAACTCTCAGCATGCACTTTAGCTGATTGTGCAAGCTGGGAGTTGTAGTTATACGACAGCTGAAGGTACACTTTTCAAAAGAAAAAATGTGCCTCCAGCTGTTGCAAAACCATAAGTCCCAGCATGCCCAGGGAATGCTGGGAGTTGTGGTGGTCTGCCTCCTCCTGTTGCATAACTACAGCTCCCAGCATGCCCTTTTTGCATGCTGGGAGCTGTTGCTAAGCAACAGCAGGAGGCTGTCACTCACCTCCTGCTGCTGCTGATCCATGCCTCGCAGGTCAGTCCCGCCGCCGCCGCTCCTGGGGCCCCGATCCCAACATAACGCCGGGGATCGGGGTCCAAAGCACCCGGGGTCTTCTTCCCGCACCCGCTCACGTCCTCCGGAAGAGGGGCGGAGCGGGTTGCGGGAGTGACACCCGCAGCAGGTGCCCTGATTGGTCGGCCGGGAAGCCAGTGCCACCTCACCCCTGCCGGCAATGGCTGTTCGGGGCCGTCTCTGACGGCCCAGATCAGCCAGTAATTCCGGGTCACCAAGTCACTGGAGACCCGATTGACCCGGAACCGCCGCAGATCGCTGGACTGAATTGTCCAGCGATCTGCGGCCATCGCCGACATGGGGGGTCATAATGACCCCCCTGGGCAATATGCCGCGATGCCTGCTGAACGATTTCAGCAGGCATCGGGCACCGACTCCCCTCCGGCTAGCGGCGGGGGGCCGGGAATGGACAGGATGCACTCCTACGTCCTCGGTCCTTAAGGACTCGGTCCTTAAGGAAACGGGGGCGTAGGAGTGCGTCCATTGTCCTTAAGGGGTTAAACCTATTCCAGTGCCGAATTCAAAATCAAAGTTACGTAGAAATTTCATTCACAGTGCTACATTATGTTCATTTTTCCAAAAAAGCTGGAGGTAAACTTTTAAAAAAACATATTAGAACATTATAGAAAAGATCAGAGATCATGACTTTAAAAAGAACTTTCTTAATGAACGCCTATGTTTAAAAATACCTGGTCGATCAACTAGTCATATGAGTTAATGTTTTAGGAAAAGTCAAAAGACCAATAGGATAAAAGGATAAAAGCTGTAAAGACATTCCCAAAACTCAAAAGCAATTAAACACCTGTATGGCCAAGTTTAGCCAGTGAAGGAAATGTGCACCCTGGTTTTATCCTGTAGTAATGTATTTATTTCCTCCCTGCTTCGAGCTAATACAGCCTTGAGCACTGTATAAGCATCTGTGGACAGGGAAGGTAATTGTTACCATGTCTGTATTTTCTTGCAGAAACTTGTAACTTGTTCAGCCCTGTAAGAGTTAAAGGAAATCTGTCAGGAATTTTGTGTTGCCCAAATGTTGCTCTCCCAAAGCCCTTTGCATCGATACAGCTCTCTACAATGCCTTAGTTCCTTCATCCCCAGCATTCTCTGTCAAGCCTTTCTCCTTAAAGGGGTTATCTACCATAAGGTGACTTAAGTACTTACCTGCCAGACAGTAATGGGCATGATTAGGAAGGATTTATGCTTGTCTTGAGGCTAAATGGCTATGTTGTGAGTCCACCATAATAATGCTGCTTTCTTTTTGTGAAATGGCTATTTCCTGGTGGAGTTTCCACCTTCCAACTACAAGTCCCAGGATCCCTTGTTTGTAAGTGTGAGGTCTCTTTTCTTCCTCCCACACATCAGCCACCCCACCCATTGCAGCTGCCTCGCATGCTGTTGTAATGTCCCAGTACAGGATATAACCCTGTGCAGTACTTAAGCCCTCTCGTTGTCCTAGGGTCTCTCCTGCAGTGTCTCCCCAGTATTGAAGCTAATGTTACTGTGTATAGTCAGTATAATGTTATGTACTATGTGTATAAAGTATAAAGGACCTTTGGAGGTATCACATATTATGTTAAGAACCTTTGGAGGTATCACCTGTTATGTTCACATGATGTGTAATGTTACCCAGAGAGCACCAGCTGACCACCTGGCCTGCAGCTTGACCTATGGGCTTCTTGCTCAGCCCCCCTTTATAAGAGGGGGAGCCATTACAATCTCTCTCTTACACCATCACTCCTGCTGAGGAACAGCAAAGCACAGACACCTCAGATCCAGCATCCAGTACACCTGGAGGCCTTAAGCCTGCATATGTCAGTAAATCCAGCCATCTATGTCTACTGTCTCTACCTACAACCAAGTCAAGTTACCAGTCAAGTCAATTATAGTCAGAGTGGCTGCATGGAAGTCTGATCCAAAAGTGTTGTAACCCCAAGCAATCTTCCAGACCCTTTCCGTATTACTGGCTGACTCTCTGGGATTCTGGCCTAGCTGTAAAGACTTTAGTAAAATAAAGTAAAACCTCAGTAAAGCTACCATTACCCTTACCTGGTCTATGACTATTATTGCCCTTTCTAACTTTGGGATAGCGGTGCTACCGTTTGGGTGGTTACCGGAAAAACAACTCTGACATCACAAACATTAGGGGTTAATAACACCTTGCCCCTGGGCTATATGATCTGTCCCATCCACCTACACCCTTCACACCCCATGGTAACACCACAACCCAGGGTCACCACAACTTTGGTGTCACAAAGAGGATACGGGTGTGTGCCTTAGCCAAAAAGCCACAAGTCCTTCACCCTAGTCTGAACTTTGTCCAAAGTAAATCGCATGCAGTTGCGAAAAAGTTTGTGGCAGAAGATTGTATGGGACTTTGTCATTGTAATGTGTTATGGCCGTGGCGCTGTTAAAGTACAGGGTGCATAGTAAGAAAAAAGAAATCACTGAAGAATAGCAGCACACCCGGCAATAAATAATTAATAATTTTATTAGTACAAATCAGTACAGACAGAAAAAACACAGTGCACATTCAGGGATTAAAGAATATAGACAAACACATTAAAAACCTGGCTAAGTAAAGCCAGTCCACAACTTAGGGGAGGGGCCATGAACCCCCTCATCTATTCTGACACCCATCCTCAACGGTCAAATAAATGAAACAATATTAACTAGATCCTTACATACACCAAGCCAATATCAATGTATGAGCAATGGGGCTAAATGCCAAATGTAAACAATTATAAATACAGAGAGTGTTGCACAGCACACATGCCCATACAGATATTAGGGAACACCTCTGGCAAAAATGATAGAGCCCGGCATTGAAATACCATTATATGGCAACACCTAATACTTACTTATCCTAAGGTGTCATGGCAGAAGCTAGCATCCCAGACCGTGGTCAAGTGATGGAGGACGGGGTCACAGAAAACCCCACGCGTTCTGTTGCCTAGGAATGGCAAATTCCTCAGGGGTAGTTGTGCAAGATAGTACAGACTATTTATATACATACTAATTAGAGATACATATGGTACCCTATGCATTACATAATCCGGCCTCCATGTGCTGTGGCGTAACAACACGCCATCTCAACTTCCGGTCAGGTGGTATCCTTACCATCTCTCCGGATGTGGAGCGACGCATGTATCGTGGAACACATGGTGGAACGCATCGCAATGCACGTAACGCACATTTGATACTATGAGAATAAGCAGTATGCCCAGTTCGCGTCCCTGTGAAACACACAGTGAGACGCATAGTGAGTAGTGCGCACGCACACCACCCATGGAGCCAAGTAGGAACGCCGAGAGGCGCCTCCCCAATCCCGCGCATGCGCGCACGGAATGTTCCCATGCACGCATGCCCGGAGCAGGAGAGGCTCCACCCAGTGCCCCACCGGCCTACACCAAGTGGAGCGCACAATGGACCGCATACCCAGCGCATGCGCAGAAGACAATGGTATCATTTTTGTGTAGTGCATATTGATGCACAGCGCATGGTGGGAAGATATAAAATTTATAGAGAAGAGACAATTGCAAATAAGCCATGATAAACACTAACATAAATTTAATAGATCAATACTAAATCTCAAAGGGGACAGACCGGATGAAAATGGCAGAACTATCAACCAGAGATATAATATGGTCATCCGCATAAAATCATGACATCCAAACATGTCCCGTGGCGACCGCAGCAACTAAAGAATAACATCTAAATTGTCAGGTGATTGCAAAAGTAATAACCCCTAGCAACCAAGGCCATCACGCCTGCTCCAATACGAGCCATGCATGATAGTCCATAGTTACATATAATTTACAGTATGTTAGTCTGTCAGTCAATATCTGTCAAAAAAGCGAAGAATAGATAATGGAAAGTGAAAAATAAAGATTAGTCAAAAATATAAATAGTAAATAATAGTAAGTGATAAATAATAAAAGTAAAAAAATAATTAGTCAAATGGACATGCCCCACCGTGATTGAGAAGGTGAAGGTGCTAAAAAGGTGATACTGTATAAAAGTAAGAGTGAATCCATATAGCAATAGTGGATACTGTAAATGAGTAAGTGCGTCGGTCACCACCTAGTAGATGTCATTACGGACGTGGCAATACCTATTATGTATACGATTTGTGTTTTTGATCATTTTTGGTGATAATACAGGGCTTTTATTGGGAAAGGGGCATTTTTTTTTGTTTGTTTTTACACTTCATACTTATTGAAGAACTTTTTATAAAAAATGTTTACACTTTTTACAGGTTATACTATGCTGCAATACATTTATACTGCAGCACAGTATGACCCGATCAGCTGCACACACTACAGCCTATGCGATTCAGCCTGTGTCTGGATCGCACAGGCTTTCATAGCAGGCAGACAAGTGGTCATGATCTGACCTCCTGCTGCCATAGCAACCAACGGCGACCCGCGATCGTATCGCGGCGCCGCCGTTGGTGAACAGGGGGAGCGCGTTCCCCCTGTCAATACCATAGATGCCGTGGTCAGGATTGATCACGGCATCTATGGGGTTAATGCTGCCGGGACCAGCGCCATCGCGGCTCCGGCAGCTGCGGCGAACTCCAGCTGTGATTGACAGCCGGGTCCTGCCGCCGACCTCCTGCACTGCCCGCGGCAGTGCAGGAGATCGCTAGGACGTATGCACACGTCCCAGTGTGCGAATGTGTCGGATGCTGGGACTTATGCATACGTTCCATAGCGGGAAGGGGTTAAAGATCAAAAGAGGGATAAGTTTGTCCGGGGTTAATTGGACTATGACACTAATAATGTGTTCACGTACCATACTTATAATAGATGCCCTCACTTTAGAAAATCTAAAGGGAAGAAGAAGGCTACCGACTTCTGGACAACTGACACAGAATCTAGTTGATCGGAGGATTTGAATGGAGCTCCTAAAAGTCTGCAGGCTCAAAAAAACTTGCAGAGCCAAAACATTCGGAAACCCCCCAGAGGCAATATAACAACCATAACAAAAAAAAAACAAGAAGAGGACAAACCAGGAAGATCCGACGAGAACAACAAGCAAAAGCACAAAAAGTCTCCTGGAAGGAGTAGATCAAGATTCAACCATGTTCACACCTGAGAACCAACCCACCAACATTAATCTCACGGATTTTGTTTTAGATTCAGCAGTGACATCAGTGCTAACAAAAGGGCTGAATTTCTGCATTACAGAAAATTTCGATAAGACTGATTTTCATGTGGATTTTTTTAAGGGCATTCATAATCTTAATTTGAAAAAAATGCTCAGCAATAAAGTGTCTTCTGCAAGCGATTTAGAGGGTGAACGGCCAGTTGCAATCAGTCCTCTTGGCTTTATAGGAAGCGAGAATGTGACACCTATAGATATTGATTGTATCAATTTGTTGACAGAATTACAATATGGAGCCTCTGTTCCCCTCACTAATTTTGAGCCTTTAAATTTTGAGGATTTTAGAGGAGGCATAAATTCCACCTCCCCCCCCCCCAACCGGGATATAATATATATCTTTTTGAGAAAAAAGTCCTAGAGGACATGCAGGCTCTCATCTACCCCACTGGCCCCCTAATCTCAGTATAGAGGAGCAGACTGCCCTTAAAACGTTGAGAAATAATAGCAATATTGTTATAAAAAAAAGCAGATAAGGGGGGTAATATGGTGTTGATGACAAAACAATATTACATAACAGAAGCCACCCAACAGTTAAACCGACAAAAAACCCTATCCAAACTAAGATCTCTGTTACGCAAGCACACAGAAAGGAATACCATGTCAGAAAAAACTGCGCTTAAACTCCTCCCTAGTAATCCCAGGGCTATCCAATGGTACTTTCTCCGGAAAGTCCATAAGGACAAATAACCCCCCCCCCCCCCCCGACCCCGGACGCCCGATCGTGTCAGTGGTAGGAGCAGATACTGAAGCATCATCTAAATTTCTTGATTGGCTCCTGAGTCTGCTGACCAGAGAAATCCCCTCTCTCGTCAGGGACACAGGAGAATTTCTTTGTGCATTAGAAAACACAGAATGGCCCTAGTAGTATGCTCTTGCTTCTCTCGACGTGGAGTCCCTTTACATGAGCATCCTCCAAGACCTAGGGGTTGCTTGTGTGCGGGAGAGGCTTTGCAATTTGTGCTTACCAGCAACATGTTCCAGTTTGACGAGGAGTGGTATGCCCAAGTGAATGGAGTAGCCATGGGCACTCCCATTGCATGCACCCTTGCCAATCTCTACATGGCATGGTTTGAAAGAAAATATATTTTTAATGATGGTAACCCATACTTGAAGCACATCTACAGATACCACAGATTTGTGGATGATGTGTTTCTAGTATGGAGGTACACTGAAACAACTTTTATAGATTTTGTCAAACATCTGAACTCCTCAAATGACATGAACCTAAAATTCACATCAGTGTACAGTAACATCAGTTTAGAATTTTTGGATGTTCAAATATTAAAAGAAGAGGAGGGCAGTAGAGTGCTAGGCTTCCGAAAAGAGACAGCTGGTAATTCATTATTACACTTTGACAGTTACCACCCGGCACATATGAAATCCTCCATTCCATACAGTCAGTTCTTATGTCTTCGGAGAATCAACGAGGACGACCGCAATTTTTGCATGCAGGCTAAAAAACGTTATCATAGATTTTTGGATAGAGGCTATCCCCCGAAGATTGTAGATATGGCGTATACAAAAGTTAAATCACAGAGTCGTTCCTCGTTGCTTCGCAGAAGACGTAAATGTACAGATCCTTACACCGGTGTTCATTTACTTTCAAATTCAGCCCCATGGCAGATAAAATTAAGCATATAATATACAAACATTGGTATATTATTCAAAATGACACCGATTTGAAAAACATCAGTAATCAAAAATCAGTCATCTCCTTTAGAAAATCTAAAAGTATTGGCAGCACCATAGTACCTAGTAAGTTCACCGGAACGAATCCAAATGCAAATTGGTTAAATAAATCGCTCCCTGCAGGGAACTATAAATGTGGTTCCTGCACATGGTACATGTATATGAGCACTGACAAAAATATTTGCATTGAAGGCGTTCAAGTGAAATTAAACGGACCTGTTTGCTGCAGAACCAAAAGTCTCATGTACGCTATAGTGTGCCCGTGTAAACATTTTTACATTGGGTGCACTATAAGGAGTCTCAACACCCGCTTTAGAGAGAACATCTATTCACTTAAAACAAAGAAAGGATCACCCCGGTTTATCTCGCACTTACAAGAGATGCATGATAATAATCCCTCGTGTTTAAAAATGTGCAGCATTGAAAGAGTGTTCCCTACTGAGAGGTTACTACAAAGAGAAGCGAGATGGATAATAAATACTGGAGCTTTAGGTAATCTCTGCTTTAATGATCGCTCCGACTTAAGTATGTTTATATCAATGAAGAATATTGGATAGCGTTATGTTTTGAAAGTTTTCTAATTTTGTGTATTCACCTTTATGTTTCTAAACTCTGACGCACCTGTGTCACGTGGGTTGGAAGGCTTATACATACCTCTCCTTCACACAGGTGCAAACATGCAGTCTTATGAAGCACGACTGAGTGTGAAACAGCCGCTGTAAATCGCAGTGCCATCCAGGCATCTGACCCCATCTTGCTGGCGTTTTTAATGCCCTGAAAATAAAAGAATGAATTTTGGAGCACGGACCTGGTGAGTGGCCTCTCATTTATCTTTTCTTTGCCACATTGTTTACCTGCACATAATTCACCGAGATTGAGCACCACCATTGCCGGCCCCTCAGTCTTATCCTTCAGAGCAGCCTGACCGCCCATATGCACCTTAGCAGAAGTAGGTTGTGCCGACCGCTATAAATAAATATAGCGCAACTTTGGCTTCCTAAGATACATAGATGCCTAAAAGTTATTTTTTATTTACAACAAAGCCATATATATATAATTATAGTGAACCAACTCCTCACCTCCCATAATTTATAGTTTACCACTTTCCCTCCCATCCGTTAGGAATACACTATACACTGAACTATAGAGTAAGGGGTGATATCACTATGAAGGATAGGGGTGAGGAGGGGACCCACTATAAAGGATGAGGGTCACAAGGGGAGCTACTAAAGAGGGGATGAGGAGGAGATGCACTCTAAATAGGGACAGGGGCGGATAAACTATAAAGGATGGGGCGAGGAGGGGATGCAGTATAAAGGATTGGGGCGAGAAGGGGACGAACTATAAAGAATAGGGGTGAGAAGGGGATACATTATAAAGGATATGGGTGAGGAGGGGATACACTATAAAGGATAGGGGTGAGGAGAGGATACACTATAAAAGATAGGGGTGAGGAGGGGATACACTATAAAGGATAGGGGTGAGGAGAGGATACACTATAAAAGATATGGTTGAGGAGGGGATACACTATAAAGGATAGGGGTGAGGAGGGGATACACTATAAAGGATAGGGGTTAGGAGAGGATACACTATAAAAGATAGGGGTGAGGAGGGGATACACTATAAAGGATAGGGGTGAGGAGAGGATACACTATAAAAGATATGGGTGAGGAGGGGATACACTATAAAGGATAGGGGTGAGGAGGGGATACACTATAAAGGATAGGGTGAGGAGAGGATACACTATAAAGGATATGGGTGAGGAGGGGATACACTATAAAGGATAGGGGTGAGGAGAGGATACACTATAAAAGATAGGGGTGAGGAGGGGATACACTATAAAGGATAGGGGTGAGGAGAGGATACACTATAAAGGATAGGGGTGAGGAGAGGATACACTATAAAAGATAGGGGTGAGGAGGGGATACACTAAAATGCCGTTTTCCCAACCAGTGTACCACCAGCTGAACTGAAGGCCAGGGGATCAGGTGGATGAGCCTTCACTGCACAGACACTAGTGATCAGAGATGAGGATTACAGTGCAGCACAGGCACGTGAAGGAGCAGCACAGACTGCACACTGTGTAACCACATGGCACACTGACTGGACATGCGCAGTGTAACGTAGATATTCCAACTAAGGGTACAAGAAAAAAGACAGGAGTGCAATCCAAGTGCATTATACATGACGGTGTAATTGCAATAAAAAGTGAATACAGCTATGCTCAACGATGTGGGTTATGCTCAGAGCATAACATCTGATATGGCATGTGTAGTGAGCGGGTCAGCAGCCCTGGAGCACCTGATTTCCTCTGGATTTCGGCAATGCAACAGCAATGTAGGATAAGAAAAAAAGTTCCTCCAGACTTGGCGCTTCTCCCAGTAAAAACGTTGCATTTATTGAATTAAAATTCCATAAATACAGTATTGTACCAGTGCACAGTACTGTCTGGAGGAAGATTTTTTTCCTATCCTACATAACATGTAGATATGTTCTACTGAGCTGCTGGTCTGCCGTCCTCCCGGAATCTGCTGCCTGCTCACACAGGCAGGAATACTTTGCATGCAGCACTGCAATGTTTTAATTGGGGGCACATTAGAGGCACAGCATGATATAAAGGGGGTGCTCTGGCCCTCCCTTCCCCAGCAATGTCATTGATTGCCATGTGTTTCCTTCAGTTTAGTTTAGACTAGAATCTTATTAGTGTGACAAATCTGTAATATACAATAAGGACATCCTGTGCCAGCTTATCTTGTGAGATTTCAGCCTATATTTTTAGGC
The DNA here is from genome assembly GCF_029499605.1 of Hyla sarda. NCBI lineage: Eukaryota > Metazoa > Chordata > Amphibia > Anura > Hylidae > Hyla > Hyla sarda. Next base: position 112,925,351 of record NC_079195.1, read on the forward strand.
ATTCTGGGAGTAACAATATTATGTCATTGTATTTTCAGGTGGAAAAAAAAACAAAAAATTTCCGTCCAAACATATAAAAATTACAAAAATAGCACATTTTTCAAAGGCTTTTTTTTTTCAAGTGTAAGAATTGTTCTTCTCAATGTCTAAGCCTAGATTAAGCAGAAAATATTTTCCATGTCACAAAGGTACCAGGATGACTGTTGTGTAATCTTTCTCTTATGTTTAATTTATTACCCTCTAAATTCAATCATGCATAAGTAATTGACAATATGAGTATAGCATTAGAATGGCTGGTAATGACTTAAACAGTAAACACAATGTGGTCTGTGTAATTGAAAACAAATCCTTTCCAAACTAGCTCTGTGCAATATGGGAAAATAAACGAAATTGCTTGTCCACGCAGTTCTGACATGTTCAGCAGGGTCACTATAAAATTGACATGTTAGAACCACAAATGTATAATATCATTCTGTTTTATGAAACCCTGGTGGTATATTGTAATCTATGTGCTGTAGAGATTAATTATATCTATTTATAAACCATTACACACCAGAGCTCAAGGGGAACCAGAGACTAAGTCTTTGTATTTTATTCTAATTACAGTTACTGGGGCCCTCACCCACAGGACCACGGCCAGCACATGGCAATTTTTCAATTTTAGGGGTTTAAATGATTGGAATTTTTTTCATTTGTAAATCTAAATATCTCATTTAACCCATGTTAAAGAGATAAGAGAATTGGGAGGTTAATGTTGTGTTGGATGGTCCAGCTGAGCTGGGCAAAAATAATGTATTTCTTTCTCTGCCGCCTTAATGTTGCCTTAATCGAGAGTGGAGCTGGGGAAATCATTGTACCACGTATTATCCCCTGCCTTATGTTATGTCATAAATGTAAGAAGTAAAACTGTACTTAAAACCAGCAAAATGACTATGTTCACATTACATTTAAATACATCTTTGACATTTAAACATATCTATAAGGGCCCATTTAATTGTTGAATGTAATAGGGATGAGCGAATCGAATCTGACTAATCCGAATTCGTTCTGAATTTCAGGAAAAATTTGCAATGAATGCGAAAAATCGATCGATTCAATCATGCAAATTGCTTCATTAAACTCCATTTAGTGCGGTCCAGGCTCCAGGGCATCTAAAATGGTGGATCTCCATATGAGGACATGAGGCAGGGAATCCTGGGAAGGCTGGAACAGGGGTAGGCGGGATGACCCTGAATCACATGCAGGATGCAGCTTATCAGCAGCCAGTCACCCCTGTGATGTCACAGCCATCTGGTGGCCAGTCACTTTAGCCTTTTATTGCAGAGAGAGAGAGAGAGAGAGAGAGAGAGAAAAGCATTTTTACATTAGCGATTCACCTCCCAGTCATATCAGTGTTCTATTGCAGGGAGGGACAGAGAGCAGTGTGTGTTGCACAGAAAAGCTTTTTAACAGCAGCGATTCACCTCAAGCCCAAATCCAGCCTAGAAGCACTGATAGGGAAGGGAGAGAGATTGAGAGAGAGAATGCAATTTTGGGTGTAGTACACAGTGACTGTGCATTGCAGCACTGGTGTGTACAACAACTGAAAAACGAATAGTAGCCAGCCAGTTACGGTGAGCAGAGTACTGAAAGCATGTTGTCCTCTATTAACCCCTTAAAGGGGTACTTCGGTGCTTAGACATCTTATCCCCTATCCAAAGGATAGGGGATAAGATGCCTGATCGCGGGAGTCCCGCCGCTGGGGACCCCCGGGATCATGCACGCGGCACCCCGTTTGTAATCAGTCCCCGGAGCGTGTTCGCTCCGGGACTGATTACCAGCGACTACAGGGAGGGTGGCGTGTCACATCCCACCCCCGCGTGATTTCACGCTCCGCCCCTCAATGCAAGCCTACGGGAGGGGGCGTGACAGCTATCACGCCCCCTCCCATAGGCTTGCATTGAGGGGCGAAGCGTGACATCACACGGGGGCGTGACGTCACACGCCGCCCTGTAGTCGCCGGTAATCAGTCCCGGAGCGAACACACTCCGGGGACTGATTACAAACGGGGTGCCGTGTGCATGATCCCGGGGGTCCTCAGCGGCGGGACTCCCACGATCAGGCATCTTATCCCCTATACTTTGGATAGGGGATGAGATGTCTAAGCACCGGAGTACCCCTTTAAGGATTCAGCCCATTTGGGCCTTAAGGACTCAGACAATTTTATGTTTACATTTTCTTTTTTTCCTCCTCGCCTTCAAAAAATCATAACTCTTTTATATTTTCATCCACAGACAAGTATGAGGGCTTGTTGTAATGCCATCACTCACTTTACCATAAAATGTATGGCGCAACCAAAAAAATACTATTTGTGGGAAAATGAAAAAGAAAACAGCAATGTAGCAAATTTTGGAAGGTTTCGTTTTCACGCCGTACAATTTACGGTAAAAATGACATGTGTTCTTTATTCTTTGGGTAAATATGATTAAAATGATTACCATGATAATATACGTTTCTATTACTGTTGCACTTAAAAAAAAAAAAAAAAAAAAAAAAAAAGAAAACTTTTAACCAAATTAGTACGTTTAAAATCCCCCTATTTTGAAGACCTATAACTTTTTCATTTTGCCGCATAAGTGGCGGTATGAGGGCTAATTTTTTGCGCCGTGATCTGTACTTTTTATTGATACCATATTTGCTTATATAAAACTTTTAATACTTTTTTTATTAATTTTTGGGGAATAAAATGTTACAAAAAAAGCAGCTATTTTGGACTTTTTTTTTTTTACACTTTTTTACTTTTATTTTTACACTTTAATAGTCCCCATAGGGGACTATTAATCATTCAATTATTAATACTGTTCAGTGCTATGCATAGGACATAGAACTGATCAGTATTTTCGGTCATCTTCTGCTCTGGTCTGCTCGATCGCAGACCAGAGCAGAAGAAGGTCTGCAGTTCTGGATGATCGGATCGCCGCGGCAGCGCTGCTCATCCATTTAAGTGCCCGCAATGCTGCAGATGCCGTGATCTGTACGGATCATGGCTTCTGAGGGGTTAATGGCGGACATCCGCACGATCTCGGATGTCCGCCATTACCGGCGGGTTCCAGGCTGCTATCAGCAGCCGGGACCTGCTGCGCATGACCCGAGCATCACTTCGATGCTCGCGGTTATGTATAGGACATAAATGTATGTCCTGGTGCGTTAAGTACCAGCTCACCAGGACGTACATTTATGTTCGACGTTGTTAAGGGGTTATGGGGTTAAGTATAACCTGTGCGTACATCTAAGTGGTGTATCATTTTGTTCCTGTTAAAGTCTTAAGGGCCTAGATACTGTAAAGGCCAGCCAAAAGTACACACCTGCTGGTGTTGTAGAGAAATACTGTGTTAAACGTAGTGGAGCACATTGTCCTCCCCTCATAAGTGCATAGCACATACGTACATCTAAGTGGTGTATCATTTTGTTGCTGTTAAAGTCTTAAGGGCCTAGATACTGTGAAAGGTCAGGCAAAAGTACACACCTGCTGGTATTGTAGACAAATACTGTTTTAAGTGTAGTGGAGCTTATTGTACTCCCCTCATATACCTAGCAAAGATGTCAGGCAAAGAAGTAGCAGAGGCCTAAATTCATCAGGCAAAGGTCACAGCAGACTAGGGGTGAGTGGCAGCAGGAGTCGCAGCGAGAGTCCTGAGCTCCCGGTATCAGCTAGCGGTTGAGTCTTGACCAGCAACCCATCTGCCGGCATCGGTCATCCACTGCATCACAAGTGACATCTGACACCCCCAGTCAACAGTTGATGGGCTCTTGAGAGACAACCCTCATTTGGCATGGCCCGAGATCAGTCCCTGTCCTCACATTGCCACTGTCCTATGCTGTTCCCTCCCCCACAGAAGTATCTTATGCTGTGGGTTCAGCTCCACTATTTAGTGAGGACGATCTACTAGAGGACAGTCTGCAGCTACTGCCCAGCCAAGAAGTGAAGGAGACATACCCCGCTTCCTCCACTAGGCGGGCAAGTAGTGATGAGGAGAGTGCCATGGGAGGTAGTGTTGCGAGCGTTCAGGCTCCAGAAAGAGACACTGTTGAGGAACCTGAGGAGGACATCAGTGACATGCAGATACAACTCAATGATGATGAAGCCGATTGCACTTGGGAGCTGGGTGCAGAAGGGGCTTCATCATCATCAGGGGAAGAGGGTTGCAGGTAGCCCGTGATGCAGCAGATGAGCCAGCAAGGTGGTAGCATGGTTGGCAGTCAGCATGGTGGCAGAAGGGGAAAGTCTGGAGCCAAACGTGCCTGGGGGAGACCACCTGCTTCGCGGCAGCCTACCTTCCCGGGAGATAGTGGAAAAGGGGCTCCTGGAGTTGGCGGCAGTAGCAGTCAATCAGTGTTGACTGTTGGTTGGAAAATCAGCTACTCGACGGTGTGGCAGTTTTTAATCAAGCATCTGGAAGGTTGTTAACCTGGCCACATGCAAGATGTGTCGGCAGAAGGTATAGCGTGGCCAGGGTCCCAATGTTGGCACCACGGCCCTGCGTCAAAATATGCAGCTTCACCATAAAGCGGCCTGGGAGAACCGTGGCTCCGATGTGGTGGTCCAGCCTGCTGTATCACCCAGTGGCACGCTGCTCCCTGTTTCAGCCAGCCAAAGCTCCACCACCTCAGCCAAAGGGAGCTGTGTGTCATACCCATCTTATGTCGCTCCAGATGCTCCTGCTTCTCCTACTTCGAGTCAGTCATTCCGGCAGCAATCCATAGGCGAAGCCATGTCCAAGAGACAACAATATGCGCCCACTCATCCAATGGCGCAGAAGCTGAATCTGCTCCTGTCCATGTTGCTGGTGCTCCCTTTTCAGAGCCGAGGTGGAGAGTCCCAAGCCGTCCTTTCTTTGCGAAGAAGGCAGTACCAGCCCTGCACAATTTTGTGGAACAGAAGGTGGGCCAGTCCTTGAGCCTGTCGGTGTGTACCAAAGAGCATGGCAGCGCCAATGTGTGGAGCTGTAACTATGGTCAGGGACAATACATGTCCTTTACGGCCCACTGGGTGAATGTGGTTCCTGCACACCCACAACAGCAACTTGGACAGGTCACACCGCTTCCGCCTCCACGCTCTCAGGCCCTGTGACAGTGTCTCCGCCTCCTCATCCTCCACCGTGTCCTCAGCCCCCACTGCACGGACAAAACTCAGTGCCTCTCCAGTATACCATGTGTGCAGGGCCCGGCGGTGCCATGCTGTTCTTCACATGGGTCACACATTGGAGGAACTGCTAAAAGTAATTCATGAAGACATTGAATCATGGCTTACTCTGCGAAAACTGGAAATGGGAACCATGGTGAATGACAACGGGAAGAACATCTTGTCTGCGCTGCGACAAGAAAGCCTGTGACATGAGCGTTGCATGGCACACTTGTTCAATCTGGTTGTCAAATGATTCCTGAAGTATTCCCCCCCATCTGCAAGACATCCTAACAATGGGAAGGAAACTTTGCATGCACTTCAGTCACTCTTACACCACAAAACACACCCTCCTTGAGCTGCAGCGTCAGAACGGCATCCCCCAACATAGTCTGATTTGTGATGTTTCCACACATTGTAATTCCACCCTCCATATGTTGGACCGACTGTACGAACAGAGAAAAGCCATCACCGATTTCTTGATGATCCAAGCGGATATGGGGACTCTCCTGTGTAACTTCAATGTCAACCAGTGGCAGCTCACATGAGACACCTGTCATTTGCTCAGACCCTTTGAGGAAGCCACATTATTAGTCAGTTGCCAGGATTACGGGATGAACAACGTCATTCCGCTGCTTCATCTACTACAACACATGTTGGAAACGATAGCTGGTCAGGGCACTGGAGACATAGCGCCTACATCTCACGGCCACATGAGCACTGTAGAGGCTGCACTGGAGGAGGAGGGGGAGGGGCACAGTGGAATACAGTTTAGGTGGGAGATCGTAAGTTGTGCAGCGGCTTCATGACACAGTGCTCCATACATCTGGAGCTCATGGTGGACCAGTTCCCGATGGAACGAGCTAAGGTGGCCTTTGTCATCAGTCCGGAAAAGCCCTGGCCTTGGCTACTCCTCTCTGGGATCGCGGTGACCCAGTGTCCTCTAACTTGACGGCTTTTCTTGCTGAATTTCGCAGCGTATTTGAGGAACCCGCATGTGCCTCCTATGGCTCTACTGAACCTCTGTCAAGGTAATTCCACTGTTGGTGACTACGTGGTTCAATTTCTCACACTCGCAGAATAAAAGATGCTCTTGCTGCACGAGATCCTCCATCTTCCCTGAGTGAACTAATTCATCTAGCCACACATCTTGATATATACGTTTTGCCGAGAGGCAAGAAGAACTTCGAATGGAGACAGAACCTGCCCGAACACGGCGATTTCCTTTCTTAGTACCCGTGTTCCAATGTCCTCCTCTACAGACTTTCTTACCTCTTGTCGAAGAGGCCATGCAAGTATATCGTTCTCACTTAATGCAACAGGAAAGATCTCAACGATGCAGTGATAATGCATGCCTATATTGTGCCAGCCCGGAGAACTTTCTCAAAGACTGTCCTGTTTGTACACAGCATCCGGGAAACGCTCGCACCTAGGACACGTGAGAGAGGCGTTCCTAGGTGTGAATATTACCTCTCCTCATTTGACCATTTCTGTTCAAATTTACATTTCTGCCAAGTCCTCATGCTGCACTTCTGCTTTCTTGGACTCAGGGTCTGCTGGCTACTTCATGGATGTCCCCTTGGTCCATAATTATCGTATTCCTGTATCTAGGCTGGCTAAGCCTTTGTTCATTTCCACTGCAAATGGCCAAAATCTGGACTACAAGGTGCTATACTGCACAGAGCCTCTCGTAATGCAAGTAGGAGCCTTGCATAAGGAAAAGGTTGAATTCTTCGTACTTCCTCACTGTACTTCGGAGCTTCTTCTCGGTCTTCCTTGGCTTTAACGTCATTCTCCGCAACTTGACTGGAGATCTGGAGAGATTACATACTGGGGACAGTTCTGTCAAAATCATTGTCTCGTGCCAGTCTGGACTAAAACTCTTTCTTTCCTTCCTCCTATGCCTGGTTTGCCTCTTCCTTACCAAGATTTTTCAGATGTATTCAGCGAGAAGCAGGCCGTGAATCTACCTCCACATCATCCTTACAATTGTCCCATTGATTTACAGCCTGGAACCACACCTCCTCATGGAAGCCATAGCAAAATATATCCAGGAGAATCTCCAAAAGGGATTTATCCTTAAGTCCTCCTCTCCTGCCGGAGAAGGTTTCTTATTTGTTGACAAGAAGGATGGTTCTCTCCGTCCATGTATTGACTATAGGGGACTTAACAAGGGAGCCAAGATCTTCTCTAAATTGGATTTGGGGGAAACATATAATCTAATCCGTATCTGCGAGAGAGACGAATGGAAAACGGCCTTCAATATCCGTGATGGACATTTTGAGTTTCTAGTGATGCGTTTCGGCATCTGCAATGCTACAGCTTTTTTTTCAAGAATTTGTCAATGATATTCTCCGAGATCTTCTCTATACCTGTGTTGTCTTGTATGACATCTCGATCTTGTCTACTAATTTAGAGGAACATCGTACCCATGTTTGTCTGGTTCTACAGCACCTCAGGAAGAATCATCTCTACGCCAAACTGGAGAAATGCCTATTTGAGAAATCTAGTCTCCCGTTTCTCGGTTACATTGTTTGCCATCTAGGCCTGTAGATGGACCCTACAAAACTGACTGCGGTATTGGATTGGCCTCACTCTACTGACTTTAGGCTATTCAATGCTTTCTGGGATTCACCAATTATTATCGTCAATTTATTCCCCATTTCTCTACTTTGATCGCTCCAATAGTGTCTCTCACTAAAAAGGGTTCAAACCCCCAAGTCATGGCCTCCTGAGGCTGAACTGGCATTCTCTCATTTAAAGACTGCATTTGCCTCTGCTCCCATGCTTACTAGACCTGATCCAGAGAAACCCTTTGCTTTGGAAGTTGATGCTTCTTCCGTAGGAGCTGGTGCTGTTCTTATTGTAACTTGTGGTTTCTTCTCCAAGACTTTCTCGTTAGCTGAGAGGAACTACTCCATTGGAGATTGAGAACTCCTTGCTATTAAGCTTGCCTTGGATGAATGGCGACATTTATTAGAAGGGTCTTCCCATCCGGTCAGCATCTATTCAGACCACAAGAATCTTCTATATCTTCAGACTGCTCAGCGATTGACTCCCCGCCAGGCAAGGTGTTCATTATTATTTTCCAGATTTAATTTCTTCTTTCACTTCCTTCCAGCTAACAAGAACATTAGAGCAGATGCTCTTTCCAGGTCCTCTGACGTCGTAGGTTTGGACTCCACGCCAAGGCATATTATTCCTCCAAATTGTTTGATTTCTGCAGCTCCTGCTGTACTTCAGCAAGTTCCTCCTGGAAAATCCTTTGTGCCTGCCAGATTGAGATGCAAGGTACTGAAATGGGGTATTCTTCTTTGTTAGCAGGACATCCTGGAGTACGAAAGACCTTACTTCTTATCTCCCGGCATTACTGGTGGCCGCATCTTGAAGGCGATGTCTCCGATTTTGTCCATTCCTGTGTTCCTGTGCCTATGATAAGTCTCCTTGGCAGAAACTTGCGGGACTCTCACAGCCACTGCCCATCTCGGAGATTCCCTGGTCACAGATCGCCATGGACTTTATTACCGATCTGCCTCCATCCCGTAATAACACGGTCATCTGTGTCATGGTTGATAGATTTTCATTTCATCCCTCTACATGGTCTCCCATCTGCTCCACAGCTGGCGAAGCACTTCTTACAACATATATCTTTAGCCTACATGGTCTACCTACTCATATCGTCTCGGACTGCGGAGTTCAGTTTGTTTCCAAGTTCTGGCGAGCTGTCTGTACTCGTCTTGACATCAACCTGGACTTCTCCTCTGCCTACCACCCTCAGTCCAACGGTCAGGTGGAAAGGGTAAATCAGATTCTGGAGACTTATCTTTGCCATTTTGTTTTAGCTCGTCCGGACGACTGAGTTGATCTTCTTCCTTGGGCTGAATTCTCCTATAACCATAAGGATTCTGAGTCCACGAGGTCTTCTCTGTTTTTTATTGTTTACGGACATAATCTCCGTTCTCCTCTTTCAGTTTCAGTTCCCTCCGGACTTCCAGCTGTTGATGAACTTGTCCGAGACTTCTCTTCTATTTGGCAACAGAATCGGCACTCTTTATCTCTAGCCTCTTCCCGCATGAAAACTCAGACAGATAAGAAAAGAAGACCTCCTCTGTCTTTCTCTCCCGGTGATAAGGTTTGGTTATTTTCCAGGTACATTCGCTTCAAGATTCCCAGTTTTAAGTTGGGTCCTCGTTTCCTGGGTCCGTTCGAGGTTTTACAGAAAATCAATCCAGTCTCATATAAACTCAGTTTACCTTCTTTTCTATGCATTCCTAACAATTTTCATGTGTCACTCCTCAAGCCTCTGGTAATTACTCTCATAGGAATATTGCTCCCATTTCTGGCTCCTCTGATGTCTTCCAAGTTAAAGAAATCCTATCCACTAAGACTGTGCGAGGAAGAAAATTATTCTTAATTGACTGGAGGGGATTTGGTCCTGAGGAGAGATCCTGGGAGCCCAAGGAGAGTATCATGGACAGTAATCTCCTCAATAAATTTTTGAGCCTCAAAAAGAGGGGGAGACCAAAGGGGGGGGGGTCCACACTTTGCGCTCCGGGCCAGACACGCTGTCCCCAGCCTCTCCCGTCCCCAGCCAGCGGGGCTGGGATTCGCATTGTGGGATGCGCCTGCATGCGAATCTCAGCCCATTACTCACCTCCCTCCTCTTGTTGGCAGTATAGTTCCCCAACAATAGGTTGGCAGTATAGTTCCCCCCACATTAGGTTGTAGTTCCCCCACATTAGGTTGGCAGTATGATTCCCCCACATTAGGTTGTAGTTCCCCAACATTAGGTTGAAGTTCCCCCACATTAGATTGGCAGCACAGTTCCCCCATATTAGGCTGGCAGTATAAGTCCCCCCACATTAGGTTGTAGTTCTCCCACATTCGGTTGGCAGTGTAGTTCCCCCACATTTGGTTGTCAGTATAGTTCCCCCACATTAGGCTGGCAGTATAGTTCCCCACCTTAGGTTGCAAGTATAGTTCCCCCACATTATGTGCAGTATAGTTCCCCCACATTAGGTGCAGTATAGTTCCCCCACATCAGGTGCAGTACAGTTCCCCCACATTAGGTGCATTATGTTACCCCATATTAGGTGCAGTATAGTTCCCCCACATTAGGTGCAGTATAGTTTCCCCACATTAGGTGCAGTATAGTTCCCCACATTAGGTGCAGTATAGTTCCCCACATTAGGTGCAGTATAGTTCCCCACATTAGGTGCAGTATGGTTCCCCACATTAGGTGAAGTATGGTTCCCCACATTAGGTGCAGTATAGTTCCCCCACATTAGGTGCAGTATAGTTCCCCACATTAGGTGCAGTATAGTTCCCCACATTAGGTGCAGTATGGTTCCCCACATTACGTACAGTATGGTTCCCCACATTAGGTGCAGTATAGTTCCCCACATTTGGTGCAGTATAGTTCTCCCCATTAGGTGCAGTACAGTTCCCCACATTAGGTTGTAGTTCCCCTCACATTAGGTGCAGTGTAGTTCCCCACATTAGGTGCAGTATAGTTCCCCCACAGACATACAGCCTTCAGCCATATACAGTGTATGGCTGGAAGCTGTATGTCTGTGTACGGCCCCACTTCAGTGCTCCGTCCACCACTCCTCCGGTCTGGGGTCACAATCTACTGCTATGGCCTATAGGCGATAGCAGTAGGACCCGGTACCAGAGGAGCGGTGGTCGGAGCACTGAAGATGACATGCAGGTAACTTACCATGCCTGCGCGTCCTTCTCCTCGATGCTCGGCTCCTCCATTCCTATGGGCGCACGCACGGGACGTCAGTGACGTCCCTGCCTGCGCTACCTCCCGGTGGCTCATGCGTTTTTAAAATTAACTCGGGTCGCAGAAAGGTAACTGGCACATCCTTGTGTCACAAAAAGATCTTTCGGGACACAGGGATGCCCCAAATGTGACGGGGCCCCCTGCGTGCTGCTCAGTGGTGGATCCCCCCTGGATCTGCCATTGAGCAGCCCGCAGCGCTGCAGCACGGAGGTGATGGAGCCTGTGCGCACGCGTATGCTGCTGCCCAATCATGATGCTATTTCCACTATGTTCTTAATTTTTAGTGACATTGCCCCATAGATCTTTTGTCCGAATTATTATTATTATTTTTTTTAAGATGCTGTGTGCAGGACTACTATCGGGAATTTTGGGGCCCATAAATTTTAATAGGCTGGGCCATCTTCTTACCAAAAGGCCTGTCTTCCTGACGGCAGCTCTGACTTTGTGCACAACATTGTCTTATCAGATCTCCTTCATCGGTGGTTCTATGTATGGCAGAGATAAGGTCATGATCAGCAGTAGCTTTCACCTTGAGGCCTCCTTAGGTTTGGGGATTTTAGGTAGTTTACTCTCTGTAATTGATTGTGTTAACATGCAGATATTAGGAAACATTATCTTATGAAGAGTGGGCTTGTGGGCCACCCAAAGATCTCTTATAAAGGTGTCATTGGTTCTATCATAAATGGATGTTCATTGAATCAGCAGGCATGCTCTACACTATTGCTGCTATCATGAATGTTTTATGTGTCAGCATGCAGCAGTAACAGAAGAGCGACACACAGAATATAATAACCCACACATCAATGGAGGGACTGAAGAGAGCTCAGCACTGAAGCAAGCTCCTTATTATATTATGTTTATTCTCTGAGGCATGTTCCTTTCATACAAAGCTGGGATTTATACTGGTTGTTTCTTGGTGCTGCAATTATTCTTGCTTCCTTTCACAGCTCGGGAATTGAAATATAGTAACTTCAAAGGCCACACAACATTCCTGACAGATATTGTGACAGCTTACTCTGGGAATGATGCAGCAATGAATCTCAGAGATTGGAAACTATATACAGTATATAGAACAGCAAAAAGGAGGTAGATTTCATATTGCACATTCATTTGCTCAAATTTTCCTGTCTTAGAGGGAAAACACAATGCAACATTTCATATGCAGAAATAATAAGATGCCATTTGCTGAATTGTAGTTGTTTGCAGTGATCATATCTCTTTGTATACAGCTGCATAAAATTCATGACTTCATTACATCCATTATCAAGACTTGATGTGTTCAGGAATTGTTGTGCTCACTAATGTGACAACGGGAAGGTTGGAAGGTGTTAGCTTTATTACAAGCAATACTGAACACCTTTTAAATAGATAGTGGTCTGTGCCAGAGTGGGAATTAGGTTCCCTGGGCCCACACTCCATCTATATGGGACATACTTATATTTATAATATTAATTGCATTATAATCTGTTGTTATAATTGTACTCATAAGTTACATGTCTAATAAGTTATTTGTGAATTACTGTAGCCCCTAAGAAATTACCCATAGTGACATGTACCGTATTTTTCGCCGTATGAGACGCACTTTTTCTTCCCCAGTCGGTGCGTCTTATACGGCGAATACACACCTATCGCGGCGGTCCCTGCGGCCATCAAAGTCTGGGACCCGCGGCTAATACAGGACATCCCCGATCGAGGTGATGCCCTGTATTAACCCTTCAGACGCGGCGATCAACAGCCCCGATCCCGAACAGCCCGACTAAATAGCCGGGTTAGTGCTTACAGGACACCGGGAGGGACCTTACCTGCCTCCTTGGTGTCTTCTCCGTTCAGGGATCCCCTGTATGGCTGGCGCTCTCCTTCCTCGTCATCACGTCGTCGCGTATGTGCGTCGGCGTGCGTAACGACGTGTTGGCGGCGACGGAGAGCGAGGATACCCGGTCGGCAGCAGAGATGTTCCGGAGCGACGGGGACACGGCGACAGCGATGGAGCGACATCCAGGGCAGCGGTGACGGGTCCGGAGCGGCGGGGACACGTGAGTATTACCTCCTATGCAGTGGTCCTTAATCTGCGGACCTCCAGATGTTGCAAAACTACAACTCCCAGCATGCCCGGATTTTGCACCTATAAATTGGGTGCGTCTTATACGCCGGTGCGTCCTATAGGATTAATAAGTGCGTCCTATATAAGATTAATACATGGATAGTGAATTTAGGTGAAAATGCTGAAGATATCCATTGTGCCTCAGTAATTCAATTGGGGCCATAAAAGTATCCTTTTGGTATCTGTCAGGCACAAATAAGTCTGTTTTTCAGCCATATGTTAAAGAGTAGATGACTACACATTTCTATACAGAGGCATACCACAACAAATATATCTGTAGTATCATAGATCATTGCCTTCTATCAGGGCCAGTCTATGTTGCAGTGTATTTGTCTAATGGAAGACTCAGAGGTGATGTGGACAAAGCCTTACTTTTAAGGTCTGCAGGGTGGCTAGGAGGCAGGTGACTATTCATCATCCCAGCCATGATCCAGTACACCAGACCAAAAGTCCTGAGCCTTAGGTCCACAGGCCAAAGGGACAGGGGCCCTGTGAAATTTCTCAGCAGCCTCCCCCCAACACCAGCGCTGACCAGTGCAGTAAATTAGCAAAATGCAAATCAGGAGAATGTTTTCTTCACCTCCTACCAAAATTTTGCTTCATGCATTTTGCATCTCCGATAAGAAGGACAATACAATTGCTCCTAAAAGGTTAATTGGTTTGAATAGGACATAGCTGCTTCTAAAGGGTTAATTAAAATCTCAATACACACATCCAGAAACAACTACACCATACACCATGAGTAGAAAGCTGTGGCAGGGATTACATCTGTTACTGCTGCTTTTTGCCTTATTCTACTTTATACACAGAAAACCATTTTACATACAGCCTGAAGTAAGATAGCAGCAATAATCTCTCCTGTGTTAATATGCTGCATAATCACAGTTTTCTTTATCACAGTGGACTTTTCCAGCTTAGAAGCCAGAAGTATGACAAAACTGTCAAAATATTGAGACTGAACTGTGAGACAGAACTTTTGCTGCTAAATTAAAGAGGAAATGTAATTTTCCTAATTCAATATATTTAGAAAGGCTTCATATTTTAATCTCCTATTACTTGTAGATTTTCCAGTAGTAAATAGGTCCTCTTTTAGGTGAAACAGTGTCAAAGTTGTTGTTTTAGAAATAATCCTGATTGGTAATGTTTTCTTCACCTCTTACCAAAATTTAGCTTCATGCATTTTGCATCTTCTATAAGAAGGACAATACAGTTGCTTCTAAAAGGTTTATCGATTGGAATAGGACATAGCTGCTTGTAAAGGGTTCATCGAAATCTCACTAAATACACACATCCAGAAACAACTACACCATGCTGAGTAGAAAGCTGTGGCAGGGATTACATCTGTTACTGCTGCTTTTTGCCTTATTCTTCTTTAAACACAGAAAACCATTTTACATACAGCCTGAAGTAAGATAACAGCAATAATCTCTTCTCTGTTTATATGCTGCACAGTCCCAGTCTTCTTCATCACAGTGGACTTTCCCATCTTAGAATCCGGAAGTATGACAAAACTGTCAAAATATTGAGACTAAACTGCGAGCCAGAGCTTTTGCTGCTAGATTAGTGAGGAAATGTAATTGTCAGAACCTGTCGGGTTAAAAGGTTCTGACAGGTTCTTTGTTTGTTTTTTCTGCCAGGCTACCCTTAGCTGTCTGGCTGGTCAGCTGACCTTTTGATGAGAGCACCTGCGGGTTTGCCTATTTAACCTGGCAGTTTGCTCTCATTCAATGCCTGTGAAAGAGTCCAACTCCAGTAGCTAGCGATTTACACTGTTTATTCTTGTATACCTGGCATCTGTGACTTTTGGCTTACCTTCTCGACATCTCTCTGGTATTAGCGTTTTTGTACTTTGACAACTCCTGGTTTTTGATGCGGATAGTAGACATCGACTCAGTGTGTGAGTGTGTTAGTTTTGCTTCTGTTTGTCTGTCTGCTCCCTACTGTACCTTGACCTGTGTCTGTATTATTGTATTTTATTATTTTGTGAGTTACACCCCTTACTTGTCTAGGGAGAGACTGTCACCGTGGTTACGGACCTGTCACCTAGGGCGGGTATGTAAGTAGGCAAGGATTGAGGAGTGGGCGAGAATAGTGTGCACTCCTTCCCTGCCCATACATGACAGTAATTTTCCTAATTAAATACATTTAGAAAGGCTTCATATTTTAATCTCCTATTACTTTTTAGATTTTCCAGTATTAAGTAGGTCCTCTTTAAGGTGAAACAGTGTCAAAGTTGTTGTTTTAGAAATAATTCCTGATTGGCAATTTACAAAATAAGATACCATCAATCCATGCTTTCCTGTTTTCACTCACATTCCAGGCTCTTTTGCACACAGCACTAGCTAAGCCTTGCCCTTACTTCCTGTGTTCCATCTTGGTCTTTTTGCTGGTAGAGATAAAATTCCTCTAAAAATAGGCGGTGGACAACAGTTTGCAGTGAACTAAGACACATAGTGGCCAAGACTTTTTTTCTGTGATAAGAAGTAAATAAAGTGGTTTCAAAAATGTTAGAAATCACACAGGCTATCAAATGGAGGCAAGTTCTTTGAAACAGCAGTTAACATTAAAGAGAGTCAGTCAGTTCCGTTTACTACATTAGTAGTAGGGATTTAAAAATTAAAGAGGAACTGCAGCAAAAAGTAATGTTTCCCCTATCCACAGGAGATCATGGGGGGGTCCCAGTGCCTGGACCCCCTGCGATCTCCTGAATGACCCCGGCTCACTGAAAGCAGTGCATGCTGGGGTCATCTTCCGCTCCCTTCATTCTCTATTGGGAGTGTTGAAGAGATGCTGTACTCGGGCATCTCCGGTGCTCGCATATAAATTAATGGAGTCCAAACCAACCCCATCTCATGCTCCTCTTAGAGAGCCAGAGCCCATTCAGAAGATCAAAGGGGGTCCCAGTGGTCAAGCCCCCGCAGTCTGGCCTTTATCCCCTATCCTGTGGATAGGGGATAAGTAACTTTTCGCTGCAGTACCCCTTTAACAGCTTTACAGTCATTGTTGTGATCTGATGTGTTTGGAAGGACGTGATCCACATTTTTTTTAAATATACTAGTGAACCACAAGTGTCCATAACCTCCCTCCCATTTTCCAGCTTAAAGATACCCCTTCGACTTGACTGAAAATCCTAGTTTCAGGAACATTGAATTATTAATCAAATCAAAGAGGCAGCAAGAGGTCGGAACATGGAAGAGATGTTGTGAGAATCAACCACTAGACCTCTTTGAAGGGGCAAATGTGGCTCACTAGCAAATTGGAGATACATGGAATATCTCTTTGTAAACACAGCAGTTTTTATGTATAAAAGTTTATCTAGTAATGTTGTTTAAACACCTATCCAAACTTGTAGTAAGGTTTGAGGCTAGAACACAGGTTTCGCAGTGCTACTGATCGATTTTTTCATTAGAAAACCATAGCTGCTTTTTTCCAAAACTAGCATCATACCTGTCCTCACGGTGTGTGGCATTACAGCTCAGCTCCATTTACTTCAATGGAACCAAGCTAAAACACACATACGCAAACTTGTAAACTTACCTGGCGCTCTATTTTATAGAGACAGAGCTTCATTATGCCAGGATCCGTGGCGCTGAACAGGACACAGGACTCACAGAGGGAAGGTAAAATCCAACAGGTTTTAATTAGTGATAATGCAACGCGTTTCGCTGCGCATGCGCAGCGAAACGCGTTGCATTATCACTAATTAAATCCTCTTGGATGTTACCTTCCCTCTGCAAGTCCTGTGTCCTGTTCAGCTCCACGAATCCTGGCATAACAAAGCTCTGTCTCTATACTATTGCACACAAATCCAGGAAGGCTGCAGACGGACCTTTGTCTAACTACACACCTTTACCATTGTTGTGTATGTCGGTGCACAACCCTATTTGGTAAGCGGTATTGAATCCCCCAATACCATATACCCTTACCATCTACGTTACTCCACAGAGAGCGCCTTTGTTTTTTCTTTTTCTTGTCTTTTCTGGCACTCTATTTGGAAGAAAGCAGCTGTGCTTTTCTAATACTGGATAACCCCTATAACAATCAAGTTATTACTGCAATACAAATACAGACAATACATAGCTGCTAGGACCTCTTTGCATAGTCACTATTTATCATTAGACCACACAGGGAATCCTAATTTACTAATATTTGTGATTTTTTTTGTCCTTTTATTGGGTTTCATAATATTTTCTTTGATGAGTAAAATTGATTTTTGGTATAACATTAGTAGACCACATGATAAACCTGAAAGGCCACATGGAGCTCAATTTTCAACCTCAGTTCCCTCCATTTTAGATTATATTAACATTAACCCTTTGGGAAACTGAAGCTTGGCATCCAAAAATGAAAAATATGTTAGCACACCACATTATTAAAAGCAAATATGTGGGTTTAAAGCATTAAGGAAAACAGGCAACATCATATCAAGGACATAATATTTATATTTTAAATCCTATTAGCATATAAGAGAATTAACACATATTAGAACAGTTCATGCTGGTAAATTAGTGACTGGATTACAGTAATTGTCCATGCATCAATTAAAAACATCAAAACATGTAGAATAAACAAATAAATCACATTGTTCTAATCCTTTTTCCCAGGAGGAGAGGTATACCATTCCTCACAAAGAAAGGGTAAGGTTAAGACTATGTTCCCTCTGTTTTTATTTGGCTTTTTTGAGTCAGAAAGGGGGCCAAAAGGCTGTTAAGCACTTTTTTAACACATATTTTCTAAAAAGGACCAAAAATGGCCTTTCTCCCCCTAAATAGTGTATATTAATATATGTGTACATGTGTATTTAGTGGGGTTTTTTAAGTTGTATTTTTCTCATTACGAGTCATATGATTCTTTGATCATGTTGTTCTCATATTTCTACTGAAGAATGTGAGTAACACCACATGAAAACTCAAACACTCAATTACACATGCAGTTTTAAAGGGTTACTCCGCCCCTAAACATCTTATCCCCTATCCAAAGGAAAGGGGATAAGATGTTTGATCGCAGGGATCCAGCTGCTGGAACACCCTGCAATCTCTGACATTCCACTCCAGTCATCTGGTGCACTCCGCTCCATGCAGGATGATGGGCGACCACAACCCCCTTCACTCATGTTTGTGGGAGGATCCAGCAACCAGACCCCCTTCTCTTGTGTTCGACTGCACAACTCTGTACAAGAGATTGAGCAGTAAAGGATTACTTTGTCAAGTTTCATCAGTACAGTTCCATAGTTCTGTTGTGTCAGGTTACATTATTTCACAGTTAACATATGGGTACCCATCATGGGCACCCAAACTGCCACCCACCATGCACATTTCTTAGGATGTGCTCCAAAGGACAGATACTACTACCAACATCAGTGCACCTTCCTGTCACTGCGAGCCAAGCCATGAAAATGGGCAAGGAGCAGAGGTCCCACTTCTGCTACTGTGGCATTGCATTTGGTGACTGTGAGCACTACAACTTTAATCCCTCTGCCCAGCTGTCCACTGGCTCTAGAATCACCACACAGTTTTGGTACTATAATTATTAACCTGGCATAGAGCTATGTACAGTGGGGAGAACAAGTATTTGATACACTGCCGATTTTACATGTTTTCCTACTTACAAAGCATGTAGAGGTCTGTAATTTTTATCATAGGTACTCTTCAACTGTGAGGGAAGGAATCTAAAACCATAATCCAGAAAATCACATTATATGATTTAAAAAAAAATAATTAGCATTTTATTGCATGACATAAGTATTTGACACATCAGAAAAGCATAACTTAATATTCGGTACAGAAACCTTTGTTTGTAATTACAAAGATCAAATATTTCCTGTAGTTCTTGACCAGGTTTGCACACACTGCAGCTGGGATTTTGCCCATTCTTCCATACAGACCTTCTCCAGATCCTTCAGGTTTCGGGGCTGTCGCTGGGCAATAAGGACTTTCAGCTCCCTCCACAGATTTTCCATTGGGTTCACGTTTGGAGACCTGTCTAAGCCACTCCAGGACCTTGAGATGCTTCTTACAGAGCCACTCCTTAGTTGCCATGGCTGTGTGTTTTGGGTCATTGTCATGCTGAAAGACCCAGCCGCGAGCTATCTTCAATCTTCTTACTAAGGGAAGGAGGTTGTTGGTCAAGATCTAGCATACATAGCCTCATCCATCCTCCCCTCAATATGGTGCAGTCGTCCTGACCCCTTTGCAGAAAAGCAGCCCCAAAGAATTATGTTTTCACCTCAATGCTTCACGGTTGGGATGGTGTTCTTGGGGTTGTACTTATCCTTCTTCTTCCTTGAAACACTGCTAGTTAAGTTTAGACCAAAAAGCTCTATTTTTGTTTCATCAGACCACATGACCTTCTCCCAGATGGTGTTTGGCAAACTTCACACAGGCCTGGACATGTGCTAGCTTGAGCAGGGGGACCTTGTGTGCGCTGCAGGATTTTTATCTATGATGGTGTGGTGTGTTACTAATGGTTTTCTTCGAGACTGTGGTCCCAGCTCTCTACAGATCATTGACCTCACCTTCCTCTGGATCATTGATGCCCCAGGAGGTCAGATCTTGTATGGAGCGAGCCTCAGACCGAGGGAGATTGACTGTCATCTTGAACTTCTTGAACTTCTTGCATTTTCTAATAATTGCGCCAACAATTGTTGCCTTCTCACCAAGCTGCTTGCCTATTGTCCTTTAGCCCATCCCAGCCTTGCGCAGATCTACAATTTTATCCTTGATGTCCTTACACAGCTCTCTGGTCTTGGCCATTGAGGAGAGGTTGGAGTCTGTTTGATTGAGTGTGTGGACAGGTGTCTTTTATACAAGTAACAAGTTCAAATAGGTGCAGTTATTCTAAGTAATGAGTGGAGAACAGGAGGGCTTCTTAAAGAAAAAATTAAAGGTCTGTGAAAGCAGCAATTCTTACTGGTTGGTGGGGGATCAAGTACTTATGTAATGCAATTAAATGCGATTTTTTTTTAAATCATACAATGGGATTTTCTGGATTTTAATTTTAGATTCTATCTCTCATAGTTGAAGAGTACCTATGATAAAAGTTACAGACCTTTACATGCTTTGTAAGTAAGACAACATGCAAAATGGGCAGTGCATCAAATACTTGTTCTCCCCACTGTATGTGTAGTGGCTGTGTGGAGTATGCAGCCTATTGCTTCTGAGTCAAATCAAGTGACTCTTAGCATGGGATTTCTTTAAATCCTTTAATTAGCAGGGGTGTGGTGGGTTAAATTGGACCCTTTCAGATCTGACATTGATTTTCTATCCTATGTATTAACCATCAATATTTAAGTCCTGGAAAATCCCTTAACCTCTTAAGGATGCAGGGCGTACCTGTACGCCCTGCGCCTGGTCCCGGTATTTAAAACGGGGTCATGCCATGACTCCGCATCTTACCGGGTCGGTCCCAGCTGCTAATGATATCCGGGACCCTGGACTAATAGCGCGCGGCACAAATCGTTGTGCCGCGAACTATTAACCCTATTAACCCTAACTATTAACCCTATTAATGAAAGTAAAAGCTTCCTGGCAGCTCGGGCTGATCGGGACTATCGTGATAAAATTGCGATGTCCCAATCAGCTAGGACGCGAGCGGAGGTCCCCTTACCTTGCTCCGTCGCATCCGCAAGGCTTTACAGGGATCATTGTAAAAGATCAGTGTGTGTGCAGTGTTATAGCCCCCTATGGGAGCTATAACACTGCAAAAAAAAAAAAAAAAGATAATAAAGGTCATTTAACCCCTCCCCTAATTAACCCCTTAAGGACCCAGGACGTACTAGTACGTCCTGGTGTTTCTCCGGTCTCTGCAGCGCCCCGGGAAGAGAAGCGGATGCCTGCTGAAATGCTTCAGCAGGCATCCAGGACAAATGCTGAGGGGGGCCATGTCTGCCGCAAATCGCGAGGGAAATCGCCCCTGCGATCTGCGGCGATAACGGGCTGATCGGGTCTCTGGGACCCGACCGCCCGGTAATTTTGCATGATCCCGGTTGTCACAGACAGCCAGGACCATGCTGGAGTATAGGAGCGAGGTGGCAAGCCTGCCACCTCCTCCTATCCCCTGCGATTCCTCGGTTAGCTAACCGACCAATCGCAGGGGGGGGGGGAGGTTACTTGCTCCCGCCCTGCCCGGCGCCTGGAAGTCCGGAGAGGATGGGAGGAAGACCGGAGGACGCGGCGGGGGACGGGGGAGTGCCGGGCCCGGCCCCGGTACTTACCTCGTCCCTGAAGACCCGGTGAGTTCCTCTTCAGCCGCGGGTGGGCCCTTTACAGCAATGCACGTCGCCGTAAAGCGACATGCATTGCTTTAATGGGACCCTGTATACTACAACTCCCAGCATGCCCAGACAGCCCTTGGCGTCTGGGCATGCTGGGAGTTGCAGTTTTGCAACATCTGGAGGTCCACAGTTTGGAGACCACTGTGCCCTTCCAGATGTTGCAAAACTACACATCCTCAGCATGCCCTTACTGTCCATGCATGCTGGGAGTTGTAGTTTTGTAACATCTGGCCCTTCAGATGTTGCAGAACTACAACTCCCAGCATGCCTGGACAGTTTTGGCATACTGGGAGTTGTAGTTTTGCAACATCTGGAAGGGCGCAGGTTGGGAACCACTGTATTAGTGGTCTGCGAACTGTAGTCCTCCAGATGTTGCAAAACTACAACTCCAAGCATGCTGGGAGTTGTAGTTCGGCAACATCTGGCTCTAAAGATGTTGCCAAACTACTACTTCCAGCATACCTGAGAATGTTTGGGAGTTGTGGTTTTGCAACAACTGGAGGCACACTGGTTGGGAAACATTGTCTGTTTCCTAACTCAGTGTTTCCCAACCCATGTGCCTCCAGCTGTTGCAAAACTATAACTACCAGCATGCACTGATAGACTGTGCATGCTGGGAGTTGTAGTTTTACAACAGCTGGAGGTTCTCCCCCCCCCTGTGAATGTACAGGGTAAATTCACATGGGCAGGGGGCTTACAGTGAGTATCAGGCTGCAAGTTTGCGATGCAGCTAATTTTGCGCGGCAGCTCAAACTCGCAGCGGGAAACTCGCTGTAATCCCCCGCCCGTGTGACTGTACCCTAAAAACACTACACTACACTACACGAACACAAAATAAAATAAAAAGTAAAAAACACTACATATACACATACCCCTACACAGCCCCCCTCCCCTCCCTAATAAAAATGAAAAACGTCTGGTACGCCACTGTTTCCAAAATGGAGCCATCAGCTGTTGCAAAACAACAACTCCCAGTATTGCCGGACAGCCGGTGACTGTCCAAGCATGCTGGGAGTTTTGCAACAGCTGGAGGCACCCTGTTTGGGAATCACTGGCGTAGAATACCCCTATGTCCACCCCTATGCAAATCCTTAATTCAGGCCTCAAATGCGCATGGCGCTCTCACTTTGGAGCCCTGTCGTATTTCAAGGCAACAGTTTACACATATGGGGTATTGCTGTACTCGGGAGAAATTGCCTAACAAATTTTGGGGGGCTTTTCTCCTTTCACCCCTTATGAAAAGGTGAAGTTGGGGTCTACACCAGCATGTTAGTGTAAAAAATTTATTTTTTTACACTAACATGCTGGCGTTGCCCTATACTTTTCATTTTGACAATAGGTAAAAGGGGAAAAAAAGCCCCCCAAAATTTGTAATGCAATTTCTCCCGACTACGGAGATACCCCATATGTGGGCACAAAGTTCTCTGGGGGCGCACAACAAGGCCCAGAAGGGAGAGTGCACCATGTACATTTGAGGTTATTTGCACAGGGGTGCCTGATTGTTACAGCGGTTTTGACAAACGCAAAAAAAAAAAAAAAAATACATGTGACCCCATTTCGGAAACTACACCCCTCACGGAATGTAATTAGGGGTGCAGTGAGAATTTACACCCCACTGGTGTCTGACAGATCTTTGGAACAGTGGGCTGTGCAAATAAAAAAATTTTTACAGCCCACTGTTCCAAAGATCTGACAGACACCAGTGGGGGGTAAATGCTCACTGTACCCCTTGCTACGTTCCTCAAGGGGTTTAGTTTCCAAAATGGTATGCCATGTGGGGTTATTTTAGCAAAATTTTATTAACCCTTGTAAAAATGTGAAATTTTAGTGTAATTTTTTTTTTTTTACGTATGCAAAAGTCGTGAAACCCCTGTGGGGTATTAAGGCTCACTTTATTCCTTGTTACGTTCCTCAAGGGGTCTAGTTTCCAAAATGGTAGGCCATGTGAGTATTTTTTGCTGTCCTGGCACCATAGGGGCTTCCTAAATGCGACATGCCCCCCAAGCAAAATTTGCTCTCAAAAAGCCAAATATGACTCCTTCTCTTCTGAGCATTGTAATTCGCCCGTAGTGCACTTCAGGTCAACTTATGGGGTACCTCCACACTCAGAAGAGATAGGGTTACAAATTTTAGGGGGGTATTTTCTGCTATTAACCCCTTAAGGACGCAGCCCTTTTTCACCTTAAGGACTTAGCCCTTTTTCGCAATTATGACCACCGTCACTTTACGAATTAATAACGCGAAAACGCTTTTACCGAATATTCTGATTCTGAGACTGTTTTTTCGTGACATATTCTACTTTATTTTGGTGGTAAATTTTCGGCGTTAATTGCATCCTTTTTTGGTGAAAAATCCCAAAATGTCATGAAAATTTTGAAAATTTTGCATTTTTCTAACTTTGAAGCTCTCTAATTGTAAGGAAAATGGATATTCCAAATAAATTTTATTTTTCTTCACAAATACAATATGTCCACTTTATGTTGGCATCATAAAATGGACATACTTTTGCTTTTTGAAAAAATTAGAGGGCTTCAAAGTAGAGCAGCAATTTTCAAAAATGTCATGAAAATTGCTAAATCTGAAGGGACAGATGTTACAGAACTACAACTCCCAGCATGCCTGGGCAGTCGAGGCATGCTGAGAGTTGTAGTTTGGTAACATCTGGAGGGCTACTGTTTGGGCACCACTGTAACAGTGGTCCCCAAACTGTGACCCTCCAGATGTTGCAAAACTACAACTCCCAGCATGCCCAGACAGCCTTTGGCTGTCTGGGCATGCTGGGAGTTGCAGTTTGGCCCCCCTAGCGGTTGCCACAGTAAAGATCGATTTACTTTCACTTTCTATTCCCCCCCCCCCCCACTGTCGATTCCCTACCTGAGCAAAGATCCAGCAGGCTCCAGCGAAGATCCCAGGTCCCCAGGCATCTTCTCCTGCAGGTACGGCCTCCTGTCCTGCGCTGCCATTGGTCAGAACTCCGTTCTGAGTAATGGCAGGGGATAGGAGGAAATCGCAGCTTTGCGACCTCACTCCTATCCTTTAGGCTGATCGGGGCTGTTGCTGACAGCTCCGATCAGCCCTATTTTCCAGGTGATCGGGTCACCAGAGACCCGATCAGCCCGGAATTGGAGAAAATCGCATGTCTGAATTGACATGCGATTTTCTACGATCGCCGACATGGGGGGGTCTCAGGACCCCCCTGGGTGATGTGCCAGGGTGCCTGCTGAATGATTTCAGCAGGCATCCGGCTCCGATCCCCAATCGGCTGGCGGTGGGGACCGGATTTCCTATGGGTGTATGGATACGCCCTCGGTCCTTAAGGACTCGGAATGCAGGGCGTATCCATGCACCCTGTGTCCTGAAGAGGTTATCGCTTGCAAAAATGTGAAATTTGGGGGGAAACACACATTTTAGTTAAAAATGTTTTACATTTTTTTACATATGCAAAAGTCATGAAACACCTGTGGGGTATTAAGGCTCACTTTATTCCTTGTTACGTTCCTCAAGGGGTCTAGTTTCCAAAATGGTATACCATGTGTTTTTTTTTTTGCTGTTCTGGCACCATAGGGGCTTCCTAAATGCAACATGCCCCCCAAAAACCATTTCAGAAAAACGTACTCTCCAAAATCCCCTTGTCGCTCCTTCGCTTCTGAGCCCTCTACTGCGCCCGCCGAACACTTTACATAGACATATGAGGTATGTGCTTACTCGAGAGAAATTGGGCTACAAATATAAGTATAAATTTTCTAATTTTACCCCTTGTAAAAATAAAAAAATTGGTTCTACAAGAACATGCGAGTGTAAAAAATGAAGATTGTGAATTTTCTCCTTCACTTTGCTACTATTCCTGTGAAACACCTAAAGGGATAAAACGCTGAATGAATGTCATTTTAAATACTTTGGGGGGGGGTACAGTTTTTATAATGGGGTCATTTGTGGAGTATTTCTAATATGAAGACCCTTCAAATCCACTTCAAACCTGAACTGGTCCCTGAAAAATTGTGAGTTTGGAAATTTTGTGAAAAATTGGAAAATTGCTGCTGAACTTTGAAGCCCTCTGGTGTCTTCCAAAAGTAAAAACATGTCAACTTTATGATGCAAACATAAAGTAGACATATTGTATATGTGAATAGATTTTTTTTTTTGGGAATATCAATTTTCCTTACAAGCAGAGAGCTTCAAAGTTTGAAAAATGCTAAATTTTCAATTTTTTCATCAAATTTGGGGATTTTTCACCAAGAAAGGATGCAAGTTACCACAAAATTTTACCACTATGTTAAAGTAGAATATGTCTCGAAAAAACAGTCTCGTAATCAGAAGGATAACTAAAAGCATCCCAGAGTTATTAATGTTTAAAGTGACAGTGGTCAGATGTGCAAAAAATGGCCGGGTCCTAAGGTGTAAAATGGCTGGGTCCTTAAGGGGTTAAAGTTTGAATCACCCCCCTTTTTCCCATTAAAAAAACTGTGTAAATAAAAATAAACATATGTGGTATCGCTGTGTGCGGAAATATCCAAACTATAAAAATATATCGCTAATTAAACCGCATGGTCAATGGCGTATGCGCAAAAAAATTTATAAAAAGCGATCAAAAAGTTCAATCAATACAAATACATGGTACCGATAAAATCTTCAGAACACGGCACAAAATATGAGTCCTCATACTGGCCCATACGCGGAAAAATAAAAAAGTTATAGGGATCAGAAGATGAGAATTTTTAACGTATTGTCAGGGTCCGGATGGGTATACAGTGAGGATACTGGTTGTGGATCCTCTATGTCAGTGGGGTGATGACATGGGCCGTACCAGGGGAACGGAGTCTAAGGGGTTACTGGTTTTCACCAGAGCCCACCGCAAAGCGGGATGGACTTGCAGCGGCAGGTAATCCCCAGGTCATTCCACCCGATAGCGACTCAAGCCCAACTGACGGCTGAGACAGGCACGGTACATGGGATTAGTCAAGTTCAAGGTCGGACGTAGCAGAAGGTCAGGGCAGGCAGCAAGGATCGTAGTCAGGGGCAACGGCAGAGGGTCTGGAACACTGGCTTGGAACATACACAAGAAACGCTTTCACTGGCACTGAGGCAACAAGATCCGGCGATACTAGGAAGGGGAAGTGGGTTTATATAATAAGGACACAGGTGTAATTACTGATTTGGACCAGGCACCAATCATTGGCGCGCTGGCCCTTTAAATCTCAGAGACCCGGCGTGCGCGCACCCTAGGGAGCAGGGCCGCACCCGCCGGGACTGAGCCGACGGAGGACGGGACAGGTGAGGGGATTGGGATGTGAGCCGCGAGCGGGCGCGGCCCGCTACACGGGTTGCATCTCCGCCAGTGACACTAATGCAGCGCTCCCGGTCAGCGGGTCTGACCGGGGCGCTGCAGGGAGGTAAATGCCGCGAGCGCTCCGGGGAGGAGCAGGGACCCGGAGCGCTCAGCGTAACACGTATAAATTTTCCTGCATGTAGTTATGATTTTTTTCAGAAGTACGACAAAATCAAACCTATATAAGTAGGGTATCATTTTAACCGTATGGACCTACAGAATAAATAGAAGGTGTCATTTTTACTGAAAAATGCACTGCATAGAAACAGAAGCCCCCAAAAATTGCAAAATTACATTTTTTCTGCAATTTTGTTGCACAATTATTTTTTTTCCCGTTTTGCCGTGGATTTTTTGGTAAAATGACTAATGTCTCTGCAATGTAGAATTAGTGGTGCAAAAAATAAGCCATCATATAGAATTTCTTGTGCAAAATTTAAAGCGTTATGTTTTTAGAAGGTTATGAGGAAAAAATGAAGATGCAAAAACGGAAAAACGCTGAGTCCTTAAGGGGTTAAAGATGTTGGTGGCTTGTATATTTGGGAAGTAAATGAGTGCTGTATTGTTGATTGGAGCTCATCACATCAATTTATCAGCACATATTAGAGGACCTTTAATATTTGTCTCATATAAGAGGTGGTTTCTAGCATGTCAAGGCTATATTAGCCTCTAATGTATCAGCCACCGAGAAAATTCAGCATTTGATATTTCTTTCTCTTTACTAAATCTGGATATGCTTTTTGTCTGTGAATAGTTCATCACATTGTATATCACTGGAATCCAGATATAGTGTAGTCAGCATGATCTCCGACATCACACTCAGCAGGTTTGGGCATATCTAGGGATGGATAGTGAAGCTTGATTATAGACTTACTAATGCTAATGTATCTTTGGCACAGAAAGCTACAAATCACCAATGCAGCTGACGGGGGAGGACAGGATTTCTCCCGACAGTCCACAGTAGTTGTCCAGCTTATCCTTGTGGGCATCATTATATTGAATTTCTAAAAAGTAGATTTCATTTATAAACACCAAAATATCACAGTCTGAAGCACATCAAAAACTAGGCACATGGAAGCACCTTAACAATTGCCCGCTGTCAATAGGCAGGGGTCCTCGGTCTGCAGCGATAACTTTTGGCATGCCTGCAGTTTAGGGTGGTGTGCCACTAACAGCTTCTGTTATTAAAGGGGTATTCCACTCCACATTTCCGAACACTGGGTGCAGGGGTCGTGACATCATGGCCACCCCTTATGTGACGTCACACCACGCCACCTCAATGCAAGTCCATGGGAGGGGCTTGGTGGCTGCCATGCCCCTCCCATATACTTATATTGATGGGGCGTGGTGTGACATCATGGGGGCATGGCCATGACATTACTAGGGACATGGCTTTGACGTCATGACCCCTGCATTCTGGAGCAGTGGAGTACCCTTTTAAAGCAGCCTCCTGTGTATGGCCTAGATTGAAGGAAACTCCTTTCTGACTGTTTAACCCTTTGATTGCTGCTGTCTGTGACTGCTGTATGATCAAAATGGATTTCTTCATCCACTAATCAGGTTACTGGGTTTCCTTATGACCCAGTGAGAGTACACCCAGTAAGGACCTAAAAAGACGCAAGGGCTGTCTGTTCACTTGGTGCTTATATCTGTCATGTATATTTTGCATGATATGAACATCTAGCACCTGTGCAAACTGCATTTTTGTCATGCAGGATATTCATAATTGTGCATGTCGGTATGGAGAGGTCTGTACTTTTGGTGGATTTTGATTTATTTATTTATTACTTTGTTAAATGGGTTATCCAGCATTTTCTTTTAGAAAGGTGTCCAGGCTGTCTGACAAAAAAAAAACTTTACTTACCTGCCTCACTTCCCCGCAACCTTTGTTATCCTGGCGCCCGGTCTCCACTGCATTCCACTAACTGGAGCTGCAGGCAAGAGCTCATATTGCTGCTCAGCCAATAACTGGCTGCAACAGTGTCCCACCTCAAACACTGATTGGCTGAGCAGCAAAATGATGTGTTGTCTGCAGCTCCAGGAAGTGGACTTTGGCTGAGACTGGTAGCCACGATAATGGAGGCTGCAGGGGAATGTAGGTAGAGGAAGGTATGTACAGACTTATTTTATCAGACATCCTAGGCACAATTCTTGTTTTTTGGCTGGACAACCCAGAAGTTGTTAATTTCAGCCATATATGAAACTATATTAAATTGATTGCAACATTATTCCAATACTTTGAATGCACTTTCAGACAAGGGAATTAATTAAGGGGTAATAGTTAGTATGGTTGAAAAAAGACATACGTCCATCAAGTTCAACCAAGGAATTGGTCACAACCCTATTGGTCTTTGGTACTCAAAAGGGTACATTTGACTATCTGTATGTGTCTAGGGTAGTGAAGGGGAAAATGCGAACTTCCCTACATCTGAATTTTTGGAAAGTACAGTGGTCAAAAAAATATCCATGAGTATATGTACCATGCAAACAGTCCATGAGGAAAAGGTAGCCATTCCTGGTCAGCTTTGCCTCTGTTTTAATGAATGGTAAGATTCGGGATGGGATGTGTTCTCTGTAGGTGCTGCAAGGCTAGTGAATGTAAAATGTACTTACTACACTTTAAAAAATGTGTTGTTGCCCAAGGACCTCCTGTCGCAGATGGTAAGGAGTATGGTGGTGTCAAGAAGTATCTGAGAGGCATACATTTTTATCCTCTATTTATACTTCTGGCAAAATCTGTATGGAATCTGCATATTCCTAATTGGAAAACCTCTTCTAACACTGTACACATCGATTATTACGAGAACTAATGTAAATGTACTCTACCCAACACCGGCACTATGTTTATGCTATTTAAAGGAGTACTTCATCCCTAGACATCTTATTCCTTATCCAAAGGATAGGGGATAAGATGTCTGATCGTGGGGGTCCTGCCACTGGGGACCCTTGCAATCACTGTGCTGCACCCGACGTTGGTTTAGAGCGTCGGGTGCCGCGCCGGAGGCTTGTGACATCACAGCCATGCTCCGTTTGTGATGAAATGGTCATGCCCCCTCAATGCAAGACTATGGGAGGGGGCGTGGTGGATGTCACGCCCCCTTCCATAGATTTGCATTGAGGTGGCGTGACCGTGATGTCACAAGCCTCCACCATGCATCGCCAGTCATCCGCCACCGGATGTCTGGGGTGCCGCAGCCAGATCGTGGGGGTAAAATGTCTAGGGGCAGAGTACCCCTTTAAATAGTGGCTTATTAAATAGATATCATTACTTCATTGACTTCATTACATCAATTACCACCCGCAGCTTTCACCATGTTCCTACCAGTATTTTTTTTTTTTTGGTAGCGGGACATATTATAAGCTGTATCATGACCGTCTACAGCAAAAGTTTGACATTTTGGGGCTCTGTGTAAGTACCTCACGCTATTACTGTTATTAATGAATGTCATTCACTGTATTATTAAGACTGAAAGACTATACTCTATGTTCATCACTCTACGTTAACCTGGCATGGTATATGAGGCCATGTATGGTTAAGTGATTATTACAATAACACTTACCTACATATTTCCTTTGGCCCTAAAACTCTAATTTAGTAGATTTAATGTGACAGTGCATCATTATTTTTTTTCCCGAAAACATTGAAACACTTTAAAATACATTTGGAGAAAGCTGAACAGTGCAGACAGAGAGTACACAATACATCATTTTTCATGCTGTGCTTGTGAGCCAAGTAATTTAATGGATTTATAATTAGTAAAGTGAATAGGCATAAAAGGAAGCGAGTGGAATGATATTCTCATTAGTATAACCCATCATGCTCAGTCCTTGGGCTTCACATCTACAGCACGGCTGCATTTAATAAGATACATGTTTCTGCTGCATCCATTTTATACGACGAATGGAAAGGATAAATGATACATATCCCTGAAATGATCTAAGAAATTATAGTAAATATGGGATGTCTAAGGTATTTTACAGTCACCCTGAATCCATAAAATATTGTTCATACTAATGGCATCGATAGCTGAGACATAACACAAGGTATTCTGTGGCTTGCAATGTGCTTGGCTATCCGAGGTCAATACTATGTCTATCTGCAATGCAAAGCACAGAATGGGAGTCAGAGGTTTATTATAGCTAAAGTCGTTGCCAGGAAAAAACAACAACACTGCATGTGCTTTCTTACAAATACCAAACACACAAAATATATAATTTTTTATTATTAGTTATGTAGAATTAAAATTTGTACAGGCCATTTTAACATAATTGCTCATACATATTTCTTAAAGGTATGAATTATGTACAAGACAAACTTGAGGTCTGTAACTATTTAAAGGTATATACTATAAGGACAAAGTATTAAAGGGGTTCTCCGGTGCTTAGACATCTTATCCCCTATCCAAAGGATAGGGGATAAGATGCCAGATCATGGGAGTCCCGCCGCTGGGGACCCCCGTGATCATGCATGCGGCACCCCGTTTGTAATCAGTCCCCGGAGCGTGTTCGCTCCGGGTCTGATTACCGGCGACCACAGGGCTGGGGACTGATTACAAATCCAGCGGCGGGACTCCCGCGATCAGGCTTCTTATCCCCTGTCCTTTGGACAAGGGATAAGATGTGTAAGCAACGGAGTACCACTTTAAGACACGCCTCATAATCACCAAATTCAGGTGTTTCATTCAGTCCCATTGCTATGGGTGTATAAAATCATACACCTATCAATGCAGTCTGACTTTACAGACAGCCGTCGTTCTGTATTTGAGTGTGGTCATTTAATAGTATAAATAGGATACCACCACTGCAACAAGTCAGGTTGTGCCTTTTCTTCTCTCCTAGATCTTCCATGATCGACTGTGTGTGGGATTATTATAAAGTAGAAGTATAAAGGAACCACAGAAACTCAGACCACATTAAGTTACAGAGTGGGGTTGCAGTAGGATATTTTAGTTAAATTAAAACTATAAATTTCTGAACTATTAAAATATAATCTTAATTACACAGTCAATGGCATACACATCAAAAAATACCAAAACCCAATATTTTGTATATTTGGTCACTTCATATACGATAAAAATTTTTATAGAAAGCAATCAAAATGTCTCTTCAAAACAAAAATGGTACCGATGAAAACTACAGATTACAGCCCCCTTTGTGAATAAATATGGTATGCCAGTTTTACCATACCGTGAGCATGTTTGTGCATTTGCATTTTTTATTTTATTGTTTTCTATTTTGCCCTTCAAATTATTTTATGCTGGGTTTGTATTACATCATTGGGTAATATTTATGGAGCTAATAAAAAGTACAATTTATCTTGCACAAAAATAAGCCGCCATAATACTGTTGCCCTTCATTGTAGAGGTGGACATATTTTTTTAATAAGAATTCTGGGTAAAATTTGCTCCCTCTGACAGGTTCAACATCTACGGAGGGGGAATACTACACCAGTAATGAAAAACTCTGTTACTAAATACTGTGAGTTTTGTTGCAATTGTTAAAGTGGTGTAGTTAATAAAGTACAGGTTCAGTTTTGTTCTCTCCATATGCAGGGCCGGACTTGGAATTAAATCCAGCCCTGGAAATAATTGCAGACCAGCCCCACAGCATTGCATCAGCCATCGGAAGCCACGCCTAGATTTATCCCTTTACAGTACACTAATATATATACAGGGCCGGCCTTAGGTGTTCAGGCGCCCTGTGCGAGCTAACCTTGTGGCGCCCCCCCATTACCCCATAAACATGCACAATATTTAATCATTCCCCTGCCCCCTTAATCAGTCCCATGTCCCCCTTAATCAGATGCAGTATAGTTCCCCCACATTAGGTGCAGTATAGCTCCCCACAGTAGGTGCAGTATATTTCCCCACATTAAGTGCAGTATAGCTCCCCACAGTAGGTGCAGTATAGTTCCCCCACATTAGGTGCCATATAGTTTCCCACATTATGTGCAGTATAGTTCCCCACATTAGGTGCAGTATAGTTCCCCACATTAGGTGCAGTATAGTTTCCCACATTAGGTGCAGTATAGTTCCCCCACATTAGGTGCAGTATAGTTCCCCACATTAGGTGCCGTACAGTTTCCCCACAATAGGTGCAGTACAGTTCCCCCACATTAGGTGCAGTAGTTCCCCCACATTAGGTGCAGTATAGTTCTCCACGTTAGGTGCAGTATAGTTCCCCATATTAGGTGCAGTATAGTTCCCCACATTGGGTGCAGTATAGTTCCCCCACATTAGGTGCAGTATCGTTCCCTCACATTAGGTGCAGTATAGTTCCCCCACATTAGGTGCAGTATAGTTCTCCACATTAGGTGCAGTATAGTCCTCCACATTAGGTGCAGTACAGTTCCCCCACATTAGGTGCAGTACAGTTCCCCCACAATAGGTGCAGTACAGTTCCCCCACATTAGGTGCAGTACAGTTCCCCCACATTAGGTGCAGTATAGTTCTCCACATTAGGTGCAGTATAGTTCCCCATATTAGGTGCAGTATAGTTCCCCCACATTAGGTGCAGTATAGTTCCCCACGTTAGGTGCAGTATAGTTTCCCACGTTAGGTGCAGTATAGTTCCCCACGTTAGGTGCAGTATAGTTGCCCCACATTAGGTGCAGTATAGTTCCCCCACATTAGGTGCAGTATCGTTCCCTCACATTAGGTGCAGTATAGTTCCCCCACATTAGGTGCAGTATAGTTCTCCACATTAGGTGCAGTATAGTCCTCCACATTAGGTGCAGTACAGTTCCCCCACATTAGGTGCAGTATAGTTCCCCACGTTAGGTGCAGTATAGTTTCCCACGTTAGGTGCAGTATAGTTCCCCACATTAGGTGCAGTATAGTTGCCCCACATTAGGTGCAGTATAGTTCCCCCACATTAGGTGCAGTATCGTTCCCTCACATTAGGTGCAGTATAGTTCCCCCACATTAGGTGCAGTATAGTTCTCCACATTAGGTGCAGTATAGTCCTCCACATTAGGTGCAGTACAGTTCCCCCACATTAGGTGCAGTACAGTTCCCCCACAATAGGTGCAGTACAGTTCCCCCACATTAGGTGCAGTACAGTTCCCCCACATTAGGTGCAGTATAGTTCTCCACATTAGGTGCAGTATAGTTCCCCATATTAGGTGCAGTATAGTTCCCCCACATTAGGTGCAGTATAGTTCCCCACGTTAGGTGCAGTATAGTTTCCCACGTTAGGTGCAGTATAGTTCCCCACATTAGGTGCAGTATAGTTGCCCCACATTAGGTGCAGTATAGTTCCCCCACATTAGGTGCAGTATAGTTCCCCACGTTAGGTGCAGTATAGTTTCCCACGTTAGGTGCAGTATAGTTCCCCACATTAGGTGCAGTATAGCTCCCCACATTAGGTGCAGTATAGTCCCCCACATTAGGTGCAGTATAGCTCCCCCACATTAGGCGCAGTATATTGTTCCCCCACATTAGGTGCAGTACAGTTCCCCCACATTAGGTGCAGTATAGTTCCCCATATTAGGTGCAGTATAGTTCCCCACATTTGGTGCAGTATAGTTGCCCCACATTAGGCGCAGTATAGTTCCCCCACATTAGGTGCAGTATAGTTCCCCCACATTAGGTGCAGTATAGTTCTCCACATTAGGTGCAGTATAGTCCTCCCCATTAGGTGCAGTACAGTTCCCCCACAATAGGTGCAGTACAGTTCCCCCACATTAGGTGCAGTACAGTTCCCCCACATTAGGTGCAGTACAGTTCCCCCACATTAGGTGCAGTATAGTTACCCCACATTAGGTGCAGTATAGTTCCCCACGTTAGGTGCAGTATAGTTTCCCACGTTAGGTGCAGTATAGCTCCCCACATTAGGTGCAGTATAGCTCCCCACATTAGGTGCAGTATAGCCCCACATTAGGAAGAAGCAGGTTCCCCACATTAGGTGCAGTATAGCTCCCCACATTAGGTGCAGTATAGCCCCACATTAGGAAGAAGCAGTTTCCCCACATTAGGTGCAGTATAGCCCCACATTAGGAAAAAGCATTTTCCCACATTAGGTAGTAGCAGGTTCCCCAAATTCGGTAGCATTGTCGTTCCCCCATTCCCCCCCCTCCCCCCACCGAGTCACACACACACAGGCAACCACACATGCACACACACACACAGACAGATAACCACACATGCGCACACACACACAGACACCCACAAATACACATAGACAACCTGACCTGCGCTGCGCTTCTCTTCTCTCCGGCGGCGCCCTGACGAGTGGCGTCACTGACGTCCTGTGCGGGTCTGCGGAGGTACGTCACATGTGCGACGTCCCTCTTCAGACTCGGGCCGCCAGCCAACCGGAAACGCGGAGGAGGTTGGGGTAAGTGAAGCCTTCCGGTGTAATGAAGAAAACTAGGCCCTGAAGCGGAATGTGACCCTACGCATAGGGACACAGTTGAGGGAGGGTAGTGGGAATGTAATGAGAGGGAGCGGCCTGCAAAGTAGAAAACTGTGTCCCTGTGCGGAGGGTCACATTCCGCTGCAGGCCACAGTTATCTTCATTACACCGGCATTTATCGCTGCTTGCACGAAGCAGGACCAAATCCTGGGCGTCGGGCAATACAAATTATATATACTTGGTGCGAGCTGTGTCGCCCGCCCGGTGCCCCTGTTGCTATGGCGCCCTGTGCGGCCGCACAGCTCGCACACCCCTAAGGCCGGCCCTGTAAATATATAAACTTTTTTATTTTTTATTTCCTCGATATATATTTCAAAGAAATAAATTGCTACTGTATTTCACTATGCTGTAACATAGTATGGGAGGAAAGGAAATATTACCATCACACTGTAACTGACCAAGTCCTCTATACTTAGACTGATATTAACAATAATGACACTATAAAAAGGAGGAGTATTATCACCATACATATTACCATCATACAGTTACTGGCCAAATCCTGTATACTGAGACCAATATGACCAATAATACCAGTATACAAGGAGGAATATTATCACCATACATATTACCATCATACTGTTACTGACCAAATCATGTATACTGAGACCAATATTACCAATAATACCAGTATACAAGAAGGAATATTATCACCATACATATTACCATCATACTGTTACTGACCAAATCCTGTATACCAGCATTTCCCAACCTTTTTCGGCTCGGGGCAGCCCTCCGAAAAAAATTTTTTTCGCGGGCACCCTGACAGAAGTTGACGAGCAAAAAAATTAAATAAAATAAAATATTTTTTTTTTAAAAGCTGCAATGCACACAAATTCCAATATCTATTTATCAGTGGGTATGTAGTTTAAAGTGCTGCTTTATACAGCAACTCACATGTGACATCTTCTCTGATCAGCATTGTTCGTCTGGTCTGGACCGTCCTGACCATTTCTTTCAGCCACAACTCTTCACCGTTAAACCTGCAAAACAAATCTATTAGGCTCCGCACTTTACCAGCATTTTACAAGTGAAGAGGAACAGGGGCGTATAGGTGTAAAGGAGTAACAGGGGGGGTGTACATGGGAGACGGGTGTGTAGAGGAGTATACGGGGGAGACAGAGGGCTGAACATGGGTGACAAAGGGGTGTACATGGGAGACAGGTGTGTAGAGGAGTATATGGGGGTGAAAGAGGGGTGTAGGGGTGATATAGGGGTTTACAGTGGTGGCAGAGGGGTGTAGAGAAGTGTACATGGGTGACAGAGGAGTGTACATGGGTGACAGAGGAGTGTACATGGGTGACAGAGGAGTGTACATGGGTGACAGAGGGGTGTACATGGGTGACAGAGGAGTGTACATGGGTGACAGAGGGGTGTAGAGCAGTGTACATGGGTGGCAGAGGGGTGTAGAGGAGTGTACATGGGTGACAGAGGGGTGTAGAGGAGTGTACATGGGTGACAGAGGGGTGTAGAGGAGTGTACATGGGTGACAGAGGAGTGTACATGGGTGACAGAGGGGTGTAGAGGAGTGTACATGGGTGACAGAGGGGTATAGAGGAGTGTACATGGGTGACAGAGGGGTGTAGAGGAGTGTACATGGGTGGCAGAGGGGTGTAGAAGAGTGTACATGGGTGACAGAGGGGTGTAGAGGAGTGTACATGGGTGGCAGAGGGGTGTAGAGGAGTGTACATGGGTGACAGAGGGGTGTAGAGGAGTGTACATGGGTGGCAGAGGGGTGTAGAGGAGTGTACATGGGTGACAGAGGGGTGTAGAGGAGTGTACATGGGTGACAGACGGGTGTAGAGGAGTGTACATGGGTGACAGAGGGGTGTAGAGAAGTGTACATGGGTGACAGAGGAGTGTACATGGGTGACAGAGGGGTGTAGAGGAGTATACATGGGTGACAGAGGGGTATAGAGGAGTGTACATGGGTGACAGAGGGGTGTAGAGGAGTGTACATGGGTGACAGAGGGGTGTAGAGGAGTGTACATGGGTGACAGAGGGGTGTAGAGGAGTGTACATGGCTGACAGAGGGGTGTAGAGGAGTGTACATGGGTGGCAGAGGGGTGTAGAGGAGTGTACATGGGTGACAGAGGGGTGTAGAGAAGTGTACATGGGTGACAGAGTGGTGTACATGGGTGACAGAAGGGTGTAGAGAAGTGTACATGGGTGACAGAGGAGTGTACATGGGTGACAGAGGGATATAGAGGAGTGTACATGGGTGACAGAGGGGTGTTGAGGAGTGTACATGGGTGGCAGAGGGGTGTAGAGGAGTGTACATGGGTAACAGAGGGGTATAGAGGAGTGTACACGGGTGACAGAGGAGTGTACATGGGTGGCAGAGGGGTGTACATGGGTGGCAGAGGGGTGTAGTGGAGTGTACATGGGTGGCAGAGGGGTGTAAAGGAGTGTACATGGGTGACAGAGGGGTGTAGAGGAGTGTACATGGGTGACAGAGGGGTGTAGAGGAGTTTACATGAGTGACAGAGGGGTGTAGAGGAGTGCACATGGGTGACAGAGGGGTGTAGAGGAGTGGACATGGGTGGCAGAGGGGTGTAGAGGAGTGTACATGGGTGTCAGATGGGTGTAGAGGGGTGACAGAAGGGTGTAAAGGGGTGTACATGGGTGACAGAGGGGTGTGGAAGACTGTACATGGGTGACAGGGGGGCGTCAGGGGTGACAGGAGTGACAAGGTGGTAACAGGGGTGACAAAGGGACAGAGGGGTGTACATGGGTGACAAGTATGTGGTCAGAGGGGTGGACAATGGGGGGTGAACATGGGTGACACGAGGATGGACAGGGATAACAGAGGGGCGGACAAGGGTGACAAGCAGTTAAAAGAGGGGTGGATAGGAGTGACAAAGAAGGGATGACTGGGGTGACAGAGGGGTGAATGGGGGGGGTGGACATAGGTGACAGATGTAGACTGGGGGGTGGTCAGAGGGATGGACAGCGGGGGGTGAACATGGGTGACAGGGGGATGGACAGGGGTGAAAGAGGGGTGGCCAAGGTGGACATGGATGACAAGGGGGATAAAAGAGGGGGGACAGAGGGGTGAATAGGGGGGTGGACATGGGTGACAGGGATGGACAGGGGGTGGACAAGGAGGACATGAATGACAGGAGGATAGATATGGGTGAGGGGGGTGATGGACATGGGTGAGGGGGGGAGGATGGACATGGGTGAGGGGGGGGGATGGACATGGGTGTGGGAGGGGGAGGATGGACATGGGTGAGGGAGGGGGGAGGATGGACATGGGTGAGGGAGGGGGGAGGATGGACATGGGTGAGGGAGGGGGGAGGATAGACATGGGTGAGGGGGGAGGATGGACATGGGTGAGGGAGGGGGAGGATGGACATGGGTGAGGGAGGGGGGAGGATGGACATGGGTGAGGGAGGGGGGAGGATGGACATGGGTGAGGGAGGGGGGAGGATAGACATGGGTGAGGGGGGAGGATGGACATGGGTGAGGGGGGGAGATGGACATGGGTGAGGGAGGGGGGAGGATGGACATGGGTGAGGGGGGGAGATGGACATGGGTGAGGGAGGGGGGAGGATGGACATGGGTGAGGGAGGGGGGAGGATGGACATGGGTAAGGGAGGGGGGAGGATGGACATGGGTGAGGGAGGGGGAGGATGGACATGGGTGAGGGAGGGGGGGATGGACATGGGTGAGGGAGGGGGGGATGGACATGTTGAGGGAGGGGGGATGGACATGGGTGAGGGAGGGGGCGGATGGACATGGGTGAGGGAGGGGGGGATGGACATGGGTGAGGGAGGGGGGGATGGACATGGGTGAGGGAGGGGGGGATGGACATGGGTGAGGGAGGGGGGATGGACATGGGTGAGGGAGGGGTGTACATGGGTGACAGAGGGGTGTAGAAGACTGTATATGGGTGACAGGGGGGCGTCAGGGGTGACAGGGGTGGACAGGAGTAAGGGAAGGGGGAGTATGGACATGGGTGAGAGGGGTGTAGAAGACTGTACAAGGGTGACAGGGGGCGTCAGGGGTGACAGGGATGGACATGGGTGAGGGGGGGGAGGATGGACATGGGTGAGGGGGGGGATGGACATGGGTGAGGGAGGGGGGACAGACATGGGTGAGGGGGGGATGGACATGGGTGAGGCAGGGGGGACAGACATGGGTGAGGGAGGGGGGGAGGGACATGGGTGAGGGAGGGGGGACGGACATGGGTGAAGGAGGGGGGACGGACATGGGTGAAGGAGGGGAGGATGGACATGGGTGAGGGAGGGGGGGATGGACATGGGTGAGGGAGGGGGGGAAGGACATGGGTGAGGGAGGGGGGAATGGACATGGGTGAGGGAGGGGGGATGGACATGGGTGAGGGAGGGGAGGGATGGACATGGGTGAGGGAGGGGAGGGATGGACATGGGTGAGGGAGGGGGGATGGACATGGGTGAGGGAGGGGAGGGATGGACATGGGTGAGGGAGGGGAGGGATGGACATGGGTGAGGGAGGGGGGGATGGACATGGGTGAGGGAGGGGGGGGATGGACATGGGTGAGGGAGGGGGGGTGGACATGGGTGAGGGCCTCTCCGGCAGGGGACCGACTCAGGGCTCCGGCAGGGCAATCAATCACTGTTCCGCAGGGGGGAGGGGACGCTGCGACACGGGTCACTACAACGGCCCGGCGCAGCTTCCACACACTTCCCCTCTCTGGGCCGCAGGGGGGAGGGGGAAGCTAAGGGAGGCTGGGGGAAGTAGGGGTACGCTGAGGCCTAGAACAGTGGCCCCTGATCATGTGACTCCTCCTCCATGTGACTGATCACATGACGGTGACATCATCGCAGGTCCTGTTACAGCTTCCGGCGCACGCACACATACTTCCCTCCCCCTGCCGTGCCGGGGAGGGAAATAAAAAAAAATCACGGTTGGGAATCACTGCTCTCTGGATGCGCAGGTACTGGGTTGAGTGGCGGGGCTGGGAGCTTACAGCTCATAGCTCTGTCTCTCTGTGGCCGCTTCACCCAAGGTCCTGACTTAGTGTCAGCACCTTGTGTGAGTGAGCAGCCACTGTGTTGCCGCACACAGGCCGGCCCCTGCCGGCCCACTGTGTGGTCGGCCTACTGGGGATTTTCCCGGTATCCCGCTAGGCCAGTCTGGCCCTGTCCATATGCCACTGTGCCATACTTGTGACACTGTGTAATGTTTATCTGGGGTGATATAGTCTTTCCTATTTCTTCAACTTGTCCTTCCAGTATTAATATAACTGCAAAGCGGCCATTTTTTGGCTCCCGGTATACAGAAAATTCTTCCCTAGCAGCATTTTGAAAAATTGGCAGCTGTGTACTTCCTGAAGCTACATGCTGACTGCACTACATAAAAATAAGAATGAAAAGAAATAATACCAAGAAGAAGATTGATTGTGTGATGGGGAAAATAAACTAGTTTCTGGAGAGGCAGAGAGTGATGCCCACAATGTCTGACTATTTTCTCATGCCTCTGGCATAGTCATCATTTTCCTATAGGATGTCAGCCTTCGTTCTATTTAACTTTGCCAGGCCCAGCAATATGTTAGATGATTTCATCTATATGTGGTTTTATATAGTGCATGTAACATAATGATGGTGTCGCTGGCAATATCCCAGGAATCCCTTGGTGTTACTATTACCGTCTTCCAGCTTCTTCAATATCCTTTCAGTGTTGTTATATCTATATTTATCTACCCCAAAGATCATAGCTACCACAATAACTAAAATAATAGCTACCACAAGATATCATGCCATGTGGTTATACCGGTCAAATATGACACAAGATACTTGTAGATAGTTATAAAACTTTAGCTATTACAAAGGACCCATGGTCAGTATAAAAAAAGATAAATGTAACCCCCCCCCCCCCCCCTACACGGCTGCTATTAAATGTACGGAGTGCAATTGTACAGAGGAGCATAAACAATAAAAAGGCGGTACAACAGCTCCTTCAAGCTCCTCTAAGGGTTCGGAGAGAGAGTCAGCCGCCCCACCAATCTGATATTGATGACCCATCCTGAACATAACGGCTCCTCCACCTGCAGCTGAGCTCCGTTCTATTTAGGGTCTGTAAGGCGCCAACAAGGAAGATGAACGGACCCTTCGCACAATGGACACAGATGGGTTCAGACTGACTGGAATAGGGTCTGTCAAGTTTCTGCTATTTTACAGGGGTTGGGTGGAAAAAAAATGCAGTATTTTTTTCTCTGCTCAACTCCTTAACTCCTTTAAATGGGTTAAGTGACAGAGCTCTCTATAGTGGATCTCAGTGGTAGTGTGAACCTAGCCTGAGATTTTGGAAGTAGCTTTAAGTTTAAATTTCAAGTACATTAAAAATTGCTTTTTATTTTAACTTGTAACTCTATTAACGCCTACGAGACCAAGACAGTTTCCTCTTAAATGACCCATCAGGGGCTTCTTCTACGTATGCTTGCATACGTAAACAATTCAGATCTATCAGGACCGGGGTAGACACTAGTGCCGAGCGGCATAGGCCATATTCAAATTCGCGATATTTAACGAATATATGGACAAATATTTGTCATATATTCCCTAAATTAGCATATTTGTAATATTCACGTTTTATTTTCGCATATGCGGAAATTTGCATATACAAACATTTGCATATGCGAAAATTAGCATATACAGATTTTGCATATGTGAAAATTTGTACGCCAGTCTCACACAGTAGTATTAGAGCCTTCTTTACACCACACAAGCTGGAAGCAGAGAGGGATGATCACTGTGATGTGTACTGTGAAAAAAACAAAAACGAATATTCTTATTGCGGATATATAGTGCTATAATCGCGAATATTCGTGAATATGCAAATAAAATTTGCATTGCGAATGTTCGCGAGCAACACTAGTAGACAACCACCTTGGTTAAATAACTTATGTAAGAAAAGTGCACTGTGTCCGCACAGACGTCCTGAGGTTTGTTGGATTGGAGAAGGTGGATTTTCCAGAGAGAGGTGGCTTCAATGTGAAGCGAGATGGATCATTAGAATGAACGTCCTAGGTTTGATCGGTCTCAACAACTGTAATGATTTGAGTTCTTTTTGATAATGTTGCTTAGGGATGAGCGAATGGAATCTGCCAAATCCAAATTCGTTACGAATTTTATGAAACATTTGCTTAGCAGCGAATCCGAATATTGACGTGATTCAATTGCTTCATTAAACTCCATTTAGTGCGGTCCAGGCTCCAGGGCATCTAAGATGGTGGCTCCACATGTCAGGACATGGGGCGATGAACTCTGGGAAGGTGGGAACACGGGTAGATGGAATGACCCTGAATCACATGCACAATGCAGCCTATCAGCAGCCAGCTACCCCTGTGATGTCACAGCCCTATATAATCGGCAATAAGTACACACCTGCTGCTGTTGTAGACAAATACTGTTTTAAGTGTAGTGGAACGTATTGTACTCCCC
Source organism: Hyla sarda (assembly GCF_029499605.1). Lineage (NCBI taxonomy): Eukaryota > Metazoa > Chordata > Amphibia > Anura > Hylidae > Hyla > Hyla sarda. The sequence continues at coordinate 112,967,835 of NC_079195.1, forward strand.
TCATAAGTGCATACCACATACGTAAATCTACGTGGTGTACCATTTTGTTCCTGTTAAAGCCTTAAAGGGGTAAACTTTTTTTTCTTTTTTAATCAACTGGTGCCAGAAAGTTAAACAGATTTGCAAATTACTTCTATTAAAAAATCTTAATTCTTCCAATAGTTATTAGTTCCTGAATACTACAGAGGAAACTCTTTTCTTTTTGGAACACAGAGCTCTCTGCTGACATCAAGAGCACAGTGCTCTCTGCTGACATCTCTGTCCATTTTAAGAACTGTCCAGAGTAGGATAAAATCCCCATAGCAAACATGTGCTGCTCTTGACAGTTCCAATAATGGAACATCAGAGAGCACTGTGCTTGATGTAAGCAGAGAGCTCTGTGTTCCAAAAAGAAAATAATTTACTCTGTAGTATTCAGCAACTAATAAGTACTGGAAGGATTAAGATTTTTTTAATAGAAGTAATTTACAAATCTGTTTAAGTTTCTGGCACCAGTTGATTTAAAAAAAAAAAAAAAAGTTTTCCACCAGAGTACCCCTTACAGAGTACCCAGTACCCCTACTGCTCCCTGTTTCAGCCAGCCAAGGCTCCACCACCTCAGCCGAAGGGAGCTGTGTGTCATACCCATCTTCTGTCGCTCCAGATGTTCCTGCTCCTCCTACTTTGAGTCAGTATTCCACCAGCAATCCATCGGCGAAGCCACGTCCAAGAGACAACAGTATGTGCCCACTCATCCAACGCCAAAGAAGCTGAATGTGCTCCTGTCCAAGTTGCTGATGCGGCAGTCCCTCCCTTTTCAAGTGGTGGACTCTGCACCTTTCAGAGAACTGATGGCTTGTGCCGAGCTGAGGTGGAGAGTCCCAAGTTGTCATTTCTTTGCGAAAAAGGCAGTACCAGCTCTGCACAATTTTGTGGAAGAGAAGGTGGCCAGTCCTTGAGCATGTCGGTGTGTACCAGAGTGCACGTCAGCGCCGATGTGTGGAGCTGTAACTATGGTCAGGGACAATACATGTCCTTTACGGCCCACTAGGTGAATATGGTTCCTGCACAGCCACAACAGCAACTTGGACAGGTCACGCCGCTTCCGCCTCCATGCTCCCTGGTCCTGAGACAGTGTGCGACTCTGCCTCCTCCTCCACCGTGTCCTCAGCCTCCACTGCACAGACAAGTGCCCCCCCCCCCCCCAGCATACCATGTGTGCAGGGCACGGCGGTGTCACGCTGTTCTTAACATGGTTTGAATGGCATCCCCCAACATAGTCTGATTTACGACGTTTCCACACATTGTATATCCACCCTCCATATGTTGGACTGACTATACGAACAGAGAAAAGCCATCACTGATTTCTTGATGATCCAGGCGGATAGGGGGACTCTCCTGTGCAACTTCAATGTCAACCAGTGGAAGCTCATAAGAGATACCTGCTGTTTGCTCAGGCCCATTGAGGAAGCCACATTATTAGTTAGTTGCCAGGATTACGGGATGAACGACATAATTCCACTGCTTCATCTCCTACATCTCACGGCCACATGAGCCCTGTGGGGGCTGAACTGGAAGAGGAGGGTTTAGGTTTTGCGAAATGGGCGGTTTATATAGTCATCTGACAGGAGAGGAGGAGCAGGAGCAGCCAGAGGAGCTAGAGGGTTATGAAGAAGACAAGACAGAGGACCCAGACGCAGGGAGTCCCTTCTAATCACTTGCACAAATGGCACGATACTTGCTTGCGTAGTGACTGCCGAATTGTCACCATTTGGCAGCAGGATGACTTCTGGCTCTCCACCTTATTGGACCCTTTGCTACAGGCAGAAAATGGGGACCTTTTTTACACCCACTGAGAGGGAGGGGAAACTGACCTATTACAGAGACATCCTACGTAGTCAGTTGGCCGATGCCTATCTGCACCATCATCCATCCTCTCGGTCTGACCTGGGCAGCTCTCTGCGCTCACTTTCCACTGTCATGGCTGCTGGGGAGGGGAGGGGTGGTGTGGCAGGAGCAGTACCGGCTCCATCAGCAGCAGCCTGAGTCTACAGTTGCTAGTCATCAGTAGCAAGTAGACCTGGAGCAGGACCTTAACCAGCATGTGGTGGCATACCTTGACATAACCCTACCAACACACTATGAATATCCGCTGGACTTCTGGGCAGCCAAACTTGATTTGTTGTCGCAACTAGCAGAGTCTGCCCTGGAAAAGTTGTCCTGCCTGGCCAGTAGTGTGCCATCAGAATGGGTGCTTAGTGTTGCGGGGGGCCATAGTAACCCCAAGGAGAACTCGTCTGTCGAAAAATTTGGAGAGACTGACCATTGTGAAGATGAATCAGGCATGCATCAACCAGGATTTCCACCCACCAATGCCTGATGCATCAGAGTAGATTGACAATGGTGCCACACCAATACTTCACAAGTATGGAAAGTGCAAAACATATTTAACCCCTTAAAGACCCAGCCCATTTTCACCTTAAGGACCTGGCCATTTTTTGCACATCTGACCACTGTAACTTAAAGGATTAATAACTCTTGGATGCTTTTACTTTTCATTCTAATTCAGAGATAGTTTTTTTGTAACATATTCTACTTTATGTTAGTATCCGATGGAAGATACGAACTCATGAAATTATCCTTGCAGTAGTCCAGGAAATGGTTGTTTTTTATACAACAGCCAAAATTTTTCTCACCGATACACGTATATAGTATATTTTTCACATTTCATATGAATATGTTAGTAGACGTATCCTCTATCACATTGTTTGAATATTATATATTCTTAAGTGAGTCCTTTGTGGCTCACATTAATTCATTTGCACATATCCATCTATACGTACCCTCTATCATATTATATATTTTTACAGTGAGTCCTTGTAGTTCACATTAATGTGTTTGCACATATCCATCAACATTTATTCATATAGAGTTTTTTTTCATTTACACGTATATTCTACACTCATATTTCCACTTGCCACACATCTTTATATCTTCATATATATAGTTTTTATATATATTTTTTTATATTTCCCATATTGTTATATTTGGCAGTCACTGTAATATATGCATTGCACTTATGTACAGCAATCTCGGCATGGCACTTAGGTTTTGTACACTTCACTTTTGCATGTCACTGTTTTCTCTCACATTTTGCACACACTGCACTTCTATTTGCTGTATGTTTTCCTAAGGATGTCTGCAATAGTGTTGCCAGCTTCGCTTCCCATATCTAAGATGGCCGTTGTGTGCTGTCTAAGTGTGTTACGCATGCGCAAGATTTCGCCGCGCATCCCACGCCTATTCGCGAGTACGGAGCCTCACTATGAGATTTCGGCGTGATGACGCAGTGGACGCACTGCATCAACATCACGCCGAACATGCGCAGTGATCACTGTAATGGAGTTCGGACGCTGGTTCACACACGATTCTTCTCTCAGGTGCCCTCAATGTCTTTTATGTGTTGTGTATTCCTATTGGCTACATATGTATATAAATATCTACCTCCCTTTCATACCATATACTCCCTGAGGAAGCTTGTTGCGAAACAACGTTGTAGGGGTGGCGTTCTGCATTAGGGTAAGATGTCCGCTGTATGCCCTTGTGATGTGAGATGGGTGATTAATATTTGAGTCATATTTTCCAGGACCTTGGTGATTGCTGAACATTGGTGCATGGTTTAATCCCGGTTCCTGGGACTCTTTACTCTTTCACCCTTTTACCACTCTCATAATTGCATACTTTATTTTGTTCCGTGGTGCGGTCATATTTTTTCTCCCTGGGCATTGTGCAATACGGGATTTACATCTATATAGTTATCCTGAGTGTATTTGTTTACATATGTTGATATTTAATTGCTAGTATATTTCTGTACAGCCTATACCTTTTACATGTATATACACCCGGATGGGGGTCACTTCATTATCTCCCATTTCTTATTGATGTTCTGTAGCCCAGTTTTGCTTCTGTCCCTCATCCAGACGCCTTAGTAGTCTGTCCACTGTCGTTCCTTTTAAAATTCAGTTTTTAAAAATCAGTCACTAATAATAAAGACTAAATATACTTTTTCACTATTTTATGTCTCTGTGTAATTTTCTTGGGTATTATTTGTATTTCTCTGTATACCAGAGACAAGGTTGGACCATAGGTTTTTGTTATTTTATGTTAGTGGAAAAATTTCGTCCATACTTGCATCATTTCTTGGTGAAAAATTTAGAATTTTTTGAAAAAATAAAAAATTTTGCATTTTTTTTTACTTTGAAGCTCTCTGCTTATAAGTAAAATGGATATTGCAAATAAATATTGATTCATATATACAATATGTGTACTCTACTTTTTGTTGGCATCATACAGTTGACGTGTTTTTACTTTTGGAAGACATCAGAGGGCTTCAAATTCAGGAGCAATTTTCCAATTTTTCACAAAATTTTCATAACCAAAATTTTTCAGGTACCAGTTCAGTTTTGAAGTGGATTTGAAGGGCCTTCACATTAGAAATATCCCATAAATTACCCCATTATAAAAACTGCACCCCTAAATGTATTCACAATAACATTGTAGACCTAGTTTTTGAAAATTTTCCAAGGGGTAAAAGGAGAGAACTCTTCTTAAAATTTGTAACCCATTTTCTCTCGAATAAGGAAATACCTCATATGTGTATGTCAAGTGCTCTGTGGGTGCACTACAAGGCTCAGAAGGAAAGGATCAACAGTGCAATGTTGGAGAGTGAGTTTTTCTGAAATGGTTTTTGAGGGGCATGTCACTTTTAAGAAGACCCTATGGTGCAAGAACAGCAAAAAAAAACACACATGGCAACTATTTTGGAAACTACACCCCTTAAGGAACGTAACAAGGGGTACAGAGAGCCTTAACATCCCACAGGTGTTTCACGACTTTTCGTTAAAGTTGGATATGTAAATTATTATTTTTTTCCACTAAAATTATACTTTTCTCCCAAATTTAAATTTTTTACAAGGGGTAATAGGAGAAAATGCCCCCAAAAATTTGTAACCCCCATCTCTTCTGAGTATGGAAAGACCCCATGTGTGGACGTCAAGTGCACTGCGAGCGCACTACAATGCTCAGGGAGGAGAACCGCAAAAAAAAACACATGGCCTACTATTTTGGAAACTACACCCCCCAAGGAACATAACAAGTGGTACAGTGAGCCTTAAAACCCCACAGGTTTTTGACAACTTTTCATTAAAGTTAGATGTGTAAATAAAAAACTTTTTCACTAAAATGCTTGTTTTCCCCCAAATTTTACAGTTTTACAAGGGGTAATAGGAGAAAATGCCCCCCCCCAAAAAAAATAATAATAATTTGTAACCCCATCTCTTCTGAATATGGAAATACCCCATGTGTGGACGTCAAGTGCTGCGGGCGCACTACAATGCTCAGAAGAGAAGGAGTCACACTTGCTAATTTTGCTGAAATGAGGGGGGGGGGATTTCACATTTAGGAAGCACCTGTGGTGCCATAACAGCAAAAAAAAAAAAAAAAACACATGGCCTACTATTTTGGAAACTACCCCCTTGAAGACATGTAACAAGGGGTACAGTGAGCGTTAACACCCCACAGGTGTTTGATAAATGTTCATTAAAGTGGGATGTGAAAAGGATTTTACACTAAAATGCTGGGGTGCATTTCTTTGGAGTAAGGACATACCTCATATCTGGACTTACAGCTCTGCGGGTGCACACCGGTCTTGGAAGAGCAGGAGCGCAGTCAGGGGCCTTGAGCTTTTACATAGCTGCCTATGGAACCAGAACAGCACCCCCGCCCCCCCCCCCATGGAGCGTTACATGGGTAAATTACTAAAATGGGGTAAAGTGGGACGTAAAATCATAAAACAGGTTAAGTTCCCAGAATGATGACCCAGAGCATAGCCAAAACAAAAAATATGCCCACCGCAAACCTTACGCTCTGAATCATCATTCTGGGAATGTGATGTGTGTGGCCGTCCCTAACCTGTTGCCTCAAATGCGCACCCCGCTCAGGTGGAAAGAGAGCGCTGCGCATTTGAGGCAACATAAACAAGTCCCTGATGATAGTGACTCAGTGACCCATGACCGATTTTTGGGAAAAATTCCCCCAGACGTCTTACCAGTTTTTTTCTTTTTTTTAATGAAAATTTTTTGGGGCAATTTTGTGGTTTATGGGGTCATAACTTTGAATGTACTCTTGACTTAGTACATTGGGTTCAAATTATGGAAAATTAAAAAGGAAAATTTAGTACTGCATGGAAGTGTGATACTTCCTGAAGCAGTTTTTAATGCAGAGGCCCGGATGATCGAGGCAAGTGTCACATTGAGTGGTAGTGTCCTTCCGTATCCCCCTCTTGTGACACACTCTGCATTTTTTCTGGGATCGTCATTTCGTTCCAGTGTGGGGGACCACACCTGGAAAGTGTTGGATGGGGACGATTCTGGCACCTATATTTACAGTTTCTTTTGAAGTCCGGCCTGCTCTTTCCCGGTCGCCAAAGATTAGGGCCCTTAGGACTTCTTCTTGGAACTGGAGGAATGTCCCTGTGTTGCCAGCATGCTGGGACAAAAGAGTTGTACATGGCAACATGTACCAAGTAGGAAAAATAGGAATCCCGGCACTCAATTTATCTTTCTTCTTCTTTTTATTTATGCAGAACAAACATAGGAAACAAACGCAGTACGCATTACGGCCAAAGCCTTTCTCAACTGCATGAACTCATACATCACATGACTTCCTTATAACACATGGAGGCTAATTACAATTCATCAGTCACCATGACTACAATATAAACAAATAATCAGTTGCTATGTAATAATACAAGGTTCACAAAGAAACAAAAAAACAAAAAACAAAACATACCTATTTCAAAGTCTTCGCCTTTTCTATTTTCTTTCATGCTGGTCTCTAAATTAAAACAACAATCAAAATCAGTTGGTCATTCATAGTCTATACATTTTAAGACCTATAGCAACACGAGCAACATAATACATCTCAAAGTAATCTTGCTATCTCATATTCTCGATTCATCCCACGGGGTTCCAGGGTACCCACTTTATGAATCCAGTGAGCCTCCCTCTTCAGGAGGAGTTTTTTAATACTCCCCCCTCTGCGTGGAGGTAACATTTCCTCCAACACCTGAAATTGTAATTGTGAAATATTGTGTCCCATTTTTTTTAAATGGGCTGGAATCGGGAATAACAGATTTTCACACCGTATGGTTGATTTATGTCTGTTAATGCGGTCCCCTACACGCTGGGAAGTTTCCCCACCGTATAGGAGACCACACAGACACTTAATCAAATACACTGTATTTCTCGTTTTACAAGTGAAGAAACCACTCACTGTGAAGACCTTACCTGTATGTGGATGCACAATCCTATCCCCTTTAATCACATTAGAACATTGGGCACAGTTCAAACATGGGAAGGTCCCATTTTTTCTAGTCCCTAAAAAGGTCTGCTTCAATTTTTTACTGGATCCCAAATCTGCCCTTACTAATCTGTCCCGTAGGTTGGGGAGCCTCTTATTGCAAATCTGGGGTGCAGTCTGAAATTCTGGTATATCTGGATATGCATTGCTCAAAATCGACCAATTCTCACGTACGATCATATCAATTTTACCTATCTGGGGGTGAAAAGTTTGGATGAATGGTATCCTTTTTTGATCTTTAATAATCGCTTAAAGATCAAAAAAGGATACCATTTTCCTATTATCTACATTATCCACGTGCACCTGCTATAGGGTAGTGCCGATCACTGAACCTGACCTGTACCAAGTAGACTGTAACTTTTTTGTAGCATACCTGGGTTTTGTGCATGGCCATGTATGGCTTGAGGACTTGATCAGAAAGCTCAACTCCCCCCATATACTGATTGTAGTCCAGAATACAATCAGGCTTGAGGACCGTTGTTGTGGTACTTCGCAAAGGGACAGGTGAGCTGCCGTTACCTGTCCTTATACGTGACCAGCAACAGGTTTTCATGGGTAAGGGCACGGGACTCACACTTGGGCATAGGTGTCTGGAGAAAATTTAGAGGGAGGCCTCTCTGGTTCTTCCACACAGTCCCACAAGCGGATGTGAATCTGGCGGCAAGGGATGTGAACAGATGGACGCTGGTATAAAAGTTGTCCACGTAAAGGTGGTACCCTTATCCAGCAAGGTGCCAAACGAGTTTCCCGCTAACACCCAGAGTGGGGGGACATTCTGGGGGTTCAGTACGGGAATCTCATCCCTCATATACTCTAAACTTGTAAGTATACCCGGAGGTACTCTCACAAAGTTTGTAGAGTTTCACGCCATACCGCAGCCACTTCGAGGGAATATACTGGCAGAAGATGAGTCTCCCCTTAAAACTGATAAGAGGCTCATCTACTGAGAGTTCCCTGAGCGGTACGTAGGCCTCCAAAAATTTGGCCCCAAAGTGATCTATGACCGGCATAACTTTGTAAAGCCGGTCATAGGCGGGATCACCTCAGGGGGGACATGATGCATTATCAGTGTAATGGAGGCATTTCCGAATGGCCTTGAACCGCTTCCTTATCATGGCCATACTGTAAAGTGGGGTCTGGTAGAGGACGTCCCCACTCCAGTACTGCCTGACACTGTGTTTTTTGACCAGGCCCATATGCAGCACGAGGCCCCAACATGTCCTCATTTCGGCTGCACTGATTGTGTACCATTTATTGGACCTAGCCAAAAATGAATCAGGGTGGTGGGCGATGAACTGTTGGGCGTACAGATTCGTCTGCTCCACCATCAGATTGACAAAGTTGTCACTGAAAAATAATTACTAAAATAGTAAATTTTCACACTAGGTCTTTATGCACAGAATAGTATGCTCATGCTGGTGGCTGCTGCTGTTTAGTCTGTACATAGAGACATACAGTTGAAATGCATGATCTTCACCTTTGTGTGCTGTGTATTGGAAATACCCTGGACATTAGGCTCCCCTCACCAGCTCTGGAAGAATTGCAAATTTTAGATCAATCCTTTTTTTCATCTCCATCCCTCTTCCCTCCAAATAAATAGTTAGATAAATGAATGAAATCAAATCATTAAAATGAATGTATCCTAAAACAGCACCAATTAAAGTGATATTATTATACCGATTTACATATAATGTTCTTTTTTTACTTCATGGTAAAAGTAAAAAAGAAAACAAAAACTAAATTCTTGAAAAAAGATTGTAAAATTGCTGTTTTTATCATTCCCCCAAAAAATAAATAGCAAAAGATGTTTAATACAATACAGGTACCATGAAATGTTTCCTTAAGAAACTTCACCTCGACAAAATACTATGGTCATGATTTACTAAGAGTGGAGTGTAGTTTTCTTTGTGGGTTTTAATTCCCTTCAATTTTTTTCCACGGTATTTACTAAGGTTTCCCTACATTTTGCACTTTTCCCTACATTTAGCTTTTTTCCACATGCTCTGAGCTGTGGGGTTTTCCTCATCTCAAATTCACTACATTGGGCCTCATTTACTAAGAGTTTCAGGTTTTCACTATCGGGAAAAGTCGGTAAAATTTTCTGACCAGCTTTTTTTAGGTCGATATTTCCAGCCATTTACCCACAGGATTTTCTGTGAATTCCATAGTAAATCGGTCGGGTTGTGAAACCACGCCCCTTTTGGTTGACCACGTCCCTATTGTGACAGACCACGCCCCTTTTTCGGGTTTGTCAGATTTTTCAGCCGCACACTGGCGCAGACATGTCTCAGACGTGTCTCAGACAAAATAACCAGATAACCTATCAAGAAGCACTAAGACAATAATATAAATGCAAAAGTGTACAAACTTTATTAAAGTGTTACAAAAAGACACAAAAAATCTTAAAACCTTTTAAAATAGGAACAGGTACAGGTGGACAAACAGGCATCTCAGCTCGGCATATAGGACAAGAAAACAGTGAAGGACAACCACAGTGAACCTGTCCTGACAGGTATGAATAGTAGGCCAAAATGCTGTATAAATATACTAGCTAAAAGGTAAATAGCACTAACACACCTGGATATGGACAGAACAATAGAGGGTACCACTACAACACTGTTCTAGGGTGACGCACAGACAAGAAAGATATGTACTCACATACTAGACACGGTGCTGCATCACCAAGCCAATATCAGTGGAGAGCAAGCCAGGGACAAAGTGCATCAGGCTAACTAACAGCCAAAACAGAACACCCATATGCTGAAATCCCAAAGCACTGGTAGGTAAAATGCAGCACAGTGTCAGTGTGAACTGGGAGAACCCTTACCGAGAGAGACCGCCACCCCGGTGGCGGTCTCTCTCGGTAAGGGTTCTCCCAGTTCACACTGACACTGTGCTGCATTTTACCACTGTGTTCTAACAGCAGTGGGAGAATATTGATGAAGGAGGCTGGGTGTGCTTGGGTGTGGCCGAGGGTGGGGTAAGTTGTGTGCCTAAGGTGTGGTTATTTAATTATTTGTTTTTAAAAGTAGTAAAATAAAATCGCATGGACCTTCAGAATAAAGATAATGTGTAATTGTTACCGAAAAGTGCACTGTGTAGAAACAGAAGCATCCAAAATTTGCAAAATTATGTGGGTTTTTTTCCCTCAATTTTGCCCCACAAATACATTTTTGCTTGCTTTACTGTAAATTTCTTCGTAAATGAGTGATGTCATTACTATGTATAATTGGTGACACAAAAAAACAGTAGATCGAAAATTAAAAGAGTTATGTCTATTAGAAGGAGAGGAGGAAAAAACAAAGCCTTAAAAATTAAAATTGGCTCGGTCCTGAAATGGTTAATGATTGATGTACAGGGCTCAGTGTTGGAGTGTTGATAACCAAGCAGGGAGGCTGAAATTGAAGGAGGATATGTGCATGCAGCTCTGAAATACCTCTAAGTCATTGGCTAAGAGACATGTATTATTTGTTTTTTTCTCCCTGCAGCTATTAGCATAATATAGAGCTCACTGATGCCTTTTAATATCTCCATGGGCTACATAAGTAGTATTCTAAAGTCTATATAAGTAAATAGCACAAGAACATTTGACATGCTGTAAAATCAATGAGTGCAGTAAAATAGTTCACATGGGCACCACAGGTATTGAATAATCTTCGAAAAAACATAAAATATTTTATAGGATACAGAATGATTTTAGGATTTTTCAATTCCCAGATCAATTTTCTGATCATCTGGGAAACTTCTCACCCTTTAAAGGGGTATTCCAGGATTTTTTTTTTATTTGACAATGCTACAGTGGCTGTAAAGTTAGTGTAGTTCATAATATAGTGTCTGTACCTGTGTGTGAGGGTTTTCTCATAATTCTTATGTGATTTTCACCCCAATGTTTATTTTTATCAGCATACAAAATTACTGTTGTCTCCCAGATTTTTCCCAGGTTGCAATGTGGCCAAGACCTGACTCAGTAGTCAGCTGATGACAGGGAGCCTGTCTGCTTCAATGGATGGAGCGATCGCTTGGTGGGAGAGAAATCAATCTGCAACTAATGCAACAGCTGTAGGCACCCTGACTGAAAACCACAGGTCTTTTGAATGGATGCAACTCATTTATGTTTCAATTGGTGGGGTGGCTGATGTGTGGGTGTGAGGAAAATGGAATTATGGGATTTGTAGGCAAAAAAGAAAACTCAAAAAGTAAATGCCAGTTCACAAAAAGCTAGCCACAGTGTTATGGTAATCTCACTACAATATAGAATGTTATACTCACGTGTCCCCGCCGCTCCGGACCGTCACAGCTGCCCTGGATTGTCTCTCCCCATGGCCATCATCATGTCCCCGCCACTCCAGACCGTCACTGCTGCCCTGGATCGTTGCTCTCCATCGCCGTCATCACATCGCTGCGCATGCCGCTCCTATTGGATGATGGGACGGCATGCGTTGCGATGTGATGACGATGAAGGAGAGTGACGGCTATGCAGTGGAGCCTGAAGAGGACGGTCCGGAGCAGCGGGGAAAGGTGAGTGACACTCACCAGAGCACATGAGGCACATTAAACGGCTATCCGGCAGCAGCTGAAGCAGTCTGCGCTGCCGGATAGCCGTTTATGTGATGGCCCCGGCATACAAAAGCATTGTATGTTGATGCTGCCATCAGCATGCGATGGCCTCTGAGAGGCCATCGTATGTTGAAATTATCGTATGTCAGGGCCATCGTAGGTCGGGGGATCACTGTATACGCCTAGCGAAGCACCCAACTAGAGATGAGCGAAGTTACAGTGATTCGATTCGTCACAAACTTCTCAGCAGCTGCTGACTTTAGCCTGCATAAATGAGTTCAGCTCTGGTGGGCTGGAAAAGGTGGATACAGTCCTAGCCGCTTATTACTACCGAGGAACTTCTTTCTTTTCGGATTTCTTTTCAGTCTGACCACAGTGCTCTCTGCTGACACCTCTGTCCATGTCAGGAACTGTCCAGAGCATGAAAAAATCCCCATAGCAAATATATGCTGCTCTGGACAGTTTCTAAAATGGACAGAGGTGTCAGCAGAGAGCACTGTAGTCGTGACAGGAATCCAAAAAGAAAATAATTTCCTCTGTACTATACAGCGGCTAATAAGTACTGGAAGGATTAAGAGTTTTTAATAGAAGCAATTTACAAATCTGTTTAACTTTCTGGCACCAGTGGAGTACCCCTTTAATGTAAACGTATAGATTCACATAGCATTTATGTGTTCTACAACATGCTAAACATAGATGAAAAACGTCATGTGAACACTTTCTTACATAACTATAGTTATCAATTTTCCCCCCTTTTTATATTGTTTTCAACTCCCTCAGCTTCGTTCTGAAGTCATGTTGCTTTCCAGAGTGACCATAACATTCAGCAGGAAGCTGCCACGACTGCCTCTCCATCTCTTGCTCAGCAGGACCCAGAGGATGTGATTGCTCCCAAGTAGTACACCGATTAATAAAAATGGCAGAAGGTTTCATGTGGGTTCCATCACATGGGCATGAGTAGGCCACCTGCCATGGTAATCTCAACAGATATTGGGGGAGATTTATCAAAACCTGTCCAGAGGAAAAGTTGCCCAGTTGCCCATAGCAACCAATCAGATCGCTTCTTTCATTTTCAACAAGGCTTCTGAAAAATGAAAGAAGCGATCTGATTGGTTGCTATGGGCAACTGGGCAACTTTTCCTTTGCACAGGTTTTGATAAATCTCCCCCATTGTACTTTCAAAATTCTTAACCTCCTTGTATTTATCTTGTCATGAAACTTGACCTTTCTTCTGCAATGAGCGGTGGGTGACATCTCATTCTTCTGTCTTTCATTACTTCAACAGTTTTTTTTTTCAACAGTGATAGAAAGTATTTGCTCCTAGTGTTCCCAATTGTAGTAAATGTCTCAAAAACGCAGGTCTATGATCTTTAAATGTTAAAGGGGTACTCCGCTGCTCAGCATTTGGAAAAAACTGTTCCGAAAGCTGGAGTCGAAAGCTTGTGACGTCATAGCCCGCCCCCTCTTGATGTAATGCCGGCGGTCACGCCCCCTCCCATAGGCTTTCATTGAGGGGGTGGTGTGTGATGTCATGAGGGGGGCGGGGCTATGACGTCACGAGCTCCCGGCTCAGGTGTTCGGAACAGTTTGTTCCAAGAGCTGAGCAGCGGAGTACCCCTTTAATGTTGGACCAAATTATTCAGATAACTAACTATTGTGAAAAAGAAAGTGTATTTTTTGCTAGCTTTAGTTTAATAACCAGTTGTTCAAAGCTAAAATGACAATGAGCTGACTGAAGTCTGCCTTCTTAAGAGGTACCAAAAGTTTTTGAACCCCTTAAGGCAGAGTTTCCACTTGGTTTTGTCCTGCGTTTTTTTTGTTTGAAAAAAAAAAAAACGCCAGGAAAAGCGCCAGAAAAAAACGCCAGTGCAATTTCCAGCATTTTGCGTTTTTTCATTTGTGTGGAAATTGCATCTTTGGTATCTTGGCAGTTTTTCCAGCCTTTCCTAGTTGGATTTTGGACACATGTAAAAGGGAATAAGACTAATGGAAAGTATCTGCCCTCTCCTGATGTAATTTCCTTTGTAGAGTTCTACTTAAATCTGCCCCGGCGGATGCATTTTTGGCTTTTTTTGTGGTTTGTAAGGCATGCTTTATTCAGAATGTCTGCTCCCCAAGGAAGATTGGCCCCCAAGGATGCTGCAAATTGTTTGCTTTTGGCACGCAGGATTCAGTTGATGCGTCAGGTTTGTGTGTTTTATAGGTTTTTTTTTAGGTAGGAAATGTAAAGTAATGTTAAACTGACTTGGTTTTGTGTGCAATGTTTTTTTTTTTGGCAGCTTATTTCTCGTAGGAGACACAGTTACTGGGTCCATCCTCTACATTGGCAGATGTCTTATGTGTAATCCGCTGGAAATTAATATTTTGCAAATCAACTAGTGCTCGAAAGTGAACCATATTTGGAACTAACTTGTATGTTAAACTCCTAATCCGTCCAGTAATTAGCAGCTGCTTTATGCTGCAGCTGCTTTATGCTCCACAGGAATTTGTATAGTTCTTTTCAGTCTAAATCCAGTGCTCTCTGCTGACACCTCTGTGTGTGTTTGGAACTGTCCTGTGCAGGATAGGTTTGTTATGTAGCATTTTTTTTGCTCTATACAGTTTATGACACAGACAGAGGGGCAGCAGAGTGCACAGACTAAATAGAACTACCCAAGTTCCTGGGGAGCATACAGCAGCTAATAATTACTTGACGTTATAAGATTCCAAAATATGACAATCTTTCCGGGCAAAGTTGTTTGTGTATTTGATTTTCACTGGAGTAAACCTTTAATATTTGATGTATTTCTTGGACTAATTTTTTTTCTCTCTTTCTCTTTCAGATTCCTGGCAACTGGAGAATATTTTTTGTCTCTGCAGTTCCAGGTATTTGTGGGCAAAACTACAATAGCCAATATAGTAAAGGAGATGTGTACTCTGATTTGGGAGGAGTTGGGCCCATTTGTGATGCCTGCACCTACTGTTGAAACCTGGCTCCAAGTAGCTGCTGGTTTTGAACAAGTAGCAAATTTTCCAAACTGTCTAGTTGCAGTGGATGGTAAACATATCCGCGTACAGAAGCTGCCACATTCTGGTTCTTTATTTTTTTATTATTAAAATATATTTTTCTATAAATCTTATGGCTGTGGGCGACATTAACTATACATTTGTGGCTGTGGATGTAGTTGGATATGGGAGCTCATCAGACTCAAGGGTTACAGATTGGGTGTCAATTTCTCATGAACCAGATTTATTTTTCCCCTCCCAGATCTCTTCCTGGAACCTCTGATCCAGACCCCTTTGTAATGGTGTCTGATTAGGCTTTTCGGCTCTCCACCAACCTCTTGAGACCATTTCCAAAGCAAGGCTTAGATTCCAGGAAGAAGATCTTTAATTACTGTGGTGTCCCGGTACCTGATTGCATCCGTTACCTTGTGGTGAGGTCCCCAAAGTCAGAGTCCCTAGGTACCAGTGGGATCCTCATCTATAGTTAGCCCCTAGTCACCCCTTTAATAATTAAAATTATTCAAATTCTAATTGTCTAATTGTCTATATGTATATATTCATGTGCTGTGAACCGTGTTGTTGTGTACGGGAGCGGTGTTTGTGGTGCACCATACAAGGGGGCCACGAGAAAAGTAAGGGGGGAGGCGAAAATTTATCTGCAACTAAGATGTGTAAACTGCGCAATGAGTTCTTGCTGCGATCCTCTGGTCCGGTCAGCACAGACGGAGCTGAACTGCTGCCGGTGTTAGGTGGTTTTTTTGCGCCCCCGTAGATCCATGCGTCCGCTCCTCCCCCAGCTCTTCGAACATTTCCGAAGCTAGAGCTCGGGGAGGGCAGAGCAAGGGGAGGTAGGAGGTTCACGCCCCCTCCCTCATCTCCCCTCCCTGAGCTCGGCTGGACGCAGATCTCTACGACACGCCCCCTCCCTGAGGACATAGATCTCCACGGCAGGTCCCTCCCTCATCTCCCCTCCCTGAGGACGTAAATCTCCACGGCAGGTCCCCTCCCTCATCTCCCCTCCCTGAGCTCGGCTGGACGCAGATCTCTATGGCACGCCCCCTCCCTGAGGACATAGATCTCCACGGCAGGTCCCTTCCCTCATCTCCCCGAGCTGAGGACATAGAGCAGTGCTCCCAATGAGCTCTATGTGTAAAGGGGGACATACTACAGGGGCTAAAGGGGGACATACTGTACGGGCTAAAGGGGGACATACTGCACGGGCTAAATGTCCCCCTTTAGCCCGTACAGTATGTCCCCCTTTACACATAGAGCTCATTGGGAGCACTGCTCTCAGGGAGGGGAGATGAGAGAGGGGACCTGCCGTGGCGAACGATGTCCTCAGGGAGGGGGCGTGTCGTAGAGATCTGCGTCCAGCCGAGCTCAGGGAGGGGAGATGAGGGAGGGGGCGTGGACCTTCTCTCCCCCCTTGCTCTGCCCTCCCCCAGTTCTAGCTTCGGAAATGTTCAGAGAGCTGGGGGAGTAGCGGACGCATGGATCTACGGGGGCGCAAAAAACCACCTCACACGGAAAAAGCGCGCGAAAAAGGCCCGCGCTGTGCCACGCCCCGCCCCTGGGCGTGGCTACCAAGTCACTGTATCACAGCCGAAAGGGGACTTGGAGATACAGGAGTCGTCTCTGGAGGGACCGGAAGTCGGGGCTGCACCGATGACGTCCTTCCTGCCGGCCGCAAATTTTGGGGAAGCCCACTATAAAAGACACCACGCAGAGCGACCTCTTCAGTCTACACAAGGAGCTGGAGAGTACAGACATGGCGGACAGCAGCGTTCCACGTGGTGAAGATAACAAAATGGCGCCGTAACAGCGGAAAGTCGTGGTAGTCACAGCCCGACTTTTCCAAGAAATTGCTGACCGTCTGCAGCGGTTGTCATTAGACGAAGAGGGGGCCTGCAATCTTCCCCCACTGCCTGATGATGATGACGATTGGCCAGAAACACCTCCAGCGGAGAATGCAGGGACACCTGGATGTGCATCACCGGTGAGACTGTCCCCTCACCACAGAACTTGGGGCTCGTGGGCCGAGATCCCATCGGAGGAGTCTGCAGTGAGTACCCCGCCAGAGGCGGGCTTCTCTTCCTCCTCCAGCCCTGAGGCCATACCCCGATGAAGCTTGCCAAGCGCACGACCGTGCTCACCGAAATTGCCTATTTCAGTACATACACAAAAACAAATTGTATCTCTCATTCAAACAAACACTTAGGAATTGTAGCCTATTGATATCCAATTACTGCCACTGTTAGGTACACTCATATTTCTCTTCTCTGTATTGCGTGTGTGAGATGCTCTACCTGGCCAGTAGGTGCTCTTGTGGATATAGAATTAAACACGTAGTTCTAAAGGTAACCTAGGTAGGTTATTTTGAAGTTCTCTAGGGATAAGTAGCGTGTAGCCGATAGACCCTAGCAGCCAATCTTACTGTGACCTAACTTCCGGCTAGCCAGTATATCTTTCGTGTACTAACAGGTAACTGTTGCCAGGTAATTGTTGGCAAAAAAGAAAAAAATGTGTGAGATTCCAAAATGTTTAGTCAGCTTGAAGCTAAATGTATAGAGAGCTGTACTAATGTCTAGTTAGCCTCATAAAATGTGTAAGAGAGCTAAAACAAAATGTTTTAGAAGCTAGCAACTAAATGTCAGATAGCTGCCTAATTGTTTTTTAAGTTTAAAATGTCTAAGAAGCTTGAAAATAAAGGTCTAGATAGCTTCATAATTGTCTAGGAAGCCCTTTATGTGTCTGGTAGGATTACTAGTCTTCAAATGTTTCAAATGTCTAGAAAATGTCTGGTAGGTTTAAAAGTACCTAATGTGTATAAAAGTTGTGTCAGGATATAGTACCTAATGTGTATAAAAGTTGTGTCTGTCTAGTTAGCAATCCTGTTCTGCCTGCCCTAGTTCTTCTGCCTTAGGGGACAGGCATCTGGGTCGACTTGTCTTAAGTAAGGGGGTTTGTCCCGGTACTGGATTGCATCCGTTACCTTGTGGTGAGGTCCGAGTCAGAGTCCCTAGGTACCAGTGGGATCCTCATCTATAGTTCGCCCCTAGTCACCCCTTTAATAATTAAAATTATTCAAATTCTAATTGTCTATATGTATATAAAGTGTACTTACCTTGTTGTTGGTGTCGCAGGACCTGCATGTCACGTGATACGTTCCAGAACTCTATGGTTTTTACTCAAGGACCTTTGGAGGTAGTCAGGTGATCACCCACCATGCTTTGTAACGGTGAGTGACAGCTGACATGGACCAATCCAAAACGGCTCTGCTCCTGCCCATATAAGGGAGCGGCGGCCATTAATCTCTCATTTTCCTCGTGGGCTGCTGATGAGGACGGATCTGCGCAGCTGTCATCGGCAACCACTAGGCCAAAGCCTTGCGGCAATGGCCATCATTCCAAAACTGTGAGTTACTTCAATTCCCTATTACTCCGCAAGGTCACTGGACCTAAACAGACCTCTAAATCCAGCGGATCGCTGCAAAACCTAATTCTACTAATCTCAGGATAACTTATCGGTCCTAAGCAACTGTCAGTCACTGTTGTGCTGATAATAGACTCTGTTACTAAGACTGTTACCGTTACTGAATGTACCGCAATTCATCAGTAAAGTTCCTGCAAGTTCAAGTTCAGCACTGCCGTGGACAATAATTTATTTCTGCACGCACCTATCATTTCTGGGAAGGGTGGCGATAGGCCTAGCAACTACCTCAGCGTATTAACCCTCACCCTGGCATCACAAGTGACAAGGGTTAAATTAACCCCTCACATTCCAACACAGCAACACCCCAACTACACTATACCCCCCAAGGGCTACCACATTACTGTCTAAGCCGAGCCCGAAAGGTTGTAGAATGTTCTTTTGGCATAATGGCAAACAAATGGAGAGTTCTTCACACTGTAATCTGCTTAAATGTAGAGACTGTTGATTAAGTGATGAAAGCATACTGTGTCCTTCATAACTGTGTCCGAGACCATGATGGTTTGGAGATAGATTTTGAAAAACATCTTACATCCTTTCCAACCTCGATCATCTGGAATACATCTAGGCCATATTTAAGTGTAATACATGTGCAAGATAATTTTGCAGATAATTTTTAGTCTCCTGAAGGTTCAGTAGGGCACTATTGTCTTTTGTATTGTCTTTTTCTTACAAAAAAAATTGTTTGGTATTGCTTCATACTAAACAATAAAAATAAAAAAAACACATTAAGATAAACTCCCAGAAAGACACGCCTGTTACCAGGGCGGTAACAGGCGTGTCTTTCTGGGAGTTTATCTTAATGTGTTTTTTTTATTTTTATTGTTTAGTATGAAGCAATACCAAACAATTTTTTTTGTAAGAAAAAGACAATAGACACTTGACACTTGTATTTTGGTCAACATATTTTGTCATCAATAAAATAAAGACCAAACTGGTCAATCACAGACCCTCATGGGGTCAAAAACAAAAAAATTACAAACGCACACAATATAAAGTGTGTGGCACAATATGCACAACAACATCTTTAATTTAGAACATAAACAAAAAACTAGCCCTGTGTGGACCTAAGGGAAGCGGTGAAGTCACTGTGTTGGTGCTGAGAAGGTGGTACAAGAGGGTTGGGTTGATAGTATTGTGGGGCTTGATGCATAGGAGAATATGGACCATACATCTTAAAATCATCATTTCGACTACCATAATGTGTAGCATCTGATGAATAAAAACTAGGTGGTCTACTAGGGGGGAACACAGTAGGCTCCACATAATGCCACTCGATTTGAGTTGCAGAGTCCCTGCGTGCGGGTTCTTCTGCTCTCCTGTTCTGGTCTGATGGAGTGCACTGGGACATCATCTGAAGCAGTAAGATTGGTACTGGAGGGGAATGGTATGGTGGTTCAAAATACTCAGTGCAGCCTAGCTTGAAGGTCATACAGCGTGTTCTATTGGGTAACTGCATTTCCCACAATCTCTGGGCTAGCGCCCTAACAACCGTGTCACTATCATCCTCCGACCGCTGACAGTGTACTAGAGCTATGATTTCGTTATTTAACTCCTGGTCAGGATGGAGCCTGCGACGCACACTTGAGTGTTGGTATGGCCTTCTGGTTGCAGGTAAAATACCTCGCACAATAGGGGATGTTGACCAGGTGCCTTGTAATCCACTGGGCATTGCAACTTCACCATCTTACCCAACATCTGTGGATTCCCCCACAGCTGGTTCTGCCATGGGTCCAGTTTGGCCCAAAATGAGGGATTGTTCTTCTTCCTCAACACTTAACTGTCCCTCACCGGTTGTGGTTTGTGTGCCCAGTTCATCCTGGGTTTCTTGTGTGGCAGCCAACCCCTCTTCCTCGTACAAAAAATCCATGTTGCTTCAAGTTCTACAATTTTTTGAAAAATGTTTGACAAATTTAGTTTTCATTTTTTGGACACTGACACATTTTTTTGGAATATTAATGTTAATTTTAATCTTTTTTTCTTTCAGGGATTATGAAACAAGGATTGACTGTTACTTACTCTCTGAGCTCTCTACCCAGGGCCAGAAACAACAGCTGGTGAAAATATTTGTATGTTTTCTGGCTTGGTGCTCCATTCCCACTAGCTCCATGCTTGTTATATTCTTTATGGAATCAATCACGCAGGGACCGCCATCTTTTAGGCACAGCTTCCTCTACAAAGATAATCAAAATATATTATATGGACATGTGTGGGGAATATTAAAGGAATTCCAATTATGAAATCAAGTGATGAAAAAACACTGCAAGTCTCATCAATGAAGAAGCATAGGAAAAAAGAGAGATAGTCCCCCCTAGTGAAATATGTCACAGTACACATAAGCATACAGTAGTTGGAATTGCACTCACCCTATGGGGTTGCGCTAAGAGTGCAACACCTCAGTAGACGTCTGTTATTAATGGTGCTGGTTGTGGATCCGCAGCCGTAGCTCAGCCAGACTTGAGAAATGCAGGTCTGGAAAACAATACAAGCAAGCAAAGTAAATGTTGAGCTTATAGGCGCTGTTCCAAAATGGTTCATAAAATGAGAGGACACATGTCAAAGGTCCTAAAATCAAATTTATTGGCAATACAGCAACGCGTTTCTGGTCCGGACCGGACCCTTTGTCAGGCTGGATGCATAAAGTAAGCCAATTTCAAAATCCAAAACCAATGCAATAAATTTGAGAAGCAAACCACACATTCGCAACATTGCTTTATGCCATGACCCACAAAAAAAAATAAATTTATGTTCGCCCAGTACAAAAATCTTTTTTTCTTTCAGGGATTATGAAACAAGGATTGACTGTTACTTACTCTCTGAGCTCTCTACCCAGGGCCAGAAACAACAGCTGGTGAAAATATTTGTATGTTTTCTGGCTTGGTGCTCCATTCCCACTAGCTCCATGCTTGTTATATTCTTTATGGAATCAATCACGCAGGGACCGCCATCTTTTAGGCACAGCTTCCTCTACAAAGATAATCAAAATATATTATATGGACATGTGTGGGGAATATTAAAGGAATTCCAATTATGAAATCAAGTGATGAAAAAACACTGCAAGTCTCATCAATGAAGAAGCATAGGAAAAAAGAGAGATAGTCCCCCCTAGTGAAATATGTCACAGTACACATAAGCATACAGTAGTTGGAATTGCACTCACCCTATGGGGTTGCGCTAAGAGTGCAACACCTCAGTAGACGTCTGTTATTAATGGTGCTGGTTGTGGATCCGCAGCCGTAGCTCAGCCAGACTTGAGAAATGCAGGTCTGGAAAACAATACAAGCAAGCAAAGTAAATGTTGAGCTTATAGGCGCTGTTCCAAAATGGTTCATAAAATGAGAGGACACATGTCAAAGGTCCTAAAATCAAATTTATTGGCAATACAGCAACGCGTTTCTGGTCCGGACCGGACCCTTTGTCAGGCTGGATGCATAAAGTAAGCCAATTTCAAAATCCAAAACCAATGCAATAAATTTGAGAAGCAAACCACACATTCGCAACATTGCTTTATGCCATGACCCACAAAAAAAAATAAATTTATGTTCGCCCAGTACAAAAATAATAACAACCCACATTTTATTTTTTTTTTATATCCTTGAATTTGCCTTCAGCTTACATGACAATAATAAGCATTTTATCAAAACTTGCCCAAGTGGGTCCTTTAAAAAAAAAAATAAATACGTAAACTAAAATTGCAGGGATTACATAATTATCTGTCATAAAAAGGTGTATAAAAAAAAAAAAACAGTACAAAAAGGAAATTGTAAATGCCTGGTAAAGCCTGGTGAAAATGTGCGTGTTTGCTACATGTAAATAAAAAAATAATAATAATAAAAAAATAATAATACAACAGCGTATCCAAGAATGTGAAAAAACTTTGGCATGCTCCTTTGTAACGTGGCATTTTTAATAGGATGTAAAGTTTGCAAAAATGTGCTTTGCCACAAAATTTACTTTTCTGGCCATAATTTTGTACTTAAAAAATAATAAAAATATCTACTTTACCTTACCTACCTAATATCTATGGACCACCTTTACCTTCCACCCCCACAAAACCCCAAACCCCACATAGCACCCACCTAAACATACAATAATTCGCAAAAATAACACCCACACACATACTGCAAGAAGTATACTTACATGCTGAATAAGCTTGTCTACATTAAATGATACGCAGGGTGCCATGCTGCTCACAACTCTACACCCAGCAATGTCCAGCCTCTGAATAAACTTTTGGCTGACTACAAAGAAAATGGCTGCTGTTCCTCTTCCTGGGAACAGCCCCCTTTTATTTCCACAGGTGAAAAAACACCAAAGAAAAACGCTGAATACAAAACCTACATGGCATTTTCAATGGCGTTTTTTCACTCCCATAGACTTCTATGGGAGAAAAATGCCACAATTTTACGAAAAAAAACCAAAACACAATATGCTCTACATGGTGCGATTTTGCAAAACTGCCAAGGAGCCGAAGGATAAAAAAAAAAGCCAAACTGAAAAACACCAAGTGGAAAAATAATTTTGCGATTACTCATTGATTTACTGCTAACATCTGACTACAGCGTTTTTTGGCAAAAAAAATGCCATGCGGCAGACTTGGCATGTTTCTTTGCATTTTCCCCAAAAATAACCAAATGGAAACTTAGCCTAAAGGATGCAGTGATTTTTCATTTTTAAGTTTTCATTTTTTTCTCTTCACAGTCCCATATGCACCACCAGTTGAACTTTGTAATGACATCACTTATTTTACCACAAATGTATCTAATTTGCTGCGTCCTTAACCCCTTAAGGACTCAGCCCATTTTGGCCTTAAGGACTCAGACAATTTCATTTTTACGTTTTCATTTTTTCCTCCTCGCCTTCTAAAAATCATAACTCTTTTATATTTTCATCCACAGACTAGTATGAGGGCTTGTTTTTTGCACGACCAGTTGTCCTTTGTAATGACATCACTCATTATATCATAAAATGTATGGCGCAACCAAAAAACACTATTTTTGTGGGGAAATTAAAACGAAAAACGCAATTTTGCTAATTTTGGAAGGTTTTGTTTTCACGCCGTACAATTTCTGGTAAAAATGACATGTGTTCTTTATTCTGAGGGTCAATACGATTAAAATGATACCCATTATTATATACTTTTATATTATTGTTGCGCTTAAAAAAAATCACAAACTTTTTAACCAAATTAGTACGTTTATAATCCCTTTATTTTGATGACCTATAACTTTTTTATTTTTCCGTATAAGCGGCGGTATGGGGGCTCATTTTTTGCGCCATGATCTGTACTTTTTTTTGATACCACATTTGCATAAAAAAAACTTTTAATACATTTTTTATAATTTTTTTTTAAATAAAATGTATTAAAAAAGTAGGAATTTTGGACTTTTAAAAATTTTTTTCGTTCACGCCGTTCACCGTACGGGATCATTAACATTTTATTTTAATAGTTCAGACATTTACGCATGCGGCGATACCAAATATGTCTATAAAAAATGTTTTTTACGCTTTTTGGGGGTAAAATAGGAAAAAACGGACGTTTTACTTTTTTATTGGGGGAGGGGATTTTTCACTTTTTTTTTACTTTTACTTTTAAATTTTTTTACATTTTTTTTACACTTGAATAGTCCCCATAGGGGACTATTCATAGCAATACCATGATTGCTAATACTGATCTGTTCTATGTATAGGACATAGAACAGATCAGTATTATCGGTCATCTCCTGCTCTGGTCTGCTCGATCACAGACCAGAGCAGGAGACGCCGGGAGCCGCACGGAGGAAGGAGAGGGGACCTCCGTGGGGCGTTATGAATGATCGGATCCCCGCAGCAGCGCTGCGGGCGATCCGATCGTTCATTTTAATCGCGAACTGCCGCAGATGCCGGGATCTGTATTGATCCCGGCACCTGAGGGGTTAATGGCGGACGCCTGCGAGATCGCGGGCGTCGGCCATTGCCGGCGGGTCCCTGGCTGCGATTAGCAGCCGGGATCAGCCGCGCATGACACGGGCATCGCTCCGATGCCCGCGGTTATGCTTAGGACGTAAATGTACGTCCTGGTGCGTTAAGTACCACCTCACCAGGACGTACATTTACGTCCTGCGTCCTTAAGGGGTTAAAGGGGTACTCTGGTGGAAAACTTTTTTTTTAATCAACTGGTGCTAGAAAATTAAACAGATTTGTAAATTGCTTCTATTAAAAATCTTAATTCTTCCAGTACTTATTAGCTGCTGAATACTACAGAGGAAAGTAATTTATTTTTCTGCTGACATCAAGAGCACAGTGCTCTCTGCTGACATCTCTGTCCATTTTAAGAACTGTCCAGAGTAGAAGAAAATCCCCATAGCAAACATATGCTGTGCTGGACAGTTCCTAACATGGACAGAGATGTCAGCAGAGAGCACTGTGTTCCAAAAAAACTAAAACATTTTGCTCTGTAGTATTCAGCAGCTAATAAGTACTGGAAGGATTAAGATTTTTTAATAGAAGTCATTTACAAATCTGTTTAACTTTCTGGCACCAGTCGATTAAAAAAAAAGGTTTTCCACTGAAGTACCCCTTCAAAAGAGAACTCCAGAATATAAAAATTGTCCCCCATACTGCCGGCAGTAAAAAAATAAAGATGTACATACCTTCCTCCCCTCCCCTGGGGCCTCCGGTAACCGGCTCCGGTCTGTGCCGCGATCCTCTTCCTGGTTGCCGGTGGTCGAAGAATCATACTGCGCTCAGCCAATCACCAGCTGCAGCGAAGTCCGACTCGGCCGGCGATAGGCTGAGCAGCAGTGTGAGAACACTTCAGGACACAAAATTCTTCACTACACCGGCACCTGCTGCCAGGGCCGAAAACATCACACTGACGCTCAGTAAGACTCTCCGACCACCGGCAACCAGGAAGAGGATCACGGCGGAGACCGGAGCTGGTTACCGGAGGCCCCAAGGGAGCGGAGGAAGGTATGTACATCTTTATTTTTTTACTGCCGACAATTTTTATATTCTGGAGTTCTACTTTAAGGACTCAGGATTCAGGGTGTACCTATATGCCCTGCGTCCTTAACAGGTTCAGGGACTTAAAAATTAGCAATTTTAGAGTTTGCTATTTTTTTTTTTTTTACCTTTTATGCCATTTGCCATGAGGTTTTATTAACATTAGATTTTAATAGAGCAGACATTTTTGCACCGGTGATACCACATATGTTTATGTTTATTTCACATGATCATTTTGACACTGTGATCCCAAACAGCTTCCTTGAGCAACTTGCAATTGATTATAATTTATTTAGATGCCCCAATCAACTTTGATTGCAACATCTAAAGGGTTAATGCTGGACACCAGCCATGATCAATGATGTCTAGCATTAGCCATGGGTCCTGGCTGCTGATAGCAGCTGGTATTAAAGGGGTACTCCAGTGGAAATCAATTTTTTTTTAAATCAATTGGTGCCAGAAAGTTAAACAGATTTGTAAATTAGAGGTAGTTTTTGGCTGGGCGTCCGAGAGATGGATGTGTGGAGGCTATGTCCAGCGCTAGCATGCGCTTACGGTGACGGGCCCAGTTGCCGCAGGCCGAGGAGAAGTCACCGGTCACGGAGTGGCTCCGGAGATGGAAATGTGCTCGGAGATAGATGGATCTTTACTCCGGAAACAAAGAAGGAAAGCCTCGTGAAGGATCTCTCGGCGTCTGGTGGAATGACGGATGGAATACAGCCAGGTGTGAAAACAGCAGATGATGGAGTTGTATCGGAGATATGTGATAGCGGTTCGTGGATTGCGGTGATCATGCGGTAAATATTCCTTTCTCTAGACGCGTTTCAGGGTTCTTTATCTATGACCCTTTCCTCAGTAGAGATATCTTTAACAGTGAAGCTCAAAGTCCTTTTATACATGTTACCTGTATAATTGTAACAGGTGTGTTTCTGTTTAGATCTTCCGCAAATAGCGGAATGGAACGGGAAACATAGGGTTGTTTCATCTTGATAGAACAATGTTCACATTTAGAGTCAGTATATATGCATTCTTATTTAAATATAGTATTATATATATTATAAACATTGAAATGGTAAATATAACACACAGTAAGATGTACAGATAGAGTATATAATACTGAGATATAAAAATAAAAAAATTAAATATAAAAAAATAATATAAAAACTAAAAATAAAATATAAAAATAAAAATAAATAAAAATAAAATTAAAATTATTTATTGATAATTTAAACACTAATAGTCACTTTCTCAACTTCACTTCACACATTAGCACACAATCTATCACTTTTCTTGACTTGGAGATTAAAGTGAGTCCGGATAAAATTAGATTAAATTGCAATACTTATAAAAAACCTACTACGAAAAACAGTTATATCGATTATACAAGTTGCCACCTATCTAGTTGGCTTACAAATATCCCTAAAGGACAGTTTCGTCGTTTAAAACGTAACTGTACATCCGACAATACTTTTCTGGAAGAAGCAGAAGATATGACTTCTCTTTTCAAAGGCAAAAATTATCCGGACACACTTTTAACCCAGTCCCTTAATCATGTTAAACTTCTAGATAGGACCACATTTTTCACACCAAAAGATAATGACATCACATCCACAGAACATTCAATTAAACTAATTCTACCTTATAATTATGAATATAAAAAAATCGAACAAATTATCAGTAAGCACTGGTATATGGTTAAACAAGATAAAGACATAGGAGAATTGCTGCCAGACCGAGCCCCTATTGTATATAAAAAGGCCCCCAATTTGGGGATAACGATTGCACCAAGTATAAAACCACCCATAAAAACTCACAATATGTCTGAGACGTGGCTAAACACAAAAGGTTTTTTTAGATGTGGAATATGCCCCAATTGTATGAAGGTGAAGGGCCCTAAAAAAACGACAGAAATGTCATCATGCACCACTGACTTCAAATGGACCATTAAAGAACACATTTCGTGCCACACAAGTGGAGTACTATATTTGATACAGTGTGGATGTAGGAAACAATACATTGGGAGAACAAAAAGACCATTAAAGACTAGAATTGCTGAACACTTAACAAACATAAAAAATGGAAACTTAAAACACCCTTTATCAGCTCATTTTGCAAAACTTCACAATAAAGAAATTACTACTTTCTTCTACACAGGCTTACAAATTATCAAGAAAGATTGGAGAGGAGGCAGCTTCATTGTTAAAATGTCTAAGGCTGAAAGTCAGAAGATTTATGAATTCAACTCTCTAGAGCCGAATGGCCTGAACTCAAATTTTGAACTTTTTGGATTTCTGTAGAGTGTGTCCCGCTCTCCCCATGGAGGACCCCTTTTTTACGTGGGGGCCCCCATGGGGGAGCTGGACCCACTCTATCTTTGTTCTGCGTGACAAGCCATCCTTTAACCTTCCTGTATACTAAATGCTTATCATGTATATCTATAGTATTTTACTTTATTTATGCACTTATTCTTCATTTTCATATTCATTTTTCATTTTTCATTTTTTTGATTTTTTTGATTTTTATTTTTCTACTTCATTTCTATCTTTCACTTTTTACTTTTTAATTTTAATTTAATTTTAATTTATTTTTATTTTTATATTTTATTTTTAAATTTTTTATATAATTTTTTTATATTTTTATTTTTTATTTTTATATCTCAGTATTATATACTCTATCTGTACATCTTACTGTGTGTTATATTTACCATTTCAATGTTTATAATATATATAATACTATATTTAAATAAGAACGCATATATACTGACTCTAAATGTGAACATTGTTCTATCAAGATGAAACAACCCTATGTTTCCCATTCCATTCCGCTATTTGCGGAAGATCTAAACAGAAACACACCTGTAACAATTAGACAGGTAACATGTATAAAAGGACTTTGAGCTTCACTGTTAAAGATATCTCTACTGAGGAAAGGGTCATAGATAAAGAACCCTGAAACGCGTCTAGAGAAAGGAATGTTTACCGCATGATCACCGCAATCCACGAACCGCTATCACATATCTCCGATACAACTCCATCATCTGCTGTTTTCACACCTGGCTGTATTCCATCCGTCATTCCACCAGACGCCGAGAGATCCTTCACGAGGCTTTCCTTCCTTTGTTTCCGGAGTAAAGATCCATCTATCTCCGAGCACATTTCCATCTCCGGAGCCACTCCGTGACCGGTGACTTCTCCTCGGCCTGCGGCAACCGGGCCCGTCACCGCAAGCGCATGCCAGCGCTGGACACAGCCTCCACTACATCTCTCATCAAGCCTACTTCGTGATCGGTGATCTTTACTTTGGCCTGTGGCACCCGGGCCCGTCACCGTAAGCGCATGCTAGCACTGGACATAGCCTCCACACATCCATCTCTCGGACGCCCAGCCAAAAACTACCTCTAGGAGTTGGTAACTATATCACTTTGTGAACTGTTCTAAATCATGTGAGAACAGAGTGTACCGTACAAAAGTACATCATGTGGGTTTGCATTATATTGGGATAGCGTTAGAATGTAACTTTACATGCTATTTTTTACATTTTTAATATATGCTTTGTATTCAAATACCATACCTCCCCACAAGGGCCCTGTGGTAGGAGGCATTTATGTATTAGATTTGCATTATTTATGTCACATTTGTAATATTTTATATTATTTTATGTTAAATTTGTACATCATTTAAAGTGAAGCACAGTCCGATTTATTTTTCTGTAATTTCATCATCATGTACCATTTTATGGTATTAGTCTAGAGGCATTTGGTACCCCCCCCCCCCTTTTTATCCTTATATATTATTTTGTACTAGTATTTTTTTTGGTGTAAATACTTTCCATTTAGCCTCGACTAATTTATATTGTGAGCTGCACATACCCCAATTTCTTTCAGATTTGTAAATTACTTCTATTTAAAAATCGTAATCCTTCCAGTACTTATCAGCTGCTGAATAGTACAGAGGAATTTCTTTTCTTTTTATATTTATTTCCAATCTGACCACAGTGCTCTCTGCTGACACCTCTGTCCATGTATGGAACTGTCCAGAGTAGGATAGGTTTGCTATGGGGATTTGCTACTGCTCTGGACAGTTCCTGAAATGGACATAGGTGTCAGGAACTGGCACTGTGATCATACTGAGAATAAATTCAAAAAGCAAAGAACTTCCTCTGGAGCATACAGCAGCTGATAAGTACTGGAAGGATTTTTTATAGAAGTAATTTACAAATCTATAAACCGCATTAGGAGGAGAGAGCACACCATGCAGCTAAACATGCAAATATACGATACCGCTGGTAATCACTGGCAGCGTTCGGACCCAATGTATTGTATATGCAGCACCTGCGGGGTGCACACACTAGATAAAGTATCAAACAATACAATAAGAAAAGGTAGCGTGCACTCACCGCGGGTAGACTGCTGCAAGCCCGAGGTCTGGGATCACCGCGGCATAGACGGAGATGGTAAGGGGCGCTCAGAGGCTACCCCGACAGTTTCGGACGTGGGAACGTCCTTCTTCCGGCCGGAAGAAGGACGTTCCTACGTCCGAAACTGCCGGCGTAGCCTCTGAGCGCCCCTTACCGTCTCCGTCCATGCCGTGGTGATCCCGGACCTCGGGCTTGCAGCAGTCTACCCGCGGTGAGTGCACGCTACCTTTTCTTATTGTATAATTTACAAATCTGTTTAACTTTCTGGCACCAGTCGATAAAAAAAAAAAAATAATGTTTTCCACCGGAGTACCCCTTTAATTCTTAGCATCTGGACCCTTACTAGTTAAAACTTCTGAAATATTGCTTTAACATGTCAGAAGTTTTGTAAAATCTCAGATACCCTTCAAATGTAAACTCACAAAATACAGTTAATGGGGGGGAGGCTTTTTTGTGTACATATGTTGTAATTTGCACAATAACTGCGAGCTTTGCAAACATTTCAGGACTTTTTGACTTCAGTGCTATTGCTAAATGTTCTCTATAATATATAGTGTGGTCTGGGCTGGAGTGAGTTTGCGCAAAAATTTCTGCTGATGCTGCCATTCTTGCAATGTTTTAAAAATAAATTTCCATATGATAAATCAGTAACCACTGCAAAAGCTAAAACACATTTTACTTCATATAGAGTCTATATGAAGTAAAATGTGTTTTAGCTTTTGCAGTGGTTACTGATTTATCATATTGAAATTTATTTTTAAAACATTGCAAGAATGGCAGCATCAGCAGAAATTTTTGCGCAAACTCACTCCAGCCCAGACCACACTTTGAAACTTGATTAGATCTATGCTATTTAGCTATTTATAAAGAATGTGCATAGTTTTGATAAATATGTACACATAACTTGCGCACAGGCAATAAAAATAACTTAATTTTGGCATACAATGATAAATTTCCCTCAGGGTTTTGATCTTATTATTAGAAATGAGCGAATTTTTAAAAAATTCAATTTGGCGAAAAAAATTGGTTCAGTCCGAATTCATTTGTGGCAAATCTGTATTAAAAACAACTATTTCTGGCCTACAGAGGGCCTCAATAGAGGTGTAGAACATTTTGCCTTGCTGTAACACGCATAGGGTATGTAATGGGTTAGTGAAATAATACGGTTATTCAGTAAGACATGAAAATTAAAGGTGTCGCTATTAGAATCACTGTCGCAGAGTGGCACAATGACAGAGCCTGGAGGTGGCATCAGTATGAGGAGACCATATAGTGGATGAATGACACAGCGTGGAGGTGGTGGCAGCATTAGGAGACCATATAATGGCTGAATGACACAGCCTGGAGGTGGAGGAAGCATAAGGAGACCATATAGTGGCTTAATGACACCGCCTGTAGTTGGCGGCAGCATGAGGAGACCATATAGTGGCTGAATGACAGAGCCTGGAGTTGGCGGCCGCATGAGGAGACCACATAGTGGCTTAATGACACAGCTTGAAGATATCGGCAGCATGAGGAGACCATATAGTGGATGAATGACACTGCCTGGAGTTGGTGGCAGCATATGGAGACCATATAGTGGCTGAATGTCACAGCCTGGAATTGGCGGCAGCATGAGGAGACCATATAGTGGCTGAATGACACAGCCTGGAGGTGGCATCAGCATGAGGAGAACATATGGTGGCAGTATGAGACAGCCTTGAGCTGGCATCAGCATGAGGAGAACATATGGTGGCAGTATGAGACAGCCTGTAGTTGGCATCAGCATGAGGAGAACATATGGTGGCAGAATAAGACAGCCTGGAGGTGGCATCAGCAGCATCAGGAGTCCTGAAAGTGACCCGGGGACATAGTGGGGCGGTAGGTGTCAATGCCATTACCCGTGACGAAGGTGGGCGAAAAAAGGAGAACTTGGCATCAGATGTATAGCATCAGGCAGGTGGCAGGTTCACAATATTAGCTGAGGCAGGTAGACAGAAGAAAACGGTCTCTTTTTTAAAAGTGTTAGTGTGTACATGTAAGTATTGAGGATATGCATTGCGTAAAACATAACTTTTTATAATATTCTTAGGATAAAATATATGGACCCAAATTTTTTGGGGGAAATCAAACAAAAGGAAAGGTGTGCAAAAAACACCATGTGCCACCTACACCACCAAGTATTGATGTGATGCAAAGACCTCTAAAATGTGGAAGGAACAACATATGGTCCATTGTAACCGGTGGGGGTAAAAACTTCCCCTGTAAGGCCCTTCTCTCGCATTATTAATTCCCTTCTTGGCAAGTGTTACTCGCCCTAAAAAGGGCAGCCCCACACAGGAATCTCTCCCTATTTCCACCTGCTAACACTGCCATTTCCCAGGGTTTTTAGGTGGAAATAGGGAGAGGTTCCTGTATGGGGCCACCTTTTTTAAGATGAGTAACATTTTCTTCGAAAAGGTGGAAGGGAACAACATTTTGTCCATTGTGGCAGGTGGGGGTAAAAATCACCTTGTAAGGCCCTTCTCTCGCCCTATTAATTCCCTTCTTTGCAAGTGTTATTTGACCCAAAAAGGGTGGCCCCACAGAATAAACTCTCCCTATTTCCACCTAAAAACCCTGAGAAATGGCAGTTTTTGTAGGGTGAAATAGGGAGAGGTTCCTGCGTGTGGCTGCCCTTTTTAGGGCGAGTAACACTTTCAAAGAAGGGAATTAACCTTTTAAGGACTCTGGGCGTATGCATACACCCTGCATCCCGAGTCCTTAAAGGAGTACTCCGGTGAAAACCTTTTTTCTTTTAAATCAACTGGTGCCAGAAAGTTAAACATATTTGTAAATTACTTCTATAAAAAAAAATCTTAATCCTTTCAGTACTTATTAGCTGCTGAATACTGCAGCGGAAATTATTTTCTTTTTGGAATTCTCTCTGATGACATCACGACTCAACGAGCACAGTGCTCTTTGCTGACGTCATTATAATAATAATAACTCTTTATTTATTGTTGTCCTTAGTGGGATTTGAACCCAAGGCCCCAGTGCTGCAAGGCAGCAGTGCTAACCACTGAGTCACCATGCTGCCCTTAGCATAAATCTGCTATGCGCGGTTGCTAAAATGGACAGAGATGTCAGCAGAGAGCACTGTGCTCGTGATGTCATCAGTGTTCCAAAAAGAAAGGAATTTCCTCTGTAGCATTCAGCAGCTAATAAGTACTGGAAGGATTAAGATTTTTTAATAGAAGTAATTTACAAATATGTTTAACTTTCTGGCATCAGTTGATTTAAAAGGAAAAATGGGGACAGGACTGGGATGCCAGCTGAAATCATTCAGCAGGCATCCCAGCACATCGCCAAGGGGGGTCCTGAGACCCCACATCTCGGCGATCGCAGAAAATCGCATGTTAACTCAGACATGCGATTTTCTGCTATTCCGGGCTGATCGGGTCTCTGGTGACCTGATCACCCGGAAGATAGGGATGATCGGAGCTCTCAGTGACAGCCCTGATCATCCTGAGGGTTAGGAGCGAGTGCTGCGAACTCCTCCTATCCCCTGCCATTGGTCAGAACTGATTCTGACCAATGGCAGGGCAGGACAGTGGGTTGCCATGGAAACCCCCCGTTCTGCCCACCCTTGGATGTCGAGGGGAACGTGGGGAGAAGATGGAGGCCGGTACCTGGAGGAGAAGATGCCTGGGGACCCCCGATTGTCGCTGGAGACTGCTGGATCCTGGCTCAGGTAGGGAAAGTGAAAGTAAAGTGATCTTTACTGTGGCAACCACTAGGAAGGCCAAACTGCAACTCCCAGCATGCCCAGACAGTCAAAGGCTGTCTGGGCATGCTGGGAGTTGTAGTTTTGCAACATCTGGAGGGTCACAGTTCGGAGACCACTGTTACAGTGGTGCCCAAACGGTAGCCCTCCAGATGTTGCAAAACTACAACTCTCAGCATTCCTAGACTGCCCAGGCATGCTGGGAGTTGTAGTTCTGTAACATTTGTCCCTTCAGATTTTGCAATTTTCATGAAATTTTTGAAAATTGCTGCTCTACTTTGAAGCCCTCAAATTTTTTCAAAAAACAAAAATATGTCCATTTTATGATGCCAACATAAAGTGGACATATTGTATTTCTGAATAAAAATAAAATTTATTGGGACTATCCATTTGAATTACAAGTAGAGGGCTTCAAAGTTAGAAAAATGCTACATTTTCAAAATTTTCATGAAATTTGGGGATTTTTCACCAAAAAAGGATGCAAGTAACGGCGAAAATTTACCACCAAAATAAAGTAGAATATGTCACGAAAAAACAGAACCAGAATATTCGGTGAAAGCGTTTTCGAGTTATTAATTCGTAAAGCGATGGTTGTCAGAATTGCGAAAAATTGCTCAGTCCTTAAGGTGAAAAAGGGCTGCGTTTTGCTCTATCCATATTTGGGAAGTGTTGGTTTGGCACCATGGTCAATCTACTCTGATGCATCAGGCATTGGTGGGTGTAAATCCTAGCCTAACATTTATCGTGGACAGACGAGTTCTCCCCGAAATTTGTAATGAATTCGGATTCGTCAGATTCTATTCGCTCATCCCTACTTATTATAGCAGTTCTGGGTGGAAAATTGAGCAAAAATCTCTCAATAGCAACGTGAAAGATAGTACAACCAGTTATAAAAAGGGATTTAACCCCTTAACGACAATTGATGTAAAGGTACGTCATGATGCAGTGGGACTTAATGCACCACGATGTTAGTTTACGTCATGTACATGATGCAAGCACCGGACCTGTCAGCAGCCAGGGACCCGCCAGTAATGGTGGACATCAGCGATCGTTCTGATGTCAGCCATTAACCCCTCAGATGCCGCCATCAATACAGATCACGCCATCTGCAGCAATACGGGCTTTTAAATGGATGGCACTGCAGTGGGGATCCGATCATCCAACATGGTGGCTGGAGGTCCCCTTACTTGCCTCCGGCCATCTCCAGGAGTCTTCTGCTCTGGTCTGAGATCAAACAGGCCAGAGCAGAAGATCGCCAATAACTTGAGCGAATTGAAGCTGACGACCCAAATTCGTTACGAGTTTCATGAATTATTCGATTCGCAACAAATGTGAATATCGCAGCAATTCTATAACACAAATCGCTCCATTAAACTCCATTTACTGCAGTCCGGGCTCCAGGGCATCTAAAATGCAGGATCCACATATCAGTACATGGGGCAAGGAACGCTGGGAAGGCAGGAAGGCGAGGTGGGAAGGGAAGTAGGTGGGATGACCCTGAATCACATGCAGGATGCAGCCTATCAGCAGCTAGTCACCCCTGTGATGTCACAGACCTATATATATACGGCATCCATTTTGCAGCTCGTTATATCATTCATTACACTGCATAGAGATAGGACAGACATCGCTGTGTGTGTATTACACAGAAAAGCTCATTCCAGCAGCGTTTCACATCCTAGTCACATCAGCATTCTGGTGGACAGAGAGCAGTGTTTTTTTTTTCACTCAAAAGGATTTTTACTGCAGCCATTAAAGGGGTAGTCCAGTGGTGAAAAACTTATCCCCTATCCTAAGGATAGAGGATAAGTTTGAGATCGCGGGGGGTCCGACCGCTGGGGCCCCCTGTGATCTCTCTGTACGGGGGCCAGGCTCTCCGGCCAGATAGCGGGTGTCGACCCCCGCATGAAGCGGCGACCGACACGCCCCCTCAATACATCTCTATGGCAGAGCCGGAGATTGCCGAAGGCAGCGCTTCGGCTCTGCCATAGAGTTGTATTGAGGGGGCATGTCGGCCGCCGCTTCGTGCGGAGGTCAACACTCCCCCTTCCTGCGGGCTGTCGGGGCTCCGTACAGGAGATCGCGGGGGGCCCCAGCGGTAGGACCCCCCGCGATCTGCAACTTATCCCCTATCCTTAGGATAGGGGATAAGTTGTTCACCACTGGGTCACCAGTGGACTAATCCTTTAACCTCCAAGTCCCTTTCTTCAGCATTGTATTACAGAGGGGCAGATATCTGTGTGGTACCTCATACATTTCAACAAGCTGCCTCAACTTCATAAATCTTAGCAGAGGAGGCAGGAAAAAATTTTCAGCGCAATTCTGTGTCTTTGTTCCTCAACAAATCATCTGTTAGTTATAATAGTCTGTAGATGGTATAATACCAAGCAGTCTAATCCTAATAGTCTTTGACAGAGTGCAATTTTGTGTTTAGTGCACAGCTTTTTTGTGCTGCAGCACTGTTGTGTACTGCTGGTGTTGTGCAAAAATAAATTTTTTTAAGCGTACTGTGCCGCATTTTTCTGACCTCAGAAGTGCATACCACATACGTACATCTAAGTAGTGTACTATTTTGCATCCCCTCCCCTATTTCACAGGAAGGGGTTTTAGGTTGTTAGTGGATCCAGCATGTCGCCCAGCCTGAGGTGAGTGAATGTTATCCCATCCTATATGAGGCCACCTCCACGTGGTGGATGGGGGACACGTTTTGATCAAAAAGTGCGCTAAGAGCCTCCATTTTGTTGACCAAGTGTGCTGCTGCCATTTTCTTTTTTTTTTTTTACATGTCTTGTACTTGCCACAGCAGCGTGCACCCGTGTATTGGGCTAGGTGCTGGCTACAATTTTGTTTCATTTTGTTTTTGCTGTGCAATATGGGGGGGAGTGGCTCCCTTTGTAGCCGTGCATCCCCTCCCCTATTTCACAGGAGGTGGTTTTAGGTTGTTAGTGGATCCAGCTTGTCGCCCA
The DNA here is from genome assembly GCF_029499605.1 of Hyla sarda. Lineage (NCBI taxonomy): Eukaryota > Metazoa > Chordata > Amphibia > Anura > Hylidae > Hyla > Hyla sarda. Next base: position 113,004,375 of record NC_079195.1, read on the forward strand.
GCCTGAGGTGAGTGAATGTTAGGGTCCCATCCTATATGAGGCCACCTCCACGTGGGGGATGGGGGACATGTTTTGATCAAAAAGTGCGCTAAGAGCCTCCATTTTGTTGACCAAGTGCTGCTGCCATTTTCTTCTTTTTTTTTTTTTTTTTACATGTCTTGTACTTGCCACAGCAGCGTGCACCCGTGTATTGGGCTAGGTGCTGGCTACATTTTTGTTTCATTTTGTTTTTGCTGTACTATTTTGTACCTGTTAATCTGTCAAGGGCCTAGATACTGTGAAAGTCCAGGCAAAAGTGATCACTGGCTGGTGTTTTACTAAAATAATTTTTTTAAGCGTACTGTACCGCATTTTTCTGCCCTCATAATTGCATACCACATACCTACATCTATGTAGTGGACTATTTAAAACCTGTTAATCTGTTAAGGGCCTAGATACTGTGAAAGTCCAGGCAAAAGTAATCACCAGCTTTTTTAAGTGTACTGTAGCGCATTTTTCTGCCCTCATAAGTTCATACCCCATACGTGCATCTAAGTAGTGTACTATTTTGTACCCGTTAATCTGTCAAGGGCCTACATACTGTGAAAGGACAGCCAAAAGTAATCACTGACCGGTGTTTTACTCCAATACGTTTTTTAAGCATCCGTAGCGCATTTTTATGCTCTCATAAGTGCATACCACATACGTACATCTAAGTAGTGTACAATTTTGTACCTGTTAATCTGTTAAGGGCCTACATACTGTGAAAGAACAGCCAAAAGTAATCACTGGCTTGTGTTTTTACTCAGATACTTATTAAAGTGTACTGTAGCGCAGTTTTCTGCCTTCATCAGTGCATACCCCATACGTACATCTAAGTAGGGCCTGGATACTGTAAAGGTCCAGGCAAAAGTACTCACTGGCTGGTGTTGTACTCAAATGCTTTTTTAAGTATACTGTAGTGCATTTTTCTGCCCTCATAAGTGCATACCACATACATACATCTAAGTAGTGTACTGGTTTGTACCTGTTAATCTGTCAAGGGCCTTGATACTGTGAAAGTCCAAGCAAAAATAATCCCCGGCTGGTGTTTAACTAAAATATGTTTTTTTTAAGCATACTGTACTGCACTTTTCTGCCCTCATAAGTGCATACAACATACGTAGATCTAAGCAGTATATTAATTTGTACCTGTTAATCTGTCAAGGGCCAAGATACTGTGAAAGTCAAGGCAAAAGTAATCACCGGCTGGTGTTTAACAAAAATAGTTTTTTTAAGCGTACTGTTCTGCATTTTTTGCCCTCATAAGCACATACCACATAAAAACATCTAAGTAGTGTGGCCTACATACTGTGAAAGGACAGTCACTCCAGATGCTACTGCTCCTCCTACTTTCAGTCAGCCATTCCGCCAACAATCCATCGGCGAAGCCATGTCCAAGAGACAAAAGTATGCACCCACTTGTCCAATGGCACAGAAGCTGAATGTGCTCCTGTCCAAGTTGCTGGTGCTGCAGTCCCTTCCTTTTCAGGTGGTGGACTCTGCACCTTTCAGAGAACTGATGGCTTGTGACAAGTCGAGGTGGAGAGTGCCAAGTCGTCATTTCTTTGCAGTACCAGCCCTGCACAATTTTGTTCAAGAGAAGGTGGGCCAGTCCTTGAGCCTGTCAGTGCGTAGCAAAGTGCACAGCAGTGCCGACGTCTGGAGCTGTAACTATGGTCAGGGACAATACATGTCCTTTACGGCCCACTGGGTGAATGTGGTGCCTGCACAGCCACAACCCCAACTTGGACAGGTCACGCTGCTGCCTCCTCTACCCTCTCAGGCCATTGGTTCTGTGACAGTGTACGACTCCGCCTCCTCATCCTCCACCGTGTCCTCAGCCTCCACTGCCCCGACAAGTCTCAGTGGCCCTCCAGCATACCATGTGTGCAGGGCACGGCGGTGTCACGGTGTTCTTCACATGGTTTGCCTTGGTGAACGAAGTTACACAGGGGAGGAACTGATAAAAGTAATTCGTAAAGAAGTTGGAGCATGGCTTACTCCACGAAAACTGGAAATGGGAACCATGATGACTGACAACGGGAAGAACATCTTGCATGCGCTGCGACTGGGAAGGCTGAGCCATGCGCCCTGCATGGCACAAGTGTTCAATCTCGTTTTGAAGCAGTTCCTGAAGTGTTCCCCCATTTACAAGACATCATAACAATGGGAAGGAAACTTTGCATGCACTTCAGCCACTTGTACACCCCAAAGCACACCTCCTTGAGCTGCAGCGCCAGAACGGTATCCCCCAACATAGCCTGATTTGTGACATTGCCCCATGTTGGAATTCCACCCTTCAAATGTTGGACCAACTGTACAAACAGAGAAAAGCCATCACCGATTTCTTGATGATCCAAGCGGATAGTGGTACTCCCCTGTGTGACTTCAATGTGAACCAGGGGCAGCTCATACATGACACCTGCGTTTGCTGAGGCCCTTTGAGGAAGCCACATTATTAGTAAGTCGCCAGGATTATGGGATGAACGACGTCATTCCACTGCTTCATTTCTTACAACACATGTTGGAAACGATGGCTGGTCAGTGCACTGGAGATGTGGCGCCTACATCACATGGCCACATGAGCCATGTGGGGGCTGAACTGGAGGAGGAGGAGGGGGAGGGACACAGTGGAACACAGTTTAAGTCTCGCCAAATGGGCGATTTTTCTAGTAATCTGACAGGAGAGGAGGAGAAGGAGCAGCCAGAGGAGCTAGAGGGTTAAGAGGAAGGCGAGACAGAGGACCTAGAAACACCGTGGCAGTATGCAGTTTAGATGGAGGCAGGCAGTCCCTCTGAGTCACTTGCACAAATGGCATGGTGCATGCTTACTTGCTTGCGTAATGACAGCCGAATTGTCACCGTTCGGTAGCGGGATAGAAACATAGAATGTGTCGACAGATTAGAACCATTTGGCCCATCTAGTCTGCCCAATAATCTGAATCCTATCAATAGTCCCTGTCCCTATCTTATATAGAGGATAGCCTTATGCTTATCCCATGCATGTTTAAACTCCTTCACTGTATTTGCAGCGACCACTTCTGCAGGAAGGCTATTCCATGCATCAACTACTCTCTCAGTAAAGTAATACTTCCTGATATTACTTTTAAACCTTTGCCCCTCTAATTTAAAACTATGTCCTCTTGTGGTAGTTTTTCTTCTTTTAAATATGCTCTCCTCCTTTTCCGTGTTGATTCCCTTTATGTATTTAAAAGTTTCTATCATATCACCTCTGTCTCTTCTTTCTTCCAAGCTATACATGTTAAGGTCCTTTAACCTTTCCTGGTAAGTTTTCTCCTGCAATCCATGTACTAGTTTAGGGCCAGTAACAATGGTCCTTGCCCACCCTGGTAATGTCAGGCTGTTGCTGCTTGGTTGGTATCTGGTTGATACTGAAAATAGGGGGAACCCTATGCATTTTTTATTTTTTTATTTAAAAAAACGCATAGGGTTCCCTGTATATTCAGTATCAGCACGATACCAACAAAGCAGCAACAGCCTGACCATTGTTACTGGCCCTCCCCAGCCTAAATAACACCAGCCTGTTACCGCCTAGGCCCAGGAGCGCCATTTTTGATGCTCTGGGCCTGTTGGTACCGGCTCTTCCCGGCACCCCTGTGGCGGGGGGGACCGGGGTAATAATTGGGGGTTAGCGCCAGCTGTTTTTGGGGCTAATGCTAAGCCCCGGCTTAGTAATGGATTCAGTCTATTAGACAGCCTCCATTACTAAGCCTGAATATTCAATTAAAAAAAGACAAAAACATTGGAAAAATTATTTTATTTAAACCCCCCCCCAAAGCCCTCGTTAACCATTTTATTAAAATAAAAAAAAATAAACTTCATCCGTCGTAATCCATCAAATCCGTCGTAATCCTCTGCATTCATGGATCTGAAATGAGAAGAAAGAAAAACACAAAAAAAATGGGTTTATGACATTTTTTGCACTCTCTGCAGGGGAGAGCGCCCATAATGCAATGTCTACCTAAACAGTGAGCATCCAATTGGTGCAAAACTACAACTCCCAGGATGCCCAGACAGCCTTTGGCTGTCTGGGCATGCTGAGAGTTGTAGTTTGGCAACAGCTGGAGTCTCCCTGTCTGGGTAGACACTGGCAGAAGGGTCTGTTCCCATTATCCAAAATGGACAATGTGAACAGAGCTTCAGACTAGCCTGAATCCCGTCTGTAGCCCCACCCCCTAATGACGTCATCACTAGGGGGCGGAGCTACACAGATCGGCGGTGACTGAAACGAGGGAGGTAAGTGGACCTCGTCTTCTGTATACACTATATACAGCTATCTATAGATAGCTGTATATCCTGTATACCGCCCAAAGGGGCTATAGGAGCAGGGAGTCCTGTCAGTCTGGTGACAGGATTCCCGGCTCCTGTATAGTATATATGGGTACACTATGCACCTCTGTATACTATACTGCCGGGGAGGTGAGTAGTGATGCTGTACATCACTCCTCATCTCCTTACACTCTATGGACTGGGCGCTCAGCATCCGACCCACAGAGTGGTACCCAGAAGACAGTGAGAAAACTGCAACAGGGGACAAATTTGGCTGTTTCCACACACCAGGGAAAACGCCAGAAAAAACGCCAGAAAAACTGCCAAAACTCTGGAAAAATCTGTGGCAGTTTTTCTGGCGTTTTTGCTGGCGTTTTTTTAGGTGTACAAAAAAAAAAACAAGTGGAAACCTAGCCTAAATCTATTTCAATGATGTTTATTGCATTATTGATAAACTATTGACAATCTACATATAATAAAACACAATGGCCCTCATTTACTATTGCAAACCCGACATGTTTTGTCGGGTTGTGCGTGGTCTCCAAAAAGGGGCGTGTTCCCGACATTTTTACAAAAAAACAACATATTTACTAAGGTTTCCACAGAAAATGTGGTGGATTTGAGCTGAGGAAAACCCGACAGATCAGAACATGTGTAAAAAAAGCAAAGTGTAGGGAATGTGGAAAATGTAGGGAAACCTTAGTAAATACCGTGGAAAATAAATTGTAGGGAATTAAAACCCACAAAGAAACCTACACTCCACTCTTAGTAAATAAGGGCCAATGTGTGTATGTATGTGTGCATGTTCAAGTCCAAACAGCTAAAGATATTAAAATGAAACTTGACACAAATTTTACTTATATGTCAACAACAAACATAGGATAGGTAATTTAACCCTTATTCACCCCCATTTGCCAGGGTCAGGGTTTTTGTTTAAAGTCCCATACAAGTCTATAGGAAATATATGTTACTGCATAACTTCCAAATGGCTGGAGATATTTCTCTAATACCTGGTACACATATTACGTATATGTCAAATAAAAATATATGATAGTTAAACTAACCCTTACCTACACCCTTATATAACAGATGGGTTTTTGTTTCAAGTCCCATGCAAGTATATGGGACTTCCAGTACCTTACTCCACAAACTGCGCCTTGCATCTCCTGTTGAATGTGTCATTCCGGCTTGCAAGCCACACCCCATCTCACAAAGACACACCCAAAGTTTAAGTCCCGCCCCTTTTGTTCTCTACCCTTTCTGTGCACCGGTCTGGCTTGCAAATCACGCCCAGTCCCACAAAGCCACGCCCCCTTCTATTTTCTGCTTACAATATCTTCATCAAAAATCAGTCCCACCTGAGGAAAGGATATGAGGATGGGACATAAGGACGGGATATGAGGTTGGGATAGGAGGACGTGATATGAGGTTGGGATGTAATGATGGGATATGGGGTCAGGATATGAGGACGGGATATGAGGATAGCATATAAGGACAGGACATGAGGTCAGGATATGAGGACGGGATATGAGGTCAGGATGTGAGGATGGGATATAAGGATGGTATATCAGATCTGTATATGAGGTCAGGATATGAAGACGGGATGTGAGGATGGCATATGAGGACAGGATATGAGGTCGGAAAATGAGGACGGGATATGAGGTCGAGATAGGAGGACGGCAAATGAGGTCGAAATAGGAGGACTGGAAATTAGGTCGAGATAGGAGGTCTGGAAATGAGGACGGGATATGAGGTCGGGATATGAGGTTGAGATATGAGGATGGAATATGAGGACGGGATACAACAATGTATGAGGATGGGATATGAAGTCAAAAGCTTTCTCCTTTGTTGATTTTCCTCCCCAACAAGGATTAGGAAGGAAAAACCGGGTACTAGTAAATAAATAAATAAATAAATATTGTATCCTGCTAGACAAGTCAGATAGCTACAAAACTAGGCATTGAATTTTGATATGTAAATTAGTACAGGTGTGGTCTGAGTAGACACTGCATCTTTCCAGAAGAAGGTGTAAAAGTGCTTCCCCTGCTGTCATATAAAAAAGGCTCCCAGAGGCAACTTTTCGGTAGTGTATCTCTTAATGAGAGACTGTTGACTTCTAGTCATGTCTCTACATCCCACTCATTTTGCCCAGTTGTCAGTCTTTGAGAGGGGGCACATCAATAGACCAGGATGGTCATTTTGACAAAGTGCCCATTATCAAGGCCGTTCTGGTCAGACTGTTAGGAGTTGTTGGGAACAAAGGTTACTTGAGGGCACACACATGGTGAACACGTGCTGGATGGCTCAGACATACCACCAGTAGAGAGGATTGTTTAATCTGCCAACAAGCATGAGCAGCTTCCAGCTTCTTGTCCATCATCCATATACAGGTATCACCTTGATTACACATCCCAATCCAGACCATTTCTATTACTGTAACTAGCAATATGTTATTGATCTAGGGATTTATTCTGTTTCTCATATCTAGAGATAGTTTTTTTCCTCTGAGATGAGAAACATTGGCTGCATTTATTTTGATCTCTCCTTAAAAGGGTATTCCATGATTTTTTTTGTTATCTGACTATGCTACAGGGCCTGTAAAGTTAGTGTAGTTCATAATATAGTTTCTGTACATGTGTGTGACGGTGGTCTTGCAAATCTTCTGTGATTTTCGCCTCAATATTAATTTTTAACAGCACACAAAATTAATCAGGTCTCGGGATTTTCCAGTTTGCAGGGCATCGAGACATGATCTCACTAGTCAGTTGTGCAAAGGGAGTAAGTCCTGCTTTAATGGGTGGAGCATCTTCTGGGTGGGAGAGAGATCATATTGCAACAGCTGTAGGCACCCTGATTAGAAAACACTAAATGGATGCAGCTCATTTGTGCTGCTATGGGTGGGGTGGCTGATGTGTGGGAGGGAGGAAAGTGACCTCAAACTTACAAGCATGGAACTATGGGATGTGTAGTTTGAGAACCAAATCCAACAGGAAATACCAATTTCACAAAAAGATAGCCTCGCAGGTATGTACTAAAATCACCGTGGATAACCCAATTAACAACAGTGTGTTGCAAAAAGAGTGCTTAGGCAACACAACATGCAAAACATTGAGGGTGGGTTCACACTGCGTTTTTGTTTCCATTTAATGTATATGGGAAAAAAAAGTATATATATTTTACATTCTAAAAATAGATGGTACTGAATGCCATGCCATGCCAAAAAATCAGATTGCAACGTATAATAATTTTACTGCAACGGAACCAGTGAAAAAAAGACAAAAGCTGGATAATACACTATGCACTGCTGTCAGCTGGCACCCTACATGCAATGTACAGACATGGACCAAATCGTTGGTGCTCTTCCATTAAAGACAGACTCTTGGTCTTTCAGTCTGAGAGATTGAAACAGAATCTTATTGGATTTTTAAAATCAATACATTGGCCCTGATTTACTAAGAGTGGAGTGTAGGTTTCTTTGTGGGTTTTAATTCCATACAATTTTTTCCCCACAGTATTTACTAAGGTTTCCTTACATTTTGCACTTTTCCCAAAATGTTTCTTTTTTTTACACATGCTCTGATCTGTAGGGTTTTCCTCAGCTTGAATCCACTACATTTTCTGTGGAAACCATAGTAAATATGTTGGGTTTTTGTACAAATGTCGGGAACATGCCCCTCTTTTGGTGGCCATGCCCCCTTCCCCCAACAACCACACCCCCTTTCAGTTTTTCACAATAAAATGGAGAGTTAGTCAGGTTTTTATCAACTCTGGCACAAATTCTGGCGCAGACAGAATTTCTGGCGTTATGTGCCAGAATCTGGCGCACAACCTGACAAATCATGTCGGGTTTGCAATAGTAAATGAGGGCCATTGTGGCCAAAGGGCCTAAATGAGGCAATTGAATGAACTACCATTAATGTTGAGCCTTATTTTGATTTATTCTTTTTTATAAATTCAGGCATGAATGTTATGATGTTTTTAACATGTATCTATTATTGCGGGAAATCTGTCATTTCTTAACATTTATTTATTTCCTTTGAGACGTGTTACTTTTAAAAAAAATCTATTTATTGTGTTTTGTAATAGTGCTAATTACACGTGATGAAAAAGCTTATATAGCCCAGAAATGTGTTGGTGTTGTTACAAAGTGTTTGTTTCAATTATCCTCTTCCTACATTTGAATACTAGCAGTGCGGAAGGCGCTTCTGTTTTGTTTTCATCCTCTCATTCTTGACAAAAATCATTGTATCCTGAACTTAATATTTTGTTGCACAACCTTTTGAGGCAGTCACTGCATTTAAGGTATTTCTGAGACTTCTGCACTTGTCTCCTGATATCTTGGCCCACTCCTCATAAGATAACATACTGCCCCAGATGTCTTGGATGTGAAGGTGTCTTCTCCAGACTGCATGATTTCTCTCCTTCCACAGAAGTTTAATAGGATTCAGATCAGGGCTCGTAGAAGCCACTTCAGAATAGTCCATTGTTTTACTCTTATCCATTTTTGGGTGTGTTTTGGGTCATTATCCTGTTGGAGGACCCATGACTGAGACTAAGCTTTCTGAAACTAGGCAGCACATTTTTCTCCAGAATGTCTTAACCACTTAGGGACCCAGGGTGTACAGGTACACCCTGACACCCTGGTGCTTAAGGACCCAGTGTGTACTTGTACACCCGTAGAAATTTCGGTCCCCGTTGCGTGCCGGGCAGGGACCGGACTGGGATGATGATTCAGCAGGCATCCCGTGACAATGCCTGGGGGGGTCCTGAGACCCCCCACATGTCAGTGATTGCCTTAAATCACCAATCAGTTCAGATCCGCGGTTTGCCGGGGTGCCACCTCCTCCTATCCCCTGCAATTGGCCGGTCAGGACTGACCGGCAAATCGCAGGGCAGGTGCGGGGGATGAAAGTTCATTTCCCCTGCTCTGCCCGCCCCTAAAAGTCCGGGCAGAGCGGGGAAAGATGGCTGCGGAGGCCGTTGATGCCGGGGGAACAGCGGCAGTTACCTGATGACACGCGGGGACCGATGGCAGAAAGGAGGCGCAGGTAAGTGGATCCAGCGGCAGCGACGTCAGAGGCAGCAGTGAAGATTGCTGTAAAGTGATCTTCACTGCTGCTTCCAGGAGTTTTAAAAACTACATCTCCCAGCATGCCCAGACAGCCTTTGGCTGTCTGGGAATGCTGGGAGTTGTAGTTGTAATGTCCCAGTACAGGTACATGGTCCTGTACTGCCTGTGCGCCCTGTCAGGTTGAGTCCCTCAGTGACCTGGGGGCTCCCCGGCAGGGTCTCCCTTTGTTTTCTCCCTGTTGTTTTATATGGTGTGTATATCCCTTTAATGCATAGACAGGATCCCTATGTAAAGATAGTGTACAGGACTCAAGGACCTGTGAGTAAGCCTGTCACATGTTATGTTATACAGTCACATTATCTGTTGTCACATGTACTCCCAGAGAGCACCAGCTTTAATCTATGATCCACAGCTTGACCAATTAAATTACAGTCCCCCACTATATAAAGGGGTGGCCATTTGCAATTCGCTCTCTTTGCTCTTAGCTCTCTTTCCTCAGACTCTTCTGAGAGTAACATCTAAGTATTTGCTGAGGCACCTACCAGAGATCTCAGGACAAGTGTTCAGCATCTGGAAGGCCACAGAGCTAAAGTCTATCCATTAAGGCTGGGTTCATACTGTGGAATTTCTATGCAGAATTTCTGCCGGAGATCAAGCTGGCGGCACTAGGACCGTGTGGACTGCATTGCCGTCCCCATAGACGTCAATGCATTTCTGAACAGATCTCCCAAAAGATCCACCCAGAAATGCATTGCTGTCTATGGGGACAGCAATGCAGTCCGTGAGGTCTTAGTGCCACCGGCTAAGTCTCCGGCAGAAATTCTGCCCAAAGATTCCTTAGTGTGAACCCAGCCTTAGTCTCAAGTCTATATCTGCTGTCACTACACATAGTCAAATCCTGCACATAGTCAAGTCAAGTCCTGCACATAGTAAAGTCAAGTTCTGCACATAGTCAAGTCAAGTCTAATTACAAGTCAATCAATCTGATTGGTTGATATGGGCAACTAGTCAACTTTTCTTCTGCACAGGTTTTGATGAATCTCCCCCTATGTGCAGTCCATTTCTAGAACACATACTGTTTCTGTGTTAGATTTAAAAGCACAGCAGACCATAGAGTCAGGGAACATTTTGGGAACACGTCACAGTATATTTCAGAAAACCTTTTTGAGAATTTGACATGGTCTAAATGGCCCCTTATTAAGATATCTCTTTAAAGAGGAATTCTGATGTTCCCAAAAGCATCATATAATGTTTTGGGCTGTAGAAAAAAGGTAAAGCAAAAAGCGATACTTGCCCACCCCGCTACAGCTCCCTTTGTAGTGCCTTTCAGTCCCCTGATGCTAATCTCTTCTGCCTGCTTCTGAGAAAATATGTAAAAGCAGGACCTTCTCCCTCAGCCAATCACTGGCAGCAGTGGTGTCCCATCTCAGACAGTATAGTTGCATCAAGATTTCTTTCTTTTCAATGCTAGTGCTCCCTTTCTCTTCATGGCTTTGATATATGTTGTTACCTTTGCAAAGTTTTATTTATTTTTCTCCCTTTCTTTTAGGAGTATGATTTAATGTTACACTATGCTTTCCCCTGAGTCTATGGTTTGTCTGTAATATCTCATGGAGTTTTGGAGATTAAATTAACTTTGTATTCTTGTCTTGTCTCAGTACTATGTATCTTAAAGTTTTGTTCCTAATATCATAAAAAAAAGATTTAATAAAAGCCCTATTGTCATATGGCTTACAGCCATACAGGTAAAACAGCAGCTGCATTAAACATATAAAAATACATCAAAACACATATAGAAAACTCTTAGCATGAGAATCTAAAAAAACAGCTGACCTAACAAAGGAAAAGGCATATACTTATTTGTGTGGAAACTGTGCATAAAGATTTGTAGAATCAGGATGTGGTGAACTTGAAAACATCCTTACTAGTTGAAGTTGCTTGTTTTACTTGTTTTTGTCTTTCTTTGTGTTTTCTTCCTGTTAAATAGTCCTTTAAGATCTAACCAGATAAAAGAGAAGACATTTTTTCACATAAACATTACACTTGTTAGATCTAGAGAAGAATAGTAAAAATAAGTTATTTACTTTTGATAAAGTGAAGAATGGTCTGGGAAAAGCTTTATACAAAGACGATGCCGAAATGGACCATCTATTACCTGAAACCAAATTAAATCAAAACCACAACATGCAGTGCTGTGAAAAAGTATTCCCCTTCCCCATGTCTTATAGATTTACATATTTGTAACACATCTGCACTCCGGCGGGACAGGCCGGCTGTGAGCGCTCTCTGCTTATGTCCCCACTGCTGGCGGGGCTGGGATTCGCTCCCACATGCGAATCCCAGCCTGTCACTCACCTCCCTCATCTTCCGCCTCTTCGTGTCCTCGCAGTCCTGGCGCGCATGCCTCCACCTCCTAGGGCATGCGCGCTGGAGCTCTTAATCTTAAAGGGCCAGTGCTCATTTAATCAAGTGCCTACACCTGCACCCTGTCCTTATATATCTGCTCCTCCCTTGTTTCCATGCCGGATCTTTGGTTACCTTGTGCCATAGTGAAAGTCTGTGTCCCTATTACCGTGTACCTGTTCCCTGCTACCTTACCTCCCCTGCACCTGTGTTCGCTGCCCTGACCTACTGCCATCTTGCCACATCCTGCCAGTCTCCTACTGTGCCACGCCATCTCCCAGCTACCTGTGTGGACAAGTCATGCCGGGGGTAGCGAGCTTGCACCTTAGACTCCGCTCCCTGGCACGGCTCACGTCATCATCCACACAGGCCCAGAGGATCCACTACCTGCCGTGACCCGTAACAGTAAGATCCGGCCATGGATCCCGCTGGGGTGCCTTTGCCAGATGTCTCAGATCTTCCCACCATCGTGACTCAACAGTCACAGCAGTTAGCCCATCAGGCGCAGCAACTGAATCAACTCTCAGCCATGGTGCAACAGCTTCTTTACGCTCAGCAGCAACAACAGCGACAACAGCAGCAGCCACCTGATCCACAGCCTCCTCCTTTGTCTGCAGCTTATCCTGGGACCAAGCTTCATTTGTCCTTGCCTTCAAAGTATGACGGAGATCCCAAGCTGTGTAGAGGCTTTGTGACACAGTGTTCTATCCACCTTGAACTCATGGTGGATCTGTTCCCGACGGAGCGTGCTAAAGCGTTGTTTGTGTTCAGTCTACTGTCTGGAAAAGCTTTGACCTTGGCTACTCCTCTCTGAGATCCTTGCAGAATTCCGCAATGCATTTGAAGAACCTGTGCGAGCCTCCCCTGCCGAGACAGCTCTACTGAACCTCTGACAAGGGAACTCCTCCATTGGTGACTACACAGTTTGGTTCCGCACTCTTGCCTCTGAACTTTCTTGGAATGACGAGGCCTTGTGTGCTACCTTTAAAAAAGGACTTTCGTGCGACGTCATGGCATAGCGTAGAGCGGCTGCGCGAAAAAGCTCCTCCTACCCCCCCTCTCCTGCTCCTGGAGTCTCCTCTACCTGACCTCCGGCGATCCCCCAGGCGTCTCTCTGAATGCTGCAGTGTCGGCGCTGGATCCCCTGGAGGGGTCCATTCCTGGATGTCCTGGAGGGGTCCATTCGGGACTGGGAATCCGGGTGCGATGCCTCCCCCGGCTCCTTCTCCCAGGGTCCTCCCCTGTTCCTTTTCGCTGATGGAGCTGGCCGGCCCTATGATTGGAGGAAGGGCCGGTCAGCTAACTCCCTGGCCTGTCATGTGTCCGGAAGTTGGCGTACACTCGTTGGAGGCGGACATCGGTGTCCTGCCTGTGCACTTGTGAGTTGGAGTGGTGACCCGTTGGAAATAAACTGAAGGCCGCATGCGATTCCTGTTGAAGGGAGTATCTACTTAAATACAACTTGATCTGCCTGAACATGGTCAGGATCTCTATTTGGAGGACTTAGACAAACATCCGTGGCAGGGGTGTGAGAGGGGTTGTGAGAGAAAACATGCCTTCCAAACTAAATCCAAGAAGATCTGTCTCTCCTAAAGGGGCAACTGGAGTTGCCAAGATTGATAAGTTTGTGAAGGCTTCTCCAGGCTGGTCTAAAACAAGAAGTAACAAATCCTCACCTCCTAAGAGTGGAACAGAGAATATGGGTTTCAGATATACAGTACTACAAGATGTTTCCGACGAGGGGGAGGTGGGAGGAACAAAAAAAATGAAATTAGAGAAAATCTTGGAGGAAGTCCAGAGATGTAACCAGTCATTAGGCTCTCTGGTATCAGATGTATCTATCATAAGAGAGGAGACTGATAAGCAAATGGAAAAGGCACTCCCGGCGGTAGAGAAGGAAGTCTCTGCACTCACAGAGGAGACTAAATCTTTTAGGAAAGAAGTAGGGGATTTGAAGATGAAAGTTATTGACCTTGAGGACAGATCTAGAAGATCAAATATTAGGATTGTGGGAATCCCAGAAGATTCTGAAAATAGGGACATTAAATTATTTTGTTCCACTTGGCTAAAAGATTTAGTCGGACAGCAGGATCTAACTCCACTATTTGGGCTGGAACTTGTTCATCGAGTTCCGAGTAAGAGACCACCACCCGGCTTCCCCCCAAGAACTATAATCGCCAAGCTCTTTAGTTCTAATGATCGAGACATTATTATTCGTAAAGCACGAGAGAAGTGGCAGCTCTTTTATAATGGGGTTAAAGTCGGAATATTCCCAGATTATGCTAGGGCTACTCAGGTGAAAAGGGCCTCTTTTAAAGAAGTAAAGCAACGGCTGGCCGCAGCAAAAGTGCAATTTTCATTGATATTCCCTGCTAAATTGCACGTAATGTATAATGAAAAGGTATATTTTTTTACAGAGAGTAAAGAGGCGGGAAATTGGTTGGATCAGCAGGGTTGGATCTGCAGAGTCCTTTTTTTTTTTTGTGTAAAGAGGAGTGGGAGTGGGGGAGGGTGAGGGAGGAAGTAGGTAACGTAGGAAAGAGACCAGCTAATGTTAGCAGGTCATGAAGTTGGGGGGGGGGGGGAATTGTCAGAAGGAGGAGTTTTTTTTTTTTTTTTTGATTTATGGCTATGAGGAATAAAAAAAATTTTTTTTGGGAATGTGAGGGGAATGGCGGAGCAGCGTAAGAGAGTGGCTATCTTTGATAGGGTACAAAATTACCTCCCTGCAAATGTTTGCTTGGTAGAATCACATGTGACTAGGGAATCGGAGGGGAAAATCTCCAGAAGATGGGCACAGGTAGAGTTTCATTCCTCGGCTTCCAGCTGGGGTCTCAGTATATATACATAGAACTATTCCTTTTAAGATTTTTTCTAAGAAGGTTGACCAAAGGGGACAATATGTATATTTACATGCTAGGTTCTTTGAATGGGAGGGTCTGTTAGCTTTTTTTTACGTCCCGCCGCCATTCTCCACTTGGTCTTTATTGGATTTTATTGGATTTTCCAGGGGAAAAGAGTCTCTTCCTCAATATTTGTTTGGAGACTATAACTGTGTATTGAGTCCCACTCTCAATAGAGCTTCAACTGGAGCAGGAAGAGAGTCTGAGACCCCCCTCCTTAAATTGTGTAGAGATGGGTTGGAGAGACCTGTGGTGCTTAATGAATCCTGATAGGAGGGTTTTCTCTTGCTTCTCGACCTCCTACAAAGTGGCATCTTGAATCGATGTCGCCCTCTCCAATGATAAAGGATTGCAATATATAGAAGCCATTAGGTAGGAAAATAGGACTATATCGGATCCCTCCCCAGAAGTAATGGTGCTGAAAATTGGTGCTGGTATAGAGGAGAGGTTTTTTAGCCTTAATTCACATTGGCTTAGTCTGATAGGGGCTAAGGAGGATATTATTAAAGAGTTATGGGAATGTTGGGAATTGAATAAGAACTCGGCTCCCTACCCGATTGTCTGGGACACTATTAAAGCAGTTTTGAGGGGGATCCTATATAGAGCGATACAAAGGAAAAGCTAATGGTTTGTTGTTGGTGTATTACTATACTGAATTTGTATTTATATGTTAATTAACTAATAAAAAATATAAAAAAAAAAAAAAAGGACTTTCCTCTCGAATCAAGGATGCTCTTGCAGCACAAAATTCTCCGGCTAACCTAACCGAACGTATCCATTTAGCCACTTGAATTGATGTACGTTTTGCCAAGAGGCAGGAGGAACTTCCTTTGTAAAAAGAACCTGCCCGAACCATTTTCACTTAACCCAGAAGGAAAAATCCTGTTGACACAATGAGAATTTGTGCCTATATTGTGCCAGTCCAGAGCACTTTCTCAAAGACTGTTCTATACGTCCTCCCTGTCCGGGAGAACACTCTCAACTTGGAAAAGTAGGAGTGGCTTCCCTAGATGGTAATATTACCTCTCCTCGCTTGACCCCCCGGTTCAAGAATTCTCCTCTTCCAAGATGTCTTTCATCGCTTCTGCTCTTTTGGACTCCGGTTCCGCTGCTAACTTCATTGGTGCCTCCCAGGTCCATAAACACAGTCTTCCAGTGTCTCGACTTGCCAAGCCCTTCTATGTCTCTTCTGTTAATGGACAAAATCTGAACTGTAAGGTGCAATTTCATACAGAACCCCTCGTCATGCAACAAGAAAATTTGCATGAGGGAAAAATTTTGTTCTATGTGCTACCACTTTGTACTTCAGAGCTTCTTCTTGGTCTTCCTTTGCTTCACAATTCTCCACAATTTGACTGGAAATATGGTGAAATCACTTGACAATATTGCCAAGATCACTGTTTTGTTCCCCCGGTGATATCTTCTGCGCCTGTTAAACTCAGATGTAAAGTCTTGAATTGGGGACATTCTTCCTTGGCAATTTGTCACCTTAGAAGACAGAAGACTCCACGACACAAGCCTGCAAGTTCCTTACTGCCTTTGCCTATTCTAGAAACCCCCTGGTCTCATGTAGTGGAGAACTCTCTGAATTCCAAAGAAGTGGGGGAGACCAAAGGGGGTACTGTAACACCTGTGCTCCGGCCGGACACGCCGTGAGCGCTCTCTGCTTATGTCCCTGCTGCCGGCTGGGCTGGGATTTGCATCGCGGGATGTGCCTGCATGCGAATCCCAGCCCTTCACTCACCTCCCTCATCTTCCATCTCTCCGTGTCCTCGCAGCCCCTGCGTATGTGCCCCCCGCCTCCAAGCTCTCACTCTTAAAGGGCCAGTGTTCATTTAATCAAGTGTCTACACCTGCACCCTGTCCTTATATATCAGCTTCTCCCTTGTTTCCGTGCCGGATCTTTGGTTACCTTGTGCCATAGTGAAAGTCTGTGTCCCTCTTACCGTGTACCTGTTCCTTGCTACCTTACCTCCCCTGCACCTGTGTTACCTTCCCTGACCTACTGTCATCTTGCCACGTCCTGCCAGTTTCCTACTGTGCCACGCCTTCTCCCAGATACCTGTGTGAACGAGTCGTGCTGGGGGTAGCGAGCTGTTGCAGCTGGTTAAATCCAGCGACACCTTAGACTCTGTTCCTTGGTACAGATCACGTCATCATCCACACAGGCCCAGATGATCCACCACATGCCATGACCCGTAACAAGAACATTGTTCTACACAACAGACTATTTCTTCATACAGCTAGTCTGTAAAAGCTAATGTGGTCATTGTTCAGCACAAGGAAGCATGCTGTAAACACACTTCATTCTTCCCTAAATGTCCTAATATATATATATATATATATATATATATATATATATATATATATATATATATATATATGTCAGGGAGATGGTGATGTAGGCTGTAGGGACTGGTCAGATGGGATGACCCTGCTCAGTGAGTGGGGCTTGAGCTCAGAGGCAAGATCCAGCCACACATTCTGAGACAGCAGAGGATGATACGTTGTCTTTGGAGAGAGAGAGGAGCAGGGGAGCTGGAGATAATATCACACTGACAATGAAAGGACCACACAACTTCCTGTCAGGTGTAAATCAAGCAAAAACATGCTGCAACCAGCGGCCCCCGTATAACCTTTAAAAACGCAGGGGCCACAGGGACGGCACTGATGTACCGTGCATGCGCCCATAGGAATTGAGGAGCGGAGCATCAACGAGGAGGAGGACACGCGCCGGCCAGCATGGTAAGTCACCAGACCAGCTGGCAGCACATCATGTTCAGTGTTCTGACCACCACTCCTCTGGTACCTGGACATACTGCTATGGTCTATAGGCTATAGCAGTAGATCGTGACCCCAGACCGGAGGAGCGGTGGTCGTAACACTGAAGTGGGGCAGTACACAGACATACAGCCTCCAGCCATACACTGTACATGGCTGAAGGCTGTATGTCTGTGGGGTAACTATACTGCACCTAATGTGGGGAGCAATATTGCACCTAATGTGGAGAAATATACTGCACCTAATGTGGAGGAACTATACTGCACCTAATGTGGGGGAACTATACTGCATCTAATGTGGGGGAACTATATTGCACCTAATGTGGGGAACTATATTGCACCTAATGTGGGGGAACTATACTGCACCTAATGTGGGGGAACTATGCTGCACCTAATGTGGGTGAACTATACTGCACCTAATGTGGGTGAACTATACTGCACCTAATGTGGGTGAACTATACTGCACCTAATGTGGGGGAACTGTACTGCACCTAATGTGGGGGAACTGTACTGCACCTAATGTGGGGGAACTGTACTGCACCTAATGTGGGGGAACTGTACTGCACCTAATGTGGGGGGAACTGTACTGCGCCTAATGTGGGGGAACTGTACTGCACCTAATGTGGGGGAACTGTATTGCACCTAATGTGGGGGAACTACACTGCCAACCTAATGTGGGAGAACTGTACTGCCAACCTAATGTACGGGGACTTATACTGCACCTATATGAGTGCAGGTCTGTTTATGTATGTGTGCATGCAAGCAAAAGTGTATTTGTGTGTGTATGTATGTGTGTATGTATATATATATATATATATATATATATATATATATATACATACATACACACACGCGCAGTGTGAGTTTGTGTTTTAGGCTGCGCACGCCTATGTTATGGACCTCCTTCTATGGCATCTGATTTT
Source organism: Hyla sarda (assembly GCF_029499605.1). Taxonomy (NCBI): domain Eukaryota; kingdom Metazoa; phylum Chordata; class Amphibia; order Anura; family Hylidae; genus Hyla; species Hyla sarda. The sequence continues at coordinate 113,022,766 of NC_079195.1, forward strand.
GCCCCCCAGGACAAAAAAAACTGTTGTTTGTTCACAACGCAGTTCTCTGGAGGCAGGAGTTCTGTACAGATTTTTACCTACAGTAAAAAGAATGGGACCAACTAAGACAGATCCCTCTCTCTCCAAGGGCCCTATAGCAGCCGCATGGTCTGCAACTATGCTAAGTATGCCATATGGTAAGTATGCCAACTATGGTAAGTATGAGCTTTTCTGGCTTATGAAAATTCATGGTTCCATCAGTTATAAGAAAATCCTGAAGGAGAATGGACACCCATCAGTTTGTCCTCTTCTGTAAAGCTGAGGAGCAGTTGACTTTTACAGCAGCACAACTATAAAGTGCACCTCTAAATGGTGCAAAAAAACATAAAATTACCAAAAATAGAATAAATCAAGTGAGGGGCAAATATTTTTGACAGCATTGTAGGAAGATTTATTCACCTGGAATGATACCTGAGCATAATACAATATAATGCAGTGTTTCTTGTGTATTGCACATACATTTAAGATACTGGCTTAAACACTTTATTGAATTGAATACGTGCATTGGTTGCTATGGTTATGCACGCAATTTTACAATAATAACATTTCAAGAGAACATAGTATAAGGGGAAAAGACATTTACTTATTCAATAACCCAATAAATATGTGTGCAGTATATATTTTAAATTATACACCACTGGTATCATGGAGCTCCGGTCACCCCTGTGTGGCACTTTCAGGTTTGGGGTCAGCATGTGGCCAATCAGTGACAGGGCACAAATAAAGCCACTAGAGATAGATATTCACAAGAACAGAAACATAGGATTTCCCTTATAGCACGTTGAACTTGATAATGATTGAAAAGAGTAGATAAACATTATAAGGTTACATCCAAATACCAGTGATCCAAAATATACATGTACAAGACAGAGATGAAGCATATAATTAAAATAGTCTATATTTAAATCAATCCATACTTATTCATACAGGAAAGCCTGTAAAAAATAACCCTGACCTTGACAGCCCATTCATGCTATTTAGTAACGTGCCAGTACCAAGAAAGACCATTTCCAATGTTCCAACATTCTTCTATGTTGAAAAGCATTCCCCTGCTCCTACAAAGACACATTACGATACCTTGACTAACAATATACCTGATATAGATGTTCTTGATGGCTAAAAGGGTGATGAAAAAGAAAATCTAAGCACTTATAGGGAATGTATCGCCTAGATTGTTTCCGTAATAAAAGCCAGCTATTGAAACATTTTTTTTCTTAAATCTGTTTCTATTTTCTTATTGCTACTTTTTTTTATTGTTTAATATTAGTACATTATTATGGGGGCAGCCATCTTGCCTCAGCTGTTTTTAATAGAATTTAGAGATATAGGCCCAGATTTATCAAACTGTGTGAGAGAAAAAATGGAGTGATTTACCAACAGCAACCAATCACAGCTCAACTTTCACTTTGCCACAGCCCATTAGCTGAGCTGTGATTGATTGCTGTGGAAAAATCCCTCTATTTTTCTCTCACACAGTTTGATAAATCTGGGCCATAGTTTACATCAAACCCAATGGCAACAATAGACTGGAGGGGAACCTATTGACTTGTATGGTTGTAAGAACCCGAAGGGTTAATCTGCCTTGAGTACTTTTGTTCATCCTGGTTGCTGGGATGATGCCTCTGAGCTTCTGGGTGTGTTTCTGTTGCAGCCTATCAGTGTCTTCCTGCTAGTTGCTCAGGTGTATTTAACCCCTTAAGGACCAGGCCATTTTACACCTTAGGACCGGAGCGTTTTTTGAACATCTGACCACTGTCACTTTAAACATTAATAACTCTGCTTTTACCTATCATTCTGATTCCGAGATTGTTTTTTCGTGACATATTCTACTTTATGTTATTGGTAAAATTTTGTCGATACTTGCATCGTTTCTTAGTGAAAAATTCCAAAATTTGCTGAAAAAAATTTAAATTTTGCATTTTTCTAACTTTGAAGCTCTCTGCTTGTAAGGAAAATGGATATTCCCCCAAAAAAATAATAATAATTATTCACAAATACAATATGTCTACTTTATGTTTGCATCATAAAATTGACGTGTTTTTACTTTTGGAAGACATCAGAGGGCTTCAAATTTCAGCAGCAATTTTCCAATTTTTCACAAAATTTTCAAACTCACTATTTTTCAGGGACCAGTTCAGGTTTGAAGTGGATTTGAAGGGTCTTCATATTAGAAATACCCCACAAATGACCCCATTATAAAAACTGCACCCCCCAAAGTATTCAAAATGACATTTAGTCAGCGTTTTAACCCTTTAGGTGTTTCACAGGAATAGCAGGAAAGTGAAGGAGAAAATTCACCATCTTCATTTTTTACACTCGCATGTTCTTGTAGACCCAATTTTTGAATTTTTACAAGGGGTAAAAGGAGAAAATGTATACTTATATTTGTAGCCCAATTTCTCTTGAGTAAGGACATACCTCATATGTCCATGAAAAGTGTTCGGCGGGCGCAGTAGAGGGCTCAGAAGCGAAGGAGCGACAAGGGGATTTTGGAGAGTATGTTTTTCTGAAATGGTTTTTGGGGGGCATGTTGCATTTAGGAAGCCCCTATGGTACCAGAACCGCAAAAAATCCCCACATGGCATACCATTTTGGAAACTGGACCCCTTGGGGAACGTAACAAGGGGTAAAAAGAACCTTAATACCCCACAGGTGTTTCACGACTTTTGCATATGTAAAAAAAAAAAAAAAATTTTCACTAAAATGTGTGTTTCTCCCCAAATTTCACATTTTTGCAAGGGTTAATAGCAGAAAATACCCCCCAAAATTGGTAACCACATCTCTTCTGAGTATGAAGGTACCCCATAAGTGGACCTGAAGTGCACTACGGGCAAACTACAATGCTCAGAAGAGAAGGAGTCATATTTGGCTTTTGGAGAGCAAATTTTGGTCGGGGGGCATGTCGCATTTAGGAAGCCCCTATGGTGCCACAACAGCAAAAAACCCTCACATGGCATACCATTTTGGAAACTAGACCCCTTGAGGAATATAACAAGGAATAAAGTGAGCCTTAATACCCCACAGGGGTTTCACGACTTTTGCATATGTTAAATAATATATATTTTTTTTCACTAAAATGTGTGTTTCCCCCCAAATTTCACATTTTTGCAAGGGTTAATAGCAGAAAATACCCCCCAAAATTTGTAACCCCATCTCTTCTGAGTATGAAGGTACGCCATAAGTGGACCTGAAGTGCACTACAGGCGAACTGCAATGCTCAGAAGAGAAGGAGTCATATTTGGCTTTTGGAGAGCAAATTTTGCTCGGGGGGCATGTTGCATTTAGGAAGCCCCTATGGTGTCAGGACAGCAAAATAACCCCAACATGGCATACCATTTTGGAAACTAGACCCCTTGAGAAACGTAACAAGGGGTACAGTGAGCATTTACCCCCCACTGGTGTCTGTCAGAACTTTGGAATAATGGGCTGTACAACATTTTTAATTTGCGCAGCCCACTGTTCCAAAGATCTGTCAGACACCAGTGGGGTGTAAATTCTCACTGCACCCCTCATTACATTCCGTGAGGGGTGTAGTTTCCAAAATGGGGTCACATGTGGAGTTTTTTTTTTGCGTTTGTCAAAACCGCTGTAGCAATCAGCCACCCCTGTGCAAATCACCTCAAATGTACATGGTGCACTCTCCCTTCTGGGCCTTGTTGTGCGCCCCCAGAGCACTTTGCGCCCATTTATGGGGTATCTCCGTAGTCGGGAGAAATTGCATTACAAATTTTGGGGGGCGTTTTTCCCTTTTACCTCTTGTCAAAATGAGCAGTATAGGGCAACACCAGCGTGTTAGTGTAAAAAATTTATTTTATTACACTAACATGCTGTTGTGGACCCCAACTTCACCTTTTCATAAGCGGTTAAAGGAGAAAAAGCCCCCCAAAATTTGTAACACAATTTCTTCCGAGTACGGCGATACCCCATATGTGACCCTAAACTGTTGCCTTGAAATACGACAGGGCTCCGAAGTAAGAGCGACATGCGCATTTGAGGCCTGAATTAGGGATTTGCGTAGGGGTGGACATAGGGGTATTCTACGCCAGTGATTCCCAAACAGAGTGCCTCCAGCTGTTGCAAAACTCCCAGCATGCTTGGACAGTCAGCGGCTGTCCGGCAATACTGGGAGTTGTTGTTTTGCAACAGCTGGAGGCTCCATTTTGGAAACTGTGGCGTACCGGACGTTTTTCATTTTTATTGGGAGGGGAGGGGGGCTGTGTAGGGGTATGTGTATATGTAGTGTTTTTTAATTTTTATTTTATTTTGTGTTAGTGTAGTGTAGTGTTTTTAGGGTACAGTCACACGGGCGGGGGATTACAGCGAGTTTCCCGCTGCGAGTTTGAGCTGCCGCGCAAAATTTGCTGCATCGCAAACTTGCAGCATGATACTCACTGTAAGCCCCCTGCCCATGTGAATGTACCCTGTACATTCACAGGGGGGGGGGGGGACCTCCAGCTGTTACAAAACTACAACTCCCAGCATGCACAGTTTATCAGTGCATGCTGGTAGTTATAGTTTTGCAACAGCTGGAGGCACACGGTTGGGAAACACTGAGTTAGGAAACAGACAATGTTTCCCAACCAGTGTGCCTCCAGTTGTTGCAAAACCACAACTCCCAGCATTCTCAGGCATGCTGGGAGTAGTAGTTCGGCAACATCTTTGGAGCCAGATGTTGCCGAACTACAACTCCCAGCATGCCGGGAGTTGTAGTTTTGCAACATCTGGAGGACTACAGTTTGCAGACCACTAATACAGTGGTTCCCAATCTGTGCCCTTCCAGATGTTGCAAAACTACAACTCCCAGTATGCCAAAACTGTCCAGGCATGCTGGGAGTTGTAGTTCTGCAACATCTGAAGGGCCAGATGTTACAGAACTACAACTCCCAGCATGCCTGGACAGTAAGGGCATGCTGAGGATGTGTAGTTTTGCAACATCTGGAAGGGCACAGTGGTCTCCAAACTGTGGACCTCCAGATGTTGCAAAACTGCAACTCCCAGCATGCCCAGACGCCAAGGGCTGTCTGGGCATGCTGGGAGTTGTAGTTTACATGGTCCCATTACAGCAATGCATGTCGCTTTACGGCGACGTGCATTGCTGTAAAGGGCCCGACCGCGGCTGAAGATCTACTCACCTGTCGCCGCCGCCGCTGTCTTCATCGCCGGGATCCGGGTCTTCAGGGACGAGGTAAGTACCGGGGCTGGTCCCCAGCACTCCCCTGTCGCGTCCTCCGGTCTTCCTCCCGTCCTCTCCAGACTTCAAGGGGCCGGGCAGGACGGGAGGAAGTAACCGCCCCCCCCTTGCGATTGGTCGGTTAGTTAACCGACGGATCGCAGGGGATCGGAGGAGGTGGCAGGCTTGCCACCTGGCTCCTAGGCTCCAGCATGGTCCTGGCTGTCTGTGACAGCCGGGATCATGCGAAATTACCGGGCGGTCGGGTCCCAGAGACCCGATCAGCCCGATATCGCCGCAGATCGCTAGGGCGATTTCCCTGGCGATTTGCGGCGATCGCCGACATGGGGGGCCTACATGGCCCCCCTCGGCGTTTGCCCTGGATGCCTGCTGAAGGATTTCAGCAGGCATCCAGTTCCGATCTCTGCCCGGCGAGCGGCAGAGATCGGAAATACAACAGGACGTTCTCTAACGTCCTTGGGCATTAAAGCCCAGGTAGTGGGGACGTTAGAGTACGTCCTATGTCCTTAACAGGTTAAGGAGACCTTTGGCATTCATTGTTTGCCAGTGAAAGAGTTTTACTCCAGTAACTAGCATTGTGTTCCCTGTTATTCCTGTTATTTGCTATTTGATCTTGGCTTGGCTTTCTGACTTTTCTCCTATGGTGTCCCGGTACCGTATTGCATCCAGTACCTAGTGTAGAGGTCCCCAAAATCAGATTAACTACGTTCAGGTAGGGTTCCTCAGGTGGGACAGCCCCTAGTCGCCTCTCCTTAATTCTAACTTTCATGTTCATAAATGTATATATTAGTAATTGTATCTATAATTGTATAGTAATGTATAGGAATGTATAGTACTTACCTTGTTCAGCGTCGCAGGACCTTCGGTCATGTGACCAAGCTAGTAACCTCTATGGTATGTTGCAGGACCTTAGGAGGTCCTTGGGTCACTTGTTACCTAGCATTCTCTGTAATGGTGATTGAATTCCGTATGGACCAATTAGCTTTAGTCCAGACCCTGCCCATATAAGGGAGCTGCACCAGTTATCTCTCTCTTGGGTTGCTGCTCTCAAAACCTACGGCCTCAGCAGAACCAAAAACCGTGAGTCTTATACTATTTCCTGCTAATACTAGCCTGACTACTGGACCGCAACTAATTCTCCAAATCCAGTGGAGCAGCACAATAGTCTAGAGACTCTTAAAGCTAAAGTCCCAACCATTGTCAATCTCCAAAAGGAAGCTGTATTTATGAGAGACTGTTATGTTGTTGAAGTATACAGAAAATCTTCAGTAAAGTTAACGCTGTTTACAGAAGCTTTCCGGTTGTGGACAATCCCTTATTACTATCTACTTAAACTCATTATCATCTATCTCCCTATCGTTCCTGGGAAGGTCGGCGGTAGGAAAAGCTTTATTGAGGAGCCGCACCCTGGCGTCATGAATAGCAAGGGTTAACAAGCACCCTTTATTACCTGCACAGCTACACTCCCCATACCCTACACCCCCCAAGCTACCACATCTCCTGTCTTTGCGAATTTGTACCTCGACATTTCCTGTTACCGACTCGGCTAGTGGACTTATTGGCCCTCATTTACCATTGCAAACCCGCCGGGAAAAGGGGCATGTTCCCGACATTTTCACAAAAACCCAACATATTTACTAAGGATTCCACAGAAAATGTGGTGGATTTGAGCTGAGGAAACCAGACAGATCAGAGCATGTGTAAAAAAAAGCAAAGTGTAGGGAAAGTGGAAAATGTAAGGAAACCTTAGTAAATACCGTGGAAAATAAATTATAGGGAATTAAAACCCACAAAGAAACCTACACTCCACTCTTAGTAAATAAGGGCCATTGTGTGTGGTATCAATTCTGTTGGTTTGTGTGCCTCCTGACTGTTCCCAACCAGTTTTTTGTAGTTTATTGTGTTGACTGTGACTCCCATCCCATCACTTACATAGGAAGGGACCGGCACCATGGTTATGGACCCGCTGCTTAGGGCAGGTACGTAAGTATGCAAGGACAGAGGCTGCGGGTGAATTCAGGGCTGTAATCTTTCCCTGCCCAGACGTGACAATGGGTGAGTTTTCTGTGACCTGTGTAGATATAATTGTACAGGTAGGCTGAGCCCTGTCGTGAGTCGCCCAACCCCATCTTATTTACTAGTGCCACATTTTACTATAATCATGTCTGCGAAGATAAGGAGGATAGAAATTGATCTGCACAGAACAGGAAGTGTCAGCTTACTATTAGGCCTAGTGACCAGAATTAAAAATTCGAGATTTAATTTTTTTTCATAATAACCACTTAAGGACTCAGCGCGTACCTGTATGCCCTGACTCTGCTTCCTTTCTATAATGTGGGCCCACGGAGTGGCCCCGTGTCATAGCGGGTCGGGCCGGGACCCATGGCTAATTGCGCGCAGCACTGATTGCAGTGCCGCTCGCTATTAACCCTTTAAATGCGGCATTCAAAGTTGAACGCCGCATCTAAATTGAAAGTAAACTGCTCCCAGCTAGCTCAGTCGGCTGTTCAGGACCGCCGCAGCAAAATTTTGCCGCGGCATCCTGAACAGCTGGAACACACAAGGAGGGCCCTACCTTCCTCCTGTATGTCTGATTGCCGAATGACTGCTCAGTGCCTGAGATCCAGGCATGAGCAGTCAAGCGGCAGAATCATTGATCAATGTCATCCTATGGGATAACAATGATCAATGTAAAAGATCAGTGTGTGCAGTGTTATAGCCCCCTGTGGGGGCTATAACACTGCAAAAATAAAAGTGAAAAAAAAAAACAGCGTAAATAAAAAGAAAAAGAAATATATGTGGTATCGCCATGTGCGAAAATGTCCAAATTATAAAAATATATCATTAATGAAACCGCACGGTCAATGGCGTACGCACAAAAGAAAATTCTTCGTATCATGAAAAAAGGAATAAAAAGCAATCAAAAAGTCCGATCAATACAAAAATGGTATTGCTAAAAACTTCAGATCACGGCGCAAAAAATTAGCCATCATACTGCCCCATACGCGGAAAAATAAAAAAGTTATAGGGGTAAACCTATATAAGTAGGGTATCATTTTAATCATATGGACCTCCAGAATAAAGAGAGGGTGTCATTTTTGCCGAAAAATGTACTGTGTGGAAACGGAAGCCCCCAAAATGTACAAAATAGCATTTTTTCTTCAAGAATGATTTTTTTTTCTGTTTCGCCATAGATTTTTGGGTAAAATAACCAATTTCATTACAAAGTAGAATTGGTGGTGCAAAAAATAAGCCGACATATGGATTTTTAGGTGCAAAATTGAAAGAATTATGATTTTTTAAAGGTAAGGAGGAAAAAACGGAAAAACCCTGAGTTCTTAAGGGGATAAAGATTGTAAAGGCATCACCAAAAATGTTTTGGCGATTGTAACAATAGGTCATTTTCTGATGACACATTCCTCTTAACATAAAACTGTGTTAAATATATAACCTAAGACTCCCTATCTATCCAAGAGTTAACCAGAGTTCTTTATTTTCTGTAAGCCATGGAACTTAAAAAGTGTAGTTATTAAAAAATTTGGACATACTACACAGTTGCTACATTGGTGACAGCCCCATTTTTAGTCCCTCAAAGCCAAAGGTTCTCCTGGGTGTACCACAATGTCTCTCACTTTTGTAGATCTGCAGTATGTAATAACTGAATGGTCTAGTAAGTGATTTTGCAATGTTCTGTCAGTCGTCAGCACACTCCAATATTTCCCCAGAGCCTGATTCAATTCAAACCATCTGGAGTCATAGAATGAATTAAATGTCAACTTATAGTTTTGTAATGGTGTATTTGTCTCTGTGATCAACAAACCCATCCTCCGTCTTATGCTAAACCTAAAGAACAATTCTTTTTGATGGAATGCTACTGTAACCATGCTCTTTGAAACATTTCTATAGATCATGAGCTTTTCTTTTAATCAACATATTATCTGAATAAATTATCTGACCAGGATGTTGTTAAAGGGGTACTCCAGCGCTAAGACATCTTATCCCCTATCCAAAGGATAGAGGATAAGATGCATGATCATGGGGGTCCCACCTAGTGTTGAGCGGCATAGGCCATATTCGAATTAGCGAATATTCGCGAATATATTAGCATATACAAAAATTAGAATAAGCGAAAATTCGCACATGCGAAAAGTAGCATACACAAATTTTCGCATATGCGAAAATTCACACACCAGTCTCACACAGTAGTATTAGAGCCTTCTTTACACCACACAAGCTGGAAGCAGAGAGGGATGATCACTGTGATGTGTAATGTGAAAGAAAAAAAAAACGAATATTCGTAATTACGAATATATAGCGCTATATTCGCGAATATTCGCGAATTCGTGAATATGCGATATTCGTGAATAAAATTCGCTTTGCGAATATTCGCGAGCAACACTAGTCCCGCCGATGGGGACCTCCGTGATTTTGCACGCAGCACCCCGTTACAATCAGTTCGCTCCGAGTATGTACAGCATGTTTGCTCCGAGTCTGATGACTGGCGATCACGGGGCCAGAGCATTGTGATGTCATGGCCCCGCCCCATGTGATGTCATGCTCCACCCGCTGAATGCAAGCCCATGGGAGGGGGCGTGACAGCTGTCACGCCCCCTCCCATAGGCTTGCATTGAGAGGACGGAGTGTGAAGTCACACGGGGGCGGGACCATGATGTCACAATGCTCCAACCTCGTAATCACCAGTCATCAGACACAGAGCGAACACGCTCTGGGGATTGATTGTAACGGGTTGCTGCGTGCAAGATCACGGAGGTCCCCAGCGGCGGGACCTCTGCGATCAGGCATCTTATCCCCTATCGTTTGGATAGGGGATAAGATGTCTTCGCATCGGAGTACCCCTTTAAGCAGAATGGGAGTTGAGAGTGTAAGAGAGTGTATATGGTCATAATCCTTCACAAAAAAAGAATATCCAAGATTTCTATATTTGAACATTCAGATATATATGAGAGATTAATATCCAATATAATTATAGGTTTACTGGACATTCCTGGATGCCTGAGTGCAGGGTTATTTTTTGGCCCCCCATATGGGCATGGTTATTTTATAAATTCCTCCACTTTACATATGTCTCCTCCCTTTCTAAATAGATAATTGTATGTGATAATACCGTATACCTCTAAATAAATCATACAGTTATCAAATAACATGAGTATGCTGAGTAAAACCAGAAATATTACCATCATACTGTTACTGGCTAATTCCTCTATATTGATACCAATATTACCTTTAATATCTATATTATTATAATTTTACAGACCAAGTCCAGTATACTGAGACCAATATTACTTATAATACCAGTATGAAAGAAGGAATATTATCACCATACATATTTCCACCATAATGTTACTGACCAAATGCTGTATACTGAGACAAATATTGCCAAAAGTACCAGTATACAAGGGAAAATAATACAGCCACACCAGAACCACATATTACCACTGCATAATAATTACTTATTACCACAGCACTGATACTGAATAAAATCCACTGTACAAAGACCAATATTTCCCCAATACAATGACTAGAGCTAGATACCAGCTATACACAGGTGCTGCAGACCATATAAGTGATTACAGTTTTATCCTGTGACTCACTTACTTCTCTAAGAAACACAAATGATGTCTTCTTTTGTTTGGCATTTAACTTTTCCTTTTATTCTACATCTGGCCCAGGGCATCTTAAAGAAAATGTCCGGTACGGACCATTCCTATTCCATCCTGCCCTGGCTGTCTACTTCCTACTTTCCTTAGCTCGGGACGTCACACGGCGCTTCAGCCTATCACCAGCCACAGCGATGTCCCGCCTCGGCCAGTGATAGGATGAAGTGACGCGTGACGTCCCGGGCTAAGGGAAGTAGGAAGTAGACAGCCCGGCCGACAACTCAACTGTCACTCCACTCCCTCGCAGCTCTGCTCTGTTCTCCCACACTTTTGATGCCTGAAAGGAAAGTTGGAGAGTAAAGTAGCTGGGAGGCACTGGAAGTCCCGTCTGCAGGCTCCTCAGCTCTCACTGAAGTTCTGGTCAGGCAAGTGTGCTTAGGGAATTATAGTGTAGCATATCACAAACCCCCCCCCCAAGGCTTCAGGACACGTAGTAGTGCAACATATTACCCCTCTTCCCCAGAATCTTTTTAGTGGAACATATGACCTATGGCCCCCCAGGCTCCAGAATCCATTACAGTACCAAATGACCTATCTAATGAACATTACAGAATCGTCTGGAGCAGGGGCGTACCTAGAGCATTTGGCACCCGGGGCGGACCCTTTGTTTGGCACCCTCCCCCCACACACACACACGCACCCCCCCCCCCCCTTAATTACACCCCCCCCCCAGGGGCGGACTGACAACACTCTGTGCCCCCGGACCCAAAAAAAAGCAAGGGCCCCTGCTGGGCTCTGCAACTCGTCAATCTTCTGCCACGCTCCTATTCCACCCAAATCCCACACACAATAAATTAAAATTTATATACCGTATTTATCGGCGTATAACACGCACTGGCGTATAACACGCACCCCCATTTTAACAGGGAAATTTAAGTAAAAAAAATAAAATGTCAAATAAATGACTTGGACTAAATGCCACATCATCCCCCCAACTTCATTTTCTTCTGCACCTGTTTGGTCCTGTCCCCTCCAGTGCCACATCATTTCTTCCCTTTTATCAATCCCTGTGCCACATTTACCCCCCTCATCGCCACCCCCTATGTCTCATCATTTCCCCCTGTCATAGACCACCACTAGCCATACAGACATTAAGCATTTAGTGCCTCCCCCACCATCATTTCCCCCTGTCTCATTATGTCCCCCATCATTCCCCCCTCATCATCCCCCCACCCTGTCTCATCATCTCCCCACCCTGTCTCATAATGTCCCCCATCATTCCCCCCTCATCATCCCCCCACCCTGTCTCATCATCTCCCCACCCTGTCTCATAATGTCCCCCATCATTCCCCCCTCATCATCCCCTACCCTGCCTCATCATCCCCCCACCCTGTCTCATCATGTCCCTCATCATTCCCCCCTCATCATCCGCCCACCCTGTCTCATCATCCCCCACCCTGTCTCATCATCCCCCATGCTGTCTCATCATGTCCCCCATCATTCCCCCTCATCATCCCCCCACCCTGTCTCATTATCCCCCCACCCTGTCTCATCATGTCCCTTATCATTCCCCCTCATCATCCCCCCACCCTGTCTCATTAGGTCCCTCATCATTCCCCCCTCATCATCCCCCCACCCTGTCTCATCATGTCCCCCATCATTCCCCCTCATCATCCCCCCACCCTGTCTCATCATCCCCCCACCCTGTCTCATCATGTCCCTCATCATTCCCCCTCATCATCCCCCCACCCTGTCTCATTAGGTCCCTCATCATTCCCCCCTCATCATCCCCCCACCCTGTCTCATCATGTCCCCCATCATTCCCCCTCATCATCCCCCCACCCTGTCTCATCATCCCCCCACCCTGTCTCATCATGTCCCTCATCATTCCCCCTCATCATCCCCCCACCCTGTCTCATCATCCCCCCACCCTGTCTCATCATGTCCCTCATCATTCCCCCCTCATCATCCCCCCACCCTGCCTCATCATCCCCCCTCATCATTTCCCCCTGTCTCGTTCCCATCATTCCCCCCCTCATCATTTCCCCGTGTCATCATCCCCCCATAATTCCCCCTTCCCTCATCATTTCCCTGTCTCATCATCCCCCCATCATGTTCCTCCTATGGCATCCAGTGGTCTTCAACATGTGGACCTCCAGATGTTGCAAAACTACAACTCCCAGCATGCCCGGACAGCCAACTTCTGTCCGGGCATGCTGGGAGTTGTAGTTTTGCAACATATGGAGGTGCGCAGGTTGAAGACCACTCTTCCCCTTTCCTTACTTGTCATTCCCCCCTCATCATCCCCCCCACCCTGTCTCATAATGTCCCCCATCATTCCCCCATCATCATCCCCTACCCTGTCTCATCATCCCCCACCCTGTCTCATCGTCCCCCACCCTGTCTAATCATGTCCCCCATCATTCCCCCTCATCATCCCCCCACCCTGTCTCATCATCCCCCACCCTGTCTCATCATGTCCCTTATCATTCCCCCTCATCATCCCCCCACCCTGTCTCATCATCCCCCCACCCTGTCTCATCATGTCCCTCATCATTCCCCCCTCATCATCCCCTACCCTGTCTCATCATGTTCCCCATCATTCCCCCTCATCATCCCCCCACCCTGTCTCATCATCCGCCCACCCTGTCTCATCATGTCCCTCATCATTCCCCCCTCATCATCCCCTACCCTGTCTCATCATCCCCCCACCCTGTCTCATCATCCCCCCCTTATCATTTCCCCCTGTCTCGTCCCCATCATTCCCTCCCCTCATCATTTCCCCGTCTCATCATCCCCCCATAATTCCCCCTTCCCTCATCATTTCCCCGTCTCATCATCCCCCCATAATTCCCCCTTCCCTCATCCTTTCCCTGTCTCATCATCCCCCCATCATGTTCCTCCTATGGCATCCAGTGGTCTTCAACCTGCAGACCTCCAGATGTTGCAAAACTACAACTCCCAGCATGCCCGGACAGCCAACTTCTGTCCGGGCATGCTGGGAGTTGAAGTGTTGCAACATCTGGAGGTCCGCAGGTTGAAGACCACTCTTCCCCTTTCCTTACTTGTCATTCCCCCCTCATCATCCCCCCACCCTGTCTCATAATGTCCCCCATCATACCCCCCTCATCATCCCCTACCCTGTCTCATCATCCCCCCACCCTGTCTCATCATCCTCCACCCTGTCTCATCGTCCCCCACCCTGTCTCATCATGTCCCCCATCATTCCCCCTCATCATCCCCCCACCCTGTCTCATCATCCCCCCACCCTGTCTCATCATGTCCCTTATCATTCCCCCTCATCATCCCCCCACCCTGTCTCATCATGTCCCCCATCATTCCCCCTCATCATCCCCCCACCCTGTCTCATCATCCATAGGTATATGCAGAGCACCCCCCCTCTCCCTCCCTTTCCCATAGGTATATACAGAGCATCCCCCCTCTCCCTCCCTTTCCCATAGCAATATATAGAAAAAGACAGAGGAGACACAATGCGCATCTAAGCGTAGTAAAAAAAAAAAAAAAAAAAATATATATATATATATATATATATAGATAATCTGAGTGTAAAAGAAAATAATTAAATTAAATAAAAAATGGATGTCGGCTCCAAGGAAGGGGGGAGCAGCCGTTTCCAGATTCGTGTTTTCAGTTGTTATGTTAGGTTTGCTCACCTTTCTGTGTTGTACCGTGGGCACAACACCAGTAGACGCTTGTTTCCCACTATTCTGGGGGACACAGATTGGAGGAGTGCAGCCGGCACTAGACCCGTTCTCACCGGTGGAGGACGGTCACTGGAATGGAAGAATATCGGTCCCGTGGTCCCGAGAAAAAAGAGAAGTGCTTCTGTGGGCGCTCACCTCCGTCACAGATGTAGTCCGTCACAGGTATGTGGAAGTTTCCGAGAACTTGGTAAAATAAAACCGCTTGGACACGGATGTATTTTGGAAAATAAAAAGAAGGTTTATTCCTTCAGCATGCAATACAGCAACGCGTTTCGAGGGGCAGGGACCCCCTCTTCATCAGGCTATCTGATTGGGCAGTGTGGATGTCCTTTATTTATACCTCATTTGCCCGCGAAAATCACATGTGTGTGTTACATAAAAAAAATAAAAATAAAAATAAAAAAATTAAATAAATAAATAAATAATCAAAATAAATAAATAAAATCCATAGAAAAGAAGACATTTACATTAAAAATGGAAGTGAGCATTCTGTAAAATAACCCACAGATGGTCAGTTTGACTAACCATTATATTATGCACCTTATCTTGTATTGCATATGTGATATGTAATAATTCTGCAGACGTCGGGCCATTTCAAATGCTCTCCCTTCGGAGATCTACAGTGGCTGGGTGAGAGGTCTGAGGCACCGACCGCCGGTCTGTCCACACATCCGTCCTCCTGGCCGCTTATTGGATGGGGGACCGGCGTCAAACCCATTTCCCCACACAGGGATGATTACATTTATTTAATGCATATGTGTATGTGTATGTACATACACACACATCCATACGCATGGTGGATGGATGTGTACTTATCAGCTGTTTGTTTTGTTTTAATTCAGTTTGTTTGTTGTGGTTGTTGTGTCAGTTGTTAACTATCTCATCTTTTTAAGATATTAATTCCACCGCTTCATTCAGGCCATGTGGTTGTAATGTCTGGAGGCTGTAAATCCAGAACATTTCTTTGCGTGACAGGATTTCAAACCTATTTTTCTTTCCCGGTGGAATGTGCTCAATTGGGGTTATGGATATGGCTGTCATGTTTCCCTCATGCATCAGGCTCAGATGTCTAGATAGGCTATGGTGCATGAATCTCTTCTTTATGTTGGAACGATGCTGATTCAATCTCAAATGTAATGGTTGTGTTGTTCTTCCAACATATTGTTTACCACATTGGCACTCTATGAGGTAGATGACATATTCCGTTTGGCATGTCATCAGATGTTTGATGGGGAAGGTTTCCCCCGAATGGGTACTGGAAAAACATTTTTGGTTATGGCGTATGGTAAAGCAACATAGGCATCTAGGTTTTCTGCATTTGTATGTTCCCACGTTTCCAGTTTTGTCGTTTTTCTGGGAGGATTTGTTGTGGCATTTGAGATTGCTTGGGGCTATCATACCCTTTATGGTTGGTGCCCGCCTGAAAGTCAATCCCGGATTTTTTGGCAGAATTTTTCCTAGATGTGGATCACTTAGTAGTATTCCCCAATGTTTCTTCATGATGTTTCTGATTTTTGTTTGACCCGCTGAATATGTGATGATGAAATTGCATCTGGTTTTTTCCTCATTCTCCTTTTCTTTTTCTTTCTTTTGTAGGTGGAAGGCTCCCGGGTCCGTTGCCTCAAGACATTCCTCTTGGGTAAGTGCACAGGTTTTTTCATATGCATTTTCAATTAATTCTTTCGGATATCCTTTTGCTATGAATCTGGACTTTAAGATTTTGGACTGTTCGGAAAAGGTGGCAATATCTGTACAATTTTTTCTTACTCTCTTGAATTGTCCAAAGGGGATGTTTTGTTTCCCCTTCTTATAGTGGCCACTGGTAAAGGATATATAATTATTGGAATCAACTTTCTTGAAAAAGGTGGATGTGATGAATCCTTCCCCTTTATGGGTGATGTGGAGGTCCAAAAACTCAATTGAAGTGGAGGAAAAAACGGGGGTGAATGTCAAACCCCAGTGGTTGGTATTAATATCCGTGACAAAAGATTTGATGTTCTCTGGGTGGCCACGCCATAATAAAAACAAATCATCTATATACCTTTTGTATATAGTAACATGTTTTTTATACAGGGGATGTTTTTTTATCACCTGTTCTTCAAAGCAACCCATAAAGAGGTTCGCATATGATGGTGCCACTCTGGTCCCCATGGCCGTCCCCCTTATTTGATGGTATAGGGTGCCATTGTATGAGAAAAAATTGTATTCCAAAATGAATTTCAGACAATTGGTAAGGAAAATTACCTGTTCGTTTGGGATGTTTTTGTCTTTTTCCAGAAAGGAAATGGTGGATCGAATTCCCAGATCATGTTGGATATTCGTGTATAACGACGTTACATCCATGGTGAGTAAAACCATGTCATCTTCCCAGGGTGTATCATTTAAGATGGTGATCAGCTGATCTGAATTCTTCAGGTAACTTGGTAGATCTGCCACATATTCCTGTAATATCCTATCTAGATATTGGGACATGTTACATGTGGGACTATGTATCCCAGAAATGATGGGTCTGCCCGGGGGGTTTTGAGTGTCTTTGTGTACTTTTGGTAGATGGTAATAATATGGTGTCCCAGGGTTAGGATTAAAAAGAAATTTCTTTTCATTCTTTGATATGATTTTATCCTCCAGAGCTTTGTTTAAAAGACTTAGAATGTCTTTCTGTAATTTTGGAAAAGGATCTGTGCTGATTGTTTTATAGTAGTTATTGTCTCCAAGAATCCGGTTGGCTTCTTTGTTGTAATCTGTGTAATTTTGGATTACTATGCTTCCTCCTTTGTCGGCCGCACGAATGACAATGTCTTCATTCTTTTTCAGATTTCTCAGGGCGTTTTGCTCACCTTTGCTCAATCTTCCTTCGCTTTGTTTTCTTGGGAAAGCTTCTGGTAGGCTTTTGAATTCATCTGCCACCATTTCATGGAATGTTTTTATAAAATTGCCCTGACTCTCAGTGGCATAAAATTTAGTTTTTATATGAATTTCTGGGTGCTTCCCCAGGAGAATTTGTTTATCTTTTTTCTCAGGACCTACGGTCCGTTCAGGATCCTTCTGGTTTTTTGGAAGGGAGAAATGCCGTTTTAAAGTTAGCCGGCGTGTGAATCGGTGGAGGTCTAAAAATAGATCAAATTTTTTTGGGGTTATAGTGTGGACAAAAAGACAACCCCCTTTGTAAAAGGGATTTTTCATCTACTTCTAAAGTGTGGTTGGATAGATTGAAAATCTTGATTAGAGAATCTTCATCCTTTTTTCCCCCTCTATTCGGAGTATTTTTTATTTTCTGTCTTTTTTGATGCAGCTTTCTAGATTTGGCCGTTGTTCCTCCTCTGGTTCCTCTTCTAGTTTTCTTTTTGTTGGTTTTCTTACAAAGAAGTAATCTTTGATAGTCCTGTGTCGTGCAGGACTGGCCCCTAAAAAAGACTCTCCGTGTGTGGAAGAGACAGGGATGTCAAGATGGTTTTGACTGGGAGAAGGTCCAGTCAAGATTCTCTAATCAAGATTTTCAATCTATCCAACCACACTTTAGAAGTAGATGAAAAATCCCTTTTACAAAGGGGGTTGTCTTTTTGTCCACACTTTAACCCCCCAAAAATTTGATCTATTTTTAGACCTCCACCGATTCACACGCCGGCTAACTTTAAAACGGCATTTCTCCCTTCCAAAAAACCAGAAGGATCCTGAACGGACCGTAGGTCCTGAGAAAAAAGATAAACAAATTCTCCTGGGGAAGCACCCAGAAATTCATATAAAAACTAAATTTTATCCCACTAAGAGTCAGGGCAATTTTATAAAAACATTCCATGAAATGGTGGCAGATGAATTCAAAAGCCTACCAGAAGCTTTCCCAAGAAAACAAAGCGAAGGAAGATTGAGCAAAGGTGAGCAAAACGCCCTGAGAAATCTGAAAAAGAATGAAGACATTGTCATTCGTGCGGCCAACAAAGGAGGAAGCATAGTAATCCAAAATTACACAGATTACAACAAAGAAGCCAACCGGATTCTTGGAGACAATAACTACTATAAAACGATCAGCACACATCCTTTTCCAAAATTACAGAAAGACATTCTAAGTCTTTTAAACAAAGCTCTGGAGGATAAAATCATATCAAAGAATGAAAAGAAATTTCTTTTTAATCCTAACCCTGGGACACTATATTATTACCATCTACCAAAGGTACACAAAGACACTCAAAACCCCCCGGGCAGACCCATCATTTCTGGGATACATAGTCCCACATGTAACATGTCCCAATATCTAGATAGGATATTGCAGGAATATGTGGCAGATCTAGCAAGTTACCTGAAGAATTCAGATCAGCTGATCACCATCTTAAATGATACACCCTGGGAAGATGACATGGTTTTACTCACCATGGATGTAACGTCGTTATACACGAATATCCAACATGATCTGGGAATTCGATCCACCATTTCCTTTCTGGAAAAAGACAAAAACATCCCAAACGAACAGGTAATTTTCCTTACCAATTGTCTGAAATTCATTCTGGAATACAATTTTTTCTCATACAATGGCACCCTATACCATCAAATAAGGGGGACGGCCATGGGGACCAGAGTGGCACCATCATATGCGAACCTCTTTATGGGTTGCTTTGAAGAACAGGTGATAAAAAAAACATCCCCTGTATAAAAAACATGTTACTATATACAAAAGGTATATAGATGATTTGTTTTTATTATGGCATGGCCACCCAGAGAACATCAAATCTTTTGTCACGGATATTAATACCAACCACTGGGGTTTGACATTCACCCCCGTTTTTTCCTCCACTTCAATTGAGTTTTTGGACCTCCACATCACCCATAAAGGGGAAGGATTCATCACATCCACCTTTTTCAAGAAAGTTGATTCCAATAATTATATATCCTTTACCAGTGGCCACTATAAGAAGGGGAAACAAAACATCCCCTTTGGACAATTCAAGAGAGTAAGAAAAAATTGTACAGATATTGCCACCTTTTCCGAACAGTCCAAAATCTTAAAGTCCAGATTCATAGCAAAAGGATATCCGAAAGAATTAATTGAAAATGCATATGAAAAAACCTGTGCACTTACCCAAGAGGAATGTCTTGAGGCAACGGACCCGGGAGCCTTCCACCTACAAAAGAAAGAAAAAGAAAAGGAGAATGTGGAAAAAAACAGATGCAATTTCATCACCACATATTCAGCGGGTCAAACAAAAATCAGAAACATCATGAAGAAACATTGGGGAATACTACTAAGTGATCCACATCTAGGAAAAATTCTGCCAAAAAATCCAGGATTGACTTTCAGGCGGGCACCAACCATAAAGGGTATGATAGCCCCAAGCAATCTCAAATGCCACAACAAATCCTCCCAGAAAAACGACAAAACTGGAAACGTGGGAACATACAAATGCAGAAAACCTAGATGCCTATGTTGCTTTACCATACGCCATAACCAAAAATGTTTTTCCAGTACCCATTCGGGGGAAACCTTCCCCATCAAACATCTGATGACATGCCAAACGGAATATGTCATCTACCTCATAGAGTGCCAATGTGGTAAACAATATGTTGGAAGAACAACACAACCATTACATTTGAGATTGAATCAGCATCGTTCCAACATAAAGAAGAGATTCATGCACCATAGCCTATCTAGACATCTGAGCCTGATGCATGAGGGAAACATGACAGCCATATCCATAACCCCAATTGAGCACATTCCACCGGGAAAGAAAAATAGGTTTGAAATCCTGTCACGCAAAGAAATGTTCTGGATTTACAGCCTCCAGACATTACAACCACATGGCCTGAATGAAGCGGTGGAATTAATATCTTAAAAAGATGAGATAGTTAACAACTGACACCACAACCACAACAAACAAACTGAATTAAAACAAAACAAACAGCTGATAAGTACACATCCATCCACCATGCGTATGGATGTACATACACATACACATATGCATTAAATAAATGTAATCATCCCTGTGTGGGGAAATGGGTTTGACGCCGGTCCCCCATCCTATAAGCGGCCAGGAGGACGGATGTGTGGACAGACCGGCGGTCGGTGCCTCAGACCTCTCACCCAGCCACTGTAGATCTCCGAAGGGAGAGCATTTGAAATGGCCTGACGTCTGCAGAATTATTACATATCACATATGCAATACAAGATAAGGTGCATAATATAATGGTTAGTCAAACTGACCATCTGTGGGTTATTTTACAGAATGCTCACTTCCATTTTTAATGTAAATGTCTTCTTTTCTATGGATTTTATTTATTTATTTTGATTATTTATTTATTTATTTAATTTTTTTATTTTTATTTTTTTATTTTTATTTTTTCTTTATTGTTTTATTTTCATGTTATGTAACACACACATGTGATTTTCGCGGGCAAATGAGGTATAAATAAAGGACATCCACACTGCCCAATCAGATAGCCTGATGAAGAGGGGGTCCCTGCCCCTCGAAACGTGTTGCTGTATTGCATGCTGAAGGAATAAACCTTCTTTTTATTTTCCAAAATACATCCGTGTCCAAGCGGTTTTATTTTACCAAGTTCTCGGAAACTTCCACATACCTGTGACGGACTACATCTGTGACGGAGGTGAGCGCCCACAGAAGCACTTCTCTTTTTTCTCGGGACCACGGGACCGATATTCTTCCATCCCTTTCCCATAGGTATATACAGAGCATCCCCCCCCTCTCCCTCCCTTTCCCATAGGTATATACAGAGCACACCCCTCTCTCCCTCCCTTTCCCATAGGTATATGCAGAGCACCCCCTCTCCCTACCTTTCCCATAGGTATATGCAGAGCACCTCCTCTCCCTCCCTTTCCCATAGGTATATAGAGAGCACCCCCCCCTCTCCCTCCCTTTCCAATAGGTATATACAGAGCACCCCCCCACTCCCTCCCTTCCCCATAGGTATATACAGAGCACCCCCCTTCCCCATAGGTAAATACAGAGCACCCCCCCTTCCCTATAGGTATAGGCAGGGTTAAAAAATAAATAAAAAGGATGCTCACCTGATTTCCCACGCAGCGATCTCCTCAGCAGCAGGGCCTGCGTCTTCTCCCCTCCACAGTACAGGCGCCGGATGAGTGACGTCACCGCTACACCCCCCTTCCCCATAGGTATATGCAGAGCTACACCCCCCCCTCTTCCCCATATGTATATGCAGAGCTACACCCCCCTATCCCTCCCTTTCCCATAGGTATATGCAGAGCACCCCCCCTCTCCCTCCCTTTCCCATAGGTATATACAGAGCATCCCCCTCTCTCCCTCCCTTTCCCATAGGTATATGCAGAGCACCCCCTCTCCCTCCCTTTCCCATAGGTATATACAGAGCACCCCCCCTCTCCCACCCTTTCCAATAGGTATATACAGAGCACCCCCACTCCCTCCCTTCCCCATAGGTATATACAGAGCACCCCCCCCCTCTTCCCCATAGGTATATGCAGAGCTACACCCCCTCTCCCTCCCTTCCCCATAGGTATATACAGAGCACCCCCCCTTCCCTATAGGTATAGGCAGGGTTAAAAAATAAATAAAAAGGATGCTCACCTGATTTCCCACGCAGCGATCTCCTCAGCAGCAGGGCCTGCGTCTTCTCCCCTCCACAGTACAGGCGCCAGATGAGTGACGTCACCGGCGCCTGTACTGCGTGCTGCGTGGGGGCGGAGGTCACGTCTCCTCTGTGTGAGCTTCAGATGCGGGACATTTACTAGGTGCGGCACTCATTGTCATTTTGTTGGCGCACGCCTCAAAATCCAAGAGCTTTGTACCTGCCTGTTGTGCCCGATAAAGAAAGTGAAGTCACCTATATGTTTATTTCTGACACTTTTGCTGTGGCAAATCAGGTCTAAAGTCGCCTGTGAACAGGGCATGCCCCCTTAATACTACACCATACGCCTTTTTGCGTCCTTTCCCTTTGTTGGTTCTTTGCACTAAAATGTGACTTGTATATTAGTTGGTGCAACTCACATTTTAGTGCAAAGAAAGTGTTTTGAGTAAGTTATAATATAGTTTTTAAAATAGTTGACATTTAAAATCTCCTACCGCTTTGTGCACACAGCTCCTACACAGACCTACGCCTCGAAATGACCCTTTTACTAATTTTGCAGTCCTATTCTCAGTATTCCCTATTAGAGATGAGTGAACTTTTCAAAAATTTGATTCGGCCGATTCGCCGAATTTTCCGATAAAGTTCCTTTCCATTTGAATTTTATTGCGGTGAATCTATATTAAAAAGGGCTATTTCTAGCCTACATACAGCCTCTATAGGGGTATAGAACACTTTGCTGTGTTCTAAAACGCATATGGAGTGTGCTGGGTTAGTGAAATAATACTGTTATTCAGAATAACATGCAGATTACCGGCATCGCTTTTAGAATCACTGCCGCACAGCAGCACAATTACAGAGCCTGGTGGTGTCATCAGTGTCAGGAGACGATATAGTGACTGAATGACACAACGTGGAGGTGTTGGCAGCATGAGGAGACCATATAGTGGCTGAATGGCAAAGCGTGGAGGTGTTGGCCGCATGACACAGCTTGGATGAGGCTGAAGCATGAGGACACCATATAGTGGCTGAATGACACAGCGTGGAGGTGTTGGCAGCATGAGGAGACCATATAGTGGCTGAATGGCACAGCGTGGAGGTGTTGGCAGCATGAGGACACCATATAGTGGTTGAATGACACAGCGTGAAGGTATTGGCAGCATGAGGAGACCATATAGTGGCTGAATGGCACAGCGTGGAGGTGTTGGCAGCATGAGGACACCATATAGTGGCTGAATGACACAGCGTGTGTCACGGTCCGGTCAGATGGCAGGAGGTGGATCCACTGGACCAGAGGAGAGATGGCGTGGGCCGTACCGGGGGAACGGAGTCTAAGAGATTACTGGTTTTCACCAGAGCCCGCCGCAAAGCAGGATGGTCTTGCTGCGGCGGTAATCCCCAGGTCGTTCCACCCAGTAGCGACTCAACTCCTCTGGTTTCTGAGATAGACGCGGTACAGGAGGGATAGGCAAAAGTGTAGTCAGACGTAGCAATGGTCAGGGCAAGCAGCACAGGTTCTAAGGCGGTAGTCACGGGCAACGGGTCGGCAACAGGCAGGGTAACACTGGAACAACAGGGAACGCTTTCACAAGGCACAAGGCACAAAGATCCGGCAGGAGGCTGTGGGAGGAGAAGGTATTTATAGGCAGTGCACAGGTGAATGCCTAATTAAGTCCAACCAGCACTGCCTCTCACAAACCTTAACCCTTAATAACCACTTTGGGCCAGGCACCAATCACTGGTGCACTGGCCCTTTAAATTTAAGAGTCCCGGCGTGCGCGCGCCCTAGAGAGTGGGGACGCACACACCGAGACGCCGGAGCACTGCCTGGGGACACACGCTGTGAGGGGCTCGGAGCGCTCAGCGTAACAGCGTGGAGGTGTTGGCAGCATGAGGAGACCATATAGTGGCTGAATGGCACAGCGTGGAGGTGCTGGCAGCATGAGGACACCATATAGTGGCTGAATGACACAGCGTGGAGGTGTTGGCAGCATGAGGAGACCATATAGTGGCTGAATGGCACAGTGTTGAGGTGTTGGCAGCATGAGGACACCATATAGTGGCTGAATGACACAGCTTGGATGAGGCTGAAGCATGAGGACACCATATAGTGGCTGAATGACACAGCATGGAGGTGTTGGCAGCATGAGGAGACCATATAGTGGCTGAATTGCACAGCGTGGAGGTGTTTGCAGCATGAGGACACCATATAGTGGCTGAATGACACAGCATGGACATGTTGTCAGCATGAGGAGACCATATAGTGGCTGAATGACACAGCATGGAGGTGTTGGCAGCATGAGGAGACCATATAGTGGATGAATGGCACAGCCCCGAGTTGCCAGCAGCATGAGTAGGCACTAGGCCTTCACAATCCCTAAGATTAAAAGATGAATTAAGACATTTTAACCGAAGATTTTGGATAGCGGGTGCTACCTATGAGAAAATTTGAAATTACCAGACCCAGGCCCCACAGCAGCAAAAGTAACCCATATATTGCCTGAATGACACAGCCTGGAGTTGGCTAATGCACGAGTACACACCAGGGCTTCACAATCCCCCCCCCAAAAAACACCGCAATTTTTGAAAGTTTTGAAAAAGATTTTAGATAGTGGGTGCTACCTCTGAGAAAATTTGAAATTCCCAGACCCAGGCCCCACAGCGGCATCAGTAACCCATATATTGCCTGAATGACACAGCCTGGAGTTGGCTGATGTACGAGTACACACCAGGGCTTCACAATCCCCCCCAAAAAACACAGCAATTTTTTAAATTTTTTAAAAAGATTTTAGATAGTGGGTGCTACATCTGAGAAAATTTGAAATTCCCAGAGCCAGGCCCCACAGCGGCATCAGTATCCCATATATTGCTTGAATGACACAGCCTGGAGTTGGCTAATGCACGAGTACACACCAGGGCTTCACAATCCCCCCCAAAAAACACCACAATTTTAGACATTTTTGAAAATGTTTTGGATAGCAGGTGCTACGTATGAGAAAATTTGAAATTGCCAGACCCAGGCCCCACAGCGGCATCGGTAACCCATATATTGCCTGAATGACACAGCCTGGAGTTGGCTGATGTACGAGTACACACCAGGGCTTCACAATCCCCCCCAAAAAACACCACAATTTTAGAAATTTTTTTAAAAGATTTTGGATAGCGGGTGCTGATATACGAGTACACACCAGGGCTTCACAATCCCCCCCAAAAAACACCACAATTTTAGAAATTTTTGAAAAAGATTTTGGATAGCGGGTGCTGATATACGAGTACACACCAGGGCTTCACAATCCCCCCCAAAAAACACCACAATTTTAGAAATTTTTGAAAAAGATTTTGGATAGCGGGTGCTACCTTTGAGAAAATTTGAAATTCCCAGACCCAGGCCCCACAGAGGCATCAGTAACCCATATATTGCCTGAAAGACACAGCCTGGAGTTGGCTGATGCACGAGTACACACCAGGGCTTCACAATCCCCCACAAAAAACACCACAATTTTAGAAATGTTTGAAAAAGATTTTGGATAGCGGGTGCTACCTATGAGAAAATTTGAAATTACCAGACCCAGGCCCCACAGCGGCATCAGTAACCCATATATTGCCTGAATGACACAGCCTGGAGTTGGCTGATGTACGAGTACACACCAGGGCTTCACAATCCCCCCCAAAAAACACAGCAATGTTTTAAATTTTTTAAAAAGATTTTAGATAGTGGGTGCTACATCTGAGAAAATTTGAAATTCCCAGAGCCAGGCCCCACAGCGGCATCAGTAACCCATATATTGCTTGAATGACACAGCCTGGAGTTGGCTAATGCACGAGTACACACCAGGGCTTCACAATCCCCCCCAAAAAACACCACAATTTTAGACATTTTTGAAAATGTTTTGGATAGCAGGTGCTACGTATGAGAAAATTTGAAATTGCCAGACCCAGGCCCCACAGCGGCATCAGTAACCCATATATTGCCTGAATGACACAGCCTGGAGTTGGCTGATGTACGAGTACACACCAGGGCTTCACAATCCCCCCCAAAAACACCACAATTTTAGAAATTTTTTTAAAAGATTTTGGATAGCGGGTGCTGATATACGAGTACACACCAGGGCTTCACAATCCCCCCCAAAAAACACCACAATTTTAGAAATTTTTGAAAAAGATTTTGGATAGCGGGTGCTGATATACGAGTACACACCAGGGCTTCACAATCCCCCCCAAAAACACCACAATTTTAGAAATTTTTGAAAAAGATTTTGGATAGCGGGTGCTACCTTTGAGAAAATTTGAAATTCCCAGACCCAGGCCCCACAGAGGCATCAGTAACCCATATATTGCCTGAAAGACACAGCCTGGAGTTGGCTGATGCACGAGTACACACCAGGGCTTCACAATCCCCCACAAAAAACACCACAATTTTAGAAATGTTTGAAAAAGATTTTGGATAGCGGGTGCTACCTATGAGAAAATTTGAAATTCCCAGACCCAGGCCCCACAGCGGCATCAGTAACCCATATATTGCCTGAATGACACAGCCTGAAGTTGGCTGATGCACGAGTACACACCAGGGCTTCACAATCCCCCCCAAAAAACACAGCAATGTTTTAAATTTTTTAAAAAGATTTTAGATAGTGGGTGCTACATCTGAGAAAATTTGAAATTCCCAGAGCCAGGCCCCACAGCGGCATCAGTAACCCATATATTGCTTGAATGACACAGCCTGGAGTTGGCTAATGCACGAGTACACACCAGGGCTTCACAATCCCCCCCAAAAAACACCACAATTTTAGACATTTTTGAAAATGTTTTGGATAGCAGGTGCTACGTATGAGAAAATTTGAAATTGCCAGACCCAGGCCCCACAGCGGCATCAGTAACCCATATATTGCCTGAATGACACAGCCTGGAGTTGGCTGATGTACGAGTACACACCAGGGCTTCACAATCCCCCCCAAAAACACCACAATTTTAGAAATTTTTTTAAAAGATTTTGGATAGCGGGTGCTGATATACGAGTACACACCAGGGCTTCACAATCCCCCCCAAAAAACACCACAATTTTAGAAATTTTTGAAAAAGATTTTGGATAGCGGGTGCTGATATACGAGTACACACCAGGGCTTCACAATCCCCCCCAAAAAACACCACAATTTTAGAAATTTTTGAAAAAGATTTTGGATAGCGGGTGCTACCTTTGAGAAAATTTGAAATTCCCAGACCCAGGCCCCACAGAGGCATCAGTAACCCATATATTGCCTGAAAGACACAGCCTGGAGTTGGCTGATGCACGAGTACACACCAGGGCTTCACAATCCCCCACAAAAAACACCACAATTTTAGAAATGTTTGAAAAAGATTTTGGATAGCGGGTGCTACCTATGAGAAAATTTGAAATTCCCAGACCCAGGCCCCACAGCGGCATCAGTAACCCATATATTGCCTGAATGACACAGCCTGAAGTTGGCTGATGCACGAGTACACACCAGGGCTTCACAATCCCCCCCAAAAAACATCACAATTTTAGAAATGGATAGTGGGTGCTACCTATGAGAAAATTTGAAATTCCCAGACCCAGGCCCCACAGCGGCATCAGTAACCCATATATTGCCTGAATGACACAGCCTGGAGTTGGCTGATGTACAAGTACACACCAGGGCTTCACAATCCCCCCCCAAAAACACCACAATTTTAGAAATTTTTGAAAAAGATTTTGGATAGCGGGTGCTACCTATGAGAAAATTTGAAATTTCCAGACCCAGGCCCCACAGCGGCATCAGTAACCCATATATTGCCTGAATGACACAGCCTGGAGTTGGCTGATGCACGAGTACACACCAGGGCTTCACAATCCCCCCCAAAAAACACCACAATTTTAGAAATTTTTGAAAAAGATTAGGATAGCGGGTGCTACCTATGAGAAAATTTGAAATTCCCAGACCCAGGCCCCACAGCGGCATAGTAACCCATATATTGCCTGAATTCGCGAATATATGGACGAATATTCGTATATTCTCGTTTTATTTTCGCATATGCGAAAATTCGCGTATGCGAAAATTAACATATGTGAATATTAGCATATATAAAATTAACATACGCGGAAATGCGCATATGCGAAAATTAGCATATGCTAATTTTCGCATATGCTGATTTTCGCATATGCGAATTTTCGCACGCCAGTCTCACACAGTAGTATTACAGCCTTCTTTACACCACACAAGCTGGAAGCAGAGAGGGGTGATCACTGTGATGTGTACTGTGATAAAAAAACAAAAAAAAAAAAAAAGAATATTCGTAATTACGAATATATAGCGCTATATTCGCGAAATTCGCGAATTCGCGAATATGCGATATTCGCGAATAATATTCGAATTGCGAATATTCGTGAGCAACACTACTACCTATGAGAAAATTTGAAATTCCTAGACCCAGGCCCCACAGCGGCATAGTAACCCATATATTGCCTGAATGACACAGCCTGGAGTTGGCTGATGCACGATTACACACCAGGGCTTCACAATCCCCCCCAAAAAACACCACAATTTTAGAAATTTTTGAAAAAGATTTTGGATAGCGGGTGCTACCTATGAGAAAATTTGAAATTCCCAGACCCAGGCCCAGCAGCGCCATCATTTTTGGATTTGAAATTTAAAACAACCTTTGCGTGTCCCGGACCCCAGCATGTGGGTAGAAGGACCAAATCCAACAAGCCCCCACAGGGCTCATGTGGCCGTGAGATTAAGGCGCAACATCTCCATTGCCCTGACCGGCCATTGTTTCCAAGACTTCTCGCCAAGGCAAACCATGTGAAGAACAGCGTGACACCACCATGACCTGCACACATAGTATGTTGAAGGGCCATTGAGACTTGTCCGGGCAGTGGAGGCTTAAGACACAGTGGAGGATGTGGAGGCGAAATAGCACACTGTCGCAGGGCCAACGGGCTGACAGAGTGTAGCAGGAAGCAGCATTGAGTACACACCAGGGCTTCAGAATCCCAAAGAAAAAACAACCATTTTTAAACTAATTTTAAGAATATTTAGGACAGCGGGTGCTACCTATATATTGCCTGAATGACACAGCCTGGAGTTGGCTGATGCATGAGAACACACTAGGGCTTCACAATCCCTTCAAAAAAACACAACAATTGTAGAAATTTATGAAGAAGACTTTTTCTATAGCGGGTGCTACCTATAAGAAAATTTGAAATTACCAGACCCAGGCCCAGCAGCGCCATCAGTTAACCATATATTGGCTGAATGACACAGGCTGGAGTTGGCTGATGCATGAGTACGCACCAAAGCTTCACAATCCCTAATAACGAAAATTTAGGACAGCGAGTGCTCTCTATATATTACCAGAATGACGCAGCCTGGAGTTGGCTGCAGCATGAGGAGACCATTGAAATGTGTGATTTTTTTATTTTAAATTTAAATCAAAATTTGTGTCCCGGACCACGCCGTGTGGTACGAAGGACCTAATCTCACAAGCACCCACAGGGCTCATGTGGCCGTAAGGTGTAGGCGCAACGTCTCTATAGCCCTGACCGACCATTTTAGTTTTTTGTACCTTTGTTTAAGAACAAGCGCATATCCAAGAGTCCAGAAGACTCTATAATGCAGGACGGTGGACCACCAAAAGACGTTCTTCTATAAAATAATTTTTTATGAAATAAAGAAGCAGAGTTCATCCCTCTGCGTATTTTTTGGGAAAATTTTACTTTAAAAATCACACGTAACAATCGTTCAATGGTGTAATGGTTATTATTGTGGAAAATTCTAGTTTATTACTGTTATAATTATCATAAAATTTGAAAAAAAATACTACCCAAGAGTGTTTAATAACCCAATTGCACTATAAATGTTGAAATTTAAATTAAGCATGTATGTATGTATGTATTTCAAAAATCCTAAAATTAAAAGCCCATGCCCGGAAGCATCGTGAAGTCAAGTAGTTCCTGAAAGACACAGGAGCAGTCAGGAGTAGGCATCAGCAGTACCCAAGAGGCTTTAATAACCCCTTACATTGCACGATCACTCGCGAGATCGAGCAATAACAGGTGTGTTATGCCCTCAGATGTCCGGGGCTGCACGCGCGCTACACTGAATGGACCAGCGTGTGGCTATCCTTCACCGGTTTTAGATAGTGGGTGCTACCTCTGAGAAAATTTGAAATTCCCAGACCCAGGCCCCACAGCGGCATCAGTAACCCATATATTGCCTGAATGACACAGCCTGGAGTTGGCTGATGTACGAGTACACACCAGGGCTTCACAATCCCCCCCAAAAAACACAGCAATTTTTTAAATTTTTTAAAAAGATTTTAGATAGTGGGTGCTACATCTGAGAAAATTTGAAATTCCCAGAGCCAGGCCCCACAGCGGCATCAGTAACCCATATATTGCTTGAATGACACAGCCTGGAGTTGGCTAATGCACGAGTACACACCAGGGCTTCACAATCCCCCCCAAAAAACACCACAATTTTAGACATTTTTGAAAATGTTTTGGATAGCAGGTGCTACGTATGAGAAAATTTGAAATTGCCAGACCCAGGCCCCACAGCGGCATCAGTAACCCATATATTGCCTGAATGACACAGCCTGGAGTTGGCTGATGTACGAGTACACACCAGGGCTTCACAATCCCCCCCAAAAACACCACAATTTTAGAAATTTTTTAAAAAGATTTTGGATAGCGGGTGCTGATATACGAGTACACACCAGGGCTTCACAATCCCCCCCAAAAAACACCACAATTTTAGAAATTTTTGAAAAAGATTTTGGATAGCGGGTGCTGATATACGAGTACACACCAGGGCTTCACAATCCCCCCCAAAAAACACCACAATTTTAGAAATTTTTGAAAAAGATTTTGGATAGCGGGTGCTACCTTTGAGAAAATTTGAAATTCCCAGACCCAGGCCCCACAGAGGCATCAGTAACCCATATATTGCCTGAAAGACACAGCCTGGAGTTGGCTGATGCACGAGTACACACCAGGGCTTCACAATCCCCCACAAAAAACACCACAATTTTAGAAATGTTTGAAAAAGATTTTGGATAGCGGGTGCTACCTATGAGAAAATTTGAAATTCCCAGACCCAGGCCCCACAGCGGCATCAGTAACCCATATATTGCCTGAATGACACAGCCTGAAGTTGGCTGATGCACGAGTACACACCAGGGCTTCACAATCCCCCCCAAAAAACATCACAATTTTAGAAATGGATAGTGGGTGCTACCTATGAGAAAATTTGAAATTCCCAGACCCAGGCCCCACAGCGGCATCAGTAACCCATATATTGCCTGAATGACACAGCCTGGAGTTGGCTGATGTACAAGTACACACCAGGGCTTCACAATCCCCCCCCAAAAACACCACAATTTTAGAAATTTTTGAAAAAGATTTTGGATAGCGGGTGCTACCTATGAGAAAATTTGAAATTTCCAGACCCAGGCCCCACAGCGGCATCAGTAACCCATATATTGCCTGAATGACACAGCCTGGAGTTGGCTGATGCACGAGTACACACCAGGGCTTCACAATCCCCCCCAAAAAACACCACAATTTTAGAAATTTTTGAAAAAGATTAGGATAGCGGGTGCTACCTATGAGAAAATTTGAAATTCCCAGACCCAGGCCCCACAGCGGCATAGTAACCCATATATTGCCTGAATTCGCGAATATATGGACGAATATTCGTATATTCTCGTTTTATTTTCGCATATGCGAAAATTCGCGTATGCGAAAATTAACATATGTGAATATTAGCATATATAAAATTAACATACGCGGAAATGCGCATATGCGAAAATTAGCATATGCTAATTTTCGCATATGCTGATTTTCGCATATGCGAATTTTCGCACGCCAGTCTCACACAGTAGTATTACAGCCTTCTTTACACCACACAAGCTGGAAGCAGAGAGGGGTGATCACTGTGATGTGTACTGTGATAAAAAAACAAAAAAAAAAAAAAAAGAATATTCGTAATTACGAATATATAGCGCTATATTCGCGAAATTCGCGAATTCGCGAATATGCGATATTCGCGAATAATATTCGAATTGCGAATATTCGTGAGCAACACTACTACCTATGAGAAAATTTGAAATTCCTAGACCCAGGCCCCACAGCGGCATAGTAACCCATATATTGCCTGAATGACACAGCCTGGAGTTGGCTGATGCACGATTACACACCAGGGCTTCACAATCCCCCCCAAAAAACACCACAATTTTAGAAATTTTTGAAAAAGATTTTGGATAGCGGGTGCTACCTATGAGAAAATTTGAAATTCCCAGACCCAGGCCCAGCAGCGCCATCATTTTTGGATTTGAAATTTAAAACAACCTTTGCGTGTCCCGGACCCCAGCATGTGGGTAGAAGGACCAAATCCAACAAGCCCCCACAGGGCTCATGTGGCCGTGAGATTAAGGCGCAACATCTCCATTGCCCTGACCGGCCATTGTTTCCAAGACTTCTCGCCAAGGCAAACCATGTGAAGAACAGCGTGACACCACCATGACCTGCACACATAGTATGTTGAAGGGCCATTGAGACTTGTCCGGGCAGTGGAGGCTTAAGACACAGTGGAGGATGTGGAGGCGAAATAGCACACTGTCGCAGGGCCAACGGGCTGACAGAGTGTAGCAGGAAGCAGCATTGAGTACACACCAGGGCTTCAGAATCCCAAAGAAAAAACAACCATTTTTAAACTAATTTTAAGAATATTTAGGACAGCGGGTGCTACCTATATATTGCCTGAATGACACAGCCTGGAGTTGGCTGATGCATGAGAACACACTAGGGCTTCACAATCCCTTCAAAAAAACACAACAATTGTAGAAATTTATGAAGAAGACTTTTTCTATAGCGGGTGCTACCTATAAGAAAATTTGAAATTACCAGACCCAGGCCCAGCAGCGCCATCAGTTAACCATATATTGGCTGAATGACACAGGCTGGAGTTGGCTGATGCATGAGTACGCACCAAAGCTTCACAATCCCTAATAACGAAAATTTAGGACAGCGAGTGCTCTCTATATATTACCAGAATGACGCAGCCTGGAGTTGGCTGCAGCATGAGGAGACCATTGAAATGTGTGATTTTTTTATTTTAAATTTAAATCAAAATTTGTGTCCCGGACCACGCCGTGTGGTACGAAGGACCTAATCTCACAAGCACCCACAGGGCTCATGTGGCCGTAAGGTGTAGGCGCAACGTCTCTATAGCCCTGACCGACCATTTTAGTTTTTTGTACCTTTGTTTAAGAACAAGCGCATATCCAAGAGTCCAGAAGACTCTATAATGCAGGACGGTGGACCACCAAAAGACGTTCTTCTATAAAATAATTTTTTATGAAATAAAGAAGCAGAGTTCATCCCTCTGCGTATTTTTTGGGAAAATTTTACTTTAAAAATCACACGTAACAATCGTTCAATGGTGTAATGGTTATTATTGTGGAAAATTCTAGTTTATTACTGTTATAATTATCATAAAATTTGAAAAAAAATACTACCCAAGAGTGTTTAATAACCCAATTGCACTATAAATGTTGAAATTTAAATTAAGCATGTATGTATGTATGTATTTCAAAAATCCTAAAATTAAAAGCCCATGCCCGGAAGCATCGTGAAGTCAAGTAGTTCCTGAAAGACACAGGAGCAGTCAGGAGTAGGCATCAGCAGTACCCAAGAGGCTTTAATAACCCCTTACATTGCACGATCACTCGCGAGATCGAGCAATAACAGGTGTGTTATGCCCTCAGATGTCCGGGGCTGCACGCGCGCTACACTGAATGGACCAGCGTGTGGCTATCCTTCACCGACAGGTGCGGGTAACCTGCTGAACTCCATTCGCAATAGGGATCAGGGATTGCAATTATTTGCCAGGAAAGAAGAATCACAACTAAGCGCGGGTCATAAGCTCGGGTTCATTAAGTCCCTGCCCTTTGTACACACCACATGTCTCTACGACCGATTGGATGGTTTAGTGAGGTCCTCGGATCGGCCCCGGGTGGGGTAGGAGAAGGCCCTAGCAGAACACTGAGAATTTAAAGATCATTGTTGAAATTAGTATTTAGCATGTATTAGCTACTGCTAAACTTCCAAAAATTGAAGGACAAGGGCCTGAGGCATCAGGGAGGCAATTATTTCCTGAAAGATACAGAATGAGTCAGGAGCAGTCATTTGCAGTACCAAAGAGGGTTTCATAACCAACCCCTTACATTTTAAGATCAATGTTGAAATTTGCATTGAGCATGTATTAAGCTACTGCTAAACATCCAAAAATTGAAGGCCTGAGGCATCAGGGAGGCAATTATTTCCTGATAGACACAGAATGAGTCAGGAGCAGTCATTCGCAGTACCCAAGAGGGATTCATAACCAACCCCTTACATTTAAAGATCAATGTCGAAATTTGCATTAAGCATGTATTTACCTACTGCTAAACATCCAAAAATTGAAGGCCCAAGGCCTGAGGCATCAGGGAGGCAAGTAGTTCCTCAAAGACACAGAATGAGTCAGGTGCAGTCATTCACAGTACCCAAGAGGGTTTCATAACCAACCCCTTACATTTAAAGATCAATGTTGAAATTTGCATTAAGCATGTATTTAGCTACTGCTAAACATCCAAAAATTGAAGGCCCAAGGCCTGAGGCATCAGGGAGGCAATTATTTCCTGATAGACACAGAATGAGTCAGGAGCAGGCATTCGCAGTACCCAAGAGGGATTCATAACCAACCCCTTACATTTAAAGATCAATGTTGAAATTTGCATTAAGCATGTATTTAGCTACTGCTAAACATCCAAAAATTGAAGGCCCAAGGCCTGAGGCATCAGGGAGGCAATTATTTCCTGATAGACACAGAATGAGTCAGGAGGAGGCATTCGCAGTACCCAAGAGGGATTCATAACCAACCCCTTACATTTAAAGATCAATGTTGAAATTTGCATTAAGCATGTATTTAGCTACTGCTAAACATCCAAAAATTGAAGGCCCAAGGCCTGAGGCATCAGGGAGGCAGTTATTTCCTGATAGACACAGAATGAGTCAGGAGCAGGCATTCGCAGTACCCAAGAGGGATTCATAACCAACCCCTTACATTTAAAGATCAATGTTGAAATTTGCATTAAGCATGTATTTAGCTACTGCTAAACATCCAAAAATTTAAGGCCCAAGGCCTGAGGGCAGGGAGGCAAGTAGTTCCTGAAAGACACAGAATGAGTCAGGGGCAGTCAGGAGCAGTACCCAAGAGGGTTTCATAATCAACCCCTTACATTTAAAGATGAATGTTGAAATTTTCATTAAGCATGTATTTAGCTACTGCTAAACATCCAAAAATTTAAGGCCCAAGGCCTGAGGGCAGGGAGGCAAGTAGTTCCTGAAAGACACAGAATGATTCAGGAGCAGGCATTCGCAGTACCCAAGAGGGTTTCATAACCCCTTACATTTGCATCAAGCATATATTTAGCTATTGCTAAACATCCAAAAATGAAAGGCCCAAGGCCAGAAGTATCAGTGAGGCAAGTAGTTCCTGAAAGACACAGGATGAGCCAGGAGCAGGCAATCGCAGTACCAAAGAGGGTTTCATAACCCTAATTGATAACCCAAGAGGGTTTCATAACCAACCATAATTGGGAAATGTTGGTGTAGCAGCATGGTCAATCTATTCTGAGGCATCTGGCATTGGTGGCTGGAAATCCTGGCTGATCCATCCCTGATTCATCTTGACAAACGTCAGTCTCTCCACATTTTTAGTGGACAGACGAGTTCGCCTTGGGGTGACTATGGCCGCGGCCGCACTAAACACCCACTTTGATGGCACACTACTGGCCGGGCAGGACAGCTTTTCCAGGGCAAACTCTGCTAGTTGTGGCCATAAATCAAGTTTGGCTGTCCAGAAGTCCAGCGTATCTTCAAGGTGTTTTGGCATGGCATGTCAAGGTATGCCACCACCTGCTGGCTCAGGTCCTGCTCCATGTCTACCTGCTGCTGATGAGTTGCTTCACTATGCAGGTGAAGAAAGCTGCTCATCAGCAACTGTAGACTCAGGCTGCTGCTGATTGAGCTGGTACTGCTCCTGCCACCCCTCCCCTCTACAGCAGCCATGGCAGTGGAAGGTGAGCGCAGAGGGCCCCCCGAGTCAGACCTGCGAGTGGATGGACCATGTGGCCGATAGGCATCAGCCAACTGACTACGTAGAATCTCTCTATAGTAGGTCAGTTTGTCCTCCCTCTCAATGGGTGTAAAAAAGGCCCCCATTTTGGGACGGTAGTGAGGGTCTAATAAGGGGGAGATCCAGAAGTCATCCTGCTGACGAATTTTGACAATTCGGGGGTCACTACGCAACCAACTGAGCATGCATCGTGCAATTTGCGCCAGTGACTCGGAGGGACTACCTGCCTCCATCTCCACTGCATACTGACACGGTGTGTCTGGGTCCTCTGTCTCAACTTCCTCATAACCCTCCAGCTCCTCTGGCTGCTCCTGCTCCTCCTCTCCTGTCCGATGACTAGAAACACCGGCCATCTCATCCAACCTAAACTGTGCTCAGCTCTGCCCCTCATCCTCCTCCTCCTCCAGTTCAGCCCCCACAGGGCTCATGTAGCCTTGAGATGTAGGCGCAACGTCTCCATTGCCGTGACCAGCCATGGTTTCAATCATTTGTTGTAGGAAATGTAGGAGTGGAATTACGTTGTTCATGGTGTAATAAAGGCAACTCACAAATAATGTGGCTTCCTCAAAGGGCCTCAGCAAACGGCAGGTGTCACGTATGAGCTGCCACTGGTTCACATTGAAGTTACACAGGGGAGTACTCCTATCTGCTTGGATCATAAAGAAATCGGTGATGGCTTTTCTTTGTTCGTATAGTCTGTCCAACATATGGAGGGTGGAATTCAAATGTGTGGCAACGTCACAAATAAGACTATGTTGTGGGATACCGTTCTGACGCTGCAGCTCAAGGAAGGTGTGCTTGGCGGTGTACGAGTGGCTGAAGTGCACGCACAGTTTCCTTGGCATTTTCAGGATGTTTTGCAAATGGGGTGAAGACTTGAGGAAGTGCTTGACAACCAGATTCAATACGTGTGCCATGCAGGGCGCATGTTTCACACTTCCTTTTCGCAGCGCGGACACTATGTTCTTCCCGTTGTCGATCACCATGGTTCCCATTTCCAGATTTCGTGGAGTAACCCATACTCGGATTTCTTTACGAATGAACTTTAGCAGTTCCTCCCCTGTGTGACTCCGTTCGCCAAGGCAAACCATGTGAAGAACAGCTTGACACCGCCGTGCCCTACACACATGGTACAATGAGGGGCCACCGAGATTTGGACGTGCAGTGGAGGCCGAGGACACGGTGGAGGATGAGGAGGCGGCGTCGCACACTGTAACAGGACCAACTGCCTGGGAGCAAGAGCGTGGAGGAGGAAGTGGTGTGACCTGTCCAACTTGCTGTTTTGGCTGTGCAAGAACCACATTTATCCTGTGGGCCGTAAAAGACAAGTATTGTCCCTGCCCGTAGTTACAGCTCCACACGTCGGCGCTGCCGTGCACTTTTGAACACACAGACAGGCTCAAGGACTGGCCCACCTCCTCTTGTACAAACTTATGCAGGGCTGGTACTGCCTTCTTCGCAAAGAAATGACGGCTTGGGACTCTCCACCTCGGCTCGGCACAAGCCATCTATTCTTTGAAAGGTGCAGAGTCCACCACTTGAAAAGGGAGGGACTGCAACATCAGCAACTTGGACAGGAGCACATTCAACTTCTGCGCCGTTGGATGAGTGGGCGCATACTGTTGTCTCTTGGACATGGCTTCGCCGATGGATTGTTGGCGGAATGGCTGACTAAAAGCGGGAGAAACAGGAGTGACAGAAGGAGGGTTGGACACACAGCTCCCTTCGAGTGAGGTGCTGGAGCCTTGGCTGGATGAAGGAGGGAGCGGATGGCCACTGGGTGATGCAGCAGGCTGGACCACTACATCGGAGCCACGGTTCTCCCAGGCCGCTTTATGGTGGCGAAGCATGTGTTGACACAGGGCCGTGGTGCCGACATTGAGACCCTGGCCACGCTTCACCTTCTGCCGACAGATCTTGCATCTGGCTACGTGAACCTCCTCCGGATGCCTTACGAAAAACTTCCACACCGCCGAGTAGCTGATTTTCCCACCCTCAGTCCACACTAATTGACTGCTACTGGCACCGTCTCCAGGAACCCCTGTTCCACTACCTCCCGGAAAGGTAGGCTGCCGCGAAGCAGGTGGTCTCCCCCGGGCACGTTTGGCTCCTGAATTTCAACTACTGCCACCACGCTGACTGCCAACCGTGCTACCGCCTTGCTGTCTCAAGGGCAACCTGCAACTCTCTTCTCCTGATGATGATGAAGCCCCTTCTGCACCCGGCTCCCAATTGCGATCGGCTTCATCATCATCAACAGTTGTGTGCACGTCACTGATGTCCTCCTCAGGTTCCCCAACAGTGTCTGCTTCAGGATCCTGAACACTTGCAACACCGCCTCCCACGTCACTCTCCGCATCACTACTTAGCCGCCAATGAAGCAAGCGGCGCATGTCTCCTCCCCTTCTTGGCTGTCCAGTAGCTACTGACTGTCCTCTATAGGATCGTCCTCAGTAAATAGTGGAGCTGAACCCAAAGCATAAGATACTTCTTTAGGAGAGGGAACAGCATTGGACAAAGGCAATGGGAGGACACGGACTGCTCCCGGGCCATGTCAACTGAGGGTTGTGTCTGAGGAACCCACCGAATGTTGACTGGGGGTGTCAGATGTCACTTGTGATGATGTGGATGAGCGTGTTAACCAATCGACGACGGCAGATGGGTTGCTGGTGGAGACACGACCGCTTGTTGATAACGGGAGCTCAGGCCTCTGGCTGCGACTCCTGCTGCCACTCGCCCCAAGTCTGCTGCCAACTCTGCCTGAAGTATTTAGACCTCTGCCCCTCCTCTGTGCACGTCCTGGCACTCTTTAAACAGTATTTGTCTAGAACGGCAGCAGGTGATTACTTACGGCTGTCCTTTCACAGTATGTAGGCCCTTGACAGATTAACAGGTACTAGATGGTACAATACTTGGATGTACCTATGCGGTATGCACTGATGAGGGAAGTAATATGCCTAACTATTAGCAGAAAAAACTCTGTATTTTTGTAAAACACCAGCCGGTGGATACTATTGTTTGGACTCTGACGGTATGGAGCACCTTGACAGATTAACAGGTAGTAAATGGTACAATACTTAGATGTACATATGCGGTATGCACTGATGAGGGCAGTAATATGCCTAACTATTAGCAGAAAAAAATCTGTATTTTTGTAAAACACCAGCCGGTGGATACTATTGTTTGGACTTTGACGGTTTGGAGCACCTTGACAGATTAACAGGTAGTAAATGGTACAATACTTGGATGTACGTATGCGGTATACACTGATGAGGGCAGTAATATGCCTAACTATTAGCAGAAAAAAATCTGTATTTTTGTAAAACACCAGCCGGTGGATACTATTGTTTGGACTTTGACGATATGGAGCACCTTGACAGATTAACAGGTACTAAATGGTACAATACTTGGATGTACCTATGCGGTATGCACTGATGAGGGCAGTAATATGCGTAAATATACGCAGAATAAACTCTGTATTTATGTAAAACACCAGCCGGTGAATACTATTGTTTGGACTTTGACGGTTTGGAGCACCTTGACAAATTAACAGATAGTAAATGGTACAATACTTGGATGTACCTATGCGGTATGCACTGATGAGGGCAGGAATATGCCTAACTATGCTCAGAAAAAAATCTGTATTTTTGTAAAACACCAGCTGGTGGATACTATTGTTTGGACTTTGACAGTATGGAGCACCTTGACAGCTTAACAGATAGTAAATGGTACAATACTTGGATGTATGTATGTGGTATGCACTGATGAAGGCAGTAATATGCGTAACTATACTCAGAAAAAAAAAAAAAAAACAGTCGGTGAATACTACTGTTTGGACTTGCACAGTATGTAGCCCCTTGACAGATTAACAGGTACAAAATGGTACAAAAGCACTACAGTCCACTGAACAATCATGTATTTCTGAACAGCAGCAGGACCCAACAGTGCAGCACCACAAAAAAAAAAATCCAGAGATTAAACCCTAAATTGCTACACAGATTTGTGGAGCAAAAAAAATAAACTCAATTGGGCTGAAAAATGAGGAGATAAGATGCTTCAGAAAGTTCAGGCAGCTTGGAGATCTGTATGAGGCAGCTTACAACTATCTGCCCCTCTCTGCTGCAATGCTCAATAACGTGAATAGGAGGTTTAGCAATCAATGATCCTTCTCAGTGTAACAGTACAGCACTCTGCACTCCTGCCTTTCCCTAATGCTGATGTGACTAGCAGTTGCAGTGTAACGCTGTGGTATGAGCTATTCACACACACACACACACAGTCCCGTCCTCTCCATCTGAGTGCATAGATGAAATGAAGAGAGGCAAGATGGCCGCCGATTATATAGGGGCTGTGACATCACAGGGGTCAGTGAACACTGATAGGCTGCATCTCACATGTGATTCAGGGTCAGCCCGTCTACCTTCATTCCCGCCACTGTTTCCCGCCCTCACATGTGCATCCGCCATCTTAGGTCTCCAATAGCCTGGAACACTGTAAAATGGAGTTTAATGAAGCGATTCGCACGATCGAATCGCGGCAATATTTGTATTCGTAGCGAATCGAATTTTTCATGAAATACGTAATGAATTCGGATTCGTCAACTTCGATTCGCTCATCTCTATTCCCTACTAACCTTCCAAATGTATATATTAGCATGAAGTGAAGGGTATATGAAGAGAGCATGACTGCAGGATCAGACTACACAGTTTGTAGCCTGTATCCATGGAGACACATATGTCAATATAAGAGGTGTACGCACAAAGCTACGAGAAATATTCAATAATCCTTGTAGAAACAAAAAAGATCCCCTGGTCCATCTAGTTTTCCCTTTTATTATTATAATAATATTATTTATAATAATAATAAATTTGCTCCACTTTGTATGTTAAATACACAGGATATAAATAAATAAAAATAAATAAATAATTATTAGCCTTTACTAACAACTTTTAGGGGAACAATGCTACTTTTGATTACTAGAGCTTAAAAAAGAACAAAAAAACAGAGAAGAGGGCGGCAACTCGTGTAATCCTGAGGGTAAGAGGTATATCCCCCCTCCAAAGATTAGTCTCTCACCTTATAAGACACTTGGGTTCATGCATATCTCCCCTGAGCAGGGGTATAGTGAAGATCTTGGATTGCAGGCCAGCAGTCAAATAGACGGAATCCTGTAGGTTGGAGCCATAACAAAATGTTTTTATTTTATTTTTAACTTTTTTTGTTTAACGGGGTACTCCGTCCCTAAAACATCTTATCCCCTATCCAAAGAATAGGGGATAAGATGTCTGACCGTGGGGCACCCCCTCCTATAGACTTCCTATCACGCCCCCTCCGATAGACTTGCATAGCGGGGGTGGGGTGTGACGTCACACGGGGCAGAGTCGTGGTGTCACGATACTCCGGCCCCGTGGTCAGCACCCGGCAGTTTGTGAGCTGGCAGCGCGGTGTGCAGCTCAAAGAGGCGGGACCCCCGCGGTCAGACATCTTATCTTAGGGCCGGAGTACCCCTTTAAAACTTTTCACTATTTAATCCTGCAAGCGACACACTAATGTAGATGCTTTTATTCCTGCAAATGACAAAGGGGGATTTCACCCCCGAAATGGGTCTTGCCTTTTTATCTGTTCCTTTTATTTTAGTTTTTTGTTTTTATGCTGCATCCCTATAAATAAATAGACAATTTAATATGTTACTACTGCTCATATTGTATTTTCTTGTGGTAGCACCTTTTGTTCCATTTATTCGGCATCACTTTTGATCACTAGTAAAATAAAAGGGGGTAGGGGAGATCTTTCATGTGCACAACTGGGAATATTGGGTGTAATAATATGGTATTTGATAGCTAGCAAATTTTGTTTTTGTGCCCTGATCCCCACAATGTAGATTTTTTTTTCCCTCTTGGGAAATTGTTGTGTACAGTGTTTTAAAAAAGGGCAAAAATATTTTTGCATAAAATATGACCTGGCATAGTTTATACACACTCCACACTTAGGTAAAGGAGTGAATTTTGAGCAAAAACCGCATGTGCAACAACAGTGGAAAAAAATAAACCCTCCCCCCCAAAAAAAATAAATAAATAAATAAATAAACCTGATACATCTCCTCCTCCATGCATAAGGTGCTGCTTGCAATACCTTTGCTTTGATCTAATATACATGAATATACTATTTATACTATAAATTAAAACATCTTACTTAAAAAATAATTCTGTTTACAAAAATAAAAGAATCCATACTGTTTGTCTTGTCTGAAATAGTTCAATGACATTTATCACGTGAGATAATAGTAATAACAATTATCATGATATAAAATAGCGTCTGATTTCTTTCCAATATCTGGGAATGGTTGATTTCTCCCATTGATTTGCACATACTGTAGATCACATTGGCCAATGATCTGTGTGATTGTGGAATAGTCTGGATCCATGTCATTAGATGTGGGATAACACTGATGAATTGCAGATACTGTACATCAGCTATGAGGATGCACCTGCTATGTGTACATGGTGCAGAAGAGACATAGTGTGGTGTATGTAGATACAATGTAGTGATGATCTATAGCTGGTGTTAATA
Organism: Hyla sarda; assembly: GCF_029499605.1. Lineage (NCBI taxonomy): Eukaryota > Metazoa > Chordata > Amphibia > Anura > Hylidae > Hyla > Hyla sarda. The sequence continues at coordinate 113,065,640 of NC_079195.1, forward strand.
CAACAATGTCACAGAGCAGCCTAGTCTCCATCCTGTCACATTAGAGCAGGTGTAGAGGCAGCAACCCCCCCCCCCCCTCCTCCCATCCCCCCTCCTTGCTGTGATGCTGCTGTGGCGCAGGCTCTGTGCTCCCCCTCCATCCTGTACAGTTCCTCTCTAGACTGTGCACTGCTGTCTGCTCTGGGGCTCTCTCCAAGGCAGCTCAAGTCTCCAAGCACATCTCCTGCATCATCAAGCCAGGACCAAGGATCTGCCTGCAGCCTGCCAGGATGAGGAACCCCTGCCTCCTCCTGCTCCCCCTGCTCCTGCCCTTAGTCTGCACTTTGGGAGAAGGCAAGGAGCTGGAGAACACCGGCAATTTCATGGAAGATGAGCAATGGCTGTCTTCCATCAACCAGTATAGTGGCAAGATCAAGCACTGGAACCGCTTCAGAGATGTGAGTCCTGGGAAAGGGGATGGGACAGGTGATGATGGAAATAGCAGGAATGATGGAGAGGACAGGGATGCAGGCGATGATGTGCTACCTATAGCCAAAGACATGAGAGTACCAGAATCAACATGGTACACTACTGAGAGCCAACCACTGCATTGGTTGGATGTGGCCGCAATAGTATTGTAGAGGGGTGAATGTCAGTGTACTGTGCAAGTTGTCTTAGGTACATAAGAACTGAATGACTAATGTAAGAAATGCTGATGTAGACTGAAGAAAACAGGCTAACTGGATAAGGAAAGGGTGTAGGGGTTAACTCTGGGGGTGTAAGGCTAGGCATTACCGTATTGTAGGGGAATTGTTATATCTTATAAGATCTAGTTGCACTGTTTTGGGGGCATTTGAATAGTTTGTAGTAGTAGGAGTACATATATTGAGGGCCTGTATGGTGCTGGAGCTGGATGTATCCATTAAATGGTTCGAGAATAGTAAAGGTTGAGCAAATAAATAATGCATAATAGAGGAGACTGTGGTGCAAGGCTGTGCTGGTGGGGTGTGGGGACTGGAGAGAGTCTGGAGCGGAACCCCTGCTAGGGTTGATGCTGTTTATACAGTGCAAGGAGCTTGTGTCTACCAAAGTGCCACAATAATAACTGTTTTATTTGCTACAGATATGTAAAGATGATTCATGTAAGCAAATATACATAGTAGATAAGAACCTGACTGATGGGATTGTGCTAAAGCGGATGCATTCATACTGTAAAGTTCATATCAACCAATGAATACCAACATCACATAGTATCGTTTGTTTTTCTAATGTTTAATTTTGAACTGTAAATATTATTTGTTACTATGTAAGAGCTGTAATAAATAAGAATATGCAGGACATGATCCCAAATGGAAGAGAAAGGAATTTGGTACAAGAACTATAAAAGGATCATATTTGTAGTGAATACATCAAGCTGTGGGGTAGTATAGATGGGTGTTGTCAACATAAACATGGCAGGTGTAAGATAAGTGCCTTAGTAGCTTTAGATCAGTGGTCCCCAAACTGTGGCCCTCCAGATGTTGCACAACTACAATTTCCAGCATGCCTGGACAGCCGTTTGCTGTCCAGGCATGCTGGGAATTGTAGTTTTGCAACATCTGGAGGGCCACAGTTTGGAGACCACTGCTTTAGATAAAGGAGTGAGGTGGTATAGAGTGGGATGGCGCTCATGAAGAGGAAGTGCAATGTTGTTACTTGCTTTGTATTGCTGGAGGATATGTAGTATTATGAGCGCAAGAGTAATATGGTTCTGCTGAGGTGATGACCTGCAATAACTTTTCATCAGTCAGAAGGAGGAAGTATTACGTTCAGGGTAATGAAAGTAATAGTCACTTACCCATGTCATAATTAACATTATATTGAAAAAAGAGGGCATCGGGCTTGGTTTACTAGGAACACTAGATTTAAAGGCATTTTTTTAAGCTATGAATTAAAATACAAACTGTAATTCTCTGTTATGATCCACAGCAGGCAGAGTGAGGCAGGCTGTTAATGTTCCCCTAAAGGACCTCTATTCGGGTACATTCACACAGGCGGATTTTTTTGCGGGTTTCCCGCTGCGTATTTGAAAGTGGACGGGCTCTTCTCGGCTACCCACAGCAGATTTTCCACAGCGGAATTTCCGCTGCAAAAAATCCGCCATGGTCCCTACTGACTTCAATGGGGCTTGCGGTGGATTTTGCGGCGGATTGAAAATCTGCTGTGGACAGCCGAGAAGAGCCCGCCCACTTTCAAATACGCAGCGGGAAACCCGCAAAAAAAATCCGCCCGTGTGAACGTACCCTTAGGCAGACTAGAAAAATCTCTGCTTCATGATCAGTACTTTTTCTCACGTATCTAAAGTCTTAAGAACCTCAAGACGAATCTACATTGGACAGTAGTATATGAATATCATCAGCTATATCTACATGCCGCACTTTATACTTTGGGGTTGATGGTCTGTTCTTGCTTTATTGCCAGCACTGTAAGGATAATTCATTAATTCAAAGAGTGATATGATAGTGAGATAATGAATTTGCACTGTGACACTGGATGTGGAGACATTAGGACCCCTATATGTGAGCTGCACAACACAGAGAATAATTAAAGGCTATTGGAGGCAATCAGGGTATCAGAAAAGTGCTATTTTGGATTATTAGGCATAATATAATGTACCACTTCAGCTAACATGACTGGCCTATAGGCCAGTCATGTTAGCTGAAGTGGTACATTGTATTATGCCTAATAATCCACAATAGCACTTTGTTGGTACCCCGATTGCCTCCAACAGCCTTTAATTATTCTCTGATTCCAAAAAGAGATCAATTTGCGTGTAGTCTACTGCCTCAATATCCAAGTGCATAGATATATTCACATATACCGCCATATAATTAGCGTTATTATAGAACAACATATGCATATCTGAATGGATAATGAAACGACTAAGACTGGCCGCCTCGCAACGTTGAATAAGAATGCTTTACAGAACGGTGCTGACCTCCTTCTATGTAGAGGGGTTAATGAGTAAAACCAACACTCCATTCAGTAAACAGCACTAATGAGAGAACAGGAAAAGAAGCAGATTTGTTAGTAGAGGAATCCGAAAGAGGTCAAACAGTAGGTTGAATGTGAAGCTATTCCCCTGCCTATGCCTCCTGGAGACCTCTACAAGAATAGACAAAATGCTGTGCCTCTACCCCTTTGTCCAGTGTGTCACCTAGATCTGCGTCTTCATCATGTAGGATGAAATGTATCACTGGAAAGTGTGGATTTCTTTGTAGATTCCGCACATAGACTTCTTATTTGCCTTATTGACAGCCTTTCTGAATGTATAATGCTCTCATCTCTCAGGAGACGTTTGATTTCGGTCTAAACAGCTGGCGTCGTATCATCACATATCATTATAATATTACATTGTTTCTCGTCATTTCCTACTTTGATGTGTGTAGATAAAAATAAATGAGATGGCTGGAAATCAGAGGTGCTGGCAGACCATGCTACCATTGGAGACCATGCTAATTCCATACTTTGGAGTAGCACAGCTTAAAGGGGATAAGATGTCTGTTCGTGGTGGGCCCGGCTGCTGAGACCCCCCCCCCGAGATCTCCCTGTAGCACCCGCATTCTATGCGGGTGCTGAATCTCCAGTTTCGGAAGCCTTCGGGTTTCCGGGACTGGGGACGTGACGTCACGCCCCCTCCCATAGACATGAATTGAGGGGGTGTGGTGTCACATCCCCAGTCCCGGAAACCCGGAGGTTTCCGAAACTGGAGATTCAGCACCCGCATAGAATGCGAGTACTGCAGGGAGATTGCAGGGGGTCTCAGCAGCGGGCCTACCCGCGATCAGACATCTTAGGATAGGGGATAAAATGTTTTTGCCCGGAATACCCCTTTAAGTTGACATGCATTCTAATATAAACTACTCATTTCTCTTATATTGTTAAATCACCATGCGATATTAGTTACTGTGAAATAGCACAACCCCAATCCCTACCGCCTATGCTTCCATACTTATTAGCTTATTGCTTTACTAGCTATTGGCTGCATCTGACTGGCCTTGTAAATAAGAGTAGTTGTATGGCCATATGAAGGAGTTTCATAAATAGGGCTGTGGGGGAGTATTGGTGTCTGCAAATGATACTCCCACACATCAGCAAAACTGGGTAGATGCTTGTTAGTGGAAAAGTCTCTGCATATTGTATGACGGATTTAGTTGTTTAAATAAGCAATAAATTGGGCCTTCTGTTTCTTCCCTCTGCAATACCAGGACTGCAGTATAGCTGATCAGCCCCTCCCTACAGTACAGCTACACAATCTACTGTATAATAAAGGAGATTGCCTTCTGCCTACTTTATTGAGCTATACAATTAAGAGAAAAGTCAATAAAGCTGAAGGAGGAGTTTCTGTATGCTGTAGTGGTTATGCAGATCTTACTTCATTACTCTTCCTTTAACTTATCAAGCATGGTAACAAAATAGTGCACTGATTCTTGGTGCAACATTTATAATAATTATCATGGCCGAACAGCATTAAATAATATTACAAAATACAGGACATAAGACAACATCCATTGATAAACTATTTATCATCACATTGCTATTAATCTAAGCTGGGGATCGTCAACGTTGCATAATATTCTTGAAATATGGATATTCTATATGCAAAATGCTAACAAATAACGCCATACACAGTATATTACCTGATACATTATTAAATGTTACTCTTATTTATCATACATTAAAATTTAAGCTCTCTGTTGTAGTAATGTTGCCAGTTCTCTTTCCGGACACTGAATGAAGCAGCTCACTCTGCCTCTAACACAGCACAGAGCATGAAGACATAGCTAGGAGACAGAGATCAAGAGTTGAATTAAATCCTACCAACCATATACAAACAAATCCTTGATAGGTATATATGACAAATATTCCAGTATCATGCAGTACAGCTGACAGCTAACTTTTTTTTTTAGATCTGCTGTGATATGATTGTTTAAAATAACAGGTTGAGAACCTACAGTTGCATTACTGGACCTATAAATTTAAAGGGGTTATCCACCATAGGGTGATTTTAGTACGTACCTGTCAGGCAGTAATGGACATGCTTAGGACGGATCTGCGCTTGTCTTGGGGCTAAATGGCTATGTTGTGAGACCATAACACTGTGGCTAGCTTATTGTGAACAGGTATTTCCTGTTTGAGTTTAATTTTTTTTGTCTAAAAATCCCATAATTCCATTTTCCTCCCTCCCACACATCAGCCACCGCACCCATTGAAACAAAAATGAGCTGCATCCATTCAAAAGACCTGTGGTTTTCAATCAGGGTGCCTACAGCTGTTGCATTAGTTGCAAATTGATCTCTCTCTCCCACCAAGCGATCGCTCCACCCATTGAAGCAGACAGGCTCTCTGTCATCAGCTAACTAGTGAGTCAGGTCTCAGCCGCATTGCAACCTGGGAAAAATCTGAGACAACAGTGATTTTGTATGCTGTTAAAAATAAATATTGGGGTGAAAATCACAAAAGAATTGTGAGAAAACAGTCAGACACAGGTATAGACACTATATTATGAACTACAATAACTTTACAGCCCCTGTAGCAAAGTCAAATAAAAAAAAATCCTGGAATACCCCTTTAAGCAATCATCTCAGCTTAGCAATAGGATGATAAAGATCAGTTTTTACATTTTTAATATATATTCATTTTTTTTAGTAAGGCTCCTTAAAAAGGTATTCTGGCTTTAAAGAAAAAATTTCATAAATTGGGCCTATAGAAAAAAGCTATACTCATGTACACCCAGTCGCCCACAGGTCCTGCTGCATCTACTGTTTCATCTGCTTCCAGTCCTTCCCTGCTCCTGTCTTCTCTCTGTTGGAGCAGAAACTTTCCACTAAGCCAATGACTGTCCGCAGTGGTGTCCAATCACCAAGAGAGGACATATGCATGTTGCATGCCTCTATGATATTTAAGCTTGGAAGGAAAACATGATTTTATAAGTTTTCAATAAGCAATTAGATAACAGAGAAGTATCATTTAGTTTATCTCCCTGGGCATGATACAGATATGATGGATTCTCTTCAAACAGGATTTCAAAACAACAGCAAAACACCTCCACATCTGTTCATAGGTAGGGCCTAGTCTTGTTGTTCACGTCTATTCACTTGGAAGCACTGCCCATTTAATGGCATGGGGTGTTTTTGATATAAAAAACAAAAAAGCAAACCCTTGTTACCTTGTTCTTAAATTAAATTGTTTGTCATTATTTTAATAGTTATGGAAACTTACTTAACTGGTCCTCACACTACTTATTCTTGTCCATTATCCATTTTTTTTGTTAGCTAGGAGATCAGTACATACCATAAATTGGTTGCACACTATAGTGTAAACGCTCTGTATGGAATAACTTCAGCAATTTGTACATACAGCGTGAAGTTGGTGGCCAGTCAATAGCTAGAAAAGAAAATGCATTATCTGGTCAATGGTATTTATATTTATAACAGTAGAGCTTTCCACTTGGTGTACAAATAATGGGTTATGGATTTACTGGCTACTCGTATGGTAATCTGTGCAGGTTGTGCATTGATTTGGATTTGGAAAAACTATTTCACCTCAAATGTAGCCCTGAGGTATATTTACTCCAGAGAAACTAAATGGTCATGTAAATGCCACATAATGGGAAATGTTGTTGAAAATCATGATGTCACATTTGCAAACCCTGAAAATATAAGTTTATTGACCAGGGCCACATTAAACATAGTCAGGCTAATCAAGTTGTAGGTTGGCTTTGCTCAACCTAGGGCAAGATTTATATTGCTACCCTATACCTCACAATTTTTTGGACAGCTAAAGAGGAACCCATATAGTTCATTGTTAGAATGTTGTCTTTCTACACGCTTTAATACTTATTGATTTACCTATTATCTTACAATTCATGTGAACATAACCCTTTTTAAGAAGCAAATTGGACCTGGTGATGGAAAAATATGCAAACTGGTGTCTAATATACAGTTAGGAATCAGACCATTTCTGGAGCAACCCGACAGATAGTTATTGGACAACTGTAGATTAATAATAAGTTTATTAATGTACATCTGTATCTTAGGTAAAAAGAGGGACTATCTACAGGATAGGCCATCAGTCACTGATTGGCAGGGGGGTGGCATTCATTGTATAGTGGTAGCGCCGAGTAACTGCAGCCTGGCTCCTATTCACTACAGTGGTCATGTGGATAGGCCATCAATCATAAAGTCTCTGAATCTGCTTTTGATGTAATCATTGTAGCTTGGGATTCAGCAGTCAAGGCTCAAGTGGACCCCCAACCTGAGTAAAGTATGTTTACAATTGCAGAGGCACATTCTAATAGGTTCTACTCAGGCTCTGTAGACCATATTAGTGATTATAGTGCATTTATATCCAGTAACTACAGGTGACTATTTCTCTGATGGGAGTTATTCACTTTCCCTGTTCCTTTCCATCCATATTATACCACTATTGTGACTTTTTGAATCCCTTAAAGGGGTACTCCGGTGCTTAGACATCTTATCCCCTATCCAAAGGATAGGGGATAAGATGCCTGATCGCGGGAGTCCCGCTGCTGGGGACGCCCATGATCATGCACGTGGCACCCCGTTTGTAATCAGTCACGCCCCCGCCCCCGTGTGATGTCACGCTCCGCCCCTCAATGCAAGCCTACGGGAGCTGTCACGCCCCCTCCCGTAGGCTTGCATTGAGGGGGGGGCCCGACATCACACGGGGGCGGGGGTGGGACGTCACACGCCGTCCACCCTGTAGTCGCCGGTAATCAATCCCGGAGCAAACACGCATTTTGGCCTCAACCCCTTTTTATTTTTGCGTTTTCGTTTTTTCCTCCTCGCCTTCTAAAAATCATAACTCTTTTATATTTTCATCCACAGACTAGTATGAGGGCCTGTTTTTTGCTCGACCAATTGTCCTTTGTAATGACATCACTCATTTTACCATAAAATGTATGGCGCAACCAAAAAAATACTATTTGTGTGGGGAAATTGATAAGAAAACCACAATTTTGCAAATTTTGGGAGGTCAATACGATTAAAATGATACCCATGAAAACATACTTTTCTGTTATTATACCGCTATAAAAAAAATCACAAACTTTTTAACCAAATTAGTGCATTTAAAATCCCTCTATTTTGCTGACCTATAACTTTTTTCATTTTTCCGTATAAGCGGCGGTATGAGGGCTAATTTTTTGTGCCGTGATCTGTAATTTATTTTGATACCACATTTGCATATATAAAACTTTGAATACATTTTTATAAATTTTTTTGGAATAAAATGTTATAAAAAGCAGCAATTTTGGCCATTTTTTTATTTACCGTTCACGCCGTTCACCGTACAGGATAATTAACATAGTATTTTAATAGTTTGGATAATTACGCATGCGGCGATACCAAACATGTTTATTAAAAACATTTTTATACACTTTTTGGGGGTAAAATGGGGAAAAACGGACAATTTAGATTTTTATTGGGGGAAGGGATTTTTCTAATTTTTTTACTTTAACTTTTTACTTTTTTTTACTTTTATTTCTACAGTTAAATAGTCCCCATAGGGGACTATTTATAACAATCATTTGATTGCTAATACTGTTCAGTGCTATGCATAGGGCATAGCACTGAACAGTGTTATTGGCGATCTTCTGCCCTGGTCTGCTCGATCTCAGACCAGAGCAGAAGATGCAGGGAGATGGACGGAGGCAGGTGAGGGGACCTCCGGCCGCCATTACAGATGATCAGATAGCTGCGGCAGCACTGCGGGCGATCCGATCATTCATTTTTCTGACCGCACTCCCACAGATGCCGTGATCTGTATTGATCACGGTATCTGAAGGGTTAATGGCAGACATCCATATGATTGCGGATGTCCACCATTACCAGTGGGTCCCTGGCTGCTATCAGCAGCCGGGAACTGCCACGCATGAGCCGAGCATCGCTCCGATGCTCGCTGTGATGTACAGGACGTAAATGCATGTCCTGGTGCGTTAAGTACCACTTCACCAGGACGTACATTTACGTCCTGCGTTGTTAAGGGGTTAAGGACCAGACCAATTTCCTTTTTGCGTTTTTGGTATTTCCTCCTCACCTTGTAAAAATCCATTACTCTTTTATATTTCCATCCACAGACCCATATGAGGACTTGTTTTTGCGTGACCAATTGTACTTTGTCACAACATCACAAATTTTTCCATATAAAGTACTGCAAATCCAAAAACTATTATTTGTTTGTAGAAATTTAAATGAAAACCAAATTTTTGCTAATTTTTAAGGGTTTTGTTTTTACACTGTACACGTTACGGTAAAAATGACATGTTTTCTTTATTCTATGAGTCAATACGATTAAAATGATAACCATGATTACATACTTTTCTAATATTGTACTGCTTTTAAAAAATCTCCTCAAACTCTTTTTTTTTTTTTACAAAGTCAGTATGTTTAAAATCGCCCTATTTTTACCACCTATAACTTTTGCATTAGGGCTCATTTTTGCACTGTGACCTGTGTTTTTTTTTTTAAAATGTCACTTTTGTGTATATGTGACTATTTGATCGCTTTTTATAAATTTTTTTTGTGAATGTCATGTTACCAAAAAGCAGCCATTTTGGATTTTTTAAATTTATTTATATTTACGCCGTTCACCGTATGGGATCATTAACATTATATTTTGATAGATTGACAATTATGCACATGGCGATACCAAATATGTTTAATAATGATATTTTTACGCTTTTTTAAGTAAATTGGGGAAAAGGGGTGATTTAAATTTTTATTAGGGAGGGGATTTTTCACTTTTTTTTTACCTTTTTTAAACTTTTATTTTTAACTCATTATGTCCCCATAGGTGACTATCTATAGCAATCATTAGATTGCTAATACTGTTAAGTGCTATGCATAGGCATAGCACTGATATGTATTATCGGCAATCTTCTGCTCTGGTCTGCTGGAAGGCAGATCAGAGCAAAAGACCACGGGAGAGCAGTCTAGGCAGGTGTGGGGACCTCCAGCCGCCAATTGGCTAATCTGATCCCTGCGGCCGTGCCCTTACGGCACCTGAGGGGTTAATGGTGGACATCAGCATGATCACTGATGTCCACCATTACTGCCGTGCATGACGCGAGCACCGTTCCGGTGCTTGGGTCATGTACAGGACGTAATTGTATGTCTTGGTGCGCAAAGTACCAGCGCATCTGGACGTACATTTATGTCCATTGTCCTTGAGGGGTTAAACAACAGCTTGGCTCTACAGAGATGCTGCTTCTTTTTTTTTTGGCACCCTCACTACCTACAATATTCCCCACATTGTACACAATACTCACATCCTTATGCCTCTTTAACAGTATCATCCTGCAATTTTCACTCGATAATGTGCCTGTTGCTACCTTTGGTGACCTCATAACTAAAGTTAGCCCCAAAAACAGTGCTGAACTTGGAGGCCTAAATTGTAATAGTGTCCCCCTATTCTGTCTCTCTTTTGTGTCCATGCACAGTAATAGTGCCCACTTACTGCTGCTACACAGCAATAGTGCCCTCTTCACCACAATAATGCTCTCCCATAATACTCTACACAGCAGTATTGCTCCCACAGTGCCCCCACACAATGAAAAGTGCCCACTTACTGACTGTACATTTAGATAGCAACTCCGTACTGCATCTTCACATTGATAATTCCCCCACGTATCGGAAGTGACTTTATACAGTAAGTGTGCTCCCCCCCCCCCAAAAAAAAAAAAAAATAATAATAATTCTTACCCAACCCCTAGTCCCAATTCTAACCTATGGCCTCCACTTTAGGTGTTACAGTGTAGATCGGCACAGTGACATCCTCCTCCTACACACAGTGTGTGGGTCCCACCATGTAAGCCAAACCAGGGCTGCCCTCTGGCTAGCTATGCTGCAGGTGACTGATTTTAAAGTCCTCCATATGAGATTGTCTTCTGCTAGACCTTTGGGGTCTTGGGAGGAATACATTTTTATGTCACAAGCTATGGATGTTTGCTGCACAGTAGGTTGAACATTTGCAAATCTTCAGTATGTCCCTGTAGATTTTGTCCCTTTTAATGTAGCAAAGGAGAAATTTTAATGAAACTGCTGAAAAATCTGCATGCTACACATAAAGGTTTTGTTGAAGGCTTACTGTGAGATCCACGGTGGAACATTTCCCTTTATGGACTAAGCCTTAGGGCCCATTAACACTATGGAATCTCTTAATAAAGATATTCCAGATAGAGATTCCATTTGTATCTGGCATCGGCTAAAGGACCGCTCAGAAAGTCTCCATAAACAGTAATGCATTTCCAAGCAGAGTATGAACATGATCATTCTTTCATCAGAGTCTGGGATCTGGGATTTCCACAGCAGAACAGCTTCCACAAAAATTCCATAGAGTGAATGGTGCAGCAGCCTCCCATTGTAAATGATAGGAGGCTGTGGCACCAGAATTTCTGAGTAGAATTCCACTTGGATAATATGTAGCGTGAATGGGCTGGGCTGGACTGGACTGGCATGCAGGGTTTTGGCCAGTCTTAACTTTATCGGCAAGTTCCATAAAATTAAATCTAAATAGGCTTAATTGTTAAAAAGCAGCAGCTGGGAAGCACTAAAAAAATGCAGATTAACAGCAGCATTTTCGGAAGCAGTTACTGTATGTGACCAACCATGATGCAATTGTAACATAGGACAATGCAACCACAATGCAAGCTCATCGTGTGGTTTTGACCTAAGTTTACTTTCAAGCATGGAGTCCCAGCTGTTCCCTGCCATGGTCCCCTGCACGCTCCTTCCTCAGCAGGCACGGATAATTCAATCTGCACGGAAATGAGTCCAAGATCTTGACTTCAATTCATTTCTCTGCCAAATTGCATGTGACACACTTCTAAAGTTTACTGTCATTCAGATAGTCCCACATGCAACCATCAAACATAAAGGCCTATAAAATAAAACTGCTACTTCTGCACTTTTGTACCTCTCTATGGCTTTCCCGCTGGGTCCCGTCTAGTATATTTTACTGCACTAAGAGGGTTCTTTACTAGTCTAGATTGTAATACATGATTTAAAAATGTAAAAACTCAATTTGGTTTTAATATGATGAGTTTTCTTTTTTACTGGTTACATTGAGTCCAGAATGCACTACAGTTTTTACATGGCCCTGAATCCACTGGTTTGAGGGGAATTGTGATGTAATAGCTTTGATTGACGCTTTACATTCTTGCTTATATCCAGTCATTGAAAAGCCATATAGACTGAATACTGCTGAAGCTAAAGGTGTCCTGCAGTTATATCAGGTGAAGACAATCCTATATACAGTTGCAAGAAAAAGTATGTGAACCCTTTGGAATTAAATGGATTTCTGCACAAATTGGTCATAAAATGGGATCTGATCTTCATCTAAGCCACAACAATAGACACAGAATTAAATCTTACCATGTTTTATTGAACACACCATGTAAACATTCACAGTGCAGGTGGAAAAAGTATGTGAACCCTTGGATTTAATAATTGGTTGAACCTCCTTTGGCAGCAATAACTTCAACCAAACGTTTCCTGTAGTTGCTGATCAGGCGTGCACAATGGTCAGGAGTAATTTTTGACCATTCCTCTTTACAGAACAGTTTCAGTTCAGCAATATTCTTGGGATGTGTGGTTTGAATCGCTTTCTTGAGGTCATGCCACAGCATCTGAATCCGGTTGAGGTCAGGACTCAGACACCCAGAAGGTGTATTTTCTTCTATTTAAGCCATTCTGTTGTTGATTTACTTCTATGCTTTGGGTCGTTGTCCTGTTGCAACGCCCATCTTCTGTTGAGCTTCAGCTTGTGGACAGATGGCCTTAAGTTCTCCTGCAAAATGTCTTGATAAACTTGGGTATTAATTTTTCCTTCGATGATAGCAATCCGTCCAGGCTCTGACGTAGCAAAGCAGCCCCAAACCATGATACTTCACAGTTGGGATGAGGTTTTGATGTTGGTGTGCTGTACCTCTTTTTCTCCACACATAGTGCTGTGTATTTCTTCCAAGCAACTCAACTTTGGTTTCATCTGTCCACAGAATATTTTGCCAGTACTGCTGTGGAACATCCAGGTGCTCTTGTGCAAACTGTAAACGCGCAGCAATGGTTTTTTTTTTGGACAGCAGTATCTACCTTTGTGGTATCCTCCCATAAAATCCCCTCTTGTTTAGTGTTTTACGTATCGTAGATTACCTAACAGGGATGTTAGCATATGCCAGATCCACCAGTTTGGTTGAAAAAGTGGTGCTGCACTAATTTTGAAAGTAACTTTGTCTTAATTGTATGGTAGTGTTATCTTTAAAAAAGTGAGGGCAAAAGCAAAAAGTATATTAAAAAGTTGCAGGAGTTTTCATCATCAGATTATTAAGCTCACATTGCCCATGCACATTTAATGGGAACTTGTCAGCATGCTCAGGCTGTCCTAACCATGGGCATCATGATTTAGTGACAGATGCTCCAATTTCAGTAAACTTGTTTTTCTCTAAAGTTCTGTAGCAAGTTAGAGAAATCCGAATTTTAAAGAAATACCAGGCTCCGGGCAAAGTGTCCACTGGATGGCTTCCCTCCGGCTTGTATGTATTTATGTTTAGGGAGACTTGTGTCAATCAAACTGAGCTACATTTGGGAAAAGTCAGGAGGGAGCCATCAGGGGACACTTTTTCTCAAGCTCTAGGAAATAACACTTTCTGCAAGACAAAACCATGAGTATAGCTTTCCCAGTTAGATGACAGGTTCATTTTGAGACAACTAAAATGTACCCGTGCTTTGAAAAGAAAAAAAAATGGTTAAGTTAACCCTTCAAAGTTGTTATTGGGGTTATAGAGGGTTATTAGTGCACTGTGTTATCAAGGGGCTTTGTGAGTATAAATAAAAGAATCTGAAGCAGGATTAGGAAGGGGGTACATTACAAAAGCCCCTGATCTAAGCAGTTAATTTCTGCAGCTTCTGATGACTAGTAGAGATGAGCGAAGTTACAGTGATTCGATTAGTCACAAACCTCGTGGCTCGTCGGTTGATGACTTTAGCCTGCATAAATTAATTCAGCTTTCAGGTGCTCCGGGGGGCTGAAAGAGGTGGATACAGTCCTAGGAGAGAGTCAGCAACTGCCGAGCTGAGAAGTTTGTGACGAATCGAATCACTGTAACTTTGCTCATCTCTAATGACTAGCAAAGGGGAAGAGGAGAAGGGATTACATTCAGGAGACAGCTCTATGTACATGTTAAGAACACAAGTATTTACACAAGGGACAGCGGCCCAGAACTTTATTGGTGATAGAGGTGTCTGTCCTTGATTTACCTTTCAGACACAGTGTGGATCCTCTGGCAGAGGCAGATAGGCTGACATTGCATGCACAAAGGCTCTGGCACATAGTACTGTTTAAGCCTCATTCCCATGTCTTGTGTTCTGTCAAATTGCCCTAACAACAAGCAGTAAAGAACAGATTGCAGGGAAGGGAGACACCTAGTGGCCACGATTTTGTTTTCTGGGATAATGAGTAATTTTTGGTAAATAAATTTATTTACAAATCTTTTGTAAATCCCTTAGGCTATCATAGGGAAGCTTTTTTTTACATTACTTTTGCCTTGCACCAGTGTTGTTACATCTGCCTTTCACCAGATATAAGTCATTTAATAAAATCTTGAAACTATTCAGACCCACATATTGATGCTTGATCACTTTCTGCTTTTCATTTAGGTAATCCCCAACTTTATGTATATCCAGTGCCATTAAATATGTAGCTTTAAAGTTAGGTTTACAGCTGTTTATTCACTGCTGCTCAACCATGGCCCCACAGACTTATTCTATTTTATATAACTATCTTGCAGTGTTTGAATTGCAAATGATTAGATCCTGTCGTGCAGACATGCAAATAGGATTTCCTGCCATCAAATCTCCATAAAAGTATTAGCAGAATATCACAATTTCCACTTTAAATAGAATTTGCAGAAACTAATTGTGGTCTAATGAGTTTCAAAATCTTAAAACTGAATGCCTGAATAGCTTACTGACTCTGGAACTTTGGGCCTCATGCTGTTGCAGTTTGTGGACTGAAGCAGTATGGGAATTCCTTAAAATATTCACTTCAAGAATTATACATTTTTCTTTGATTAGAAAGTTATAATTATCTAGCAGGTAAAACTTCCCATGTACTGTATAATAAGGGATATGTTTCTTTTCAGTATGGCATAATGCATACTAGTCATTCTGTATTTCTTCTCATAGTCTTGAAAGTAAAACTGAGTGGACTAAATACCAGCCATTGCTGTATCCTCGCCAGACCCCACTGCACCCCATTAATATGAATGAGCCGGACAGAGTCAGATAGTGAGTCCGGTCACCTCATATTTGAACTGTATCAGTTTTATTGCCGGATTAAAATCGTGGCAGACCACAGTTTTCAGTCAGGCAACCGAACCGGATACAGTCCAAAATTAGTGGACCGGAGTTACTATCTGACTCATTCAAATAAGTGGGGTTGCATCAGGGATACGGCAGCTGCCCCTCCAGCTTTATACATCTTATCCCCTATCCAAAGGATAGGGGATAAGATGTACAATTGCAGGGGTCCCGTCAGTGGGGACCCCCGCGATCTCAGTGCAGCCCCCTGCATTCTGTGCCGAGAGCTGCCTCCAAGACAGGGACATGACATCACGGCCACGTCCCTGTCTCGGAGGCAGCAACTGGCACAGAATGCCGGGGGCTGCAACGAGATCATGGGGGTCCCCAGCAGCGGGACCCCAGTGATCATACATCTTATCCACTATCCTTTGGATAGGGGATAAGATGTATAAAAACAGAATACCCCTTTAAGGTTTTACTCAGTGTAAACATGTCCTTACTGCGCCTATTCAAAATGTTTAATATATTTTAAAATTTTTTGATGCTTTCAGCATAGCAATGTGAGGCTCTTAAACAATATTATTGCCTTATATATATATTTTTTTACAGTTAAGTAATTTTTGTGTGCAAAATCTTAAAGGGGGACATTTATCAAAGCATTTAGTAGTTTTTTTTTTTTCTTAACCCCTTAAGCTTTTTCGTTTTTTCCTCCTCACCTTTTAAAAACCATAACCCTTTCAATTTTCCACCTAAAAATCCATATTATGGCTTATTTTTTGCGCCACCAATACTACTTTGCAGTGACATTAGTCATTTTATCCAAAAATCCACTCGAAACAGAAAAAAAATCATTGTGCGACAAAATTGAAGAAATTTTGTCATTTTGGGGGGCTTCCGTTTCTATGCAGTGCATTTTTCGGTAAAAATGACACCTTATCTTTATTCTTTAGGTCCATTCCGTTAAAATGACACCCTAATTATATAGGTTTGATTTTGACGTACTTCTGGAAAAAATCATAACTACACGCAGGAAAATTTATATGTTTAAAATTGTCATCTTCTGACCCATTTAACTTTTTTATTTTTCCGCGTAGGGGGCGGTTTGAGGACTCATTTTTTGCACCGTGATCTGAAGTTTTTATCGGTACCATTTTTGTTTTGATCGGACTTTTTGATACGCTATTTTGGACTTTGGAATTTTTTTACACGTACGCTATTGACCGTGCGGTTTAATTAACGATATATTTTTATAGTTCGGACATTTACGCACGCGCGATACCACATATGTTTATTTTTATTTGCACAGTTTTTTTTTTAAATGGGAAAAGGGTGTGATTCAAACTTGTATTAGGGAAGGGGTTAAATCACATTTATTAACACTTTTTTTTCACTTTTTTTTGCAGTGTTATAGCCCTCATAGGGGGCTATAACACTGCACACACTGATCTTTTACATTGATCATTGGGATGTATTAACATACCATTGATCAGTGTTATCGGCGCTTGACTGCTCCTGCCTGGATCCCAGGCACGGAGCAGTAATTCGCTGAATGGACACTGAGGAGGCAGGTAGGGATCCTCCCGGTGTCCTGTAAGCTGTTCGGGATGAAATCGTGGCGGTCCCGAACAGACCGACTGAGCTGCCGGGATACTTTCACTTCAGACGTGGCGGTCAACTTTGATTGCCGCGTCTGAAGGGTTAATAAAGGGCATCACCGTGATCAGTGACGTCCTGTATTAGCCGCGGGTTCCGGCCGTTGATGGCAGCCAGGACCAACCCAGTATGACGCAGGGTCACTGTGTGATATCGCGGGAGCCGGTACAGGATGTAAATATACGTCCTGCGTTGTTAAGGAGTTAAAAATGTCGACTACTCTTTTATTTGTGCAACTTTTTGATTGTGCAGTGCCCTAAGCAAAAAAATAAATAAATAAAAAAGAAACTTGCTTACCAAAGCAAAAAGTGATTTTTGACTTGCAGTGGTCAGAGATTTATCAAGTGCGAAAGTCGCAAAAAAGTTGCATCGCATGAAAAAACCTTCTAAATTTACTCCAGCTCAGACATGGAGCATAAAATGGAAAGAGATAGCTTCAAGGGAGACGCCGGCTCAATGTGGCGCTGGACACAGACAGCAAAGGTAGGTAAAAGCAAGGATATTTTATTTTCCCAGAATGCATTCTGGGAAAATAAAATATCGTTGCTTTTGCCTACCTTTGCTGTCTGTGTCCAGCGCCACGTTGAGCCGGCGTCTCGCTTGAAGCTATCTCTTTCCACTGCTGCTACATGCCGGAGGGCTGCGGACACCCCAATACTACACACTCACCATTGTTGTGTATGTGGCTACACAACCACATCAGGTGAGCAGCTCATAAAGCTTTTAACTATTTGATATTGTCCTCTTTTATCACACCACGGAGCGCTGTTAATTCCTTTTTCAGATATGGATCATAAAAAGCCACTTCCAAAGCAAAAAAATTAAAATAAAATGCTTACTTGAAAGAAATGTATCAACAGGCTGAAACCAGTTGATAAATAAGTCGCACAGAAGCAAAAAAAATTGAAAGAAAAAAATAACTAAAAAAAGGAATACATAAGCAAACATTGATAAGTGTCCCCCCAAAGACATAAAAGATTTATGAAAGCTGTGTAGAGGAATATTGATGTAGTTGCCAAAAGCAACCAACCAGATTGCTTCTTTCATTCTTCAAAAGGCCTCTGAAAAATGAAATATGATTGGCTGCCAGGGAGAACTGCACCACTGTTCCTCTACACAGTGTTACGCCGAGCGCTCCGGGTCCCCGCTCCTCCCCGGAGCGCTCGCTTCTCTCCCGCTACCGCAGCGCTCCGGGCAGCTCCACTGACCCGGTGCGCTGCGATACCGTCTCCAGCCGGGATGCGATTCGCGATGCGGGTAGCGCCCGCTCGCGATGCGCATCCCGGCTCCCGTACCTGACTCGCTCTCCGTCTGTCCTGTCCCGGCGCGCGCGGCCCCGCTCCCTAGGGCGCGCGCGCGCCGGGTCTCTGCGATTTAAAGGGCCACTGCGCCGCTGATTGGCGCAGTGGTTCCAATTAGTGTGTTCACCTGTGCACTCCCTATTTATACCTCACTTCCCCTTCACTCCCTCGCCGGATCTTGTTGCCATTGTGCCAGTGAAAGCGTTTCCTTGTGTGTTCCTAGCCTGTGTTCCAGACCTCCTGCCGTTGCCCCCGACTACGATCCTTGCTGCCTGCCCTGACCTTCTGCTACGTCCGACCTTGCTTCTGTCTACTCCCTTGTACCGCGCCTATCTTCAGCAGTCAGAGAGGTTGAGCCGTTGCTAGTGGATACGACCTGGTCACTACCGCCGCAGCAAGACCATCCCGCTTTGCGGCGGGCTCTGGTGAAAACCAGTAGTGACTTAGAACCGATCCACTAGCACGGTCCACGCCAATCCCTCTCTGGCACAGAGGATCCACTACCTGCCAGCCGGCATCGTGACAGTAGATCCGGCCATGGATCCCGCTGAAGTTCCTCTGCCAGTTGTCGCCGACCTCACCACGGTGGTCGCCCAGCAGTCACAACAGATAGCGCAACAAGGCCAACAGCTGTCTCAACTGACCGTGATGCTACAGCAGCTACTACCACAGCTTCAGCAATCATCTCCTCCGCCAGCTCCTGCACCTCCTCCGCAGCGAGTGGCCGCTTCTGGTCTACGACTATCCTTGCCGGATAAATTTGATGGGGACTCTAAATTCTGCCATGGCTTTCTTTCCCAATGTTCCCTGCACTTGGAGATGATGTCGGACCAGTTCCCTACTGAAAGGTCTAAGGTGGCTTTCGTAGTCAGCCTTCTGTCTGGAAAAGCTCTGTCATGGGCCACACCGCTCTGGGACCGCAATGACCCCGTCACTGCCTCTATACACTCCTTCTTCTCGGAAATTCGAAGTGTCTTTGAGGAACCTGCCCGAGCCTCTTCTGCTGAGACTGCCCTGTTGAACCTGGTCCAGGGTAATTCTTCCGTTGGCGAGTACGCCGTACAATTCCGTACTCTTGCTTCAGAATTATCCTGGAATAATGAGGCCCTCTGCGCGACCTTTAAAAAAGGCCTATCCAGCAACATTAAAGATGTTCTGGCCGCACGAGAAATCCCTGCTAACCTACATGAACTCATCCATCTTGCCACTCGCATTGACATGCGTTTTTCCGAAAGGCGTCAGGAGCTCCGCCAGGATATGAACTTTGTTCGCACAAGGCGTTTTTTCTCCCCGGCTCCTCTCTCCTCTGGTCCCCTGCAATCCGTTCCTGTGCCTCCCGCCGTGGAGGCTATGCAGGTCGACCGGTCTCGCCTGACACCTCAAGAGAGGACACGACGCCGCATGGAGAATCTCTGCCTGTACTGTGCCAGTACCGAACACTTCCTGAAGGATTGTCCTATCCGTCCTCCCCGCCTGGAAAGACGTATGCTGACTCCGCACAAAGGTGAGACAGTCCTTGATGTCTACTCTGCTTCTCCAAGTCTTACTGTGCCTGTGCGGATATCTGCCTCTGCCTTCTCCTTCTCTACTATGGCCTTCTTGGATTCCGGATCTGCAGGAAATTTTATTTTGGCCTCTCTCGTCAACAGGTTCAACATCCCAGTGACCAGTCTCGCCAGACCCCTCTACATCAATTGTGTAAACAATGAAAGATTGGACTGTACCTTACGTTTCCGCACGGAGCCCCTTCTAATGTGCATCGGACCTCATCACGAGAAGATTGAATTTTTGGTCCTCCTCAATTGCACTTCCGAAATCCTCCTTGGACTACCCTGGCTTCAACTCCATTCCCCAACCCTGGATTGGTCCACTGGGGAGATCAAGAGTTGGGGGCCCTCTTGTTTCAAGGACTGCCTAAAACCGGTTCCCAGTACCCATTGCCGTGACTCTGTGGTTCCCCCTGTAACCGGTCTCCCTAAGGCCTATATGGACTTTGCGGGTGTTTTTTGCAAAAAACAAGCTGAGACTCTACCTCCTCACAGGCCTTATGATTGTCCTATTGACCTCCTCCCGGGCACTACTCCACCCCGGGGCAGAATCTATCCTCTGTCCGCCCCAGAGACTCTTGCTATGTCGGAGTACATCCAGGAAAATTTAAAAAAAGGCTTTATCCGTAAATCCTCCTCTCCTGCCGGAGCCGGATTTTTCTTTGTGTCCAAAAAAGATGGCTCTCTATGTCCTTGCATTGACTACCGCGGTCTTAATAAAATCACGGTAAAGAACCGCTACCCCCCACCTCTTATCTCTGAACTCTTTGATCGCCTCCAAGGTGCCCACATCTTTACCAAACTGGACTTAAGAGGTGCTTATAATCTCATCCGCATCAGAGAGGGGGATGAATGGAAAACGGCATTTAACACTAGAGATGGACACTTTGAGTATCTGGTCATGCCCTTTGGCCTGTGCAACGCCCCTGCCGTCTTCCAAGACTTTGTTAATGAAATTTTTCGTGATCTCTTATACTCCTGTGTTGTTGTATATCTGGACGATATCCTGATTTTTTCTGCCAATCTAGAAGAACACCGCCAGCATGTCCGTATGGTTCTTCAGAGACTTCGTGACAATCAACTTTATGCCAAGATAGAGAAATGTCTGTTTGAATGCCAATCTCTTCCTTTCCTAGGATACTTGGTCTCTGGCCAGGGACTACAAATGGATCCAGACAAACTCTCTGCCGTCTTAGATTGGCCACGCCCCTCCGGACTCCGTGCTATCCAACGTTTTTTGGGGTTCGCCAATTATTCCAGGCAATTTATTCCACATTTTTCTACCGTTGTGGCCACTATCGTGGCTTTGACCAAAAAAAATGCCAATCCCAAGTCTTGGCCTCCTCAAGCGGAAGACGCCTTTAAACGGCTCAAGTCTGCCTTTTCTTCGGCTCCCGTGCTCTCCAGACCTGACCCATCTAAACCCTTCCTATTGGAGGTTGATGCCTCCTCTGTAGGAGCTGGAGCGGTCCTTCTACAAAAAAATTCTTCCGGGCATGCTGTTACTTGTGGTTTTTTTTCTAGGACCTTCTCTCCGGCGGAGAGGAACTACTCCATCGGGGATCGAGAGCTTCTAGCCATTAAATTAGCACTTGAGGAATGGAGGCATCTGCTGGAGGGATCAAGATTTCCAGTTATTATTTACACCGATCACAAGAATCTCTCCTATCTCCAGTCTGCCCAACGGCTGAATCCTCGCCAGGCCAGGTGGTCTCTGTTCTTTGCCCGATTTAATTTTGAAATTCACTTTCGGCCTGCCGATAAGAACATTAGGGCCGATGCTCTCTCTCGTTCCTCGGATGCCTCGGAAGTTGAACTCTCTCCGCAACACATCATTCCTCCTGACTGCCTGATTTCCACTTCTCCAGCCTCCATCAGGCAAACTCCTCCAGGAAAGACCTTCGTCTCTCCACGCCAACGCCTCGGAATCCTCAAATGGGGTCACTCCTCCCATCTCGCAGGTCATGCAGGCATCAAGAAATCTGTGCAACTCATCTCTCGCTTCTATTGGTGGCCGACTCTGGAGACGGATGTCGTGGACTTTGTGCGAGCCTGCACTGTCTGTGCCCGGGATAAGACTCCTCGCCAGAAGCCCGCTGGTTTTCTTCATCCTCTGCCTGTCCCCGAACAGCCTTGGTCTCTGATTGGTATGGATTTTATTACAGACCTACCCCCATCCCGTGGCAACACTGTTGTTTGGGTGGTCGTTGATCGATTCTCCAAGATGGCACATTTCATCCCTCTTCCTGGTCTTCCTTCAGCGCCTCAGTTGGCTAAACAATTTTTTGTACACATTTTTCGTCTTCACGGATTGCCCACACAGATAGTCTCGGATAGAGGCGTCCAATTCGTGTCAAAATTCTGGAGGGCTCTCTGTAAACAACTCAAGATTAAATTAAACTTTTCTTCTGCATATCATCCTCAATCCAATGGACAAGTAGAAAGAATTAACCAGGTCTTGGGTGATTATTTACGACATTTTGTTTCCTCCCGCCAGGATGATTGGGCAGATCTTCTACCATGGGCCGAATTCTCGTATAACTTTAGAGTCTCTGAATCTTCCTCCAAATCCCCATTTTTCGTGGTGTACGGCCGTCACCCTCTTCCCCCCCTCCCTACTCCCTTGCCCTCTGGTTTGCCCGCTGTAGATGAAGTGACTCGTGATCTTTCCACCATATGGAAAGAGACCCAAGATTCTCTTTTACAGGCTTCATCTCGCATGAAAAAGTTTGCCGATAAGAAAAGAAGAGCTCCCCCCATTTTTGCTCCAGGAGACAAGGTATGGCTCTCCGCTAAATATGTCCGCTTTCGTGTCCCCAGTTACAAACTGGGTCCACGCTATCTTGGTCCTTTCAAAGTCTTGTGCCAAATTAATCCTGTCTCTTACAAACTTCTTCTTCCTCCTTCTCTCCGTATTCCTAATGCCTTTCATGTCTCTCTTCTTAAACCACTCATCATCAACCGTTTCTCTCCCAAATTAGTTTCTCCCACTCCTGTCTCCGGTTCTTCTGACGTCTTCTCAGTGAAAGAGATACTGGCCTCCAAGACGGTCAGAGGAAAAAGGTTCTTTTTGGTGGATTGGGAGGGCTGTGGACCTGAAGAGAGATCCTGGGAACCTGAGGACAACATCCTAGACAAAAGTCTGCTCCTCAGGTTCTCAGGCTCTAAGAATAGGGGGAGACCCAAGGGGGGGGGTACTGTTACGCCGAGCGCTCCGGGTCCCCGCTCCTCCCCGGAGCGCTCGCTTCTCTCCCTCTACCGCAGCGCTCCGGGCAGCTCCACTGACCCGGTGCGCTGCGATACCGTCTCCAGCCGGGATGCGATTCGCGATGCGGGTAGCGCCCGCTCGCGATGCGCATCCCGGCTCCCGTACCTGACTCGCTCTCCGTCTGTCCTGTCCCGGCGCGCGCGGCCCCGCTCCCTAGGGCGCGCGCGCGCCGGGTCTCTGCGATTTAAAGGGCCACTGCGCCGCTGATTGGCGCAGTGGTTCCAATTAGTGTGTTCACCTGTGCACTCCCTATTTATACCTCACTTCCCCTTCACTCCCTCGCCGGATCTTGTTGCCATTGTGCCAGTGAAAGCGTTTCCTTGTGTGTTCCTAGCCTGTGTTCCAGACCTCCTGCCGTTGCCCCCGACTACGATCCTTGCTGCCTGCCCTGACCTTCTGCTACGTCCGACCTTGCTTCTGTCTACTCCCTTGTACCGCGCCTATCTTCAGCAGTCAGAGAGGTTGAGCCGTTGCTAGTGGATACGACCTGGTCACTACCGCCGCAGCAAGACCATCCCGCTTTGCGGCGGGCTCTGGTGAAAACCAGTAGTGACTTAGAACCGATCCACTAGCACGGTCCACGCCAATCCCTCTCTGGCACAGAGGATCCACTACCTGCCAGCCGGCATCGTGACACACAGGTTTGATAAATCTCCCCTATTACCTTTAACCCACTGGACAGAATACAAATCTAAGAAACTTTGTATGACAATGAAATGAAGGAGCAAATTGCCTATAAACTGCAGTTATGGGGATACAATTTCTATTAAAGAAGGCAACATGTCAGGCTAAAACTAATCAAAATCAGAAAAACACTTATCCCTAGAATAAAAACCAACAAATATGTGGAGATAAGAACTGAGGGAGAGTAGACACTTGATGTGTCTTAGAAATGACTATGAATGTCTTTAGACAGCAAAATCAGAAGATAGGGATGACAAGGTTAGATTTTGAAAGGATCTAATTCACCTAAGTTGACAGTAGAAAAATAAATGTCTACAACATTACAAACATAGAGTTCAAATAAACAATAATTTCCTTTAAAAACTGTAAGACCCTGACTGGGCTGAATGTGTTTGGACAATTGTAAACCTGTATATTTGACTGTATTATACAATTATAATGTCACCTACACAAAGGATGCCCAGTCATAGATCAGAAGTACAGTGGGGGCAAAAAAGTATTTAGTCAGCCACCAATTCTGCAAGTTCTTCCACTTAAAAAGATGAGAGAGGCCTGTAATTATCATCATAGGTATGCCTCAACTATGAGAGACCTAATGAGAAAAAAATATCCATAAAATCACATTGTCAGATTTTTTTAAAGAATTTATTTACAAATGATGGTGGAAAAAAGTATTTGGTCAATAACAAACGTTTATCTCAATACTTTGTTATATACCCTTTGTTGGCAATGACAGAGGTCAAACGTTTTCTGTAAGTCTTCACAAGGTTTTCACACACTGTTGCTGGTATTTTGGCCCATTCCTCCATGCAGATATCCTCTAGAGCAGTGAGGTTTTGGGGCTGTCGCTTGGCAACACGGACTTTCAACTCTCTCCAAAGGTTTTCTATGGGGTTAAGATCTGGAGACTGGTTAGGCCACTCCAGGACCTTGAAAAGCTTCTTATGAAGCCACTCCTTTGTTGCCCGGGCAATGTGTTTGGGATTATTGTCATGCTGACTGACCCAGCCACGTTTCATCTTCAATGCCCTTGCTGATGGAAGTAGGTTTTCACTCAAAATTTTACGTATCCCATTCATTCTTTCCTTTACACGGATCAGTCATCCTGGTCCCTTAGCAGAAAAACAGCCCCAAAGCATGATGTTTCCACCCCCATGCTTTACAGTAGGTATGGTGTTCTTTGGATGTAACTCAGCATTCGTTCTCCTCCAAACAGGAGTTGAGTTTTTACAAAAAAGTTCTACTTTAGTTTCATCTGACCATATGACATTCTCCCAATACTCTTGTTTTTCATCTAAATGCTCTCTAGCAAACTTCAGATAGGCCCGGACATGTACTGGCTTAAGCAGGGGGACACGTCTGGCATTACATGATTTGAGTCCCTTGCAGCGTAGCGTGTTACTGGTGGTAGCCTTTGTTACTTTGGTCCCAGCTCTCTGCAGGTCATTCACGAAGTCCCCCTGTGTGGTTCTGGGATTTTTGCTCACCGTTCTTGTGATCATTTTGACACCACAGGGTGAGATCTTGTGTGGAGCCCAGATCGAGGGAGATTATCAGTGGTCTTGGATGTCTTCCATTTTCTAATAATTGCTCTCACAGTTGATTTTTTCACACCAAGCTGCTTGCCTATTGCAGATTCAGTCTTCCCAGCCTGGTGCAGGTCTACAATTTTGTTTCTGGTGTCCTTCAATAGTGTTGAGCGGCATAGGCCATATTCGAATTTGCGATATTTTGCGAATATATGGACGAATATTCGTCATATATTCGCTAAATTCACATATTCGTAATATCCGCGTTATATTTTCGCATATGTGAAAATTTGCATATGCAAAAATTAGCATACACAAAAATTTGCATATGCAAAATTAGCATATGCTAAAATTAGCATAAGCAAGCCTTCTTTACACCACACAAGCTGCAAGCAGAGAGGGATGATCACTGTGATGTGTACTGTGAAAAAAAACAAAAACAATATTCGTCATTGCGAATATATAGTGCTATTCGCAATATAGAGTGATATTCGCGAATAAAATTTGCATTGCAAATATTCGCGAGTAACACTATCCTTCAATAGCTCTTTGGTCTTGGCCATAGTGGAGTTTGGAGTGTGACTGTTTGAGGTTGTGGACAGGTGTCTTTTATACCGATAACAAGCTCAAACAGGTGCCATTAATACAGGTAACGAGTTGAGGAGTTGCTTGTTTGTAGGTGACCAAACACTTATTTCCCACCTTAATTTGCTAATTAATTATTGTAAAATCTGACAATGTGATTTTATGGATTTTTTTATTCTCATTATGTTTCTCATAGTTGAGGTATACCTATGATGAAAATGACAGACCTCCCTCATCTTTTTAAGTGGGAGAACTTGCACAATTTGTGGGTGACTAAATACTACGAAGTACAAGAAAGTACAAGTAATGTTTGACATACAATAAAAAATATGAAGTATGGCATAGAAGGAACAGACAAGGCGATAATGGACTTTATGAATGAATAGTATGTTGACAAATATACCAATATATGGTAATGTGCTGACATGCTTATTGGCACAAGAATCAAATCCTAATCTATAAGCGTGAAAAATATCAACTCAAGTATGGCCAGAAGAACTATCTCAAAGGTCATATTGTTATGGCCCTATTTAATATATATTGGCCCTCATTTACTATTGCAAACCCGACATGTTTTGTTGGGTTGTGCACCAGATTGTTTCGCATTGCACCGGAAATTCTGTCTATGCCAGATTTTGTGCCAGAATTTGCACCAGAATTGAAAAAAACCCCGACTAACTCTCCATTTTGCTAAGAAAACCTTAAAAAGGGGCGTGACCGCTGGGGAAATGGGCGTGTCTCCGAAAAGGGGCATGTTCCCGACATTTTCATAAAAATCCAACATATTTACTAAGGTTTCCACATAAAATGTGGTGGATTTGAGCTGAGGAAACCCCGACAGATCAGAGCATGCGTAAAAAAAAGCAATATGTAGGGAAAGTGGAAAATGTAGGGAAACCTTAGTAAATACCGTGGAAAATAAATTGTAGGGAATTAAAACCCACAAGGAAACCTACACTCCACTCTTAGTAAATCAGGTCCATTGAGTCTAACACAAAGGCAAATTAGTAACTACTATACCGACTTCAGATGTGTTCTGCTTGGTTGCTTCTCTTTTCTAGGTGGGACGATGACATAAGCATGACTGTTGTTTGGTTACTTTCTATCTAATGTTTATTGACATCTTTGGTTCTAATCATTTCATATAATGCCAAGAGGCCTCCTTGATGAGCATTTACATGCCCAAATATACCTTCCCCTTCTAGATATGTTTTTTTTTTTTTTTTTTTGGTATCTTAAAGGTTAAAAACTTTTTTTCTTTTAAATCAACTGGTGGCAGAAAGTTAAACATATTTGTAAATTACTTCTATTAAAAAATCTTAATCCTTCCAGTACTTATTAGCTGCTGAATGCTACAGAGGAAATTCCTTTCTTTTTGGAATACTGATGATATCACGAACACAGTGCTCTCTGCTGACATCTCTGTCCATTTTAGCAACCATGCATAGCAGATGTGTGCTAAGGGCAGCATGGTGGCTCAGTGGTTAGCTCTGGTGCTATGCAGTGCTGGGGACTTGGGTTCAAATCCCACTAAGGACAACAATAAATAAAGCGTTATTATTACTATAATAACGTCAGCAGAGAGAACTGTGCTCGTGATGTCATCAGAGAGCATTCCAAAAAGAAAAGAATTGCCTCTGTAGTATTCAGCAGCTAATAAAAACAGGAAGGATTAAGATTTTTTAATAGAAGTCATTTACAAATATGTTTAACTTTCTGCCACCAGTTGATTTAAAAGAAAAAAGGTTTGAAATATGCAAGGGAAAAAAAACCATATGCAGATACACAGGAAATTTAGCTCTGGCTCCTCCCATTTCTCTTGATCATCTCTGAGATGTTTCTACATCTTGATTGTAGAAACTCAGGTGACTGTACATGATTTGGAAAGAAACTCTCCTGTCTTTATGAGGTCTCACAGCTGGCAATGCATATTACAGCAAAAATCAAGCCATAAGGAGGAAAGGACTGCTTGCAGAGCTTAGAGACAGGATTGTGTAGAGGCATAGATCTGGAGAAATTTTTTTTTGCTGCACTAAAAGTTCCCAAGAGCCCAGTGACTTTAATAATTCTTCATTGAGAAATGTTTTGAACAACCAGGAATCTTCCTAGAGCTTGCTGCCCTCCTGACCAAAGAAATCAGGGGAAGAGGGTCCTAGTAAGAGAGGTGTCCAAAAACCCAATGGTCACTCTGACTGAGCTCCCATTTGTGTACAGATGGGAAATACTTACAGAACATCAACCATAGCTGCTATACTTTATGGCAGACTAGTCAGGGATGAGGCTGAATGGAGCAAAGTACAGAGAAATTAATGTTAATGAAAACTTCAGTTTGCTCTGGACCCAGGCTGAGCCAAAGGTTCATCTTCTGGCAAAATAATGACACACACAGCCAAGACTACACAAGTAGATGTTTGGCTGGGTTCAAGTCAGGGCTCTGGCTGGGCCACTCAAGGACAATATCAGAGTTGTGTAGATATTGTCCTTGAGTGGCCCAGCCAGAGCCCTGACTTGAACCCAGCCGAACATCTCTGGGGAGACCTAAAAATGGCTGCCCACTGACGGTCCCTCCAACCTAACAGAGCTTTAACCCCTTAGGGACTCAGCCAATTTTCACCTTAAGGACTCAGCAAATTTTCATTTTTGCATTTTCGCTTTTTCCTCCTTCCTTTCTAAAAATCATAACCCTTTCAATTTTGCACTTACAGACCCATATAAGAGCTTATTTTTTGCATCACCAATTGTACTTTGCAATGACATAACTTATTTTGGAATATAACCTGCTGCGGAACCCAAAAAATTATTTGTGGGGTGAAATTACAAAAAAAAACACGTCATTTTGTAAGTTTTGGGGGCTCCCGTTTTTACGCAGTGCAATATTTGGTAAAAATGACACCTTATCTTTATTCTATAGGTACATACGATTACAAGGATACCCAATTTATGTAGGTATTATTTTATTTTAATACTTAAAAAATTTATAAACTACATGTACCAAAATTTGTATGTTTAAAATTGTCAATTTATGACCCCTATAACTTTTTTTATTTTTCCGTATACGGGGTGTTATGAGGGCTAATTTTTTGCACCGTCATCTGTAGTTTTTATAGGTACCATTTATTGTTTTGATGGGTCTTTTTGATCGCTTTTTATTAATATTTTTATGGTAGATGAAGTAACCAAAAATGCACAATTTCGGACTTTGGTATTTTTTTCACAAGTACGCCATCGACTGTGTGGTTTAGCTAACGTAAAAGTCTAAGTTCAGACATTTACGCATGCGGTGGTACCACATATGATGATTTTTAATCTTTATTACATTATTTTATTAAAAAAATGGGAAAAGGGGGGTGATTTAAACCTTTAATAGGGAAGGGGCTAATGAAATTTTTATTACATTTTTTCTTTACACTTTTTTTTTACCTCATATAATCTTCTGATTGCATACACTGATCAGTGTTTTGCCATTGCAAAGCACTGATCAGTGTAACCGGCGCTCTGCTGCGCAGGCATGGAGCAGTAGATCACCGATCGGACAACGGAGAGGCAGGTGAGGACCCTCCCTTTGTCCGGTAAGCTGATCCGGACATTTCGATTTTGTCACGCGATAGTCCCCATCAGTGCCGCTGAGCTGCCGGAATTCTTTTACATTAGTTTTAGATGCCGCAATCAACTTTGCAGCATCTAAAGGGTTATTGACGGACATCGGCCCAATCAGACGTGCCCAGCATTAGCCGTGGGTCCTGGCTGCCGTAGCAACCGGGACCCATTGGGTTTAACACGTTCTCTGCTGGTGAGAACGGTTTAAGCCCTATAAACGGGACCAGGGCGTACAGGTACGCCCTGAATCCTTAAGGATCGGGTATGCAGGGCGTATGCATATGCCGGGTGTCCCCAAGAGGTTAAAGGAACTGCAGAGAAAAATGGCAGAAAAAATGGCAGAAAATCCTCAAATCTAGGAGTGCAAACCTTGTAGCATCATACCAAAGAAGACTAGAAGCTGTAAACTATGCCAAAGGGGCTTCAATTAAGTACTGAGTAAGAGGTTGGAATACTTATGCAATATTTTAGTTTTTACTTTTCTATATATAAGAAATAGATATTTAACATTGATAGGGTATTGAGTGTTAGACATGTGCAGAACCAAAAATTTAAAAACGGATGCATTCGTTAAAAACAACAAATGCATTCGTTAATTCTGATTTTTGGTTCTGCACATGTCTAGTGATCCCTCAACATACGATGGTAATTGGTATGTTGAGGGATTCGTGCAATGTAAAAAAGTAAAGTCCTACTCGCCTGTCCCCGCTGCTCCCGATGGTGTCCCTGGGCCTCCGCTGGGCTCTCCTAGTCCTCTTCGGTACTCCGCTGGGCTCTTCTGGGCTCTCCTGGTCTTCTCCGGTCCTTCGCTGTCTGCCGCAAGGCCTTACTGGGCCTCCGTAGCGACTTCATCACGTCGCTCCGCACGCCGTTCCTATTGGATGACGGGGCGGCGTGCGCATAATGACGTCAGAGGGAGACCCGTATGAAGGCCCCGGACCAGCCCAGGACCCACCGGAGGAAGGCCCGGAGCAGCGCAGAAAGGTGAGTGAACCTGCCCGGGCTGCTTCAACTGCTATCCGGCAGCAGCTTAAGCATTATGCGCTGCCGGATAGCAGTTGATGCATGGCCCTGACATTTGGTATACTGATAACGAATGCATTCGTTGTTCGTTAACATGCATATCATCCTCCACCTATACAGTGTATGTGCTAGTCTACTTTGAATTTCTCTACTGTGACCTACATTTCTTCTTACCCTTGTGGATTGTATGCACGCGGACCGGGTCCACTTTTTCTCCCAGTAATTTAGTTCATTTGTAATGAATTTGTTTTTGTCTGATGTGAAAGGGGTTATTCTTAGCTCCCCCCAGGTTCCAGAATAATGTAAATACAGTCATGGCTGTAAATGTTGGCACCCCTTTTTCAAGAAAATGAAGTATTTCTTACAGAAAAGGATTGCAGTAACACATGTTTTGCTATACACATGTTTATTCCCTTTGTGTGTATTGGAAGTAAACCAAAAAAGGGAGGAAAAAATGCAAATTGGACACAATGTCACACCAAACTCCAAAAATGGGCTGGACAAAATTATTTGCACCCTTTCAGAATTGTTGAAAATAAAATTGTTTCAAGCATGTGATGCTCCTTTAAACTCAACTGGGGCAAGTAACAGGTGTGGGAAATATAGAAATCGCACCTGAAAGCAGATAAAAAGGAGAGAAGTTCACTTACTCTTTGCATTGTGTGTCTGTGTGTGCCACACTAAGCATGGACAACAGAAAGGAGAAAAGAACTGTCTGAGGACTTGAGAACCAAAATTGTGGAAAAATATCAACAATCTTGAGGTTACAAGTCTATCTCCAGAGATCTAGATTTGCCTTTGTCCACAGTGCGCAACATTATCAAGAAGTTTGCAACCCATGGCACTGTAGCTAATCTCCCTGGGTGTGGACAGAAGAGAAAAATTGATGAAAGGTGTCAACCCAGGATAGTCTGGATGGTGGATAAGCAGCCCCAAACAAGTTCCAAAGATATTCAAGCTGTCCTGCAGGCTCAGGGAGAATCAGTGTCAGCACAAACTATCCGTCGACATTTTAATTAAATGAAACGCTATGGCAGGAGACCCAGGAGGATCCCACTGCTGACACAGAGACATAAACAAGCAAGACTACATTTTGCCAAAATGAACTTGAGTAAGCCAAAATCCTTCTGGGAAAATGTCTTGTGGACAGATCAGACCAAGATAGAGCTTTTTGTTAAAGCACATCTTCCTACTGTTTACCGAAAACAGAATGAGGCCTTCAAAGAAAAGTACACAGTACCTATAGTGAAATATGGAGGTTCAATGATATTTTGGGGTTGTCTTGCTGCCTCTGGCACTGGGTGCCTTGAATGTATGAAAGGCCTCATGAAATCTGAGGATTTCCAAAGGATTTTGGGTCGCACTGTACAGCCCAGAGTCAGAAAGCTGGGTTTGCATCTGAGATCTTGGGTCTTTTAGCAGGACAATGACCCCAAACATACATCAAAAAGCACCCAGAAATGGATGGCAACAAAGCGCTGGAGAGTTATGAAGTGGCCAGCAATGAGTCCAGATCTTAATCCCATTGAACACCTGTGAAGAGATCTTAAAATTGCTGTTGGGAAAAGGCACCTTTCCAATAAGAGAGACCTGGAGCAGTTTGCAAAGGAAGAGTTGTCCAACATTCCGGCTGAGAGGTGTAAGAAGCTTATTGATGGTTATAGGAAGCAACTGATTTTAGTTATTTTCTCCAAAGGGTGTGCAAGCAAATATTAAGTTAAGGGTGGCCAAAATTTTGTCCAGCCCATTTTTGGAGTTTATTGTGTTATGTCCATTTTGCTTTTTTTCTTCCCTTTTTTGTTTTAGTTCCAATACACACAAAGGGAATAAACATGTGTATAGAAAAACATGTGTTAGGCTGGGTTCACACTACTTTTTCTCCCATACGGGAGCGCATAAGGCAGGGGGGAGCTAAAAGCTCGCGCTCCCGTATGTCACCGTATGCGCTCCCGTATGTCATTCATTTCAATGAGCCGACCGGAGTGAAACGTTCGGTCTGGTCGGCTCATTTTTGCGCCGTATGCGCTTTTACAACCGGACTTAAAACTGTAGTCAACCACGGTTTTAGGTCCGGTTGTAAAAGCGCATACGGTGCAAAAATGAGCCGACCGGACCGAACGTTTTACTCCGGTCGGCTCATTGAAATGAATGACATACGGGAGCGCATACGGTGACATACGGGAGCGCGAGCTTTTAGCTCCCCCCTGCCGTATGCGCTCCCGTATGGTAGAAAACGTAGTGTGAACCCAGCCTTACTGCAATCCTTTTCTGTGAGAAATACTTAATTTTCTTGAAACTTTTCAGGGGTGCCAACATTTAGGGCTATGACTGTATGATGCCCCCCATGTATCTTAGTAACAAACCAAACAAGTTTATTAAGAGTTGCAGTAAGAAAACATGATAATGTGACAGTATCTGGGATGCAACAAAGGCAACAATACAAAGATATAAAATTAAAAGAACAAAATAAGCAAACCATACAAGCCCATATTAGTACATAACAGTCCCCCAGAATGAAATACTAATATAAAGACATAGGGGGAGAATTATCAAATGCTGTGCAGAGGAAGAGGGGTGCAGTTGCCTATGGCAACCCATCACATTGTTTCTTTCATTTTTTAAGAGACCTGTGAAAAATGAAAGAAGCAATCTGATTGGTTGCTATGGGCAACTGCACCACTCTTCCTTTGCACAAGTTTTGATAAATCTCAGCCATAGTGTACCTAAGATCAGGACAATAAGATAAAGACAACCAGGGTTCCCAAACCTTCTGAAATCCCTCCATTGATGCGTGCAAGCCCCCATGTATCTTATCTGCACCTTGCATTTTCACGTGCTAAGCTGTGCCTTGCCAGAAGACGTCAGTGTGGCTCTTTGGTGACCGTGGAATCCAGGCCAATCACAAAAAAATGCAGAGAATCAAACAGTGACTTAGGCGGGGAGAGGGTGGGATATATTTGCTGCAAAGGAGCAATACATCAGGAAAGTGGATGACAATGTGTATTACAAAAGTAAACCAAGGAAAGAAAAAACAAATAAGGCTGGGTTTACACCACTTTTTTGCAATACAGTTCCCATATCAGGTTTTTGATAAAAAAAAAAATAAATGGATTTCTCAAAACCTGACTAAACTGTATGAAAACGTGTGTACAAATTTTTATCTGCATACAGTGAAAAACCTTATACTGTTTGAAAAATGAAGTCCCGTTGCATCCGTTTTTTAAGAAATAAAACGTATACGTTTTGAACTTTTCACTCCATTATGAATAAAGTTTCACTTGTTTCATTGAAATTCCAAGAAAAAAAAATGTGGAAAGTCAAAAACCGTATGGTGAAAACTGGATGAAACCGTATACACTACCATTGACTCCCATGTAAAAAAAAAAAAAAAAAAAAAAAGCGTATACGGTTTAATTTGGTTTTTCACCCGCACCAAAAACCATGGTAGGCTATGGTTTTCTTTCTGAAAAAAAAAGTTAAAAAGCGTTATGTTTGAAAACCGTATACATTATGGTGCCTCTTGGGTCCCTGTGCGTCGTCGTCAAGGCAACGTCATTATTCCGGAGTCGGGCGCGATGCGCGGAGAAGAGGCCCACCCGGTGAAGATGGACAGCCTGGAACGACTATCCCTCCCCACCGGATGGTCCTGCAGCACAGATGGCCCGGACCAGCTCACCCGAACGTTCCGCCGAGCGGAGGTGAGTAAAAAACTAAAGGGGGGAGGGGGGCCGATGGCTCTCCGGGCATGCTGGGAGTTGTAGTTTTGGAACATCTGGAGGTCCGCAGGTTGAAGACCACTGTTAAATCAGACATTGACAAGCGGTGATGATGAAGGGGGTGGTGTGGGATGATGACAGGGTAATGATGAAGGGGGGATGATGAAGGGGGGATGATGACAGGGTAATGATGAAGGGGGGATGATGACAGGGTAATGATGAAGGGGGGGATGATGAAGGGGGGGATGATGACAGGGTAATGATGAAGGGGGGATGATGACAGGGTAATGATGAAGGGGGGATGATGACAGGGTAATGATGAAGGGGGGATGATAACAGGGTAATGATGAAGGGTGGGATGATGACAGGTGATGATTATGAAGGGGGGATGATGACAGGTGATGATGATGACGACAGGGTGATGATGATGAGGGTGTTAATGATGGGGGTCTGAATGATGACGGGGGGGATGATGTATTTCCCACCCTAGGCTTATAGTCGAGTCAATAACTTTTCCTGGGTTTTTGGGGTGAAATTAGGGGCCTCGGCTTATATTCGGGTCGGCTTATACTCGAGTATATACGGTATCTAGGAAACCAGATAAGGGAATACAGATCATGCCCCCAACACTCTTAAAGTCAATAGTTTTTTTTCCTTTGGTTATCTTATGTCTAGGGCTGTTCATAAATTAGATCACCAGCTCATACAAGATGCATGTTCCCATAATTCCTTTTTATATAATGTAGATAATAACATTATGGCCTAGATTTATCAGTCTGTGAGAGAAGAACGGGAATGATTTCCTCACAGCAACCAATCACAGTTCAGCATTCCTCTCTTAAGGTGCTCTGGCAAAGTGAAAGCTGAACTGTGATTGGCTGTTGTCACAAATTCCTCCAATGTTTCTCTCACACAGTTTGATAAATCTGGACCTATGTGTACATTTTTTAATTACAATAGTTACATTGTTTTTATATTTTTGGATAATAAAATGCTGTTTCTGTAGCATTTGCCTGTGTGTCTCAATGTGGAGACAAAAAACAGGAAATGTGGGCAGGACAAGCAGTGCTCTGTGCAGGCTTCTGGCTTGTCAATCATCCTGATATGTGAGCCGGGAGCATGTTACAGAGCCTCACTGCACAGAGCCCTGATTGTCCTCAGTTCACAGAGCCTCGCTTGTCCTCAGTGTACAGAGCCCTGCTTGTCCTCACTGCACAGAACCCTGCTTGTCCTCAGTGCACAGAGCCCTGCTTGTCCTCAGTGTACAGAGCCTTGCTTGTCCTCAGTGCACAGAGCCTTGCTTGTCCTCAGTGCACAGAGTCCTGTTTGTCCTCAGTGTACAGAGCCCTGCTTGTCCTCAGTGTACAGAGCCCTGCTTGTCCTCAGTGTACAGAGCCCTGCTTGTCCTCAGTGTACAGAGCCCTGCTTGTCCTCAGTGTACAGAGCCCTGCTTGTCCTCAGTGTACAGAGCCCTGCTTGTCCTCAGTGTACAGAGCCCTGCTTGTCCTCAGTGTACAGAGCCCTGCTTGTCCTCAGTGTACAGAGCCCTGCTTGTCTGCCCACACTTCCTGTATTTGGTCTCTGCACAGAGACACACAAGCAATAGCTGCAGAGACAAAAATATACACATTTTTTTAACCAATGTATATTACAAATATACATATAATGTTATTTACTACATTATATAAAACGTTTTTGCAAATTACGCTTGCAAGAAAATATAATGAAAAACATCTACAAAGAAAGTGAAATGATATAAAAATTATATATGTTACAATATATGTTGATTATAAGTAAAATAAATTAACAAACCGGTTCAGCACAGTCCACATGGGGACTGAGAAATTGTCATTTTAATATGCTAAGAAAAGGTCAATAAAAACAAGAAAAATAGGTAGTATTAATAGCCTGGTGTATTGCTGGTGCCAACTGTGTAACTCCATTAGCTAGTGTATAAAGAACTTGTACATAGTTTAGGAAAATTATAGCTGGCTTGCTGCTACTCATAGAACAGTCATTTTGACCATGCAAACGTATGACAGCACTGTACATGGTAAATACAGTAAAAAGGGTAGAGAACAAAGAATTTCTGGACCGGTCAAAGAGCAGTGCACAAAAATGTTATACATTATCAATAAATCCCCATGCAGTGTACAATTATGGACAATTTGTTTGTGTAGTAGAATAGTGTGCTGGCATCTAATTTAAAAAAAAATACAAATGACTTTGAGGCGTATGTTACAAGGTAATAGCACCTGTACTAATTCAAATGACTGACATGAAGGAAGCAATAAAATATTGTCCTTTTTTTTTTTTTAAACAGTTTTTACTGATTTACCTTTTAGCTGTAAAAATATTTGGACAACAAATTGAACACAAAAATCTGGAGGCCAACTAAATAAACTGTGGTATATAAATATACAATTGTGGGAAAAGAGTTTTATAAATACAACCCTGCATTATTTTCTAATATATCTATATCTAAGTATAAAGTGCCCCCAGCTAGTGCAACTGTCCACTTGTCTGACTGTAATCATTTTATTGCACAGCATTCCTGGCCTCTATAAATGTGTTTCTTGCAGCTCAACCAAGAAATTGTAAATGCACAATGGCAACACAAGCATTTAAATCTTTGACACACCAAGCTCCCCTGACATGTTTCGCTCTACAGATCTTCATCAGAGGTCTGGGCTTATACAGTTATAGGCATGTGTATGAAAATAAAAAGCAAAATTACACCTAACAAAAATAAAAAAACATTCTTTATTGGTCTGCTGAATTCATTACAAGTCTGATTTTATAATGGCCAGTTGACAGAATGCTATAAACATTATATAAAGATGTGCATCATGCATACAAAACATGTTTCTAAAATCTTAATCAAAGCACAAACATATCCCAGAGCTCTAAGTACAGGTATAGAATAAAATACATCCAGCCAGACATCTAATCTGTGTTAATGTGAGATCTGCTGGCTTGATATTTTCTATCAGTGAACGTTAGGCAAATTTCCTTTCATCCCAGATTAAATCAATTTAGCTAAAACTGAAATAAGATAGAGATAACTTATCCTTCTGGTAAAAAAATGTAACCTTTAAAGGGATTTTCCTTCCATTACAAGTGACTTTTATATTGCTATATTGCACTGATGTTCAAAGTTAAAAAAAGAACCGTTTCCTCTGTTACTAAACAGGGATTTTTACATGGATTCCTCTGATATTTGTGCTAAAATGTTTGACTAAATTGTCAACTGGGTGTTACCAACTGGGGTGTGTGCTGCTATACTGTCTAAGACAATCCAAACAAAGATGACGGTGTCAGACAGTGTAAGGACAAGGGGTAAGGGGAAAGTGCTAAAGAAGTTGTTAGCATTTAAAACTAACCAGTTTGATCTGGTAAGGGTATTATGGGAGTTTTCCTTTCACCAATCTTAACTGCAGTGACTTCTTCATTGATGGGACAAAATCAGACAGACTACACAATGATATAATTTACTGTTGTGACTTCTTCCAACTACATTTTCCTTCTGCAGAGTTTGACGCCCAGACATTATTGGTTCCTCACTTTGTCAGCAGATCCTCATCCTCTACTTGAAGACAATAATTAATATAGCCCTGCCTGATACTGTACCCCTTGAATATAGTACTGCCAGACAATGTACCCTCTACATAGAAACCTGCTACACACTGTACTCTTTAAATATAATAAAGCCACACACTGTACTCTCTGAATATACTACCACACACTGTGCTTTCTGAATATAATACTGCCACACACTGTACTCTCTGAATATAATGCTGCCATACACTGTTCCCTCTGAATATAATACTACCATACACTATACTCTCTGAATTTAATACTGCCACACACTGTGCCTTCTGAATAAAATACTACCACACACTGTACTTTCTGAATATAATACTGCCAAACACTGTGCCCTCATGAATATAATACTGCCACACACTGTACCCTCTGAATATAATACTGCCACATACTGTAGTCCATGAACCCATACAACCCAGAAATTCTTTACATTATACACCACAGCCTGAAATTCAAAATTTCCTGAAATCTGTTTTAATATCATGCTCCCATAAATTATTTTATGCTGTGCCCCACAAGTATCATGTAAATCCCATTCCTCCATAAATTGATACATTTTACAGTGCCCCATATATTAATTAACTAGCCCATATGGCCCTCTATGTATTATTGCTCCCTCTTTTTCTGTATGTAATAATGCCCCTTAGTATTAATGCCCCCCTATTTTCCTCTATGTAATAATGCCCCCTTAGTTTTAATGCCTCATGTATTGCCCTCTATGTAATAATCTCCCCTCAATATTGATGTTCTCAATCAATTGTTATAATAGTCCCCCGCTTAAGTTAGGATGGACACTTTTTTGGCTACGTTAAAATAATAGTAATAATAATACTAACCTATGCCTTGTTCCCATGATGAATGTAGCTTCTGCGTCTTCATGCCTGCAGTCTAGGAGCCGGTAAACAGGATCCCAGGGCAGGAGCCATCGTGCTGGCTCCTGTGAGGATCCCTTTTGGCGGCTCATAGGCTGCAGGCCTGAAATGCCACTATATTATTCAAAAGCATCTATGTCTGTTGGATACATATGCAGTTAAAGCTAGCGGCCATCTGGAGATCCGAACCGTTTCAACAGCAGCCTCACTGTTACTGGCAGTCTATGTAAGTGTAAGAAACTGCAGCATAGCCCCATTATGTAATGGAAAACACCTTTGAACAAAGACAAAGGATGTCATCATATACATACTTCACACATTTTTGGATGGTACATTTTTGGATGGTAAAACCTAGACATTAATCCTTAATTTGCAATTACTTCCTGAAGCAATACACAATATTTATTAATGAACCTCTTTTTATCAGGTCAAAAAAGAGGAAACCATAAGGAGCTGTTAGGGATTGAGGGGAAATGACCTATGTTGCAGTATAACAGGCAGGTTAACAAAACAGATGTTAAATTATTTCTCTTTCTAGTTTGCCACTGATGCAGTCAAAACTATCTGCTATAACAGTAGGAAAATATGAATAAATATGGTTATATGCAACAGTGCATACAGTACATATAAAAGCCTCTTGGACCCATAGCTCTACAAGTATTGCATTGCAGTTGAGTTTCCAGTATTGTGATATATACAGTAGGTACCTCTTTATACATTGCACCTGCTTCTCTTAGCAGTTTTCTTTTTAGCACCATTAAAGTGATTTAGTGGTATTGTAAGATACATAATATTTTGTGAGTTTTCTAAATGGTCAACAATAAATAGTGTAAAGATACATAAAGGGCCTTTGAGATTGCATGGTTCTGTTTTTATGGGCATACTTGAAAATACTCGGAGTGAGATTTCTATTTGTACACACTATGGAACCTATTAAAATTTTAGGCTTAAAGGTGAATTGCCCTGTTTCCCCAAAAATAAGACATACCCATAAAATAGGCCGCAGCAGAATTTCTTAGCATTGGTGTGATATAAGCCATACCCGGAAAATAAGACATAGTGGTAAGCGTGGCTAAGAGTACCGACGCGGAGTGGTAAAGAAGACGGGCAGCCCTTCTCATCTGCCCGATTTTGACAGCTGCTATCTCGGAGATGACCGGAGAGGTGCCGGCAGCCCCATCAACAAGGTCGGCTCCCTCTGTCAAGTCCCGGTCCTTCTGTTCATGCTGCCAGCCGTGGCATAGAGGGAGACAGAAAGTGAAAGTAAATTCTCCTCAATAAAGTGAGGAACAGAAAGTTCTGCTTTGTGGGTCCTCAGGGGGAAGAATAAAGTTGTGGCTGCCGTTTTACTCAGCACTGTGGGTCTCTCTCACCCAGCACCAACCAGCAACAGTCTGGGGGTCTCTCTCACCCCCGACAAACACCAGTAAATCTAAGACATCCCCTGAAAATTAGCCACAGTGTGTCTTCTTGAGGAAAAATAAATATAAGACAGTGTCTTATTTTCGGAGAAAATATGAATTTGATTCTCTAGATATCAGTGCAGCAGCACAACCCAGCCAGGGGCTGTTCAGATATTTTGGCTTTATGCTGTAGGGATACTGTCAAGAAGGTGTTCCAACATATTCTGCATCATAACCATAGGGTTTAAAGGTAATGGTCACGTGACCAGCGCCCATCAACATTCAATTTCACCCGGCGGGCCCGCCTACTGTGTGCGCAATTCACCTAAGAAGGAAGTGGACCTTGAGAGGGATACCGCTCCGGGCTACAGGTATGTATCTTAGTCAGAGACCCCGCATCGGTCTCCTGTTCATCTGCACTATAACCCAGTGTATTGGGATTAGTGTAGGTGAACAAGATTACTTTTCCTTAAATAGCCAAAATGTAGCCTACCTGCGCCCCATATACTCCCTGGCTGTAGTAGGCTGCTCTTTGGCTAACAAAGGAACATGCAATGACAAGTTGTGTACATATATTATTTAGTAAAAGGAGACTTGGAGCCATTTGGGTGGACATCAGCATGACTAATAAAATTAAGAGGTGTAGGCCTTTTATTGTAAAATGTATTTTATTCAGCATCAGAGGATTGCAAAGTAAATGTCCTTATTATTTTTTCAAAACACAGAGAATTATGTCTTCTGGGGTAAGAACATAGAAAGCCATTCTTCTTACTGTCCGTCCTTTAACTGACCTGACGATTTTACGGTATTTTTTTTATTGTGTGCTATGAATGGTCAACCATAGATTATTTGAAAGCTTTATGGCATTTAAAGTGGTTATTCAAGGATATGATATGCTTTATACTGTAAGTGGATGTCACGTCTTTCTGAAAGAAGGTCAGCGTTCTGCCAAGTTTGCTTGGCTCTTGCCATAACTTTACTAGACCTTGTTACGCCTAGCGCTCCGGGTCCCCGCTCCTCCCCGGAGCGCTCACGGCGTCTTTCTCCCTGCAGCGCCCCGGTCAGTCCCGCTGACCGGGAGCGCTGCACTGTCATGGCCGTTGGGGATGCGATTCGCACAGCGGGACGCGCCCGCTCGCGAGTCGCATCCCAGGTCACTTACCCGTCCCGGTCCCCTGCTGTCATGTGCTGGCGCGCGCGGCTCCGCTCTCTAGGGCGCGCGCGCGCCAGCTCTCTGAGACTTAAAGGGCCAGTGCACCAATGATTGGTGCCTGGCCCAATTAGCTTAATTGGCTTCCACCTGGTCCCTGACTATATCTAACCTCCTCCCATGCACTCCCTTGCCGGATCTTGTTGCCATTGTGCCAGTGAAAGCGTTTCCTTGTGTGTTCCTAGCCTGTGTTCCAGACCTCCTGCCGTTGCCCCCGACTACGATCCTTGCTGCCTGCCCCGACCTTCTGCTACGTCTGACCTTGCCTCTGCCTAGTCCTTCTGTCCCACGCCTTCTCAGCAGTCAGCGAGGTAGAGCCGTTGCTAGTGGATACGACCTGGTTGCTACTGCCGCAGCAAGACCATCCCGCTTTGCGGCGGGCTCTGGTGAAAACCAGTAGCCTCTTAGAACCGGTCCACTAGCACGGTCCACGCCAATCCCTCGCTGACACAGAGGATCCACTACCTGGAAGCCGAATCGTGACAGTAGATCCGGCCATGGATCCCGCTGAGGTGCCGCTGCCAAGTCTCGCTGATCTTCCCACGGTGGTCGCTCAGCAATCGCAGCAGATTGCCCAACAAGGACAGCAGCTGTCGCAGTTGACCGCCATGTTACAGCAACTTCTGCCTCTGCTACAGCAGCAACCATCTCCTCCGCCAGCTCCTGCACCTCCTCCGCAGCGAGTGGCCGCTCCTAACCTCCGCTTGTCCCTGCCGGACAAATTTGATGGGGACTCTAAACTCTGCCGTGGATTTTTGTCTCAGTGTTCCCTGCATATGGAGATGTTGTCGGACTTGTTTCCTTCAGAACGGTCTAAGGTGGCGTTCGTAGTAAGCCTTCTTTCAGGAAAGGCCTTGTCTTGGGCCACACCGCTCTGGGACCGCAATGATCCTGCCACAGCCACAGTCCAGGCCTTCTTCGCTGAACTCCGGAGTGTCTTCGAGGAGCCAGCCCGAGCTTCTTCTGCCGAGACTGCCCTGTTGAACCTGGTCCAGGGTAATTCTTCCGTTGGCGAGTACGCCATACAATTCCGTACTTTTGCTTCTGAACTATCCTGGAATAATGAGGCTCTCTGCGCGACCTTTAAAAAAGGCCTATCCAGTCGCATCAAGGATGTGCTGGCCGCACGAGAGATTCCTGCCAACCTCCAAGAACTCATCCATTTGGCTACCCGCATTGACATGCGTTTTTCTGAGCGACACCAAGAGCTCCGCCAGGAAAAAGACTTAGATCTCTGGGCACCTCTCCCACAGCATCCTTTGCAGTCTTCGCCTGGGCCTCCCGCCGAGGAGGCCATGCAAGTGGATCGGTCTCGCCTGACCCAGGAAGAGAGGAATCGCCGTAGAGAAGAAAATCTCTGTCTTTACTGTGCCACTACCGAGCATTTCTTGGTGGATTGCCCTATCCGTCCTCCACGCCTGGGAAACGCACGCACGCACCCAGCTCACGTGGGTGTGGCGTCTCTTGGTTCCAAGTCTGCTCCTCCACGTCTCACGGTACCCGTGCGGATTTCTTCTTCAGCCAACTCCTCCCTCTCAGCCGTGGCCTGCTTGGACTCCGGTGCCTCTGGAAATTTTATTTTGGAGTCGTTTGTTAATAAATTCAGCATCCCGGTGACCCGTCTCGTCAAGCCGCTCTACATTTCCGCGGTCAACGGAGCCAGATTGGACTGCACCGTGCGTTACCGCACAGAGCCCCTCCTCATGTCTATTGGACCCCACCTTGAGAGGATTGAGTTCTTCATTCTCCCCAACTGTACCTCTGAGGTCCTCCTCGGTCTGCCTTGGCTCCGGCTTCATTCCCCCACCATTGATTGGACCACCGGGGAGATCAGGAACTGGGACTCTGCCTGCCACAGGAAGTGCCTCTCCCCCCCTCCCAGTCCCGTCAGGCAAGCCTCTGTGCCTCCCCATGGCCCCCGTCCTGGTGTCACACTGCCCCGTGCCAGGCCTCGCCCTCTGCCCTCCCTC
The DNA here is from genome assembly GCF_029499605.1 of Hyla sarda. Taxonomy (NCBI): domain Eukaryota; kingdom Metazoa; phylum Chordata; class Amphibia; order Anura; family Hylidae; genus Hyla; species Hyla sarda. Next base: position 113,108,939 of record NC_079195.1, read on the forward strand.
CCCATCCCCACTCCTGCTGTACTGCCTGCCGTTGAGGAAACCCTCCATTCTTTCCCGGTGTCCTCATCCCAGGGGAGGCAGTTACCGGACAAAGAGAAGGGGAGACCTAAGGGGGGGGGTACTGTTACGCCTAGCGCTCCGGGTCCCCGCTCCTCCCCGGAGCGCTCACGGCATCTTTCTCCCTGCAGCGCCCCGGTCAGTCCCGCTGACCGGGAGCGCTGCACTGTCATGGCCGTTGGGGATGCGATTCGCACAGCGGGACGCGCCCGCTCGCGAGTCGCATCCCAGGTCACTTACCCGTCCCGGTCCCCTGCTGTCATGTGCTGGCGCGCGCGGCTCCGCTCTCTAGGGCGCGCGCGCGCCAGCTCTCTGAGACTTAAAGGGCCAGTGCACCAATGATTGGTGCCTGGCCCAATTAGCTTAATTGGCTTCCACCTGGTCCCTGACTATATCTAACCTCCTCCCATGCACTCCCTTGCCGGATCTTGTTGCCATTGTGCCAGTGAAAGCGTTTCCTTGTGTGTTCCTAGCCTGTGTTCCAGACCTCCTGCCGTTGCCCCCGACTACGATCCTTGCTGCCTGCCCCGACCTTCTGCTACGTCCGACCTTGCTTCTGTCTACTCCCTTGTACCGCGCCTATCTTCAGCAGTCAGAGAGGTTGAGCCGTTGCTAGTGGATACGACCTGGTCACTACCGCCGCAGCAAGACCATCCCGCTTTGCGGCGGGCTCTGGTGAAAACCAGTAGTGACTTAGAACCGATCCACTAGCACGGTCCACACCAATCCCTCTCTGGCACAGAGGATCCACTACCTGCCAGCCGGCATCGTGACAGACCTGAACGGGAAAGCTATGGCCTCCTCTGCGTTTGATTGGCTTTTTTTGTCAGAATGGAGGTCAGAGAATCTGTTATCCTGAGGAGGACCCTACATTTCACACTAATAATGCCTTATAGATATTCCCTAAATTTCTAAGGTGGTAAAGCCACTTAAAGACTGTACTAAGTGTTTATAGTCCTTATTGTTTGGGACTATAAAACACTCATCACAGATTAGTTCCATTAAAGCAAATGTGACTGAGCTACAATACCACACTCAGCCCTATTTTCAATAGCCTATTGTTACTGGTAAACCAGCAGAATGGTAATGGGCACTCAAGGCTCACTTCTGGCCCATCTGATCTGATCTCATAGAAGAGATACAGTAGCACAAAATACTATGAGGGAGATTTATCAAAATCTGTCCAAAGAAAAAGTTGCTGAGTTGCCCATAGTAACCAATCAGATCGCTTCTTTCATTTTTAACAAGCCCTCTGCAAAATGAAAGAAGCGATCTGATTGGTTGCTATGGGCAACTCAGCAAATTTTCCTCTGGACGAGTTTAGATAAATCTCCCCCTATATGTATAGGGCATTGTAGCACACTGACTGCAGACTGTTCAGAGTGCCCATGCTGCCCCCTGTACATTGCTTAACCCCTTAACGACAGTGGACGTAAATGTACATCATGGCACGGTGGTACTTAAAGCACCATGGCGTACATTTACGCTCCACCATGACCGCCAGCACCGGACCGGTGCTCACATCATGCGCAGCAGGTCCCGGCTGCTATCAGCAGGCAGGGACCCACCGGTAATGGTGGACATCCGCGATCGCGTGTATTTCCGCCATTAACCCCTCAGATGCCGTGATCAATATAGATCACGGCATCTGCGGAAGTGTAGTACATTGAATGGATGATCGGATCGCCGGCAGGGCTGCCGAGGGGATCCGTTCATCCTGCATGGCGGCCGGAGGTCCACTCACCTGCCTCCTCCGTCTCCAGGGGTCTTCTGCTCTGGTCTGAGATCGGGCAGACCAGAGCAGAAGATAGCCGATAACACTGATCAGTACTATGCCCTATGCATAGCACTGAACAGTATTAGCAATCAAATGATTTCTATAAATAGTCCCATATGGGGACTATTAAAGTGTAAAAAAAAAGTAAAAAAATGTAAAAGAAAAGTAAAAAAATTTGAAAAATCCCATTCCCCAATAAAAATGTAAATCATCAGTTTTTCCCATTTTACCCCCCAAAAAGCATAAAAAAAGTATAAACATATTTGGTATCACCGCGTGCGTAAAATTCTTAACTATCAAAATGTATTGTTAATTATCCCATAGGGTGAACGGCATAAACGTTAAAAAAATAAAATGTCCAAAATTGCTGCTTTTTTTTTGTCACATTTTATTCCAAATTTTTTTTATAAAAAATTTATAAAAAGTAAAATATAAGCAAATGTGGTACCGATAAAAACTACAGATCATGGCACAAATAATTGGCCCTCATATGGCCCTGTATATGGAAAAATTAGAGAGTTATAGTGGTCAAAATAGGGCAATTTCAGACATACTAATTTTGTAAAAATAGTTTGAGATTTTTTTTAAAGCGGTACAATTATAACCCCTTAAAGGGGTACTCCGGTGCTTAGACATCTTATCCCCTATCCAAAGGATAGGGGATAAGATGCCTGATCGCGGGAATCCCGCCTCTGGGGACCCCCGTGATCTTGCACGCAGCACCCCGTTTGCAATCAGTCCCCTGAGCGTGTTCGCTCCGGGACTGATTACCGGCGACTACAGGGCGGGTGGCATGTGACGTCACGCCCCAGCCCCCGTGTGATGTCACGCTCCGCCCCTCATTGCAAGCCTACGGGAGGGGGCGTGATAGCTGTCACATTCCACCGAGCATCATTTAGACGAACTGGGAAAAGAAAGTTTTAGCCTTAGAGGGTTCATCTCTCAACTTACATGACTTAAAGAGGTGGCACCGCATGGACCTATACAATATAAGTTTTAAAGGGGTATTCCAGGAATTTTTTTTTATTTAACTATGCTACAGGGGCTGTAAAGTTAGTGTAGTTCATAATATAGTGTCTGTACCTGTGTGTGACGGTTTTCTCACAATTCTTCTGTGATTTTCAGTCCAATTTTTATTTTTAACAGCATACAAAATGACTGTTGTCTCAGATTTTTCCCAGCTTGCAATGTGGCCGAGACCTGACTCACTAGTCAGCTGATGACAGGGGGCCTGTCTGCGTCAGTGGGTGGAGGGATCGCTTGGTGGGAGAGGGATCAATCTGCAACTAATGCAACAGCTGTAGGCACCCTGATTGAAAACCACAGGTCTATTGATGGATGCAGCTCATTGATGTTTCAATGGGTGGGGTGGCTGATGTGTGGGAGGGAGGAAAATGGAATTGTGGGATTTGTAGTCAAAAAAAGAAAAGTCAAACAGGAAATACTAGTTCACAAAAAGCAAGCTACAGTGTTATGGTAATCTCGCAACATAGCTATTTAGCCCCAAGACAAGCGCAGATCCTTCCTAAGCATGTCCATTATTGTCTGTCAGGTACGTACTAAAATCACCTTATGGTGGATAACCTCTTTAATGTTGTGATTTATACAGTCATGGCCATAAATGTTGGCACCTCTGAAATTTTTCAAGAAATTGAAGTATTTCTCACAGAAAAGGATCGCAGTAACACGTGTTTTGCTATACACATGTTTATTCCCTTTGTGTGTATTGGAACTAAACCAAAAAAGGGAGGAAAAAAAGCAAATTGTACATAATATCACACCAAACTCCAAAAATGGGCTGGACAAAATTATTGGTCCCCTTAACTTAATATTTGGTTGCACACCCTTTGGAACAAATAACTGAACTCAGTCGCTTCCTATTACCATCAATAAGCTTCTTACACCTCTCAGACGGAATGTTGGACCTATCCAAACTGCTCCAGGTCTCTCTTATTGGAAGGGCGCCTTTTCCCAACAGCAATTTTAAGATCTCTCCACAGGTGTTCAATGGGATTTAGATCTGGAATCATTGCTGGCCACTTCAGAACTCTCCAGCGCTTTCTGCCATCCATTTCTGGGTGCTTTTTGACGTATGTGTGGGGTCATTGTCCTGCTGGAAGACTCAAGATCTCAGACGCAAACCCAGTTTTCTGACACTGGACTGTACAGTGCGACCCAAAATCCATTGGTAATCCTCAGATTTCATGATGCCTTGCACACATTCAAGGCACCCAGCGCCAGAGGCAGCAAAACAACCCCAAAACATAATTGAACCTCGACCATATTTCACTGTAGGTACTGTGTTCTTTTCTTTTTAGGCCTCATTCTGTTTTTGGCAAACAGTAGAATGATGTGCTTTACCAAAAAGCTCTGTCTTTGTCTCATCTGCCCACAAGACATTTTTCCAGAAGGATTTTGGCTTACTCAGGTTCATTTTGGCAAAATGTAGTCTTGCTTTTTTATGTCTCTGTTTCAGCAGTGGGGTCCTCCTGGGTCTCCGGCCATAGCGTTTCATTTTATTTAAATGTCAACGGATTGTTTGCGCTGGCACTGATGCTCCCTGAGCCTGCAGGACGGCTTGAATATCTTTGGAACTTGTTTGGGGCTGCTTATCCACAATCCGGACTATCCTGTGTTGACACCTTTCATCAATTTTTCTCTTCCGTCCACGCCCAGGGAGATTAGCTACAGTGCCATGGGTTGCAAACTTCTTGATAATGTTGCATACTGTGGACAAAGGCAAGTCTAGATCTCTGGAGATGGACTTGTAACCTTGAGATTGTTGATATTTTTCCACAATTTTGGTTCCCAAGTCCTCAGACAGTTCTCTTCTCTTTCTGTTGTCCGTGTTTAGTGTGGCACACACAGACACACAATGCAAAGACTAAGTGAACTTCTCTCCTTTTTATCTGTCTTCAGGTGTGATTTTTATATTGCCCACACATGTTACTTGCCCCAGATGAGTTTAAAGGAACATCATATGCCCTTATTTTTCCACAATTTTGAAAGGGTACCAATAATTTTGTCCAGACCATTTTTGGAGTTTGGTGTGACCTTATGTCCAATGTGCTTTTTTCCCTCCCTTTTTTGGTTTAGTTCCAATACACACAAAGGGAATAAACATGTGTATAGCAAAACATGTGTTACTGCAATCCTTTTCTGTGAGAAATACTTCATTTTCTTGAAAAATTTCAGGGGTGCCAACATTTACGGCCATGACTGTAGGTGAATCTTTTTTGTACAGGCATTCAGATTAGATTTTATGAGTAGAGCTTTTTGCACATAACATATGAGTTTTAGTTTCCTAGCATGCTGCCTGAAATCTTTTACATTTGTACAGGATTACTGTTTCCAGGATTAACAGTTTAGGGCAGGCGAGGGAAGCTAGATTTAAATATTAGTTGAATAGAGGATTGGTATTATTTCATTAAGTGAATGCACTTTTAGTAAGCACTAGGTATGGATAAAAAACATTCAGTAGACAGATGTTATTATTATTATCAGTGTGGGGTTTTTTCTCTTGTTTTTCTTGGCAGAGCCCAGCAGTATAGTGCACATTGTAGGTATAAAGAATGGAAAGAGGCTTTTATCTGCTATCAAATAACAGAATGTCTGGTAGAGGCATGGATATCTTATGCAGTAGAGTCCTATAAAAAGGAGCCTTGCCTGCCGGTGAACACTGGAGCTAACAGTTTAGTGGGGAAGCAGGTGAAGGCAATTTGTGCTGATTCTGTAATTTTAGCAATTTCATTAATTCAGTGGCAATGACAGAATCCGCCAAACTATAGCTGGAATATTCTCCGAGGAGGGATAAATGTGTTATACTCAAAATGATGGAGTGCTTCTTCCTAGACATAGGGAACTGGCACGATAACAAAGGGAGAGGAAAACCTCATAGCTTGAAGTGAAATTGTAGGATAACATAATATAAAAGGTGACATCTTGTAATCACTACTGTGAAGTCGTTCCTTGTCATTTTTCATCTATATACTACACAGATCCAAGATATTCCGAATGAATTACAGGAATGAACATTATTTCTTAAATTATTTTTAGAGCCAACATTTTATGGTGATTACACTTGTATTATATTTTTATTGGGATTGGAGTGTTGATTTACTGTTGCAGAACTCCAAATCCCCTGCTTACTTATACAAAGCAATAGCCTGTAATGATAAAATTTTATTTGCCTGCAGCTGACCCTAGCATACAATGGTTTATTGTATACTTATACAGTTCTCATTGACCTGTCTTCATTAAGCACCTATGGTCCCCCTAGTGGTGGCTGAAGATGAATAGATTTCTATCTTTTTACTGTATGACTTTTCAATGGTAAGAAGGGGATGTAAAGCCCTGATTGTTAGTGCTCCATGACACATGCTAAAAATGGAGGAGTAAGCTGCCAGGAGCCCCACATTCAGTGACTTACTGATGAGAACTGCAATTCAATGCTTACAGACTAGTCACCAGTTAAAGGGGTACTCCGCCCCTAGACATCTTATCCCCTATCCAAAGGATAGGGGATAAGATATCTGATCACGGGGCTCCCGCCGATGGGGATCCCTATGATCTCCCTGCTGCACACAGCATTCATTTAGAGCATCGGGTGCAGCGCCAAAGGCTCATGACATCACGGTCACACCTGCTCGTGATGACGCGGCCACGCCCCCTCAATGCAAGTCTATGAGAGAGTGTGTGACGGCTGTCACGCCCCCTCCCATAGACTTGCATTGAGGGGGCGTGGCCACAACATCACAAGCACGGCGAGACCGCAACATCGCCCCGCATCGCCAGTCATTTGGCACGGAGCGAAGTTTGCTCCATGCACCGGATGTCTGGGGTGCTGCAACTGAGATTGTGGGGGTCTCCAGCGGCGGGACCCCCGTGATCAGTCATCTTATCCCCTATCCTTTGGATAGGGGATAAGATGTCTAGGGCGGAGTACCCCTTTAAGCTCTATGGGTGTTCATAGTTCCCACCACACGTGTTACCTCTCTTGAGCTGCTGCTGAATTTGCTTTCGTTTTTACTTAATAGTAGACAAATAACATCTTTAAGCACACTTTGCTTTTAATGAAATCATCTAAAAAAAAATAAACGAAAACCTGAAGGGTTCAAAGGCTTTTATACTGTCTCCTTTTTGTAAGTATCTAGCCATTCAGGGTTATATTTATGGTCCTTATTCTGTCCTAGCAAGGCTTGAGATTTAGTTAACCGCCAATAGACAAGGATGTATGACAGTGACCTCCTTATGGCTGAATTTGTCATATAAATTCAGTCTGTCCCCTGACTTTCTGCTCTGAACGTTGTGTGCAGTATACAAATGATGTAGGGAAGGCACAGTGCTGCATCAACACATTTGTTTCTGTTGATTTATGATATAGAACATTTTTTTGCTATTTAATAATAGATATGAACATTTTAGGGGCTTAAGCTAGGCCATGTATAATGGAGTAACAGAACATAAGATCCAGCATTTAAGGTAATAGAAATAAAGCCGGCACTCACCGTTCTTCTCAAAATTCTTGCTTTATTGTGCTTCACATAAATTCAGGGGTAGGGAAGAGACGTGGGCGGGGGGGGGGGGGGGTTACATAGGCGACAAAAGCTCCGTTTCGTGCTATGGATGCACTTCCTCCGGCCCTGAGGGCCGGAGGAAGTGCATCCATAGCACGAAACGGAGCTTTTGTCGCCTATGTAACCCCCCCACGTCTGTTCCCTACCCCTGAATTTATGTGAAGCACAATAAAGCAAGAATTTTGAGAAGAACGGTGAGTGCCGGCTTTATTTCTATTACCTTATATGCTGGATTACCATAAACACTTGTCTATAAGCCAGAGCACCATAGTACTTTCAGCAGCGAGATCCTCCCACGTCCTCAGTGCCGTATGCACATCTATGAGTGATCTTTGAACGGAACATAAGATTGTAAGAATTCTTGCATTATCCAACATGTCCTGTATGTGGATTTCTAGTCTAAGTGTTATGTTATTCTGACCAGTAGATTGCCTATATTTCTACACTATAGTACAGGTTTATTTATTTATATATCTTTTATCTTGATAACTGCCATTAAACTGTTGTGCAATTTCTGAATGAAGATAGAAAGAGTAGAGTTCCTCATAGGGCAATATGACGTATATCATTTTTGTAGTAAACAATGAGTAAGGTGCGATCACACGTGTATTTTTGCTTCATTAACTTCAAAATCTGCTAAAGCAAATCTGCAGCAGATCTGCAGCAGAAAATACGCACTTGTAAACGCACCCATATAGAAGACAAATGCAAAGAATAAAAAAAAAAAGGCTCTGGGCACAACCACTTTAATTCTGACACAGTTGCCCAGATTTATCAATCAGCCTGAAACACTAATTGTCTGTTTTTTCCCATAACAACCAATCACAGCTCAGCTGTCATACCTTAACAAGCTCTTGTAAAGTGAAGGTTGGCCTGTGATTGGTTGCTGTGGGTAAAAACTGGTAATTAGGGGTTCAAGCTGATTGATAAATATGGACCATTGTTTTGGTTATAATAATCCTTTTTTATTCTAAATGTAAATGCCAACACATGATTCATTTTAAGCCTATTGCTGCCACTTCGGAACATTGGTGCGGGCTGCGGGGGTCGTGATGTCACGATCATGCCCCTCCTGACGTCACGCCCCTTTTGATGTAACACCTCTATGGGACTTGCATTGAGGGAGGCGTGGCAGGACATCACAAGGGGGCATGGACGTGACATCAATAGCCCCGCAGCCTGCATCCAGAGTTCAGAACAGAATCTTCCGAACGCTGGGGCAGGGGAGTACCGCTTTAAGACAGATACAAAACGTAATTAGTCTGAGCAGATTACATCAATCTGGCACTATTTTGGATATGTTTTGAATACTCTCAGTAGTGGTTTTCATTGCTATATAGCATCTAATAAAGATGCAGCGATAGCATAGTGATGCCTTATGTGTGGGCTTTTTATATTTTGAACTAGCTGAGTACCCAGCGCTGCCCTGTTTTCTACCTTATCCTTGTGGGGGAGGAAAAGCAACATAGGAGGAAGCTTTTGTCCTCATATCCCGTCCTTAAATCCTGACCCCATATCCCCTCCTCATATCCCGACCCCAAATCCCCTCCTCCTATTCTAACCTCATATCCTCTCCTCATATTTTGACCTCATATCCCAACCTCATATCCCGACCTCATATCTTGTCCTCATCCCGACCTCATATCCTGTCCTCATATCCTGTCCTCATCCCGACCTCATATCCCGTCCCTATATCTCATCCCCATATCCCAACCTCCTATCCCGTCCTCATATCCCGACCTCATATCCCAACGCATATCCCGTCCTCATATCTCGACCTCATATCCCGTCCCTATATCCTGACCTCATATCCCATCTCCATATCGCGTACCCATATATCGTCCTCATATCCCGTCCCCATTTCCCAACCTCATATCCCACCCTCATATCCCTTCTTCATATCCCATCCCCATATCCCGACCTCATATCCCGACCTCATATCCCTTCCTCATATCCCGTCCTCCGCATGATTTAAAGCAGGCGCTTTTACAGGTCCAGAGATCTGCCGTCGCTGCCCGATTCTCTGCCCCTGCCTATCCTGGGGTCCAGAGACTGCCGACCCCACTGCCCCATTGCCTCCCCCATCCCCCCCGATTTTTCTGACCCCGCAGAAGCCCCCAGGAAAGGCAGGGGGAGAGAGGCCGTCGCTGCCTGCTTCTCTCCCCACTGCCTTTCCTGGGGTCTAGAGCCCTGCTGCCACCGCTTCTCTCCCCCTGGCTATCGGCACAGCTGCCCCATTGCCAGCGCCGCTGCCCCATTGCCTCCCCCATCCCTGGTTTTATGATTACCTGTTGCCGGGGCTGGGACCGCACTCCTTCTTGCTCCGGTGTGGCGTCTATGTGTCGTTGCTATGCGCTGCGCTACGCAATGACGAGTGACGTCGCGTCACTCATCATTGCGCCTCACAGCACATAGCAACGACACATAGACGCCACACCGGAGCCAGAAGCAGCGCGGTCCCGGCCCCAGCAACAGGTAATCATAAAACCGGGGATGGGGGAGGCAATGGGGCAGCGGCATTGGGCAGCGGCGCCGATAGCCAGGGGGAGAGAAGTGGCGCCAGCAGGGCTCCAGACCCCAGGAAAGGCAGGGGGAGAGAAGCGGGCAGCGACGGCCTCTCTCCCCCTGCCTTTCCTGGGGGCTTCTGCGGGGTCAGAAACAGTGTATCGGGGTATACACACGCACACACACGCACCCTCATTTTACCAAGGATATTTGGGTAAAAATCTTTTTTTACTCAAATATCCTTGGTAAAATGAGGGTGCGTGTTATAGGCCGGTGCGTGGTATACCCAAATAAATACAGTATTTTCAAAGGGGTGAGAGTCCAGTTTACACAAAAAAAATAATTTTTTTTTTTTGGGGGGAAAAGGTATTAAGTAATTATAAAAAAAAATTATTATTTAAAAATTTTATTTAAAAAAAAAAATATATATATTTTTTTACCTTGGTCACTGCACCTTCACTCACATTTAAGCTCAGAAATGTTTAATTTATACAGTTATCACTTGTCTGGCCACTAGTAACCATGGAATATTTTGTGAGATGTTTCCACCAGAATTTTCTGGGATGTAAAATTTGCCGCAAAAATCTGCAATTTTGGCGTAGAAATTGCAGATTTGGTGCCAAACTACAATTTTGGCAAAAATAAATAAATACATCCAATTTGGCTAAAACTAAAAAAAAAACATTTTTTGGCGCAAAAAAAGAAAAAAACAAGAGTAGCGCAAAAATGAATTTTCACATATTTTCAAAGCAGCACAAAAGACCTTTGAAAATGTGAGGAGAAAAAAAAGTGTGAATAACATCGCTGGAACAGAAAGTACAGTAGTTTTTGAGAATCTCCTCCATTGTGTCTGAATTGAAGTGGTCTTCGCCGATGGCCTTGGTTTTTTGTTCTATACATTAAGCTGTTGTAGCAAGATTGTAGGTAGCCTGTTAACTAATAATGGCTCCATACTGTCCCCCAGATTATTACATAATAAACGCTTTCAGATTATTGCATGCTGGTCATATTTTCCTGTGCCAGTCAAACGTAAGTGTGCTGGACAAAACATTGTACAGTGAAAAGAAAGGTATATCTACACAAACCTCTCTAGTGTATGCGTAAAGAACTCTCTTTTGGTTAAAATCTGGCAAGTGGAGCCCTACAGATATACTTTTATGTGTCAGAAGTGTTAATGGTGTGTACATGAAATAAAATGTAAAATGTGATGTGATCAGATAAATGTAGGGAAAAAAATGGAGAGGACAGCGCCTCGTGTGATTCCGTGGGTATTATGTCCCACACAACCCCTGTGTGATATTGCCTCGCCTGGGGTAGGTCTTGGTAAAAGCGTGTCACCCAGGGGTCAAGTCCTGGGGAAAAAAAGTGTGGGAACTCTTTCACTCAAGGGCTGGTCTCACAGGACTCCTACTAATGGGAACGGTATTCCAGCTGTGGAAAAAGTGCAGGAACTCAGTTCCCACGCGTTCCTGAAGGACTTGAGCCCTGGTGTCACCCCTCGGTGTGGGATCAGACAAAATATCTCGGGCTGCAGCCTGCGGACTCTGGCCGAAACACTCAGGCAGAGGTCGGCAAAGGATATGGGGATATAGGAGGTAAAAGATGATCTGCATTGGCGCTGCCTTTCGGAGACCAAATTCAGTCCAAGTCGGGTTTAAAACAAATTATTCACATTTATTAGACAGTCATGCAAGACGCGTTTCGGGGTTAAGTTGCCCATTTCTCAATTGCAGAATTAAAAATGTACATTTAAATAGTAAAAAGGGTGCCAAAAAAACAGGTCCGAAGGCCAGCCCAGGGGGCATGACATGGGGGGTTTGTATAGCACTTACATGACACATTGTTGTACATAAAAACATATTTAATAAAATTTAGCAAACATGCAATAAAATTGGTAGTGGGTGCGACATTTTATATGTCGTGGTTGTTTGTGTAACGGGAAATGAAGGTTTTAAAGTACGGGCGATACTTCAGGTGATTCCCTTACTGGATTTGCGCTTGTTCATTCATAAAAGTCAATCACACGGCTCGACAGCCCTGATGTCATTTTTCTTGCAGGCGGACCGGGCCAGGAGCTTTGTGTTACATAGTCGCATGTTCTGGCTTTCAGCCAATCCATGGTGCTCCATCAGATGTTTTCAAAAGAAAGATGGCCAATCAGAATGATGCCGACTTGGATACGTATTAACAGTACGCTGTATTCTTGATGGCATATTAAACAATCGAAAACATGCTCATGTGAGATGGCGCCAAACAATTCATTCAAAAGGAGCTGCTTTGCCAATCTGGTTTGGACTGGTTTTTTTTTATAAGAGTAGTCATATTGTTACATGTGGAAAGGCGACCAATCAGTTGCAATTTGATGACAGGTGAGTGGCCAATCAGCGTGGTGCCCCTCTAATGCTGAATAAAGGGGGGAAATTGTAAATTTTAGACATGGTGTGTTCGATATATTCGTTCAAACCCAGCGGTATTAAAGTTTTCAGTTTAAAGATCCAAAAATTCTCTCTTCTACACAGCTGTGTGTAACATCTATGGCAGGTGGATGGGATGTGTTCAATCTGTATCACAGAAAAATTGGAGAATTCACATCCGTGTTTCAGCGCAGCGTGACAGGATACACTATGTAGGTGATAGCCGTTTTTGATATTAAACCGGTGTTTATTTAGTCTGGTGCAGAGCATTTGGGTGGTACGTCCCACAAATTGGGTCCCGCAAGGGCATTCCAATAAATAGATAACGTAATTTGATTTGCATGATATAAGAGTTTTCATTTGGAAAGTTTCACCTGTTGTTATTGATGTAAATTTTTTGAACCGATTTTTTATATTTTGGCAGCATTTGCAGTAAGGGGTGCAACAATACTTGGATGTTTGTGAATTTTTGGCAGGTGGTAAAACAAGGGGATGTCAGATTCTGAAATCACGCCCCCTCCCATAGACTTGCATTGAGGGGAAGGAGCGTGATGTCATGAGGGGCGGGGATATGACGTCACAAGCTCCCAGCGCCAAACGCTGAGCAGCAGAGTACCCCTTTAAGGTCTCCATTTCTCAGACCAGTTTCTAGTAGGGTATCCATTTCCTTGGTGTATTCAGATGCCAGATTTTTATCTAGAGTAATGTAGAATGATTTGTCAGATAGGAGTCGGTTTGATTCGGATAAGTATTGATCCCTAAGACCACTATTCCACCTCCTTTATCTGCCGATTTTATTATAATGGTGTCATCATTGGCTAGAGTTTTGAGCGATTCTCTTTGTTGAAAGCTGAGATTAGAATGATTTGTGCTTTTCTTCTTATTGTTCATAATTCTCAAAGTCATGGGATACACCGGCCATAAATATTTCTATAAAGTTCCATCGGTGATGGGTGGGATAGAGAAAATGTAGACATCTTTTATTCTGCAATTGAGAAAGGGGCAACGTAACCCCAAAACACGTCTAGCACGATTGTCCACCACATGTATGCATAATAAATGTGAATAAAACCGGACTGGAACTGAATTTGGTCTCCGAAAGGCAGTACCACTGCAGAACGTCTTTTACCTCCAATATCCCACAGAGTCTTAGAAGTCGTAAGTATACAAGTTATTCAGATCCCACAATACAAAAGAAAACAGTGTGTTGGCAGGAAAAAAAACTCTGCATATATCCTATATTTTACTATAACATCCAAAATGTGATATTCCAGGAGAAATGGGATTTAGTAACTGAGACAAAGAGTCTTTCAGTGTTTTGCGGCAGATCTTCCTGGACTGCCTGCCATGTCTTTTTTCTTTGTGTACGAATAAATATCCCTGATGAATTTTCATTTTTTATCCTGTCTCCATCTTCCAGCAAAACACCTGCCCACTGGCTCTGGCTGCTGCAGTATTAGTAATCATGACACAGGATGGGTGGTTATTGATCGTAATGAAAATGCCACTTCAGACAGAGATAATTCATTGTTGAATTCTTAGCACAGGACTCTGGCTGCAGTGCATACCTATAATTTGTCTTTCCCCAGATGGATGGACCTAGCAACAATAATCTGAAGAGCCAATGAGATTGTGTGCTTAAAGGCACAGGGGACAATTGTGCTTGAATAAACAGAAACCATGTTTTGCAATCATTTCCAACTACACGCTTTGGAGCATCAATAGAATAATGCTTCAAGCTATTTCAACACAGTTTTAAACATATGAATGAATAAACAAACAAATAAATACACTGCACTGCTGTACAGATGTAGCAACCTTTAACCCCTTAAGGACTGAGGGTTTTTACGTTTTTGCATTTTCGTTTTTTCCTCCTTGCCTTTAAAAAATCATAACTTTTTAAAATTTTCACCTAAAAATCCATATGATGGCTTATTTTTTGCGCCTCCAATTCTACTTTGTAATGACATCAGTCATTTTGCCCAAAAATCTACGGCGAAATGGAAATAAAAGTCATTGTGAGACAAAATTGTGTTTTGTAACTATTGGGGGCTTCCGTTTCTACGTAGTAAATTTTTCGGTAAAAATGACACCTTATCTTTATTCTGTAGGTCCATACGATTAAAATGATATCCTGCTTATATAGGTTTGATTTTGTCGTACTTCTGGAAAAAATCATAACTACATGCAGGAAAATTATTACGTTTAAAATTGTCATATTCTGACCCATATAACTTTTTTATTTTTCCGCATATGGGGCGGTATGAGGTCTCATTTTTTTGCGTTGTGATCTGACGTTTTTAGCGGTACCATATTTGCATTGATAGGACTTATTGATCGCTTTTTATTCATTTTTTCATGATATAAAAAGTGACCAAAAATGCACTTTTTTGGACTTTTGAATTTTTTTGCGCATACGCCATTGACCGTGTGGTTTAATTAATGATATATTTTTATAATTTGGACATTTCCGCACGCGGCGATAGCATATATAATTATTTTTATTTACACTGTGGTTTTTTTATGGGAAAAGGGGGATGATTCAAATGTTTTATAGGGAAAGGGTTAAATGATCTTTATTCACTTATTTTTTCACTTTTTTTTTGCAGTGTTATAGCTCCCATAGGGACCTATAACACTGCACACACTGATCTTTATCATTGATCACTGGTTTCTCATAGGAAACCAGTGATCGATGATTCTGCCGCTTGACTGCTCATGCCTGGATCTCAGGCACTGAGCAGTCATTCGGCGATCGGACAGCGAGGAGGCAGGTAGGGATCCTCCAGCTGTCCTGTAAGCTGTTCGGGATGTTGCGATTTCGCCACGGCTATCCTGAACAGCTCCCTGAACTAACCGGCATGCTTTCACTTTCACTTTAGACGCGGCGTTCAACTTTGAACGTCGCGTCTAAAGGGTTAATAGCGTGCGGCACCGTGATCAATGCCGCGCGCTATTAGTCACGGGTCCCGTCCGTTGTTAGAGGCCGGGCCCGACCCGCTATGACGCGGGGCCACGCCGTGGCCCTGCGTTATAGATCGGAAGCGGACTCATAACGTACCGGTATGTCATGGGTCCTTAAGGGGTTAAAGGGGTTATTCATGTTTTTTTAATTTATTTATTTAAAAGGTAGTTAAACAACACTTACTGATCCTGCAATGATCCCCATTTCAGCCTCCGGTCTATGAACCCGTATTTTTCGCCGTATAAGACGCCCTTTTTCTTCCCCAAAACTGGGAGGGGAAGTTGGTGCTTCTTATACGGCAAATACACATTAAAACCCTGTCCTATCACGGAGGTCCCTCTGGCCATCAACGGCCGCGACCCGCGACTAATACAGGACATCACCGATCACGGTGATGCCCTGTATTAACCCTTCAGACGCGGCGATCAAAGCTGACCGCCGCGTCTGAAGTGAACAGTCGGGCTGTTCGGGACCGCCGTGGTGAAATTGCGGCGTCCCGAACAGCTTAGAGGACACCGGGAGGGATCTTACCTGCCTCCTCGGTGTCTGCTCCTTGCCGGGATCCCCTGCATGGCCGGCGCTCTCCTTCGTCATCATCACGTCATTGCGCATGCCGTCCCGTCATCCAATAGGAGCAGCATGCATAGCGGCGTGCGTAGCGACGTGATGGCGGCGATGGAGAGGGAGGATACCGGGCAGCAGAGACGTTCCGGAGCGACGGGGACACCCCGGGGATGCGGCGACAGCGATGGAGGGCGACATCCAGGGCAGCGGTGACGAGCGATGACGGGTCCGGAGCGGCGAGGACACATGAGTACTACCTCCTATACCAGTGGTCTTCAACCTGTGGACCTTCAGATGTTGCAAAACTACAGTTGTAGTTTTGCAACATCTGAAGGTCCGCAGGTTGAAGATCACTGTCCTATACTTTACATTGTATTTGGTTCAGAATCTTTATTTTCTGGATTTTTATCCTTTAAATTGGGTGCATCTTATATGTCTTATATGATGAAAAATATGGTAATAAAATAATTTGTGTAAATTGTATCTCCTTTTCATTACAACCCTTTCACATGGGGGATTATATGGGGGCGGGCCAGAACTTATTGTTTGGGTCATTTATTTTTATTATGATTTATTTATCTTTTATTTTGTTTTATATTTTTCCCATTTAGTGTTCATACTTTTAGGGGGCATTTTAGCAGTGTTTTGTATATAGCCATTGGAAAGGAAGACACACTAATAAACTGTCTCTGCTATCTCACTGGAGAGCTTTGCTGTCATTCACATTTGGCTTTTTGGCTCTTGCAATGACACAGTCTCTGGGCCACTGCAAACTCTGCCAGGACATTTTAAAACATCTTTGCAGAGCTTAGGGGAGTATTTCTGCTACAAATCACCTTCCAAACTGCTGACACTGTTACATAGCTGTTAGGGCAAGGAGATACGTGGTATCTGTAATATATCTGTCTGTGCTTCCATAACATAAAAAAAATGCTGCAGGCTGGGACACCTCCTCCCTTCTCCTCCCATCCTTGTCTCTGCTTGATTGACAGTTAACTGAAAGCCAAGGCCTGTCTCCAAATTTCGCACCTGCACACAATTTGAATGCCCAGAAGGGGAAAGAGATTTGGAAACATGACTCAGCTTCCAGCTGAATGTCATTTAAGCAGTAATAGGGATGGGAGGGGGACCGAGGAGGTGTTTCAGTCCCCATCACTTCAGGAACTTGTGAATACTTCTTTGACACTTGGCACCAGAGAATAGCTATCTAACAATGTCAGCTATTTTTCATATTGTCCCTCAATCCTAACATTGGCATTTTTCAGAAGTGTTGACATTGCATCGGGATTCCAGTCCTTTATGTTATGATACATCTTCAGTGATGTCCCCTTCAGGGAGCCTGCCTCATTACATGCTCTACAGCCAGCATTTATGGAAAATGTAGTTTTCACCTGGACCCTAAAACAAATTACACACCAAGCAAACTGAAGTAGAGGAAGTGAAAAAAGCATGTGGTAAGCAATTGACATGGTTCCCATAAGATTTTTATTTTTACTATGGGTGTTATTTTGGGGAGGAATTGGTGAACATTAGAATATTATCTGTATTATCATCAAGCATTTTGTAGATATATTTGCTTATTCTTAAATGTTAAAAGGTTGGGAACCTACCTAAATTCTGCCCTTAGAGCATACATTTTTCCTCGTTTCTCCTGGATACATCCTTAAAGAGGCACTGTCATTGTTAAAAACTTTTTATATATTGCAGGACTCATTATAATATGACATTTCACAATATACACCTGTTAAATTTTTTTTTAATTTTCACCTGAAATTCAAGCTCAAAATAGCTGCCACTAGGGGTTGTCTTTTAGCCAGACAGACTAGTCTAGATTTTACAGCATACTGGATACCGTCCGTAAAGCATATCCGTATCCAGTATAGGAGATTTCTATTGAGTGTATGCAAAACTACAGATAAAGGATGTGTGGACATGCTGGGAGCTGTAGTTTTACAACAGCTGGAGGCAACACTGCTCTAACACAGTTATTTGCAAACACTGCAGCTTCAGTTGTTACTAAACTACAACTCCCAGCATGCTGAAATAGCATGCTGAAATAGTCAAAGCTTTCTCGGACTCCTGAATGACAAAGAAGTTGATCAGACATTCAGGAGTCTGTGAAAGATGAATGACACACATAGTGACAGCTATGCTGATTAGCATCCAGCTTTACAAGGAGAAGATAAAACAGATCGAACATGTATTCATATAAATGCTGTACTTTTATCTATAAAATCCTTGCACTAATTTTATAAAGATCTATTCTTATATTTATACATTTTATCCTGTTATGAATTCACCATAATGTCTTCTGATTACTGCAGGCAAGCTCCAAGTATCTTCCTCTGACACATGACACAGCATAAAACCAGAGAGGAAAGGGTTACAGAGTAGAGAGTACTGATTGGCTGACTGCACAGGCTTGCTCCTGTGAGGGAGACAGACTGACACGCCCCCTCCAGCCTGCACAATGAAAAAGTAACTCACCAGCACATAAATGCTTATATCTCTGGATATATAGGTCCGAGACACATAAAAATTATATGCAAATGATCAGGATTGGGTCCTGAGTAACATATCACTTTTTTCCTTTTTTTTTGCACTATGACAGGTACGCTTTAAGGCTTAAAGTTGTTAACTTTCTGCTTTTTTCCTCCCCTTGTTGAAAGCTCATTGCCCAGGTTACAGACGACCACTCCACACTAGAAGCTGTATACCACTGATCGACTAAATATATATAAAATATGTAGTTGAAAAGGTGGTTGGGCTGGTTTGTATATATATATATATATATGTATATATATATATATATATATATATATATATATATATATATACACAAACCAGCCCAACCACCTTTTTTAGAGGGGAATGGTGGTCTGTAACCTAAGAGCTGTCAAAAAGGGGAGGAAGAGAGCAGGAATAACAAAAGGATGCATGTTTGATAAATTAATGTATTTGCAAAAATATTTAACCTGAATGTGTTTACTGTGTTAGTTGAGATGGGGAATACTCCTTTAAGATTCATTCATTTAGATGAGAACACCTCTGTGGGGGAGAGCCAAATCCCCGATACCATTGATATCTGACTCCTGTTTTAGTAAAATGTTTAATCAGGAGCAATTTTCATTAAGGCACATAAAGAGCTAAACACAGAACGTTCCCCATTTACCTGAGCAAGTGGTAGGGCAGTTTGCACTAACCTTCAAAGCGACTTGGTTTTAATGCAAAATCCTCATCCAGCCGTCAAGAAAACATGAATCAAACATGATGAAATGCTATGAATTCATTGATCTGAGGAGCAAGATGAGTAATAAGAACAAAATCAGAACAAACACAGTAAACTTTGATTTTCTCGCTGACATTTTTGTTTGGAGCGCTGCCCAAGAGTAGACATCAAGGTCAGAAAAAAAGGAAAATACATTTGATTGCTTGATAGCACTAGACACTGTCACCAGGAAAGACTGGAGCAAGGAAGCCTGAGATTTTTTTCTTTTCATCTCAACTCAGAAAGTGAAGAGCTCCTTGATGTACTTAGGCAATGTTATTTCACAAAACTCAAGCTGATATTATTCAGCATATTAAAGGTAGAGCCTATAGCCAAATACCCTATGTTCATTGGCAGGGCCTTTTAGTGACCAAAGGTGGTTGTTACCAAAGTAAGTTGGCATAAAATTGGCATTAATCTACTGTATTGTCTACAGTTTGTATAATCTATAGTATGTCTTACATGTATGCTATGCTAAGGCAAGTCTAGAGTCTGCTGCTGTGACGACTGATTTATTTGGTTCTATAACTGCTCAATCATATACCATCTCCATAGACAGCAGTGCATTTCAGAGTGAATTTCGATGAAAGAAAGAATATGTAAATTTTTTTCGGCAGGTCCTGACTGTGAAATTTCCAGGACAGAATTCTCCACCACTGAAATTCTGCAGCAGAATCCCTTTAAAGGGGTATTCCAGGCAAAAACATCTTATCCCCTATCCAAAGGATAGGGGATAAGATGTCTGATCGTGGGGGTCCCGCCACTGGAACCCCTTGCGGTCTCCCTGCAGCACCCCCATTCTACGCGGTGCCGTGTCTCCAGTTTCGGAAACCTCCTGGTTTCCGGGACTGGAGACATGACGTGGAGGGGGCATGATTATACATATAATATAGATGAAATGGCCAATATGTCACTTTACTTGTAACTATGAGGCAGTCCTATGAACTAACTAAGAGCTGAAAAGAATGGCAGGAGGCATTTTTAGAAAAGATATACTATGTAAAATTGTGTTGAAGACAGACACTAGTTTATGTCGAAACTGCAGTATTTTATGAGTCTGTGTATAGATCAGTAATCTATCTGATAACATTTTTAGTAAAATAAAAATATCTTTGTTTCAATTCCCCTCTGCTGGTATGGCGCTCAGTGGGTCTCTGCAGATCACCACTGGAAATACCCACTTACCCACATGCATTTCTCATGTTTTTCAACTGATTTAGGGTCTATTCATAAGGCAAAAATTCTGCATCAAATTAAAGCCCATAGACTTCTATGGCATTCCTCACTCCCATTCACATTTCTGAATTTCCGCTTGCGGAAATTCAGAAGTGTGAATGGGAGTGCGGAAACTGCGGAAAGCATTCACTGTAAAATAGCATTACACAGTGTAATTGACAATCCACTGTTACATTCTAGCTAAGTTAGGCTGCATCATTGGATCGGCAATTGGGGGCATTTAAGGTGACCCTCCTCCACCAAAGTGATCATGTTTGGGTTTGGTTAGCTCCACTGAGCTACTGGCAACTTTTGCTTTCATTTTAGACACTGTGATTGGCATTGATCACAGCATCTAAAGGGTTAAATGACGGGTATTGGCAGGATAGCCGCTGCCTGTCATTATCAGTGAGTGTTTGGCTACTGATGGTAAATAACACTCACTGTTCTGAAGCTCCTGCAGCTCCTGCATTTGCTTCAAAGTCACTTAAGGCTTCAATGAGTACAGGTACACCCTTGATCCTTAAAGGGGTACACCACCCCTAGACATCTTATCCCCTATCAAAAGAATAGGGGATAAGATGTCTGGTTGCAGGGGTCCAGCAGCTGGGATCCCCCGAGATCTCCGGCTCGGCATCCCGGCATTCTGAACATTTATATCCAGAATGCCGGCTGTGCTAGACCTCCGGCAGCCGTAGTCGTCACGCCCCCCTCCATTAAGGTCTATCGGATGGGGCATTTTATCCCCTATGCACTGGATAGGTGATAAGATGTCTAGGGTCAGAGTACCCCTTTAAGTACCAGGGCACAAGGGCCTACCTGTATTCCCTATGTCCTTAACAGGTTAATGATGTTTGGTGACACTGTAAAGTGTGTATTGCAACACAAAAAAAAATGATTATAAGAAGAAAGAAAACATTGTACAACAATTATGGAAAGTGCACTCCACATTCTATGTCATTCTTTGCCTATCAAGTGCGGCTTTACATTACATTTTCTTTCCAGTCTCATAGCAGCCAAATTTAAGAATGCAGATCCGTCAATTAACTGTAAATTATCTAATCAGAATTGCATGGAAACACAAAGGCTCCAATCTGAAAATATTAACCGGGGCGCGCGGCATTTCCTGCATATTGATGATGTTTTCTCACAGTACCTTTCTTAAGAGTCCTTGGAGAATCGTTGTTGGAATTATGTTCCTGAATTCCAGCTGAGATATATCTAAATCTTTAGCGATTCTGTACATTTCTGATTATTAGCACAGTAGCAGATGACATTGGGAGATTATCTGTGTCAAGGAGGAGACACCAAAGTGCCTCTGACAGACTTACCCTAAAAAAACAAAGTCACCGGTGCACAGTTTCTTGCCTTTCACTAGATTTTGGCTTGCTGTGAGTGTGTATGTCATCATAAAATTAACTATTGTTTAAAATAAGTTTTGACTTTTAAAGCATTTTAGGTAAGTTTCCATCTTACTATCTACGGTATATTAGTGTTTTCGAACCAGTGTGCCTCTAGCTTTTGCAAAACTACAACTCTGATCTTTTTTAGGCCACTAGGCATAATAATAAGCTGGTCATTCCTGTTCAGTAGGGAAAATATTTTGGCAGCCTCCTCCCTATCAGAGACATGATTACAGTGAGAGGTGACACCAGTAAACAAATAAGATGGTATCAGGCCATTCGTGATAGGCAGAGCTCATTCTCACCTCCCTCTCTGTTCAGTGATCTCTGCCTAGTTCACAGAGCATGCATAGAAAACTCTTCCCCAGAAGTCAATAGGTTCCCCTATAGTCTCTTTTTCCTTTTTCTATGGAGCTTGCTGTAAAACATATCTAAAAATGCTGTTAAACTCAGGCAGGATAGTTGCTCCCATAATGATATATATATAAAAAAAAATGAAATAAATGAAATAAAATAATGAAATAAAAAAAATAAAAATTTTTCCAAAAATAGAAACAGATTAGAACAGAGAGCTCACTCTATCTCCCTATGAAACTGTCCAAGCCAATCTTGTTCTACCCCTTAAAAACACACTTAATACAGAAAAACAACCAAACTAAAACATCAATTCTCTCTTAATCTTTTCCTTTCCTCCAATCCTATTTAGTTATATTAAAACTGAAAAAAAAATAATATGTATATATATATATATCACCATAATTCACCTCCTCTTGTTGGTACTGTTTGTTAGCCAACTACAAGGAACTTTACTCCCTGGTGGTCCATTGGTGATCAAGAGCGCGCATGCGCTCTTGATCACCGATGGGCTACCAAGGAGGGTAGTTCCTTAAGCATTTGCTCAAAATTCATCTGGTTTTATTGATTTGTTTGCAGCATGGTGGTGTACTGTCTTGTATCATGAACTTTTAATGGAAATTAATAAACATTAGCGTTTTAAGGAGTACTGGATCGACTCATCTTCTATTTTGTTCAACTTCGCTACACAGCAGGACAAAAAGATTGTTGAGCCTCATGTCAGAAAAAAAGGTCAGCAAAAAAATGAACCTGTGTTTTCGGCATAATTTCCTCAAGGCTGTGGTTTCAGAAATATGCAGAGCCCTAAACAGTTGTGGGAAGATAATCTGTTTACTTGTAGAATTCTTTCTAGGTTTAGTGTTCATTGGAGGGCCTGTGTCATGACCGACTGGGGGACAGGGAGAGGGATCCCTAAACTGACCGTAAAACCGCTCTCCCTGCCTACTTGCCCATCCACCCTAACCGGTGGATCAACAACTGGGCGCTGGTCCCTCTATGAACTAAAGTGCAGGGGCCTAATAAAAACACATTCTAATAAATAGTTGGTCACAAACCAGAAACATAACAGGAACATAGAACTCTATAGTAAAAGTTCAGAGGACACAGATCAACCAGCAGCACAGAGGACACTATATCAGTGGACATGAACAAAACTCAAAAAATCTGAATAAAGAACTAATAAACATAGAGTTCAACACACTAGACAGGAAACGGATAAGTCTGAACAGACTCAAGAACAAAACAGGCATAAGATTAATTCCCTAGAAAACCCTCAGGTAGACACAGGGATAACAATACCATCTGAGTCCCCACGGACAGTCAAACGGGATCTATCACTAAACAGGAATTATCACAATCCCCAGATAACCTCCAGTAGAAACAGGAATGTCTTGATGCAAGGACGCAATCTCCTAGAGTCCACTATGGAGCACGGAGATCCCTTGAACTAATACTCAATTCCCCAGATTCCCCATGGAACAGCAACAGGGATATCTAGATACAAAAACACAGAAAACGGATACAACAGGATATAGATATAGAAATTGTTCACAGTGAACACAAGACAGGAATAGCAATCCCTTAAAACACCTCCAGTAGACAAGGAGTCCCCATGGAACGGTAACAGGGATGCAAACCTAGGACGCTGTTCACTCTGGACACACAAAGTAGACACTCCACTATAGGAGTAGCCATTAATAATAAATACAAATAGACTTCTGGCCAGTGGCACACGTCAGGATGCTGGCCCAGTAGGAAAACAGAAATATAAAACACTGAACTTATATAAACGGATACAAGAGAAAAAAAACACAGTGTGAACAGACACACAGCAGAAAGGATATACAAATCCTAAATCCAACTAAACAAACACAGCTTAAAATCCACTAAGAGCATGCCACCTGACCATGGCTAAAACCAAAAGATGCAAGGTGCATGCTAAAACAGAGAAAGTAGATTGAAAAGCTCAAATAAGGAGAGTTTCTCCCAATGCTTCCATTAGAAGCATGTCCAGCATGATAGCAGCTAGACATAAGGAAGTTCAAATGAAGTATCACCAGCACTGAAGCTAGTCAGTGTTGGACTTAAGTAGACACACCCTGTACATCAGCTGATAGGGCTGTTCTAACCTCCTGAAAAGTAATCAGCTGCCAGTATTCCCATGTGATAGGGGATGTGCGGCTGATTGCAGGAAAGGGCTGCATGAATGGTCCAGCCATCGTTCATGCAGCCTGAGCAAGATTCACCCAAAGCTCAATAACAATGCAGCCCCAAGCAATCTAATAGTGCTCATAGTGTCTGGATGTCAACAGCAATATTTATACAGTGGTCCCTCAAGTTACAATATTAATCGCTTCCAGGACGACCATTGTATGTGGAAACCATTTTATGTTGAGACCATAACTCTATGGAAACTTGGTAATTGGTTCTGAAGCCCCAAAATGTCATCCAAAAATAGGTAAAAGGGAGAATTAAAGAAAACTAAGTAGCTAATACAGATAAAGCAAGTCCTTACATATAAATGTAAGAAAGATCTGCTGGGAGCTGTAAATCACTGTCTATGTAGAGGACAGGAGCTTCTTCAGGGTCCTGTACAGTACACAGTGTCCAAAAATTTTTTAAATGGAGCGGCCCTTACCTAGTGTCCAAAGGTGCAGCTATCCCTGGCACAGGTAAAGAGTAGTACAGAACATGTAGTACCTCCCTGTATTGTAGGGAGCACTACCAGACAGCCAGTCAGTGCCTGCACTTCAGAAATACAGGGGTTTTACCTGTGAAATGCCCATTCTGATTGGTCCGTTCTTCTGGGTATTGACATGTTTTGCAGATCTGGACTGTCTGTAGCATTGTATGTGGAGTCTGGTTTCAAGTTACAATGGTCCAGAAAAGACATTGTATGTTGAAACTATTGTATGTTGGGGCCATTGTAAGTTGGGGGATCACTGTATTTGCTCATGGCAAGCAAAGATCTGATGGTACTGAAGGTATTGAAGCACAGTGCAGCAAGTATATTGCAAGATTTCAAAACTTTTAAGCTTTTTTTATAGAACAAATGAAAACCACTTTAAAAAGAACCTTTAAATCCAATAACAAGAGATTTATTATACATAACCAATGCATTAATCTGGTGAATGCAACCTTAGGTAAAACATGATCATGTAGCTGAAGTAGTCATGTATTTAGCACCAAGGCTGCTCAGCCTCTGGATCAGGCGCCTACCATTCCCTCTAATATACAGCTGCCAGGCTTGTCATATGGTTCAGTTTCTGTTGCAGCTCGGTGGCTCGTCGGGTTTTATATGTCTATGAAGGACAGCTACATTAGCTCATAATCCCAGACAAGCCCCTGACATTTACACTACAGACGCTATCAAGCATTGTATTTCAAGAGACATTTCTTCTTGCTTTTTGCTTTAGTTTTTTTTCCTTTCCCCGCCTGTACCCAACCTTCTTACTTCACAGGACCATTGTTCACTGTCAGGGGAATATGTTTTAGAGAAGCGGAGGAGAAATTTGTGTTCTGTACAGCAGCTGGTTTACGTACTAGAATTCCGGAACGTTTATTCAGTGTTAAATATTTTAATAATGAAAAAGCCTGGCATTATCCCCTTGGCATTGTGACGTGGGTGAAATATTATCAGCAGTAAGGGAAATGTTGATTTCACAAGTTAAGTAATAAATGCAAATTAGCAGCATCAATACCTGTTTTCATATTAAATGCTTGTTAAGTATAAACAAATAAATAGAAATAAAACAAAGCAAGCAGAAAGACACTGGTAGACGGCACTCACAGGTAAAAACTTGCGGTTCCTTTATTGGGACAAGCTGGATACAAAGCAACGTGTAGTCAAGCGGCCGGTTTCGCGCTGCACAGAGCGCTTAGACGTGACCTCTCAGAGGTCACGTCTAAGCGCTCTGTGCAGCGCGAAACCGGCTGCTTGACTACACGTTGCTTTGTATCCAGCTTGTCCCAATAAAGGAACTGCAAGTTTTTACCTGTGAGTGCCGTCTACCAGTGTCTTGCTGCTTGCTATGGATTTATCTATGTTTCGTAAGGACTGAGCACCACACAGAACAGCGGAGGATAGTAATTAAGCAGTGTGACCAGACTCCTATACAAAGGTATAGACTTGCAGTGCCTACTGCTAATTGCTTCACATGTGTATCTAGAAATAAAACAAAGTGAAAATTTAAAAAAAACAGCCAGGTGCCCATCTTTGTCATTATATTAGATAAAGCCAGGGACTATTCATAGTATTTAGGAAATTGGGAAGACTAGATGGACCAATGGTTCCTATGGGTCAACACATTCTATGTTTCTATCTATCTATCATAGACATGGGAAGCAAGTCATTGATATGCGTGTATATATAATCAAATGTACACATTACAGTCCAGCTATTTAAAATGCAGGCAGAATGTCAGCTGTAATAGGTTTCCTGTCATCTCTAGTAAAGTGTGAAAGTGCATCTATCTCATAGGCCCTCCAAATAAAATGCCAGCACCAGTCAGACCTGAAATTACATCAGCTTCGGGTACCTGGCATTCTTCCAGGCTGCGTTGTCCTGGCGGCATTAATCTAGTGCACTGTGAACCTTTATGATGCTGAGATTGTAATAGGCCTTGCAGCAGTTTAGATTGTTTGTTATGTCATGCTCACCTAACCATCCCAAATTAAATGTGCTAACCTGAGTGATATGGCCATGCCTAGGCGCTCATTTGTTAAGGAAATTGCTGGTGCTTGGAGCATCCTCTGAGGACTATTCTGTGCTTGTGAACAAATAAGATATGTTATTTTAACCATTTTGACTCCATGTAGTCCATGCAGTTCACATAACATTATACCTGCACTCTTAATATATGTGTGAAAAGTTGATTTGTACCATTCAGTTATTATTAGGGATAAAAGGGGGTTATCAAGGACTTTAAAATTGATGGTCTTTCCTTAGGCATCCCCACAAAGGGCTCTGGTGGGCACATCATCCCCTTAACTGTTTGCCAGGCATAGCACTGTACTTTTAGTAATGGCTATTCATGGTATTACAGGTCAATCCCAAGCACTTTAATATGATGAAGCTGAAGGGAATTGTAACAACAAAATGCTCACCAGAGCCCTGCTGCCCCTCCAAACAGTTGAATAATGGGAGTGCCAAGGAGTGAACCCATGCCAATCTAATAATTCATTTTTTATAATTCCCTTAATTCATAAGTAATAAGTCCAGCACAGGTGTAAGGCAATCTGGCACTGCTCGGATCAGGTAAGTAAACGCAACACTTCCCTCCACTGCTCTAGTGTCCTATCCAGTAGTAATTCGTTGTGCTGACACTCGAAATAGCAAAGTCCAAATGAATAAATCAAGTCAGAAGAAATGACGTTGCACTCATCAGTACAGTACTGCAAGCTTCTTCTTTATTACAAAATACCCACATAGCGGCAACAGAGATTAACACACGATGACGGGGGTGCACCCCTGTCGTCATTTGTTGATCTCTGTTCCCGCTTTGTGAGTATTTTGTAATAGAGAAGAAGCTTGCAGTACTGGTGACTGCAACATTATTTCTTCTGACTTGATTTATTTATAAGTAATAAAACGTTAGGGAAGTGTTCGATTTGTAGGTGTTCCTTAAAGAGGTGCCCTATCAGGTTCTCAGTGGCCACAAACCTCTTAGAACCCTTTTGAATAGAGTCTGTCAGATGGTTGCATATAGTGTACTCACATTACCAGATAGGGGTTAAAAGCACCTCTACTTATATACCTTTATATTTGCAAACTTCTGTTTGTGAGCCAAGCAATTTGCACATTTTCAAATATGTAAATGAGCAGCAAGTGCCCATTGGGTGGGGTTGAGAACATTAGGGGCCCAGAATTTCTGTCCCCATTTATTGTTTACCTCTTCTTCCTTCCATTTAATTGTCAACCTCTATGTTGTAGTGATCATCCCAACCCTGTAACTTGCCACTCATTTGCAAACCTAAAAAAAATCTAAAGGCATTCCTGGCACTGTGATTAGACCATGTAATAGATGGTATTGCTATTCCCTCCAGAATAGGAGTTAATTATTATTTTTTGGCAGAAGGACAGGACACTGCCCTACAATACGCTCATATACTAAATTGGTATATAGGCAAATGATGGCCTAATCCGACAACCCTTGAGTATCTGTAACCACACCATAAAATTGTATTTACACAGCTTGATGTGGATCTATTTAGCAGTATTCAATTGTAGTATTGCTCCAGTAAAATTGCTCCTTTGAAAAATCAGGACCTCCAAAATAGTTTCACAACGTTACATGATGATGCAATATGTTGTGTTCCTATCCGTCAGCATCAACTAGTTTGCTTATGAATATCAAAGCATTCGGATAGCATTCTGTTATCTTCCCAAATATATTAATATATAGTCTCATTCAGTGTCACATTTCCTGGATAGAAAGAAAATGAACATTTAGCTGGAATGAGTGTGACATCAAAGACATTCATTGTGTGACATCAAAGACACTTATTGAGTGTGTCATCAAAAACATTTATTGAGTGTGCCGGAACTACAGACATTAACCTACAGACATTTCTACTGTGCTGACGTCTTTAATGGATTGAGTAAAAAGTCATGCAGAGCCGAATGTTATTTAAATCTTAGCATTTGCTTTAGAGGACGGAGCCTGGCATTTTGGGCCTACATATCTTGATTTGTGCCAGAGGGAGCACAATTTCAGTAAAATATATTAGGAACCGTTCTATGGCCTGTCGGGTTGTCATGGGGACAATACAGATATTGGAATTGTTGGCTATGCTCATTACATGCTGTCTGTGATCTCAGGCAAAGCTGCAACCACATTCAATCCATGTGTCAGGGTCAGGAAAGAGGAAAAAAGAGAAGAGTGGTACACAGAATATAAGTAGGTATTGAGTTGCTGAATGGATTATCTATGTTCAGCAAGGTTTACAGCTGTGTTTATATGCAGAGATACAGGTAACATAATTATGAATAAGTTCTATCAAACTAGGGTAAAATAATGGGAATCTGAAAGTTGAAGAGAATCTGACAGCTGGTTCACCCACACTAAACCCATGTATACTGGGTTATAGTGTGGGTAACAAAAAACAAAAGGCCACTTACTGATTTTGCAGGCTTCTGTGCAGAGTTATGTATCTTTATACTTTTATTCACATTGTGCTCCAGCACGCAATAGGGGCAGGGAACCGGCTCACCCAGCTCCCTTGCCTCCTCATTATTTCCCCCCTGCCCACCCCCATCTTGAAAAGTCAGAGTCTTCACTAACTCGTCACTAGGATGTAAGAGTTGCCAGGGGGAATTGGACAATCTAAATTTTCAAGACGTGGGCCAAATATAGAGCAGGCGGGTGAGCTGGGCAAGCTGCCTCCCAGCCTCTGTTGCACATGGCAGTGATTGGATGAAGAGACCCAGGTCAGCACAGCAAACTCAGGAAGGAAGATGAGTAATGGAGAATGAGGACACACCCTTAGGTACTGAGTAACATGTAACATTTTGTTTTGTTTTTGTGGGATGTGCTAGGTACTCTTTAACATACCTTATGCCAGAAGTCTATTTCAGTTCATGGCTGTAGTAAATTCCAAAGCGTGGCGCATGGCGAGTGAGAAGGGTGTGCCTGATAATAAATTTGGTGCATCTTTTTCCAGCACATTTTAGGTTAAGACTGGCATGTGAAATGTTGTTCTCAATAAATTTCCCTCTAAGTTTTAAAGATATATAACTAGTTAATGATGGAGCATGAGTAAAGTATTAATGGAGGGCTACATTGTTAAAGAAGAAAAGTGTACAATGGATGTGTGAAGGGAGGTGACACATTCATGGAGAAAATGTAGAATTTTTGTACTATATAGGACTATAGCCAGCTTTCTGCCCACCAAGTTAAATTTCTCAAAAAAAAAGTTTTTTTCTAAACCATTTCTTTTTTCCCATTGTAATTTTTTATTTTTCACACCATTTAGAGACATGATTTACTGCAAACCTCATTGACATAGGCAACAATAGACAGTAGCTGTCCCATTCACATGCATTGGAAACGTTACTGGGCATTCTCTAAGACCTTTGTTTATTCCACTGGGAGGGGGACTATTATGTCTGAGCTTAAGCTGTTGTAAATGGTGTCTTATCTATTCACTGATGTCACCTGTCACTGTAATGCCTCTACATATCACTTTCCAGCTGCCTCCATCTCCCTATAATCACAGACAAAACAAGAAGTTTCAGCGTAGTTATAGGCCTTGTGGCCAAAATGAAAACTGCAAGATTTAAGACATATTTTAATACACTTCACAAAAAAATAAAGGGAACACTTAAACAACACAATATATAACTCCAAGTCAATCACACTTCTGTGAAATGACACTGTCCACTCAGGAAGCAACACTGATTGACAATCAATTTCACATGCTGTGTTGCAAATGGAACAGACAACAGGTGGAAGTTATAGGCAATTAGTAAGACACCCCCAATAAAGGAGTGGTTCTGCAGGTGGGGACCATAGAGCACTTCTCAGTTCCTATGCTTCCTGGCTGATGTTTTGGTCACTTTTGAATGCTGGCTGTGCTTTCACTCTAGTGGTAGCATGAGACAGAGTCTACAAACCACACAAGTGTCTCAGGTAGTGCAGCTCATCCAGGATGGCACATCAATGTGCGCTGTGGCAAGAAGGTTTTTTGTGTCTGCCAGCGTAGTGTCCAGAGCATGGAGGCGCTACCAGGAGATGTAGAGGAGGCCGTAGGAGGGCAACAACCCAGCAGCAGGACCGCTACCTCTGCCTCTGTGCAAGGAGGAGCAGGAGGAGCACTGCCAGAGCCCTGCAAAATGACCTCCAGCAGGCCACAAATATGCATGTGTCCACTCAAAGGGTCAGAAACAGACTCCATGAGTGTGGTATGAGGGCCTGACATCCACAGGTGGGGGTTGTACTTACAGCCCAACACCATGCAGGACATTTGGCATTTGCCAGAGAACACCAAGATTGGCAAATTCGCCACTGGTGCCCTGTGTTCTTCACAGATGAAAGCAGGTTCACACTTAGCACATGTGACAGACGTGACAGAGTTTAGAGATGCCTTGGAGAATGTTTTGCTAACTGCAACATCCTCCAGCATGACCGGTTTGACGGTGGGTCAGTAATGGTGTGGGGTGGCATTTCTTTGGCGGCCGCACAGCCCTCCATGTGCTTGCCAGAGGTAGCCAGACTGCTATTAGGTACGAGATGAGATCTCAGACCCCTTGTGAGACCATATGCTGGTGCAGTTGGCCCTGGGTTCCTCCTAATGCAAGACAATGCTAGACCTCATGTGGCTGGAGTGTGTCAGAAGTTCCTGCAAGAGGAAGGCATTGATGCTATGGACAGGCCCGCCTGTTCCCCAGACCTGAATCCGATTGAGCACATCTGGGACATCATGTCTCGCTCCAGCCACCAAAGCTACGTTGCAGCACAGACTGTCCAGGAGTTGGCGGATGCTTTAGTCCAGGTCTGGGAGGACATCCCTCAGGAGGCGACCTCATCAGGAGCATGCCCAGGTGTTGTAGGGAGGTCATAAGGGCACGTGGAGGCCACACACACTACTGAGCCTCATTTTGACTTGTTTCAAGGACATTACATTACAACTTGGATCAGCCTGTAATGTGGTTTTACACTTTGATTTTGAGTGTGACTCCCTATCCAGACCTCCATGGGTTGATAAATTTGATTTCCATTCATCATTTTTGTGTGATTTTGATGTCAGCACATTCAACTATGTAAAGACAAAAGTATTTAATACGATGTGTATATAGAGCAGTGTATATAGATACCGTATTTATCAGCGTATAACATGCATTTTTTAGGCAAAAATTTTTAGCCTAAAGTCTATCTGCGTGTTATAAGCCGATAAGCCACTACAGTTCAATGATTTAAAGCGGGCTCTTTAAATCAAGGAACTGCAGCGGCTTTTTCAGGTGCAAAGACCGC
Source organism: Hyla sarda (assembly GCF_029499605.1). Taxonomy (NCBI): domain Eukaryota; kingdom Metazoa; phylum Chordata; class Amphibia; order Anura; family Hylidae; genus Hyla; species Hyla sarda. Next base: position 113,141,008 of record NC_079195.1, read on the forward strand.
CAGCGCTGCCGGCTTCTCTGCCCCTGCCTGTCCTGAGGTCCCTGCTGATGCCGCTTCTCTCCCCCTGCTATCAGCTCCGCTGCCCCTTCTCTCCCCCTGTCTATCGGTGCCACTGCCCCTTCTCTCCCCCTGTCTATCGGTGCCGCTGCCCCTTCTCTCCCCCTGTCTTTCGGTGCCGCTGCCCCTTCTCTCCCCCTGTCTATCGTTACTGCTGCCCCTTCTCTCCCCCTGTCTATCGGTGCCGCTGCCCCTTCTATCCCCCTGGCTATCGGTGCCATTACCCCATTGCCGGTGCCCATAGCCAGGGGGAGAGAAGCGGCGCCGGCAATGGGGCAGTGGAGCCAACAGACAGGGGGAGAGAAGGGGCAGAGGCACCCATTGCCGGCGCCGCTGCCCTGTTGCCTCCCCCATCCCCGGTTGTATAATTACCTGTTGCTGGGGTCGGGTCCGCGCTGCTTCAGGCCTCCGGTGTGGCGTTCCCTGCGTTGTTGCTATGCGCTGCATGGCGCGGCGCAATGACGAGTGATGTCACTCGTCATTGCGTCTCGCAGCGCATAGCAACGACGCAGGGGACGCCACACCAGAGGCCTGAAGCAGCGCGGACCCGACCCCGGCAACAGGTAATTATACAACCGGGGATGGGGGAGGCAACGGGGCAGCGGCGCCGGCAATGGGTGCCGCTGCCCCTTCTCTCCCCCTGTCTGTCGGTGCCGGCAATGGGGCAGCGACACCGATAGACAGGGGGAGAGAAGGGGCAGCGGCGCTGATAGCCAGGGGGAGAGAAGCGGCGGCAGCAGGGCTCTAGACCCCAGGAAAGGCAAGGGGAGAGAAGCGGGCAGCGACGGCCTCTCTCCCCCTGCCTTTCCTGGGGGCTTCTGCGGGATAAGAAACAGTGTATCGGGGTATACACACGCACACACACGCACCCTCATTTTACCAAGGATATTTGGGTAAAAAACTTTTTTTTACCTAAATATCCTTGGTAAAATGAGGGTGCGTGTTATAGGCCGGTGCGTGGTATACCCCGATAAATACGGTAGTAAAATGGAAGGTAAAAAAAATTCTTAGCCATAAAATGGGAGTTAAAATTTTTTTTTTTCAGATGACATCGCTTTTAGGAGGGTCACAGTTGCATAATGCTGCAGCCTTGAATTCTTAGTACTGTAGTAATCTCTCAAAAATAAAAGCAAAAAAGTGTTAAATATAAGCACTTATTCTAAAGGTTGAGATTCGGGTGATGGTATTTTTTTAATCTGTTAGTTGGATAGTCTTCTTGGATGGCATAGTTTCTTCCTAATTATTAACTCTTCCCATTCCTATCAACGGCACAATTAACCAAAAATGGTTAGATTTTTATAGTTCAGAAATGCACAATGACTCTTTAGAAAATAATATGAGAGAAACATGATAAAGTAAAGTTGCAGACATAAATCCAATTTTCCGGAAAATTAAAATAACTGTTAAAAGAAAAGAAAGGGTTTTTAGACATCAGTGATTCTGAAAATTAGCTTTTTGTGAAAAGAAATACTTACTAGAAAGACATATCTTTGTAAGCCATGTATATAATTTGTTTTTAAGCATTAAAGGCTGTAGCTTTAAAACAGAATGGTTTATATCAACTGTTACACTCTGTGCTCTGGCTGCAAGCATCGGCCGTGAGCGTAGAGTCCCTGTGTCCCTGTCTGCCGGCGGGCGCGGATTCGCATCGTGGGATGCGCCTGCATGTGAATCTCAGCCCGTTACTCACCATGCTCATCTGCCGCCTCCTCCCCTGTGTCTCAGCTCCGGCGTGCGCGCCTCCGTCTCCTAGGGCGCGCATGCGCCGGAGCTATGAAATTTAAAAGGCCAGTACACCCATAATTACTGTTGCACTTTTCACTACATTATAAAGTTCCTGCACCTCCTCCACTTCCATGCCAGATCTTCAGTGCCCCTACCCTGAGATTAAGCATTCCATATTGCCTGTTTGCCTTATCCGTGTATCCAGACCTTCTGCTACGTTATAGACTTTGCACCTTTGTCGCCTGCCTTGACCTTCTGCTATATCTGCCTACGCTACTGCCTTATCCTTCGGTACCTTGCCTTGTCCAGCTACCTGTGTGGTCAAGCCGTGTCAGGGGTTGCAACCTAGGTGTCGCTTGCAGCAGCAAGCTCGTCCTGCCTTGCGGCGGGCTCTGGTGAAGACCAGCGGCACCTTAGACTCCGCTCCCCCATACGGTCCGAGTCATCAGCCACACAGGTTAGAGGATCCATATCCAGCTCCGTACCATTAATGTGTTGTTGATGTACTATATGGAATTTACATCTAGCCAATATCTAGTTGGACGTGTTGGTTTTTGCTACCCTTGGCATCTTCATGGTTACTTAATTTACTGTACTTGATGGATTCTGTATTTATTTATGTGCATAGTTTATTTTATATGGATCATTGTAACTCTAATGTTCTGTTACATGTTTTTTACTATCTTCATTTTCACCCTAATCACAAAAAACATTTCTAGCACTACCTAATAAAAAAAAATACTCTGTCATTCACATTTATGTTATAGGTAAACAGAAAGTCACACAGTTTAATATATTATGCATAGCAGTTACTCCTGTAGGTATTTATACACATTGTTAAAAATACATCACAGTCTGCATGGTACCAGTTAGGGCTCCATAAATCTGGTCTTACAGCCTTTTCTTGGCCTTCAATGACCATACACAGATAATATTAAAGGGGTACTCCCGTGAAAAACTTTTTTTTTTTAATCAACGGGTGCCAGAAAGTTAAACAGATTTGTAAATGACTTCTATTAAAAAATCTTAATCCTTCCAGTACTTTTTTAGGGGCTATATACTACAGAAGAAATGCTTTTCTTTTTGGATTTCTCTGATGTCACGACCACAGTGCTTTCTGCTGACCTCTGCTGTCCATTTTTGGAACTGTCCAGAGCAGAAGAAAATCCCCATAACAAACATATGCTGCTCTGGACAGTTCCTAAAATGGACAGCAGAGGTCAGCAGAGAGCACTGTGGTCGTGACATCAGAGAAATCCAAAAAGAAAACCATTTCCTCTGTAGTATACAGCCCCTAAAAAGTACTGGAAGGATTAAGATTTTTTAATTAGAAGTAATTTAGAAATCTGTTTAACTTTCTGGCACCAGTTGATTAAGAAAAAAAAAAAGTTTTCCACGGAAGTACCCCTTTAAGCCCATTGCTTCTCTTTGTATCCCTTTTATCTGATCTGAATTAATTTACCTCTTATTATCAACAGTTATTACTAACTTCACCCCATCTTGGAGGTGCTGATGCTGTACTTTACCTTTAGCAGTTATTCTCAATGGGGCATATTGAGTGATTCTGCTAATCAGGGATACTAATAGGACAGAGGAAGATTATAACTATATATGGCTACTTGCCCATGAATACATAAAAGATACATATCAAATATGTGCAGGATACTGTATGTGTAAATACACCCTTAGAGCAGTGTCATACAGGGCTACCTGGCCACAGCTGGGCGCTCGCTCTGCAGTTCCTCTGTGACTGCCATCCGTGCATCTGCAGCAAGAAATACGCTGGGGATGTGCGCCGTGTGACCCTGCCCTAAAGAGGTTTTTTGCATTAATTGGTAGGATGCTAGACAATAGCAAGAACAGGGTGGTTGTAGTCCCATTCCCAATTGGATAGTATATCACACAATCAGTCCATAATAATTTAAATGAATGGGAATTATCGAGGCTGTTGAATGAGATGTGAAATCTCATGTTTAGGGAAAAAAAAAATAAAAAAAAAAAATATATATATATATATATGTATATATATATGTAAAAAATATATAATTTCATATCTTTCTTGTCCTATGTAGCCCATCATTCTGTGATGAGTAATTGTTATTTAACTGGTATTGACATTTAATAGTTTTGTTATTCCATTAATGTTATATTTAGTGTTTAGGGAAAATCTCTGCAAATGAATAGCCATGTTATACAAAATCTTCCTTAAATAAAACATTTCCTAATTTTGTGTATGGAACTAACATTTCTGTGACCTCTTTGACTCCACTAGAGTCTGTGTTGTATCCATTTTAAAATGTTCATCAAATTGATAGTAGATAATTTGTAATGGGCACTTGTTATATAGATTCAAGAGCATAACAACTTTGGACTGTAACAGAACCTCTAATATAAGAGTTGTCTGCTTTACACGTTCCATTTTCGTTAGAAAGGTCCAGCAACCAAAATCTAATACAGACTGTCCTGTATTCTGTAGGGAAATCTGGCTGCAAGTGTTCAATTTTTCTGCATCCCCACAACAGCAGAAATGAAATTACACAATTCTATTAAACCCCAGTGGTCTATTTGTGGAATACATTGGTGCCCCCCAAGTGAGAAAGACTCTTTAACCCCCTAAAAGGATATTATTTGATTAATTACCAATTTATTTTTGTTTTTACTCTTATAAGGTATTTGAAATTTGGGTTTCTATGGGGTTTCTAAACCAGACAACCCAATGATTTCTAAAGTACAGTTTGTGTTGTTACTGGATGGTTGTTTACTTACTGAATTATTGACTTACATCATTAAGACATGGCAAAAGTTGTGATCGGTGGGCGTTCGGCCGCTGAGACCCCCACCAATCACTAGAACATGGGGACACAAGTGCTCGCTTAAGTGTTGTGTCCCTTTATTTCCACTTGACTTTCTGTGAGACTTTAACTGTAATCCGGGGGCTCAGCTTTTCTAAAAAAAATCAAGCAGAAATGAAAGGACCTTTGTGGACCTTTAGGTACACTTTAATCTTATTAATTTTCATAAATGTTAATTGTCGCTGAAGGTTGAACAATTATAGATTGCTGTCCTAGGGGCTTATAGTGGCCATACATTTTCAATAACTGTTGGTCGACAGTTATCTTTCCTGACCTCCCTTTACACATCAATGTTTGAAATGCAGAAATGATGGGGTTTGGTGCTCTGCTACCTGTTTTTATTTTACTAATTGGGGGGTCTCTGATGCAGGACCCCCACTGATCAAAACTTCTAGCATATTACTAAAACAGGTACAAAATTATAGAAAAAATGGCTGCCTGCTCCTTCCACTAGAAAGAACTTTCTGAACATAGATTCAGGGTGTGTTCACATATTCAGGTTTTTAAAGGGGTACTCCACTCACCAGAGTTTGGAACATTTAGAACCGAACGCTGGGAGAGGACTTCGGGGGTCCCATAGACTTGCATTGAGGGGGCGGAGTGTGACATCAGAAGGGGTGGGGCTTGATGTCACAAGGGGGCGTGGTGACCCCCGAAGCCCGCTCCCAGCTTTTGTAACTAAATGTTCCAAATGCTAGGTACCCCTATAATAGCATATATTTAATACAAAACCAGAAACAGACCATAAGTAGAGGATACATATAAAGGAAAGACTCGGACTTTTTCTCGTTTTAAAATCCATTCCTGGTTTGGTATTCAATTTACTGCCATTAACATGTGAACACGCCTTTATGCAGCTCCCACTGACCTCAACAATAAATCAAAATTAAATTACAATTACTAATTGAGTACAATTAATAGCAGGTGGTATGTTTCTCTAATGGAACCTGTATTTAGCCTGAGTTTAGTCATTTATCTCTGTAGACCTGTGAAGGGAAGCACAAGATTTGGAGGTATATTTTACATAAATAGAAAATCTATTAAAAAGTAATTCACACAGAATTTAAATCAATTTATTTAAAAGTAAAGAGGGAATGATAGGTAGACAAAGTATTTTATTTTCAAAGTAACCTTCCATCTATTATGTACACTGGGAGATGTATTATTTGATCTTTTTATGGCTTGACTGTTTGTATTGTAATTAACATTTCATTCCTTGTTCATTGTTACGCCGAGCGCTCCGGGTCCCCGCTCCTCCCCGGAGCGCTCGCTACACTCCTCTCACTGCAGCGCTCCGGGCCCGGGGCGCTGCGATACCGCCTCTGGCCGGGATGCGATTCGCGATGCGGGTAGCGCCCGCTCGCGATGCGCACCCCGGCTCCCGTACCTGACTCGCTCTCCGTCAGTTCTGTCCCGGCGCGCGCGGCCCCGCTCCCTAGGGCGCGCGCGCGCCGGGTCTCTGCGATTTAAAGGGCCACTGCGCCGCTGATTGGCGCAGTGGTTCCAATTAGTGTTTACACCTGTGCACTTCCCTATATCACCTCACTTCCCCTTCACTCCCTCGCCGGATCTTGTTGCCTTAGTGCCAGTGAAAGCGTTTCCTTGTGTGTTCCTAGCCTGTGTTCCAGACCTCCTGCCGTTGCCCCTGACTACGATCCTTGCTGCCTGCCCCGACCTTCTGCTACGTCCGACCTTGCTTCTGTCTACTCCCTTGTACCGCGCCTATCTTCAGCAGCCAGAGAGGTTGAGCCGTTGCTAGGGGATACGACCTGGTCACTACCGCCGCAGCAAGACCATCCCGCTTTGCGGCGGGCTCTGGTGAAAACCAGTAGTGACTTAGAACCGATCCTCTAGCACGGTCCACGCCAATCCCTCTCTGGCACAGAGGATCCACTACCTGCCAGCCGGCATCGTGACAGTAGATCCGGCCATGGATCCCGCTGAAGTTCCTCTGCCAGTTGTCGCTGACCTCACCACGGTGGTCGCCCAGCAGTCACAACAGATTGCGCAACAAGGCCAACAGCTGTCTCAACTGACTGTTATGCTACAACAGTTACTACCACAGCTCCAGCAACCATCTCCTCCGCCAGCTCCTGTACCTCCTCCGCAGCGAGTGGCCGCTTCTGGACTACGACTATCCTTGCCGGATAAATTTGTTGGGGACTCTAAGCTTTGCCGTGGCTTCCTTTCCCAATGTTCATTACACTTGGAGATGATGTCGGACCAGTTCCCCACTGAAAGGTCTAAGGTGGCTTTCGTAGTCAGCCTGCTGTCTGGAAAAGCCCTGGCTTGGGCCACACCGCTCTGGGACCGCAATGACCCCGTCACTGCCTCTGTACACTCCTTCTTCTCGGAAATTCGAAGTGTCTTTGAGGAACCTGCCCGAGCCTCTTCTGCTGAGACTGCCCTGTTGAACCTGGTCCAGGGTAATTCTTCCGTTGGCGAGTATGCCGTACAATTCCGTACTCTTGCTTCTGAGTTATCCTGGAACAATGAGGCCCTCTGCGCGACCTTTAAAAAAGGCCTATCCAGCAACATTAAAGATGTTCTGGCCGCACGAGAAATGCCTGCTAATCTTCATGAACTTATTCACCTAGCCACTCGCATTGACATGCGTTTTTCCGAAAGGCGTCAGGAGCTCCGCCAAGATATGGACTCTGTTCGCACGAGGCGTTTCTTCTCCTCGGCTCCTCTCTCCTCTGGTTCCCTGCAATCTGTTCCTGTGCCTCTCGCCGTGGAGGCTATGCAGGTCGACCGGTCTCGCCTGACATCTCAAGAGAGGACACGACGCCGCATGGAGAACCTCTGCCTGTACTGTGCTAGTACCGAACACTTCCTGAGGGATTGTCCTATCCGCCCTCCCCGCCTGGAAAGACGTACCCTGACTCCGCACAAAGGTGAGACAATCCTTGATGTCCACTCTGCTTCTCCACGTCTCACTGTGCCTGTGCGGATGTCTGCCTCTGCCGTCTCCTTCTCTTCTGTGGCCTTCTTAGACTCTGGATCTGCAGGAAATTTTATTTTGGCCTCTCTCGTCAACAGGTTCAACATCCCAGTGACCAGTCTCACCAGACCCCTTTACATCAATTGTATAAACAATGAAAGATTGGACTGTTCCATACGTTTCCGCACGGAGCCCCTTCTAATGAGCATCGGATCTCATCACGAGAGGATTGAACTTTTGGTCCTCCCCAATTGCACCTCGGAAATTCTCCTTGGACTTCCCTGGCTTCAACTTCATTCCCCAACCCTGGATTGGTCCACTGGGGAGATCAAGAGTTGGGGGCCCTCTTGTTCCAAGGACTGTCTAAAACCGGTTCCCAGTAACCCTTGCCGTAACTCTGTGCTTCCTCCAGTAACCGGTCTCCCTAAGGCCTATATGGACTTCGCGGATGTTTTCTGCAAAAAACAAGCGGAGACTCTACCTCCTCACAGGCCTTATGACTGTCCTATCGACCTCCTCCCGGGCACTACTCCACCCCGGGGCAGAATTTATCCTCTCTCTGCCCCAGAGACTCTTGCCATGTCTGAATACGTCCAGGAGAATCTAAAAAAGGGCTTTATCCGTAAATCCTCCTCTCCTGCCGGAGCCGGATTTTTCTTTGTGTCCAAAAAAGATGGCTCTCTACGTCCTTGCATTGACTACCGCGGACTTAATAAAATCACGGTTAAGAACCGCTACCCCTTACCCCTCATCTCTGAACTCTTTGATCGCCTCCAAGGTGCCCACATCTTTACTAAATTGGACTTAAGAGGCGCCTATAACCTCATCCGCATCAGAGAGGGGGATGAGTGGAAAACAGCATTTAACACCAGAGATGGACACTTTGAGTATCTGGTCATGCCCTTTGGCCTGTGCAACGCCCCTGCTGTCTTCCAAGACTTTGTTAATGAAATTTTTCGTGATCTGTTATACTCCTGTGTTGTTGTATATCTTGATGATATCCTAATTTTTTCGGCCAATCTAGAAGAACACCGCCAGCATGTCCGTATGGTTCTTCAGAGACTTCGTGACAATCAACTCTATGCTAAAATTGAGAAATGTCTGTTTGAATGCCAATCTCTTCCTTTTCTAGGATACTTGGTCTCTGGCCAGGGACTACAAATGGATCCAGATAAACTCTCTGCCGTCTTAGATTGGCCACGCCCCTCCGGACTCCGTGCCATCCAACGTTTTTTGGGGTTCGCCAATTATTACAGGCAATTTATTCCACATTTTTCTACCATTGTGGCTCCTATTGTGGCTTTAACCAAAAAAAATGCCGATCCCAAGTCTTGGCCTCCTCAAGCGGAAGACGCCTTTAAACGACTCAAGTCCGCCTTCTCTTCGGCTCCCGTGCTCTCCAGACCTGACCCATCTAAACCCTTCCTATTGGAGGTTGATGCCTCCTCAGTGGGAGCTGGAGCTGTCCTTCTACAAAAAAACTCTTCCGGGCATGCTGTTACTTGTGGTTTTTTTTCTAGGACCTTCTCTCCGGCGGAGAGGAACTACTCCATCGGGGATCGAGAGCTTCTAGCCATTAAATTAGCACTTGAGGAATGGAGGCATCTGCTGGAGGGATCAAGATTTCCAGTTATTATTTACACCGATCACAAGAACCTCTCATACCTCGAGTCTGCCCAACGGCTGAATCCTCGTCAGGCCAGGTGGTCTCTGTTCTTTGCCCGATTTAATTTTGAAATTCACTTTCGGCCTGCTGATAAGAACATTAGGGCCGATGCTCTCTCTCGTTCCTCAGATGCTTCTGAAATTGAACTCTCTCCTCAACACATCATTCCTCCTGACTGCCTGATTTCCACTTCTCCAGCCTCCATCAGGCAAACTCCACCAGGAAAGACCTTTGTTTCTCCACGCCAACGCCTCGGAATCCTCAAATGGGGTCACTCCTCCCATCTCGCAGGTCATGCGGGCATCAAGAAATCTGTGCAACTCATCTCTCGCTTCTATTGGTGGCCGACTCTAGAGACTGATGTGGTGGACTTTGTGCGAGCCTGCACTATCTGTGCCCGGGATAAGACTCCTCGCCAGAAGCCCGCTGGTTTTCTTCTTCCTCTGCCTGTTCCCGAACAGCCTTGGTCTCTGATTGGTATGGATTTTATTACTGACTTACCCCCATCCCATGGCAACACTGTTATTTGGGTGGTCGTTGATCGATTCTCCAAAATGGCACATTTCATCCCTCTTCCTGGTCTTCCTTCAGCGCCTCAGTTGGCTAAACAATTTTTTGTACACATTTTTCGTCTTCACGGGTTGCCTACGCAGATCGTCTCGGATAGAGGCGTCCAATTTGTGTCTAAATTCTGGAGGGCTCTCTGTAAACAACTCAAGATTAAATTAAATTTTTCTTCTGCATACCATCCTCAATCCAATGGACAAGTAGAAAGAATTAACCAGATCTTGGGTGACTATTTACGACATTTTGTTTCCTCCCGCCAGGATGACTGGGCAGATCTTCTACCTTGGGCCGAATTCTCGTATAATTTCAGAATCTCTGAATCTTCCTCCAAATCCCCGTTTTTCGTGGTGTACGGCCGTCACCCTCTTCCCCCCCTCCCTACCCCCTTGCCCTCTGGTCTGCCCGCTGTGGATGAAATTTCTCGTGATCTCTCCATCATATGGAGAGAGACCCAAAATTCTCTCTTACAGGCTTCTTCACGCATGAAGAGATTCGCGGATAAGAAAAGAAGAGCTCCTCCCATTTTTTCCCCTGGAGACAAGGTATGGCTCTCCGCCAAATATGTCCGCTTCCGTGTCCCTAGCTATAAGTTGGGACCACGCTATCTTGGTCCTTTCAAGATTTTGCGCCAGATTAATCCTGTCTCTTACAAACTTCTTCTTCCTCCTTCTCTTCGTATTCCTAATGCCTTTCATGTTTCTCTTCTTAAACCACTTATCATTAACCGTTTCTCTCCCAAATCTGTTCCCCCCACTCCTGTCTCCGGCTCCTCGGACATCTTCTCCGTCAAGGAAATTTTGGCATCTAAAAAGGTCAGAGGGAAAACCTTCTTTTTAGTGGATTGGGAGGGTTGTGGTCCTGAAGAGAGGTCCTGGGAACCTGAGGACAATATCCTGGACAAAAGTCTGGTCCTCAGGTTCTCAGGCTCCAAGAAGAGGGGGAGACCCAAGGGGGGGGGTACTGTTACGCCGAGCGCTCCGGGTCCCCGCTCCTCCCCGGAGCGCTCGCTACACTCCTCTCACTGCAGCGCTCCGGGCCCGGGGCGCTGCGATACCGCCTCTGGCCGGGATGCGATTCGCGATGCGGGTAGCGCCCGCTCGCGATGCGCACCCCGGCTCCCGTACCTGACTCGCTCTCCGTCAGTTCTGTCCCGGCGCGCGCGGCCCCGCTCCCTAGGGCGCGCGCGCGCCGGGTCTCTGCGATTTAAAGGGCCACTGCGCCGCTGATTGGCGCAGTGGTTCCAATTAGTGTTTACACCTGTGCACTTCCCTATATCACCTCACTTCCCCTTCACTCCCTCGCCGGATCTTGTTGCCTTAGTGCCAGTGAAAGCGTTTCCTTGTGTGTTCCTAGCCTGTGTTCCAGACCTCCTGCCGTTGCCCCTGACTACGATCCTTGCTGCCTGCCCCGACCTTCTGCTACGTCCGACCTTGCTTCTGTCTACTCCCTTGTACCGCGCCTATCTTCAGCAGCCAGAGAGGTTGAGCCGTTGCTAGGGGATACGACCTGGTCACTACCGCCGCAGCAAGACCATCCCGCTTTGCGGCGGGCTCTGGTGAAAACCAGTAGTGACTTAGAACCGATCCTCTAGCACGGTCCACGCCAATCCCTCTCTGGCACAGAGGATCCACTACCTGCCAGCCGGCATCGTGACATTCATGCACATTCTCACATTGGGAAATTCTAAGAGATATAGTATTTCAGGCATTTTAGTTGGAAACCTAACAATATAATCCACTCAAGCCATGTTCTTATTCAGCGGCTGATTGAATAAACTGTTTTAGAATACACATGTAGCATGCCGCCATTCAATGAGTAACTTAGTTCAAAACAAAAAGTAATTGCAGTGGGGAATCTGTAGCGGCGTTATTCCATTCTAATCCTTATCCTTTCATTACTTCACTGCTCAGTCTGTTGCATGCAGATTTAATTGGATATGTATCTGCCAACTGTTTAATCATCATGGTTTGGGGTTTTAAATGGGTCAGCGTATATTTTGTTGTTGCTACATATTTGAATAAATGTGTCTAGAATTTTTTATGCCTAATTCATGGCTTGTTGCTTGCCCAGGGCCAGGTTCCTTTTTTTTACACAATCTTGTACAAAAACATTCTAATTAATTATGCATTTTATACCTTTACCCTACCCCCTCCCAACCTTCCGCCTGGCAGAGAGAGAAAAAAATGCCACTTAGAGAAAGACACATCCCTTTACACATTAATTTCCTATCAATTCGCCAAACTTTGTTTGTGAATCTCCCACGAAAGCAGTCCCCAAGTATTTTGGAACATTTTTTAACTCTTTTTTTGACTCTTTTTTACTGCAACACTTATCAAATGTTCCCACTGCTCTTCTAGAAATATTTATAACAAACCAAGATTTCTAAATCTTTGCTAAGAAGAGAAGCTTAATAAGTTACCTCCATAATAAGCGTCCATAGCTAGAAACCTCCCCCAGAATTAACATTTTAGGATTTAGGAGACTTCAACCCAAAATTCTAAAATTTTTTGACAATCCCAAAACAAATGGAGTACATTCACATGTTGCAGATATCACCTAGGACACTTATCATCCGGTCTACATTTCATCTTCCATAGCTACAGTAGTAATATAACCTCAAGATTATTCTAAACTGAGTGTATTGATGTTTATTCATTGTGCAGTGTATAGTATTCTTCAAAATAGTGTCCCACTCCGTGCTACCAATTTCATTCTCCCATTTACTTTTAATTTTGGCCAACCTATTACCTAGTGACTTCTTCAACAAAATCTTATAGATTATTCCCAAATAACATTCCACCGTATTTTGAGAATATAAAATATCAATCAAAGTGTGTGTTTCTACTGTAAAAATGTCTTTATTGCTTGTGCTTCTATATGCTTCCGCTACTTGGAAGTACCAAAATTTGTGAAAATCTCGTAACCCCACCTCATCCCTTATACTTTTGAAGGGTTTTAGTGCCCCCCCCCCATGTTAAATATGTGACTAACCAGTGTGACCCCCCTCCTTTCCCAAAATTCACTCCCCAAGCCCCGATTAAATTCTACCAATTTAGTGTTTCCCCAGACTTCAAAACTTCCCTAATGTAACGTATCTCCTTCATTTCCTCCCATACCCTCCTATACATCTCACATAATCCCAAATGTGCAACTCTTTTTTTTTTTAAGTAAAAATGACTCTGCACACGCCACTACACTCATGCAGCTCGATTCCTTTTCTACCAAATATTCAATTACCCAGTTACATTTAGCTTTTTTTTTTATCTTATTGCTAAATAATACAATTTGAACTTAGGAAGGCCCCAGCCTCCCTCTCCTTCTAGACCAGTAAGATCATCATATTTCATGCGGACTCTACTACGGTCCCAAAGTAGCCTACCCAATTCGGCTTCTATTGCCCCAAACCATTTATCAGAAATCCAGATAGGTGCCGGGGCCAGGTTTAGTTAGATTCTGTCTGAATGATGGAATTTGTAAAGGTTGCTATTTGTACAGCAAGTGGGTTTTGTTAAGCCTTAGATGTCTGCATGTATCAAAATAAACCCTACTGCTTTTTTCCTTACATGCTTAAGATAAATAGAGACTTAAAGGGGTACTCCACTGCCCTGCTTCTGGAGCTCCACTCCCCAGCAACCGGAAGTTTAATTTTCCAAACGCTGTGTGTGGGCTTCCGTGTTCAGGGCCGCCCCTCGTGACGTCATGCCCGCCCCCTCGTGACTTCACGCCTGCCCCCTCGTGATGTCACACCCGCTCCCTCAATCAACAAAAGTCTTTGGGAAGGGGGCGCGACGACCATCGCCCCCCCTTCCCATAGACTTTCATTGAGGGGGTGGGCGTAACGTCACGAGGGGGCGGGCGTGACATCATGAGTGGCGGCCCTGAACACAGAAGCCCGCACACAGTGTTTGGAACAATAAACTTCCGGACGCTGGGGAGTGGAGCTCTGGAAGCAGGGCAGCGGAGTACCCCTTTAAGGAGCCTTTGTATTCAACTGATTTGAAAAGTTGCTGTCAGTTTCCAAATCTCTATTGGAGATGATGCCGATGTTAAAATGTTATTTACTTTAATGTGTATAAAATGGCTATGTTGCAGTTATTATTATTATCATTATGTTTATTAATATTAACCCTTTGAGGACATAGCCCATTTTGGCCTTAAAGGGGTACTCCGATGGAAAACAATATTTTTAAATCAACTGGTGCCAGAAAGTTAAACAGATTTGTAAATGACTTCTATTTAAAAATCTTAATCCTTCCAGTACTCATCAGCTGCTGTATGCTCCAGAGGAAGTTATTTTCTTTTTGAATTTCCTGTCTGTCTGACCACAGTTCTCTCTGCTGACACCACTGTCCATGTCAGGAACTGTCCAGAGCAGTATAGGTTTGCTATGGGGATTTGCTCCTGCTCAGGACTGTTCCTGACATGGACAGAGGTGTCAGCAGAGAGAACTGTGGTCAGACTGGAAAGAAATTCAATAAGAACTTCCAGCAGCTGATAAGTACTGGAAGGATTAAGATTTTTAATTAGAAGTAATTTACAGATCTGTTTAATTTTCTGTCTACAGTTGCTTTTAGAAAAAAATGTTTTCCACCGGAGTATCCATTAAGGACACAGCCAATCTTCATTTTTGAGTTTTCATTTATTTTTTTTTATTTTTATTTTTTTTCTCCTCTTATTAAAAAATCCATAACTTTTTTATTTTTCCACCTACAGACCCATATGAGGGCTTGTTTTTTACTTGACCAACTGTACTTTCTTCTGATATTGTTCATCTTATCATAAAATGTATTGTAAAACCAAAAGATTATTATTTGTGGGTTGAAAACTGCAATTTTGCTGTGTACTTTATGTACCTTATGTAAAAAATTATTCATTATATTTCTCCTGTGGGTCAATGTGATTATAACAAAAACCTAACTATTCTTGTACTATTTCAGTACTTTTTATTTACAAAATTAGTATGCATAAATTGGCCTATTCTGACCCCTATAACATTTTTAATTTGACTAAATAATGGAACATTAATGGAATCCTAATGTTATAATATAAAAAAAAAACCTATATAGAAGTTCTTATAATGGTTTGGGATCAAATAGCATTCACATTTTTGTGTACCTCAACAATAATGATTGGAGCCTATATTTCACAGAGCCCCATTCTGGCTCCCAGCTCAAATATGTGGATCTTGTATAAAACATTTATGACTAAGACTTTCTTCCAAAAAAGTTGATAGTGACAGCTATCTTGATTTTTACTTTTTATAAACTGTGCATGTATACACCACATCCAGTACCAATGTTTAGGACAATGTTGCTTAGTTAAGACCTATACAGAGTGCAAATGCACGTTCAAAAATGGCCTCCTTGCTACCTAGCAACCCAGCCTGAATCCGGTATATAAATATTTATATATTTATATTCTCATCATTAATTGAGCTTATCCTCACTATACTCCACTAAGCTTTTATTACTTGAAATGTGCTGCAGTCCTGTATACATAGACCTATAGGATATAAATACTAGACGATAGATCTTTTGATTGAGATTGATTTTATTTAATGACATAATCATCATATTTATTTTTACTATATATACACGCAGTTGGTTTCTCTTTTCCTTGAAAACCAGTCCTGTTCTCTTTGTACATCTGAATTTCAGCTTCTGAATGGAAAACATAAAGGAAAGATAAGAAAGATCTTTAAAGTAGCGAGGAATTCAAATGGATCTGTAAAGGGGTACTCCGCCCCTGGCATCTTATCCCCTATCCAAAGGATAGGGGATAAGATGTTAAATCGCCGCGGTCCAGCTGCTGGGGACCCCGGGGATCGCCGCTGCGGCACCCCGCCATCATTACTGCACAGAGCGAGTTCGCTCTGTGCATAATGACGGGCGATACAGGGGCCGGAGCAGCGTGACGTTATGGCTCCGCCCCTCATGACATCACAGCCCGTCCCCTTAATGCAAGTCTATGGCAGGGGGCATGACGACTGCCCCCTTCCCATAGACTTGTATTGACGGGGGCGGGCAGTGACGTCACGAGGGGCGGAGCCGTGACGTAACAATGCTCCGGCCCCTGTATTGCCCGTCATTACGTGCAGAGCGATCTCGCTCTGTGCAGTAATGATAGTGGGGTGCTGCAGCAGTGATCCCCGGGGTCCCCAGCAGCGGGACCCCGGCGATCTGACATCTTATCCCCTATCCTTTGGATAGGGGATAAGATGTCTAGGGGCGGAGTAACCCTTTAAAATAGGGGTTGTTGGGGGGATAAATATTTTTTGCATAAAGCTGGGGGTGGTGTTAAAGTAATCCAGATCTCCAGCAGCTTCCATTCCAGTGACTGCCAGTCCCCCTGCATCACCACTTCTAAGTACCAAGCAGGAACCGTCTGCTCAGCCAATCACTGGTCGTAGTGGTGTCCGGTCTTATACAGTAATTGGTTGATCTGGCAGTTCTTGTGGGGACAATGCATTACTGCAACCAGTTAGAAGTGGTGATGAAGGTTAAACGAAGCCATTGCAACAGTAGCTGCAGGGAATATGGGTAGGTGAGTGTCATTTCTTTAATTTATAGTACCCACAGCCATATGAAAAATAAATCCACAGACAACCCCTTCAAGTTATATTTTTAAAAGGCTATGCGTACTACTGTATTACTGATCATTACAACCTCTATATTGTACAGAGTAGTAAGAGGGCATTTATGAAAGTCAACAGAGGCCTACCGTACCGCTGCAAGCCTCTAATTTCTTTAAAATGGCATAATTCATAAGATCCTTTAGTATAGAGATGTTTTTTTCAAATTATGATGTCACCATAAATTGGCACACAGGGTGCTTAGTGCACAAGGCATACAAACAGAAAACTCACAATCACCTTCCATTGACTTTAATAGGTCCCTCATTTTAAAAACAATGGAAACTGGGTGAAATGAAAGATACCTGATGGCATCTGCAGTCCCAGTAAAATCCCATTAAAATCAATAGAGTTATTAATAGAAACTTTGTTCTGTATTGTCCTGTAACAATGATGGAACACACAAATCTAGTGTGAACATATGGACAATGCATATGAACAAAGTTTATTATTACATAACGGGGCCTTTTAGGCTTGAAACCAAAATACTAAAAGATTCTTTTCCTGCTTTTACCAGAAACTACAGCCTCCACATCTCCAGGGACTAACTTGTACTGTAATTTTTTGCCGTTCCCTATGGTTTAAACTCTATCCCTAAAAGAAAATCTGTAGAATTTTTTTCTAGCATATGAAAAGTTGATTGCTTGTTAAATCTTTTTCTTTTATAGACGGTAATGTACCATGATTATTGCAATGCGCTAAGGAGTAAGTGTCTTTTTTTTTTTAACAACTTTTACATCAAATGCTTTCTAGGTCCCCATTACAGGAAGAAACTTGCACTGAAAATACAAGTCATGTTATTGCACATGCTAAAATATTCCAATGTTTCCACAGATATCATCAATTTAAAATAGTTCCAGTAAATAAATGTATCGGCTGCTTGTTATTTGCACTGTACACACACCCACCCCAGAGTCCCTCGAGGCGGCTTAGCATTGTTCCCGGCAACATCTTCTGGCTGGGCCTCTGTAGGTCATTAATGTCTTTCTGCCTCTATCTCATCTACCAGAAGGACGTGCTGGGAAGAATACTGTCCTTTACTGTCAGAATATTCCTTGTGGCATTTCTCATTTTTGTAGACACAATTATTTTATGTGTATGTTTTCCCACTTCACCTCTATAATAACCACTTGCATAATTTTCGTCCTCTATAATATTTGCTTAGCTGTTCAAGCAAAGATTTAAATTGGTTTTATGAACTGCTGTCAATGACACATAGGAGTAAAATGTGAAGCAAATAAAAAATAATTGCATAATTCTAATTTTATTGAGTGAAACTTCATTACTCCCGGTGTGTCTATTGGTGCATGCTGGGAGCTTGCTTGCGTTTTGCTGTCATTGAGGAAGAATCATTAGGTTTTGCTACACGGTAGAAAGGTATAAATTAGATCCATTAGAACTCTGTAGCATTCCTACATCATGTTACGTATGATAATTCATTTTTACTGATGTGGATAACAGCACTGTATATTTCAGTCTTTTCTTTGCCATAGAAATTAGGTAAGTGTATATTGAGATTTTTTTCAACGATTGCATTTAAAGTGGTTTTTATTCATGTCCAGGGGCTGTAGCTGATATTGCAGTTCTGCCCCCGATTGGGAGAAGGTTTGCTGAATATTAAAGGGGTTGTCTGAAGCGATAATTCTCACCTCCCCATTCCCAAACACTGCTGTTCCGACACTTACATGGTCCCTGCTGATCTCTACTTACTGGTACTGTCTTGAAACACAGAAAATAGATATACATGCTCACTTAGCAAGTCAGTGACCTCAGTGGTGACCAGGGCTAGGCTGAGTGTCCATTTACTGTGTGTCAAGACTATAGGAGGAAGTGGAGATCTTCAAGATCAGTGAGAGCATTGGAATGGCATCAATGGAGAATTGGGGAGGTTCTTTTTTTTTTTTTTTTTTTCTTTACCCAGTCAATAAGCAACCAATCACTCAACACCAAGGTGCATTTCATAAAGCGTCATAACCTGAGATTTATTAATAATATTTTTTACTAGTGTTATTAGGGTGTTAACTATCTATTTATGAATGATTAAGTCATATAAGGTGAAAGAAGAGATCTGATTGGTTGCTAAGGGCAACTGGTCAACTTTTCCTCTACACAGGTTTTGATAAATCTCTCCCAATGTTCTAAACATTTGGCATAATTATTTTTTGCAAGTTATGCACCGATGCAGCAGACTTTAAGTTGATGTAAATTAATTACAGATCATCATGCGACAAACTTTAAATCATATCTGTCAATTAATAAAAAGATTTAACATGTTCTGACGACATGTCAAATGTTTTTATCGGTTGGGGTCTGAGTTTTCAGCCTTTGACTTGTGACAAGAATGAGCGGGGAAAGAGCCACGCTGCCGCACACTCCAATCCCCGCTCTGTGAGACCTGGATAGCTTCATAGAGTTATATTGTAAGTCCATCCATGGTTACCTGACTCAGAGCTGTTAGAGGACATGCTGAGCACGCACTTTTCCATGTTCGTTCTCGTGATCAGCCGGGTTCTGAACACTAAGACCCCAACCGATAAAAACTTTAGATATGTCCCTTTTTTTTTTTTTAACAACATTGATTAGAAGACTTACTATGTTTGTAGGGTTTAGACACTAAAATGGTGCACCAAAAAAATCTCTCTCAGGTTCCAAAAAGAAAATTACTATATTTATATTTCTTCTTCTGTTTGTAAAATAGGATTTCAAATTATGACAAACTTTGCTTGTCTAGAAGAAGATAGTTATGTCACCATATAACAAAAAGCCATTAATAAATAAAATGAGTTGAGCGCTAAAGAACTGCCAAGGAGTAGGAGGAGAAAATACAGTTTAACCTTCCCAAAAGACCGCCTATTCGAGAATACCCTTAACCAAGACCCGATTTTTTTTCTTTAACAGATTTTCAGTTCCTCTTTAGTTATGCATTCTTTAAGAATACAACCTCCTAGAAAACCCTTTTTGTGAGGAATTTTGGGTGATCGCCCCAAAGAAGTTTCACTGTAAATGACTTTTACAGATCATACGTTCAGTTCTGGGAGACAGAATGTGAACTATTGTAATGTCAGTAACCCAATTTTGCAACAATAACCTGCATTCCCCTTGCTAGACATAACAGCTTTACTAGCCATATAATGTTCTATTTTAGGGTGGCAATGATTACTGAGAGTCTGCACAAACTTTACAACTGAAAATATTATGTTATCTATAAATGTGATTACCAATGTAATAGGGAATGGAATGTGGTTCCATTGTGAGCCATAGTGTAGGAAAGCAGATGGTCTATGGTGAATTATTTCTTATTGTTATTTTTTTAAATTGTTTCCACAATTACCCAACCAGCTGAATGTATACCAGCAAGGTAGAGAGTACATAAGAAAATGACCATGTGATCAGACTGCAAAAGATTTGAAGAGAAATGTGCACCAATAAGAAGTGTGATTTCAGCCAGTAGCTTCCATTATTGGGGAATCTGCATGGGGGATAGCCCCACTGTGAACCACAAAAAATGTACTGTAGGAAATCACCACCTGTGTCCAACACTTAGATTTGTTTGTACCATAATATTGGCACATGGGGCTTCCAAAGTACCTTCTTCAGGCTTTAAACAAGAGATCTAGAAGAAGGGGCCGCAACAATTCTATAGGGTGGCTGTGTAGCTTCAGGGAAAAGAGTAATGTGTACTGGGACATGGACAAGCCTTGTCCCACATGGACAAAAAGTACAAATAGTATTGGTAGTTTTAAAATGTTGCTCATAATTTTTTAGCACATATTTTGGCACATTGTATACCAAGGTTAACTTGATGGATTGACAATATTTGGTGCACACAAAGTGTGTGTTGCTTTTATTTAAGTAAAAAAAAAATCACAGACAAGAACAGACCTCTAGTCTCGAAAAATAGGGGCTAAAACTTAACTTTTAATGCTCGTTACATGATAAAAATTAGCAGATGCTCATAATTTGTCAAAAAAAAATCTTAAAGGGTACCTCTCATCAAATAAACTTTTGATATATTTTAGATTAATGAATGTTGAATAACTTTCCAATAGCATGTTAATGAAAAATATGCTTCTTTCTATTGTATTTTTCCCGATCAGTCCTGTCAGCAAGCATTTCTGACTCATGCTGGAGTCCTAAACACTCAGAGCTGCCAGCCTGCTTTGTTCACAGCCAAACAGGCTGTGAACAAAGCAGGCTGGCAGCTCTGAGTATTCTCCTTTGTGAACAAAGCAGACTGGCTGCTCGTAGTGTTTAGGACTTCAGTATGAGTCTGAAATGCTTGCTGCCAGGACTGGTAGGGAGACCCCTAGTGGTCATTTCTTCAAAGTGGAAAATTAAATAGAAAGAAGCATATTTTTTAATAACATGCAATTGTAAAGTTATTCTGCATACATTAATCTATAATATATCAAAAGTTTTTTTGATGAGAGGTACCCTTTAATACAAAATCTTAATAAAAAGAACATTCAAAATAGTGTATGCAACACCACAAACACCAGCTGAGTGTGTGGCACAAGGGCACCAGGGCAATGGAAGGTAACACAGATAGAGAATATAGAAGGAGGGTGGGGGAGAAACCACGTAATATTGTTATTAATTCTATTCCTTCTCAATAGATGGTACACAGGTAATCAAATAGCTGTAGTAGGTGGCGTTATGTGCCCTCCACCCTCACCAACTGTCCCTGCCTTTTGAGGGACCCACCTCCTTAACAGGGTGGCTTCAACCACGGTGTCATTCCCTCACCTGATCTAAAGTGAGGGAGAAAACAGCAAACCAGATATAGGATGAAATAGATTCAGTCAATTTATCAGGCCCAGGAACCCTCGCGGCACTACACCCAGCTGGGTGAAAACAGACACCAAAAAAATAATATGTATGCAGTGACATTGCAGTGCCCAATTTAAGATATCAATGGGAAATCATACCAAAATGTGATGACAATATGTACACAAATATAGTATTGTAATACTGTTCCACATAAATATAGTAATTCTGTTCTTTAGATCATATAGTAATACTCACTTTAGATCAGGTGAGGGAATGGCACCGTGGTTGAGGCCACCCTGTAAAGGAGGTGGGTCCCTCAAAAGGCAGGTACAGTTAGTGAGCGTGGATTAGTGTTAGAGGGCACATAACGCCTCCTACTACAGCTATTTGATTACCTGTGTACCATCTATTGAGAAGGGATAGAATTAATAACAATATTACGGTTTCTTCTCCCCCCTCCTTCTATATTCTCTATCTGTTATCTTCCATTGCCCTGTGCCCTTGTACCACACACTCAGCTGGTGTTTGTGGTGTTGCATACACAATTTTTGAGGTGCTTTTTATTAAGATTTTTTAGACAAATTATGAGCATCTGCTCATTTTTATCATGTAACGAGCATTAAAAGTTAAAGGTATTCCAGGAATTTTTTTTATTTGACTATGCTTCAGGGGCTGTAAAGTTAGTGTAGTTCATAATATAGTGTCTGTACCTGTGTGTGACGGTTTTCTCACAATTCTTCTGTGATTTTCACCCCAATATTTATTTTTAACATCATACAAAATGACTGTTGTCTCAGATTTTTCGCAGGTTGCAATGCGGCCGAGACCTGACTCACTAGTCAGCTGATGACAGGGAGCCTGTCTGCTTCAATGGGTGGAGGGATCAATCTGCAACTAATGCAACAGCTGTAGGAACCCTGATTGAAAACCACAGGTCTTTTTGAATGGCTGCAGCTCATTTATGTTTCAATGGGTGGGGTGGCTGATGTGTGGGAGGTAGGAAAAAGGAATTATGTGATTTGTAGTCAAAAGAAGAAAATTCAAATAGGAAATACCAGTTCACAAAAAGCTAGCCACGGTGTTATGGTAATCTCACAACATAGCCTTTTAATCCCAAGACAAGCAAAGATCCTTACTAAGCATGTCCATTATTGCCTGCCAGGAACATACTAAAATCAGCTTATGGTGGATAACCCCTTTAAGTTTTAGCCCCTATTTTTCGAGACTAGAGGTCTGTTCTTGTCAGTGATTTTTGTTGTTATACTAACCTCTGAGCAATTATTTAGCGTTTGGACGACACAATATTTATAATTGTCCTACTCTGTGATAGTTTTATTTAAAGTAGTCACATATATGCATAGAAGACATCCAAACTACCTGACATTTTTCATTTATTTCCCCAAGGTGTTTTCAGTGGGTGTTAGTTTTTGTTGTGTAATAAAGCTAACAATTTATTGAAGTGTGGTTTATGCCCAACTTGCACCTCAATACAGAATATACATATACTGGGTATTCTTCCAGCACATTGCTAAGGTTCTCGTGCACATTCAATGTAGGCTGCCCAAATCCACTGATATTTTTGGTGAAAGCTTACTTCCTAATGTATGTGGGGGGTGTGCCAACTCTCCCTGAAAAGAAGGATCTGGGTGGTTGGATTTCAACATGCCTGATGCTTTGTTCCTACAGGAGATAATCTGTTGGCAATGGAATCTAATAGTAATTTTTTCCGCCCTTTTCCACATTGTAAAACATGCAACCCAAACAGGCACATCCACTAGTCTGAAGAGTCAGGAAGAATAAAGAACGGTTTGTCAACAGCTTCCTAATGTACAGTATGGTCACCTCAAATTGTGATTGTGAATATAGAGGCTTTCTTTTACCATGGAAGAATGTTTACCTAAAATTGTAATACCCACAGCCTTAAGGCTAAGTTTCTACTTGTTTTTTTCTTTTTAAAACGCCAAGAAAAACGCCAACTCTGCCGCGTGGCATTTTTTCGGCCAAAAAACGCTGCAACCAGATTTTAGCTGTAAATAAATGAGAAATCGCAAAATTCTTTTTCCACTTGGCGTTTTTCAGTTTGGTGTTTCTTTTTATCCTTTTGGCGTTTTTTCACTCTTTTTTTTTGGCATTTTTCACCTCATTGGCGGTTTTGCTAAATCGCAGCATGTTGAAACACAGGTGTTTTTTTCCCTGAAATCGTCACGTTTTTCTCCCATAGAAGTCTATGGGAGTAAAAAAAAATGCCAAGAAAAACGCCAAGTAGGTTTTAACTTTGGCGTTTTTTCAGGTGGTTTTTATTCTCTTTTGGACTTTAGTGATCCAAAAATGTGATGGAGATACCTTTTTTAATAAAATTTCATAGGGTACCATTTAAAGAAAATAAAAAAGATACAGTAGTGATGGAAAAAATAGTATCTAACGATATTTGGCTTTTTTATTACAAAATTTTTATAAATTTTGAAACAGGGATCAATTAATTAATTTTTTTCCCATCACTAATGCATCCTTTTTTTTTATTAATTTTTTTGGTACCCAACACATTTTGGGTACCAAAAAAACACCAAAGGGGCAAAAAATGCAATTTGCACATAAATGAAAAAACGCCAGAAAAAAACACCAGACAAAGGAAATTGCACTGGCGTTTTTTCAGGCTTTTTTTCTTGCGTTTTTTCAAGCCAAAAAATGCAGGACAAAAAAACAAGTTAACCTTGAAAAAGGAAAACATTGGAGAACACAGGTATCATGTAAAAGGGGCATTCTCATCTGGCTGATTACCTCTCCCTGATCCTGCTGTCTACTCAGACTTCTGGGATTGTTGTGTGATGGGCTGAGGATTCTATGACTGACAAGTCCCAAGCTAAAGGACTATAACAGCAACTATCAGACATGAGCAAGGAGCCTGATGTGCCCTCAGGAGCTCCAGTCCACTCTACACAGGCAGTGATATCACCAGTGCCTATAAAGCAGAGGTGGTAGACGGAAACCATAACTACCAGCTGTCTAGTGAGAGATATCATAAGGTATCTACAGAACCAGCAAGTTTGCTAAATGAAGCCTATTGTAAACCTGCCTTGCTCTACGCATAGAGATGGGAATATTCCCAGGCCACGGTATGGGAGAGTGTGATTTGCAATTTTTTTTTGTTTCTTAGAAAGTTAAAACTAAAATTTAAAAAAGAACATTTTTTGGCTCTACTCAAGATACTATAATGACAAAAAAAGTTAGACTGTTCGTAGCTTATCACATTCATCACACGTTGATGTTTATGCTGCCTACTTGTAGTGTAGTTATCAGCATGTCTGGGCTCCCTCCTTCTTTATGTATTTAGCCAAATTCTGCATTTTCCCTTTAGTACCCTACAGCACCATCTGCTTAGAGCGAGAAATATATGTTGTAGTACTAAATAGGAGAACAGTAAACTGTCAGGTTATTTTCCTCAGATGTACTTTCACAGATTATCCCATTATAGCTCCTGTGCATAGCGTACCATAAATCACGACAATTTTGGTGCATCGTAAGTTTTTAATTACATCTGCCTGTGGAGAGCAGACTCTTTAGCTGAAGAGTCAAAGTTCCCCCTCATTTTCTGCCACCATCAGAATTGAAGCAGAGCCATTGGTGTGATCTGTGCTTCTGCAGAGCATCTGGACACAATGTGGGAAATGTCGATAAGGGCTTAATGCATCAACTTGAATAACCAAAGGCATTTTGTATGCAGAGCAGTGGAATTTGAAGCTGTGGTCACAATTTGCAGGCCAAAAAAAAGTCAAAGCTGAATTAAATTAACATATTCCCATTTCACAAGGTGAAGAGCAAGGGATATTAACTCATCTGAATGCTAATATCTTAATAGGTAGCACAGAGACCACATGTGCCTATGCTCAATCTTGCTTTGTCTCACTGAAATCACTCGGCCGGATGCCAAAAGGCAATTAAATTTTCATTGTGTTAATGGCAAGAGCATAGTAAATTGGAGGAATTTGGATCTTCCATTGTGTAGGAATTCTACTAGACAGTGGACATTGTTTATGGTTTGTCATATGCAGGAAAGTAGGGAGTACCAAAGAACTTGTAAACTTTAATAACTATCTGTAAAGCCCATCTAGCACCATTATCCTCGGTAACAACTTGGAAAGTTTGAAGAATTGCTGTTGGGTATTAAATTGATCTGGCACTAATCTCTTTGGGACCCTGGTCTTCCTTTTGAAGAGCATGACATGTGACTGAGCAGTGATGCTAGGAGGACAACATGTGACCACTGCAGACAATCTGCTCCAAAAGAAAGACCAGGGTGAACTTGTAATTAGCATGGGATCGAAGAGGTTTGTTGGTTAGAGTTTTTTTAAATGATATCTAGAAAAACTATTGTGTGCAGTTGAGCTTTAAGTGCTTATCGGGAGTTCTGAAGCAATTCCTATATGGCAGCGTGGCTTATAACCGCTTATGGGACTCTTACCTGGGTCATTCAGGCCATGGGTGGTGCTTGCAATTTAGCAATTATTACTAGGCAGCACCTAGACTTGCAGCTTAAAAGAAAGGAAAGACCAGGTTCAATCTGGCAGTTAGCACTTATTTTCAAGCCCTACGTACAGCCAGAACATCCCTATGTGTTCTCAGCCTCTAGGATTTGGTTATTTGGTAGAAGCAGATGTTATAAAGGTGTGACATGAGACCTTGTGAAAGCTCCAACCAAGATGGAGCACTGAAGAGTGGGTAGCCACAGCCACATGGTATAATTCATATAGGACTTCTTGCTTGATACTTAGGTTAAAGTTTTACAGTGTATTTTTTTTTTTCCCCCATAGGCTTGTCCTATAGAAAAGCCTATGGGGCAAATGGCAGAATAAATGCCCACCTAGAGCTTGCTGCTTTTTAAATACTCTAAAAATGCTTACAATTTTATTTTTGGATGCAGTATATTTTTTATGTCACTCGAGATTTTACTGTGGCTGCAAATAAACGTTGCTCACATATGCCCTCTTTTTAGTTTTTTACTAAGATGGAGCCATGAATTTATAATTCTGTACTTACCTTGCACTTTTATATAGTTTAACTTTGCATTTTAACTAACACAGCTTTTTCTTCCTTTCTTTTCATGCTTCTGTACTGTCTACCCAAAGGAGGTGGAGGTTAGTATTAATTGTCTGTTTGTCATTTTAAGTTAAGCTTTCTAGCTATTTTTGTATCTTTTACTTATAAACAGGTCAGACAAAAAAAAAAAAATCAAACAAAATCCCAGAAAAACGTTATTCACTTGCCCATTCATTATCCACTGACTATTTAATGTTCACTAAGTCACATTATTCTTCACTTCCTTGTTCTACCTCAACACACTGGAAGTGCCCACTTACTGGCTGAGGTGGTTTGCTCTGTGGAGATTAGTTGGCACTTCGTAAGCATTAGAAGGTTACCAGTTGAGGATTGGGTGAGTAAAGTTTATTTATTTTATTTTTTATTTTTTTGGTGGCAGACATTTTATTCTACGTTTAACCTAGGTTAAACATATATTAACATATGACACATGGAAAATCTAAGGGTGCGTTCACACAGCCGTCTGTCCCCATTCTTTTCAGTTCCGTTCTTGCAGGCTGTAAAATCCCATTTATGTCAATGGGATTTTTTTTACAATCTGTTTACATCCGTTTGCACCTGACAGCAGAAAAAATGGCACATGCAGTATTTTTTTTTTCTTTCGTCAAAAAAAAAAAACAGAAGAAAAACGGATACAGTAAATTTTACATTGAAGTCTATGGAAAATGGATGAGCATTAAATGTCATCCGTTTTTTTATTTTTATTTTTATTTTTTTATTATTTCTGACAGCGCTTTCTGAATAACTATTGTGTTACCGAAAATGCCATTCTCTGAGCAACTTATTGTCTATTTAACATTATTTTATTACTAATATCCATACACATATCCCCCCTCCCCCCACCTTTTCTACCTCTCCCATTAAGATTCTGTGTGTCTGTAAATTTTTTTTTATTTTTATTTTTTTGCAACTTCTTATTGAGCATTGCTTATTTTATGCTACATTTGATTCTATTCTACAAGTATGTTATGATTACATTGATATATGTATTATTGAGTTTTCAATAAATTTCTCATTTTGACACTAAATGTCATCCGTTTGCAAGCATTTTTTTCAATCCGTTCTTTGATCCATTTTTAATTCTGAGCATGCCCAGAACAAAAAACAGATCCAAAGAGATACAAAAAAATCTGTTTTTATTTTTTAAGGGAGAAGAACGGGACAGGTCTAGACGGCTGTGTGAACGCAGCCTTAGAAAGAGATTTGAAATAGCAGAATCTCTGATTCTAACCATGCATTTGTGGAGAATTGCATATTGTTCTACTCTATAGCATCCCATTGTCAGATCGAGTCTATATCTTTTTGCCTGCGTCCATTCTGTTTTACAGTATTTTAGGTGATTGACAGCCCATGACAACTATAAATTCCTGTGTGTCTAGCACATTGTTCCTGACTCTTTATGTTAGCTCTTGTCCCATTAATTTGCTAGAAACTGGATAACCTCTTTAATATATTAAAATATTCATCATTATTTGTGATGGTTATGTGATCATGCATTCATATGTCCCATTTCATGGCTTTGGCGCTGTCTATTCAGCACCACACAATCACAACCTGAATACATGCAATTTTATGCGCCGTATATTTGCTCTTTGTATGAATGGTTCTTATGAGCAGCAACGAATATACTAATTTATTAGTACACATGTTATAGTATTCAATGTTCTTTAATATTTCATCTAAAATGTGGGATAATCTGCTCGAAATTCAAATACAGATGGAATTACGTACATTACTGTAGTGTTCGCTGTCTGACTTTTATCCATGAAACCAGCTGTGTTCCCCTATTGTATGCATTGAACATTTACTGAACATTTACCTTCTGAATTTTCCTGGGAGCTTGAAAAGCAATTTAATGGGATTTTCATCAATACAAATAACAGACGATTATGGTTTTGACACACTGATTAAAGCAATTGATCACATAGTTTTATTACGTTCTTACGTTTATTGTTATTTTTTGACATATAGCAAAATGTACGGATGAGAATGCTGATCTTAATCTTTGCTCTACTTGATGCTGTACAAAGAATATTGTACTGGAGTAATGAGCAATGTCTCAAATGGAAATGTCTCTTGTAATCGTGCTGTTAGAATTACATTTTATACTGATACTAAATAGTGCTTTCAGAATCCAATTCGTGGAATGAGTGCAGGTATCCTTCTGCTACTAAATGCCCCTGGTTACATCACGCATTTGTGTGGCCATCCCTACTTAAGTATGTAGAAAAGATAGAAGAAAAAAACAGGGATATGCGCCCCTAGTGAAGGATGTTTATAGGTGAGATGAAGACAGGTTAAGTTGTAACACTCACCTATTTTCGTTGTGCTGAGAGCACAACATCTATGATAGCCTTAGATTAGTCTCAGGTCTGCAGCCATGGTCCTCTGGAGCAAAGGTGATGTCCCAGCAGTGTAAGTAACAAGAAAAAAGCAAAGTTGGGCCGTTGGTGGCGCTGGTCCTGATGGAAAGAAAGTTCTGTAGACCCTTCTCAGTGTCTAAAACGTGGTTTTATTAGCACAGAAAGCAGCGCGTTTCTGGTCCAAACTGGACCCTTCGTCTGGCAGTGATGCATCACTGCCAGACGAAGGGTCCAGTTCGGACCAGAAACGTGTTGCTTTCTATGCTAATAAAACCACGTTTTAGACACTGAGAAGGGTCTACAGAACTTTCTTTCCATCAGGACCAGCGCCACCAACGGCCCAACTTTGCTTTTTTCTTGTTACCTACTTAAGTATGTGGGAGTAATGGAGAAAGAAGGACTAAAGACTTAGACTTCAAAAAAGAGAGCCTCATACATGTGATTCCACTACTTTAGGGGTGGGAGAGAACTGCTAATAGCTATAAGGGGGATCTCTGTTTACTCAAAGGTGGGTGGTGTATACAGTATAGAGGGGTAGAAAG
This sequence comes from Hyla sarda, assembly GCF_029499605.1. Taxonomy (NCBI): domain Eukaryota; kingdom Metazoa; phylum Chordata; class Amphibia; order Anura; family Hylidae; genus Hyla; species Hyla sarda. The sequence continues at coordinate 113,170,219 of NC_079195.1, forward strand.
AAAATGCTGAACTCTTTGGTAGAGTTTGTAAGTTTTAGTGCAATTCAGCATGCCTTGACATCAAAAGGCATGAAGAATGAAAAAGTTGTATGCACCCTAAAAGATTCATTACAAAAAGAAAATCAGGCTCTAAAACAAATCCATTGGCTAAATTTTTTTTTAAAAAGTTTACTGGTCTCAGAATGTGGCAACACAAAGCTAATTGTAATAGTGGCAAAAAGTACAATATGTCTGATATGGCTATGTTAATAGAAAAGAGAAGGCAGTTAATAAATAGAAGAAAATGTTACTGCCCAAATTGCCTGCAGTAGCATTGGTGGATGGATACCCAGTTTTTTAAAAACTTTGTAGAAGTTTTACCTCCTCAAAGTTTTTAATAATACTAACTTTCTGATTTTCAAGCTGGACATATACATAGATACAGAGAGATAGAGAGATAGAGACACAGATTGTATAATTGGCCTTGATAGAGATTGTTATCGCTGAAGGTCTCTTAGGTCCTAAAAATGGTGGAGACCCAAGGGCATGTGCACCTTCTGCCCTCTCTATAATTTAGCCCTTTATATGAAACTGTGTTCTTTATGTACACGAATTCTAGTCTTGTTTCTAGGTTGTTATTTTTAGTCAAATGCACCCAAATGACTTTTGTTTGAGGACAATTTATTTTTGGAAAAGGGTCACATGGAGAAGTTTAGAAGTGAGCCAGCTGGGATTAGCCACATCAGCATTTATATTTAACAAACACTTTAGTAATGGAATTCATGTTAGTGCCTGAATGACTCGAAAAGTCATCTCAAAATTAGACTTTTCCTGAGGTAAAAAGACAACCTTAGATTGACTATCCATGTAATAGCTGATGTTTGATGGATATAAAATTCTCCAGGGCTGCCATCAGAAATGTTGGGGCCCCTTACACAGCTTAAGGCTTGGGCCTTGAGTCTGCCCCACAGTCTGACCCCAATATTATTTTCTAATTAGACAATAGCAGAGCGCAGCGCAGTAAAACAATGTCACACACACACTGATGTACTACATTTCACTCTACTATAATCTAATATACCATCTATTCTGGTTACTGTACAAGTGTCCTAAAAGTTTAATACAAAGAAAAATAATGGTTCGGGAGGCTACACACTATATAAATATTTTGGGTTGCACACCTGTGCCGAGATACTGTGATGCACTATACCCTTAGTGCTAAATTACAGTAAAAAATAACTAAAAGAGAATTAGACCTCAAGGTACAGGTGGCTAATGGTATGATAATAATAATAATAATGATAAAATTGTGAAAATGTAGGTGGGTGATATGGAATGACTGGAGATGTAGCTGGTATAAAGGCTTATTTAATAAAATATTCACAAACAAGTGTAACCAAGTGTCACTGTGCAGGGCCCTTGAGATGGTATAATGATGGTATTATATGCATAAATTAAAATAAATAAAATAAAAATAAAATAATACTTGTAAAACGATGCAAAGACAGTTATAATGCCACTCTATGATATCACAATCTAATTTCAATATCAGGGCTGTTGTTGCCTTGGATAGATGGGTAAATAACCATATATTTGCAGCAAAAGTTCTTAGAATAACAAGAGTTACTGTGTGCTGGTTATTAGCCTGCGCTGTGTGAGCGCAGGCTGGCACTGAGGCGCACCCGGCCTGAAAGAAAAGTTACCTGCGGTCTTCTGGATGTGTGGTAGATCAGCGGAGGTTGGTGGCAGACTAACCCAGCAGTCACGTCCTCAGATGCTGATGTCCTGTTGGAATGGAACTGCGTCCGGCTCTCGGCGTGTGGATTGCAGCAGCAGAGAAGTCTCTAGTGCTCGTACTTACGGTGTCCTTGTGCAGTAAGTACAGTCTGAGCACGCACTGTGCAGTGGTCCGTAGAGCAGGGGACTGCAGCGCTTGCTAGATTGTAGATAGGTGGAATTTAGTGATTCAGGTCTGTATGGATATTCAAACGCGTTTCGGGGAGATCTCCTTTTTCAATGGTAATACCATGTTGCCATTGAAAAAGGGGATCTCCATGAAATGCGTATTATTATTATCAAACCATTAGCCACCTGTACCTTGAGTTTCTCTTTTAGTTATTTTTTACTGTCCTAAAAGTTAGCAAATATTCCCACATAGTAGCAAAAGAGGTTCCAGCTGTACACATTTGATCTGAAGACATTGAAGGTGATTACAATTACATAAAGTGACTTACAGTTAACGTCTTCACTAAGTGAATAAAAGGGGGGTGTCTTCTCTGATTTGAGTCTTCATTTTCCCTTTTTTTCAAATTATGTGGTCCAGGGCATCATGAAGATATCTTCCGGCCAAGAACTGTCTTCACAGAATCTGTCAGAGCACCCAGACAAACATTTTAGACTCCTTTCTTAAGCACAATGCCCACCTCTTTACAAACTCCCTGTGTGTATTGCATTACATGGTAATAGTGCCCGCTTTGTGCCTCCATAGTTGTAGGCCCCCTCTCTGTACCCCATAGTTGTATGCCCTCCCTTTCACTGTGCCCCCATAGTTGTAGGCTTCACTCTTTATGCCCCCATAGTTGTAGGCTCCCTTCTCTGTGCCCCCATAGTTGTAGACTCCACTCTGTGCCCCCATAGTTGTAGGCTCGACTCTCTGTGCCACCATAGTTGTAGGCCCCACTCTCTGTGCCCCCATAGTTGTAGGCCCCCCTTTCACTGTGCCCCCATAGTTGTAGGCCCCCCTTTCACTGTGCCCCCATAGAAGTAGGCTCTACTCTGTGCCCCCATAGTTGTAGGCTCCCTTCTCTGTGCCCCCATAGTTGTAGACTCCACTCCCTGTGCCCCCATAGTTGTAGGCCCCCTTTTCTTTGCCCCCATAGTTGTAGGTTCCACTCTGTGCCCCCATAGTTGTAGGCCCCCTTCTCTGTGCCCCCATAGTTGTAGGCCCCCCTTTCACTGTGCCCCCCATAGTTGTAGGCTCCGCTCTCTGTGCCCCCATAGTTGTAGGCCCCCTTCTCTGTGCCCCATAGTTGCAGGCCCCCTTTCACTGTGCCCCCATAGTTGTAGGCTCCGCTCTCTGTGCCCCCATAGTTGTAGATCCCACTCTCTGTGCCCGCATAGTTGTAGACCCCACTCTGTTCCCCTATAGTAGTAGATTCCACTCTCTCTGTCCACATAGTTGTAGGCCTCCTCTCTGTACCCCATAGTTGTAGGACTCCTCTGTGCCCTCATAGTTGTAGGCCCCCTTCTCTGTGCCCCCATAGTTGTAGGCCCCCTGTCTGTACCCCCATAGTTGTAGTCTGCACTCTCTGTGCACCCATAGTTGTAGTCTGCACTCTGTGCCCCCATAGTTGTAGCCCACATCTCTGTGCCCTCATAGTTGTAGACCCCATCTCTATGCCCCCATAGTTGTAGCCCCCATCTCTGTGCCCCATAGTTGTAGGTGTCCTCTTTGACCTCATAGTTGTATCCCCCTTCTCTTTGCCCCCTTTTTTAGCCCCCTCTCTGTGCTCCCATATTCGTAGGCCCCAGAGGCTGACTGAAGCAACCTACTTACTGTTTCGGGGCCAGGCAGTATATTCTCCCCGCTGCTACGCTTTCTGTGCTGTGCTCCGGACCCGCACTGCATGTCACGTTATATGATGATGTCACTTGTAATGGACATGCCTGCGCGAGGCACATTTTCTTCCCTTCCTCCCGACACGCACTTCTCCCTTTAAGGGACAGCGGCCACCAGCGGATAGATAAATTCAGCCTCTCCCTCCCCTTAATGTGACAGCCACTGGCCCAGGCAGCAGCCCCAGTGTAGGGCATGACAGTCGGCCGGGCCACCCTGGGCTCCGGGCCCCTTACTGGAGTACTTGTTGTACCCCCCTGATGGGGTCCCTTAAAATATCCGTATATATGTTTCAACAGCCATCAAAGAAAAGAAGATATTGTCTAAACCAACAATCGTAAATTGTATAAGCAACAAATCATTTGAAATCCTTGGATGATGAGAGTAGAATTACAAAGACCATCTGACATGGCCATGGCATGCCTTCAATATACCAAAAGAAAGTGCTGGGACTCATCTTCCATTTATTTCCCACAAGAATAGCACTTCTATTTGTTACTGATAAACTGCAGCTGTAAAAGCAGTGTCACCTTGTGGTAATATAATATGTATACTATGGGAAGTTATTGTGGAATATATGTGAAAATAATTGGTCATTCCTTAATAAGGAGGTGGTAGGCACCAGGTTAATAATTAAACACCCTGTCATCACTGTAATGCTGCCTGAACCACAAGTTATTATTAAAGTCCTCAGTGGTTTCTCCCCTATCAATAAAGGCTGGTGGGGCAGGGAGAAGTCACCAGGGATCACCCCAATCACTCATGGTGTGGGCATCTTGAAAGTGATGACAGTTTCCCTTAAAGGGATGATGTAACTTTATAAGTGGTATGTCCCCATTTGTTTACCTAATATACACTTCATTAATATTCTGTTAAGACCCCCTGACTTTGGCCATTTAATACTATATAGAGTAATTATGACATTTAGGATACAGTCACATGTTGCAGTTACTACATTCCAACTAAACCATGCTTCCTGTTTCCCAGTGGCATCACCCTTTTGTCAGCAATAGTGCAGTTATACTAAAATTGGGCAGCTATAAGTTATCACAAGTGGGTGTGCTTTTGTTCTCTTGCAGTAGTCTTTACATGGGACCATGTCCTTAGGAATGTATTTTGGCCAATATGTGCTGAGCGTTTTGGTCAGTATTTTTATCCAAAACTAAGAGTGCCACCTAAACAGAGAAATGCTGTAATGGGAATATATGCACCTTTTTCAGTTTTTTTTGTATCCACTTCTAGTTTTGACTACAAATATTGACCAAAATATTGTGTGAAAATTGCTACATTGCTCAAAAAAATAAAGGGAACTCTTAAACAACACAATGTAACTCCATGTCAATGACACTTCTGTAAAATCACACTGTCCACTCAGGAAGCGACACTGATTGACAATCAATTTCACATGCTGTTGTGCAAATGGAACAGACAGCAGGTTGAAATTAAAGGCAATTAGCAAGCCACCCCTAATAAAGGAGTGGTTCTGCAGGTGGTGACCACAGACAACTTCTCAGTTTATATGCTTCCTGGCTGCTGTTTTGGTCACTTTTGAATGCTGACGGCACTTTCACTCTAGTGGTAGCATGAGATGGAGTCTACAACCCACACAAGTGGCTCAGGTAGTGCAGCTCATCCAGGATGGTACATCAATGCGAGCTGTGGCAAGAAGGTTTGCTGTGTCTGTCAGCGTATTGTCCAGAGCATGGAGGCGCTACCAGGAGACAGGACAGTACATCAGGAGATGTGTAGGAGACCATAGGAGGGCAACAAGTCAGCAGCAGGACCGCTGCCTCCGCCTTTGTAGGAGGATGAGGAGGAGCATTGCCAGAGCCCTGCAAAATGACCTCCAGCAGGCCACAAATGTGCATGTGTCCACTCAAAAAGTCAGAAACAGACTCCATGAGGTTGGTACGAGGGCCCGTCGTCCACAGGTGGGGGTTGTGCTTACAGCCCAACATCGTGTAGGACGTTTGGCATTTGCCAGAAAACACCAAGATTGGCAAATTCGCCACTGGTGCCCTGTGCTCTTCACAGATGAAAGCAGGTTCACACTGAGCACATGTGACAGAGTCTGGAGATGCCGTGAAGAACATTTTGCTGCCTGCAACATCCTCCAGCATGACCGGTTTGGTGGTGGGTCAGTATTGGTGTGGGGTGGCATTTCTTTGGGGGGGGCCGCACAGCCCTCCATGTGCTTGCCAGAGGTAGCCTGAGTGGCATTAGGTAGGAGATGGGCTCCTCAGACCCCTTGTGAGACCATATGCTGGTGCGGTTGGCCCTTAGTTCCTCCTAATACAAGACAATGCTAGACCTCATGTGGCTGGAGTGTGTCAGCCGTTCCTGCAAGAGGAAGGCATTGATGTTATGGGCTGGCCCGCCCGTTCCCCAGACCTGAATCCGATAGAGCACATCTGGGACATCATGTCTCGCTCCATCCACCAATGCCACCTTGCACCACAGACTGTGCAGGAGTTAATGGATGCTTTAGTCCAGGTTTGGGAGGACATCCCTCAGGTGTTGTAGGGAGGTCATACGGTCACGTGGAGGCCACATACACTACTGATCCTCATTTTGACTTGTTTTAAGGACATTACATCAAAGTTGGATCAGCCTGTAGTGGTTTTCCACTTTGATTCCATATCCAGACCTCCATGAGTTAATAAATTTGATTTCCCTTGAAAATTTTTGTGTGATTTTGTTGTCAGCACAATCAACTATGCAAAGACGAAAGTATTGCAAATGATTAGTTCATTCATTCAGATCTAGGATGTGTTATCTTAGTGTTCCCTTTATTTTTTTGAGCAGTGTATTTAGCCTGCACGTGTATGCTTCGTCCTCTTTGCAGGCAACAGGAATGCAACAACAGTAGGACAATGTCTAGCACAATACAAATATCAGTAAATTCTTCAGATATGCATTTGCCTAGTGGTGTATCACTTAGGATGAGATTGTCCGTAGTACACACCATTTATTATAAATATTGTAAACATCATGTGAAAACACACCTACAAAAACTCCCCATGTATAAAGATTAGCAGAAAATAAAAAAAAATAAAAAAAATGCATGAAGTTAGCGATTGAGATCACATTCCAGGTGCCATTAACAGAAACATAACCTTAAATAGTACCTGTCATTAGTAATAAAAAATATGTTATATATTAGCCTATTTGAATTACTTTTCTAATAAATGTCTTAATAACATTTTGTAATGTGTTAAAATAACCCCTAAGGGTGTGTTCACATTAGGTAAATCTCGCTGAATCTCCACTCGCAGAATTCAGTGAGCGGAGAATCAGTTTGGCAGCCTCTGCCGAAATATTTTGGCGGTAGGACCCCGCGGCACTGCGCCGTCACCATTGACAGCTATGCAGTGCTCGCGGTATTCAAAAAAAGAATGAACATGTTCTCTGTGTGGAACATTTTCAGCAGCAGAATTTTCCGCCACTGAAATTGCTCAGTGTGAACGGGCCTCTTGGAAGACCCATTCACACTGGTGTTAAAGTTCACTGCGTAGAATTCCGCAGAATTACGTAGTGTGAATGCACCCTAAAAGTTTGGCCACCAGCGGTCCTGCCTGCAGTCTTGCTTGCAGATTGTCTCCTGCAGCACCCTGGCAGAGACAAAAGTCAGGAAATTCAGGTGGGTACTCAGCTTAGCACAGTGTATAGAGTGTATAGAGCTGAATATTTCATCTTCCTTTCCCTTTGAGCTGAGCTACACTGTAAAGTAATGATGCCTTCAGTGCATAGTGCTGAATATTGTGATAAATATTGTGCTAAATGTTTCTGCTCTCTTTGCAAGCTGCTGGTCAGAGCTGACACACAGTAGAGTTCAGTGCAGAGAGCTGAGGGTGGTGGGTGCACGATTTTAGCCAACCACAGCCCATCTCACACTGAACTGATCTCCGCTGTGTGTGCGGGGGTTAGGTAGGAAGTTCTCCCCTGCAGAGCTACAGATGATGTCACGCCTGCTGCCTTCCCAATCTGTGGAGCACAGTGAGACTGAGCAGAAGATGCAGAACAATATCAAGGTAGAAAACTAAAACATATTAAAAATAAAGGCAGGGGGTGGTTTATCATGATAGGGCAGTGAACTGGGAGTTTTAAAAAATGTATCATTTACTTTAAAGAGTACCTTTCATTAAACCATATTTTATAAACTAACTCAGATTATATTCCCTAACTACTCCTAATACCCCTCCTGCCCTTAAACAAATTTTGAAAACTTTGCAAAGCTCTGTATCATACCATTCCCCCTGCTCACATTGTGTGAGCTCCCGGCAGGAGAAAGTGGGCATTTCCCAGCAATCGTGATGTCACTGAAGCCTGTGAGAGCTGTGTCTCACCATGCTCAGCATGCAATTCCTGCCAGGCAGGGAGGAGCCAAAACTACCTGTTTGACTTACGGCAGGGAACAGAACAGAGCCACCTAGTGGCTGTTTTTTCAGTAGTCATATTAAAAACATATCCAAACTCTAAACGTAGATATGTAAGGTCCCATGTTAGACCGCGCTCTGGTGCATAATCCATCCAGCATATAATAGAATCAATGAGCAACAATTTGTAAGTGTGTTCAGGGTAGTGCCTAAAATATAAATTTTATTGGGATCATTAAAAGAATAGTAAATCACCCAGGTATGTGTTCAGTGACCAACACCAGTTAAAATAAGTATATACAGGCCACAGGGAGCTGAATCATGCCTTAGGCAATTAGCGCTCACCCTGTGCCACAGATAGTGACAATGGGTTAGTCACCAATGTCAAACATCCGCCAATATATTAAACCACAGACGCGTTTCTACCATATATATTATAATGGCGTCCTCAGGGAGGCATATACAATATACTAGATCGGTATAGAATTTTTTTTTATATGTCTTTGGCATAGGTAACAGTCGGTCCTGCTGCAAAAGACAGACGCCGACAGTTCGCTCACTGTAGTGAACAGAGCTGGACGGAGCAAGCTCCCTGCGCCACAGCAGGTTGTCGCGCCCGCCCTGTAAACCAGGGAACCGTGGACCAGCGGACTCTGTCCTGGCAGACCATATAGGGACAGCGGTTTACTGCTATATGATTACACTGCTATTGTATTTTCCCCCTACAAGAAATTAGGGACAGTGCACTTTTCTTTTGCAGCAGGACCGACTGTTACCTATGACAAGGACATATAAAAAAATGTCTATACCGATCTAGTATATTGTATATGCCTCCCTGAGGACGCCATTATAATATATATGGTAGAAACGCGTCTGTGGTTTAATATATTGGCGGATGTATGACATTGGTGACAAACCCATCGTCACTATCTGTGGCACAGGGTGAGCGCTAATTGCCTAAGGCATGATTCAGCTCCCTGTGGCCTGTATAAACTTATTTTAACTGGTGTTGGTCACTGAACACATACCTGGGTGATTTATTATTCTTTTAGTGATACCAATAAAAGTTATATTTTAGGCACTACCCTGAACACACAAATTGTTGTTCATTGATTCTATAAACATATCCAGCATACTGATGTTAGATGCCTCAACACTGCCTTTCAACGCTTCCTGTGGCAAGGCAAGTGCCCGTGCATGGTTCTGCAGAAGCTCATGCTTTGTAAAGCGGAGGGAGGGGTAAATTTCCCGAATATCAGGGGTTATAATTTGGCCTGCGTATTTCGCCATGCACTCGATTGGCTGCATGACTCCAATTACTTCTCCAACGTAGCGGTGGAAACAGCGTTAGCGGCCCCTTGGTCGTTGCCAGCCTTACTCCACACCTCTTATGCTAAACTTCCAGCGGAGATCAAGGGATCTGCGCTCCTGCGGGATACAATAGTGGTTTGGAAGGAGGTGCAGAAGGTCTTTGGCCTCCTGTTCCTTTTATCCAAAAGGATACCCTTGCATGACCATCCGGAATTTCTGCAGGGTAAATCTTCTCCCCGGTTGCGTCTGTGGGTCTCTAAAGGGGTTCGGAGAGTGGGACGACTGATTCATAGTGATGACTGTAGGTGGCTTACACCGGGAGAGATACTTAGCAAGTTTGACCTTCCCCTGTCCCACACTCTCTATGCCAATCAGGTCCATGCTTTCTGCTCCTCTAGACTGCGGGACCTGTCGAAGGAGGCCCCAACCCACATCTTGGATGACATAATAGGTAGTGAACCAAAGAGACAATCAATTTCTGACCTATATGTGGCCTTTCCTAACCGCTTTCTAAAAATTGACCCCAAACATGTTCCGTACATGGGAGCGGTAGACCGGGGACACTGACATTACTGACAGAATTTTGCGAGGTCGGGATGCTGTGCAGAAGAATATTATTAATGAGACATGGAGGGAGACTTATTTCAAGGTAGGTAACGCAGCTTTATATGGTTTTAACATCTTACCCTCTCCTTCTTTCCCGGATAGGATCATTCACTGTCCTAAGTGCAAGGCCCTGCTAACTAACATGTATCATGGGGTCTGGGAGTGTTCTCACACAGCTGAGTACTGGCGTCTCATACAATCGCACATTTGGGATCATTGGAAGGTGCGGGTCCCGTTTACACCGCAGTCATTGATATTTCATCAATTACACCCACCGGAGGGAGGAGGGGAGGGGGAGGAGAGGTTTCCACGGTTTGTTCATGTTGTCCTTTTAGTGGCACTGTGCTGTCTTTTTGCTAAATGGTTGGATCCTGTTACTCCAGATTTGACAATGCTGATAGCCCAACTGAAGTTCTTTTTAGAAGTGGACCGATTAGATGCCGAGCAACATTCTGATTCAGACACTAAAGGCTTTTTCCAGAAGTGAAAATCCTTTATTGTTACTCATTTTGACTCTCAGGGGATTGCTGAGATTGTACGACCATTTAGATACACCACTTGGTATGGTGTGGAATCTCTGAGAGGTTCCCTAGGGGCGTTGCGCTTACCAGATACTTAGAGTTTGCCCACTGTGGTTCCCTGGGAAGGGGGCTGCAATCGATACTCGTTTGTCTGGTGGGGGGCCTGGGAGGCAATGTTCTGTTTCCTTCTCTCTGTTGGAAACGATTATTTCTTTTTGAATGCTTGTTCCATGGTGCCCAAGGACACTTACAGAACACCGTCTCTTGTTCTTCATGGACGATAAGTGACTGCTTTCTTTTTCGAGATGGGGGGGGGGGGGCGGTTATTGTATTGGGTTCATTTCTTGTTACAGATGGAGATATCTCTTACATTCTATGTACTATCATGGTTTTTACTTTATGCTTACACATCTTGCGAAATTGTATTATTTTTGTTTATTGTTTACTGAAAATTGTTTAAAAAATATATTTAAAAAAAACATATGAAGGCTGAGAATTTTAACAGCAAGTAAATAGCAAAGTGTCTTATAACTACATAAGGGACAGTATATTAAAAGTTTAATATGGTGACAGGTACTCTTTAAATAGATCACAGTGTGTATACAGTTTATTAAAATGTTTACACTGATGTATAGTACTAGCAAGACATTTTAATATACGAGTGCATAAAAAATTTATACTGTAGGGTAAAGCCAGCAATTATTGTATATATTCCCTTTATAATAGTTGTGTTATGGCTTTTCTACATTTTCTACATTTAGTCAAATTGATAAAAAATATTATATTGGAAAAAATAAATATTTATATTGCTAGGTTTTTGAGTAAAGGGAATTCTTTGGGGGGTATTTATGAAAAGTGGAGTAGGTGAACATCTTTTTACTCCATTAATTCATGTAGTGGAAACTGTGTGCCTGCACCTAATTGACCACATGGTGCAGGGCATTTGATAAATGTGGCGCTGATCACATTTCAGTGCTCCACTCTGTATGGCGTTTCTCTGCGACTTTTTGTGTGACTTTTGAATCCATGCGACAATTATGCGACTTTTTAATAACGCTGTCCACAGTTAGTTTGTAAGTGCTTTTTTATCTGGTGGTGATTAGTGCCCGGTTTGGTGGGTTGCGCCAAAGTATGTGACTTTTTTAAAAAGTCGCATTTTCATAAATCCCTGATTACTGCAAAAAATCTACCAAAAACACGTCTACCACAGCAACAAACCAAAACACAGGTAAATGAAAAGTCACAAAAAACACACTGCACCAAAATATTGAGACAAATATTATTGAGACAAAATATTGAGACAAAAAAAAAAAAAAGTGCTTCATAAATACCCCCTTTATCCCTGTGTAGATGGAAGCTTTTACAGCTTTTCCTAACCTCTTTTGAGCATCTCGCACGTCTGCACTGGGATCAGATAGCATTTCTCTCCTCTTGCTGTGGGTGTTTAATTACATTCACTTCAGTTCTCCACTAATCAGCCCTTTAATTCCCTTGGTGGATGGGGAAATTAAGCAGATTCAGCAAGGACAGCAGGATAGGGACCTCTGTTACTTCAAGGATCTTAAAAGGACCTTATAATCTTGAGAACAAGTCACTTTTTTGTCAAGGTGGCAGAAGGTCTCTTCAGTTTACTGGTTGTTATAGCACATAGCAATAATTAATATGAGGAGGATACTTTACGATGGCACATGAAGTCCCTGCAGCTTCTTAAAGGGGTACTCCTTCCCAATACATCTTATCCCCTATCCAAAGGATAGGGGATAAGATATCTAATGTCTGATTGTGGGGACTCCCGCAATCTGTCATTCAGAACCCACCATTGCGAGCTGTGACAACCTCAAGTGTGCAGCGTGACAACCTCGAGGCCGGAGTATCGGGACATCACAGCCGTCACGCCCCCTCCCTCCTACACTCCAAGTTTGCAGCATGATGCCATACGGGAGCGTAGTCGTGACGTCACGATACTCCGGCCTCGTGGTCGTCACACTGCACACTCGGAGCCTCCAGCCCTGTGGAGAGCTCGAAAAGGTGGGTTCTGAATGACAGATTGCGGGGGTCCCCAGCGGCAGGATCCCCACAATCAGACATCTTATCCCCTATCCTTTGGATACGAGATAAGATTATTAGGGCCGAAGTACCCCTTTAATACGTATTTATGGTGCTCTATCTGGTCTGTGTAAGATAAGGAGCTTGACTAAAAAGGGCTATGTTTACCTTTGTATAACATCAAAGAGATATTGGTGTACAGTAGAGTATGATACGCCCTTTTTGATGCCCTATAATGGCTCCATACAACAAAGCGCTAGCTAAATCCTTGGGGGGGGGGGGGATACAGTAAATACAGCTATCTTTATAAATGGCTGTATATACTTTATACTGTTGACAGATGGCCGCTTTCCCTCCTGGTCCTTGTTCTGGCCTGATCCGCTCTTGCCCCCCCCCCTAGTGATCACGTCACAAAAGGTTGAGCTACAGCCAGAAGTCAGGGTGGTAAGTATGGCTCTGTTCACATTGTAAGTTTTTTTTACCATGCCTTTTTGTTTGAGAAAGGTATGTTACAAATGTACAGAAACAGTATGGTTAGTGTTCTGTGAGATTACCCTGCTACAGCGTGCAGGGTTGGCACATGCAATCTGTTCTTTGAAGTTGATAAGACTTTCCTTTATTTTGTTTCCTTATGTCTTTTTTTTTCTATGTACATTTGATATTTGTACGTGTCTACCTATTGCCGAAACTATGTCATTTGTACTTACCATTAGAAAATTTCAATAAAAATGTACTTGTTATAAAAAAATAAAAAATAAATGTATAATGTGAACAGATCCTTTCTTGCATTTTGTTCCCAAACAGGGAGCCCCCAGGCTGGAGTTTAGCAGTTGGAGGCTCTCTGTTTGGGAACACACTGCTATATGGGCCAAAATGTGCTCAGCCGAGCTAGTTAACTCTATCCTTGCTGGGCAGCGCATAGTGCTAAGTCCTGCAAGGACTTACAGTAAAGCAGCAATGTATACATAACCCTGGTTTACTGTACGGTGACCAAAGAGATTAGTTGCGATGCACAACAGCACAATTTAACTCTTTCCCTACTGGGCCAGCACATAGTGCTCAGCACAGCAAGAGGTTATAATAAAGCAGTGATATATACACAGTAGTGTCAGCATGCTGCCATTTGGAAAAACTGTCAGTGAGTCCCAAATCACAGCAAAATGCAGAGATCAGGAAAAAAAATGCCAAACCCAAAAATGCAAAGTGGGTTTGGTGTTTTATATCCCTCTGGTGATGTCTTTATATATCTCAGAACATCTCAAAAGTTTTTTTGTAATGACAGGTACACTTTAAAAAGGCAGAGTATAGTTCCTGGAAATAGTTATATCATTTAGATGCTTTGCTATGATTTGTTATGTAAGCTTTCACAGTTTATGGTTCTATTTAGTTAGTGTTGAAAAGATTTGCCAGTTTTGAGAAACTGTACTGCAAGTGACAAAATTGTAGCAGAGAAAGAACAACATATAATGTACACAATGGTTTTCTAAAAAATGATAGATGCTTTAAAGTAGGGAAAGAAAAGTCTCTAGGTCCCTAGGCTGATTGATGTCCTCACACAGGTACTGTGTCATTGTAGGTGACTTTTCAGGCTAAGCTGCCATTATATAACTTGTATACATAATTTTTCTGCAGATTTTTGCTCTGCAGACTATATCTCTAATTTGCAGTTTTCCCCTCTCCATAGACTTGTATTGCTTGTCTTGCAGACACAGGACAAAGCCAAGCTGATTTACAGAGAAGATGTGAGCAGAAAGGGGGGAAGTTTGAGAACAGGAGAAAGAAGCATTTTTATCTGCACAGGCCCAGCTACTTACCTGTCCTCTGTGCATTCCGGCCTCCACCCTCAGAGACAAGCTTTAGTGATGGCCTGCTTATGCAATCTCCTGGCGGAGGCAGTATCCTGGCTCAGCCGATAATTAATTGAGCGGGCTGTCCCTAAAAATTGTCTCTGAGGGTGGGGGGCAAAATGCACCGAGGACAGGTGAGTGGCCCATGCAGGAGATCGCAGGGGGTCCTGTGGATAGGAATTTCACAGTAGCAAAACAAACATATAAAATGTAATATTTAATAATTTAAAAATACTAGGTATTAGTATAAACACTAAATATTGATGTGACTACAATTTCTCAATGAGAAGAAAATAATCAAAATCAAAAGACAGCCCCGGACAAAAGTATATCATGTACCTCTGATAGGAAAGAGGAACAATAATTGAGTACCCTAGTCCCAATGCGTTTCATCCGTAATATTCTGTACGAGATCCTCAGGGGACACAAATCCAGGATTATACACAAATATTTAAAGGCATATTTTATATCCACAATCGGATTAGGTATGTTAAGTACAAATAGTATGGATGCAAAATACATATAGTGTGGCTATAGAAATACAATGATGCAGCAATCGCTAGGATATAACTATTGCCCCATTGTGGTGTACCTTCACCACATCAGTGGAAACACTGCATGTCAGCAGACAACTCAATCAGCAAATTATATCCATAAACAAAGAGAAAAAGAAAAAAACTAGATAACATTATTGATAAAGAAGGTCACAAAAACGCTAAAAAACCACGGCCCATGGTTAGGCCACTCACTGTGCCCCGCATAGATGGTAGGATAGATGTGCAGCTACAGACCACCAGCATAAGACTGCTATTTATATGGTAAAGTATGCACTCATTATTGTCACGCGTGCACCTACCTGTATGGTTACGGAGGCGCAAGTGCGACCTTGCGTTAGCGATGACATATTTCTGGCAATTACGTGTTTCTGGCAGTAACATAAGGCCCGGCAGTATCCAAGAAACCAGATGCTTCCGTGAACCTATGGCACATGCGCACTGGGTGCAAATCAACGTTCCAGCGCACGCGCACACACCGACATCGGCCTGTTATAGTGGCACATGCCGTGCATCACTCGATATTCCAATGTGCGCTCACATCAGGCAGAATCCAATGTGAAAGCGCATGCACTATGAGCATCAGCCAGTTTTATACTGAATAATGAAACATTAAAGCAGGTGCAGCACAAGATGGGTTAGTGGTGGTCTTAGTGGATTGTACCTCCTGACACAAACCCATAACGATATATAGGTATTCCAAAAAATGATGCGTGCAACCATAAAGAAAAGGGAAATAAGTATATTAGTGAAAAGATATTAGTAAAAAAATTGTTACCTAAGATATAGAAAAATGAAAACCTAAGGTAAGGTTAAATGGGAAGATAATAGGTAGAGTACTTGGGCATGAGACAGTAATGTGTAATGTGATATATCTATAAAGGGAGGAAAATGACCCCTAATATCACTCCAAAGGCTATACTGTAGTTGTCCAATAAAGTTACTTAGATAGGACCACTAAATAAGAAAAACCTACTGTTCCTATTTATAATCTAAACCCTAATGTACTACCAGTGGTGTACCTACCTTTTGGCAAACCCGGCCCCCGCCGGGGGTGCACACCTGGTGGGGGCCCAAGCCGCCAAACAGATCAGGTTGCCCACAACTAGTTATATAATGAGATTGTGCGGCTGTTAAGAATCCTGTCAGGGGCTAATCAGCAGGGGCTAATCTCAATTGCTGCCTGTGGCTACACCGCATCCCAGTTCCGAGTCCTGAGTCCCAGGAGCGCAGGGGGCCATGCTGACATCACATCACATGTGGCGTGAGCCTGAGGAAAAACAAGGATGAGGGGGGGGGGGTTGTATATGCATGTATGATTGATAGATGTGTGTATATATGTATGATATATGTGTGTATGTATGATAGATGTGTATATGTATGAAAGATGTATGTATGGTGTGTATATATGATAGATTTGTGTATGTATGATAGCTCACACATCTATCGTACATCCATCTATCATTCACACATCCATCGTACATATGTCTATTATGCATACACACATCTATCATACATAAACTAGTCATATACACGTCTATCATACATAAACCAGTCATATACACATCTATGCATACATACATGCATAAACTGTACATTGATGCAGGGGGTGGAGGGCCAGGGAGTGATTGGGTATGGGTCACACCACTAATGAGTTAAAGGATACCTCTGGGAAGTAACAGGATAGGGGATAAGTGTTAGATCGCGGGGGGGTCCGACCGCTGGGGCCCCCGTGATCTCGCGAACGGCGCTCTGACTCCCTGCATGGGACAAGCTTTTTCGACCAAAGCACGAAGCTGCGGCTGACACGCCCCCTTCATGCAGTTCTATGACAGAGTCGGAGATTGACAAAAGCAGCGCACCGGCTCTCCCATAAGGCTGAATGGAGGGGGCATGTCGGCCGCCGCTTCCTGCGGTGGTCGAAAATGCTCGTTCCATGCAGGGAGCCGGGGCGCCATTTGGTAGATCGTGGGGGGGCCCCAGCGGTCGGTCGCCTATCCTACAATAAGTTGTTACATCCCGGAGGTATCCTTTTAAGGAATATTGGTTTAGATCTCTAATCTAATCCTTCGTATAGGGGATTAGTTATATTGCACTACAGATGTCCTTTAATATTTATTTAAATACATTCGTCCATATAGTAATAAAATTAAAGCCAGGTATATAGTAGAAGACTGTATTTCTGTTTAAACTGAAAACACTCAAAGTGAGATTTTACGAGAAATTGTAAACCTGTTATAGCATGACAACAGTCATCATAGCGCAAAATCTACCATATTCTAGTTAATATCTGAATCAAACTCAGCTTGTACTCCTGGGTCCCTAGAGAGCAAGTGAGCAATATTTTATGGATGAACAGGTTGACATTGTAACAACTGCTCTGTGGCCAATCAATAACCTATCATGCCAGAAAAGCTGTGATCTTACTGGTGTTTAAGTACTGTATGTTGCTACAGCAATAACTAGCTTGAGCAAGTGGTAAAACACTGTGTGAAATGTGACTGCAAATAAACAATGAGAGAAGGTTACAGACACCAGTGCTTTACAGTTGTAAGAACGCAATGCATAGCTAACATTAAATAAAAGTTTGATTGTGACAAAACTCAGTAAAACTAAATCAGTGTTATACAATGAGATATTACTTCGGATCCAATAGACCATTGGTTCATCTCACAAACTTGGATTGTTATATTCTATACTGTTATGTCTCTACACATGACAATTCATGTTCTATACATTGTAATGATGATAAATGTTATACTTTGGTTACTTTGCTTACTTCTACACTGAAGATGACTTAATACTTTCTTGCTTTATCTTTTACATGATACTTGATATGTATAAAATGTCTTGGAAAATATTTCTATATAAATAAACAGCTAGTTAAAAAAAAAACATGTCAAAAGAATGAATGATTCCCAAATTCAGCATGAGGCCTTATACAGACAGATGCTCCTTCATAAACCACCATTTTCCAGAAAGAGACCATAAGAGTGTCCTTTTGGCTTCCATTCTGTAGTATACGTTGGGATTTTTTTCTATTTGCATGAAATTGAGAAGCAGACTGTATCTAGTAATACAAAGTATACCCTACAGGAGGGTTTTCCAGCCAGAGTTTTCTCCAGCTGTTAAAGTTACAACTCCCATGATGCCCCAATAGCCCTTGACTGTCCGGGCATGAGATGAAGGAACTCTGGTTGGGAAACACTGCCCTACCATATATATATACAATGAAACTTCTTTCAGTCGATCACTCAAATTGGCCCCCAAATAATTGGTATTTTAGGGGGTTGGTCTTCTCAAAGGATGTATAAGGAATGTGGAACTAAAAATCTCTCTCAGAAAATCTGGTCTGCATAAGGGGGTATTCTCAAAGAGGTGGCTTTTTGAAGAGGTTTCTTATATTTTATTTATTTTTACATGGGAGCCTCTGTGTCAAGACAGATGCCACTCAGCACTCGGATGTATCCCTCGGGCAAATTTATGGAAACCCGCCGATGTGTACTACAGAGCATTTAAGAATTGTGTTAACCTGAAAACCTCTTAGGCTGGGATCACATATGTCCGTCATCCGCCATAGGTGAACTCAACCTAGATCTCAAAGCAACTGATGCCACAACTGATGAAATGTGCATCACTTGTATGGCATCCATTGTTTCTGGACGCCGGACTCAAGCTGCGTTCCCCTGTCCAATCCTGGCCTATGTGGCCAACCTTCCGGCATCAAAATTGAGACGCTGGATGATTGTAAATGGTCCCATTCAAATGAATGGGATCAGTTCTAGGATCAGTTTCCATCCGGTGCACACTGGAGGCAAAACTATGCTGGGCCCCTGATATATGTGAACCCAGCCTCATACAGTGAGTTTGTGGCAGGTAAATTGTTATTAGTGTAGAATACTGACATGCATACGGAATTATAACTCCAATGTTCTTCAGCTCAACACCCCTAACTCAATAATTGTATTTGTTCTACATTGTAATACACTTACTGTATGTGTTGTGCTAATGTACACTTTAGAAGTATGGCAAACTATAAGCAATGTATTTATATTAAATGAAAAGAT
Source organism: Hyla sarda (assembly GCF_029499605.1). NCBI lineage: Eukaryota > Metazoa > Chordata > Amphibia > Anura > Hylidae > Hyla > Hyla sarda. The sequence goes on from NC_079195.1 coordinate 113,189,142, forward strand.
AGATTATTGCCTCCCTTGTATATTAAAGTAACTTGGTGGCAGGATGTCTGTTTAAAGCTCCCGACAATTTCATAGCTCGAGACTACAACAATAAGGATACAGTTTTGCCTAAAGTCTCACGCAAGTCTATGGAACTTCCGGCAAATCCGTATCCTGATTGTTGTAGTCTTGGGCTATGAAGTTGCCAGGAGATTTAAACAGATATCCTACTGCCGGAGCATCAACAGAATTACTCTTTAAAGGGGTACTCCAGTGGAAAACTTTTTTTTTTTTTAAATCAACTGATGCCAGAAAGTTAAACAGATTTGTAAATTACTTCTATCAAAATTTATTAATCCTTCCAGTACTTAATAGTGGCTGTATACTACAGAGGAAATTCTTTTCTATTTGGATTTCTTTTCTGTCACGACCACAGTGCTCTCTGCTGACACCTCTATCCATTTTAGGAACTGTCCAGAGCAGCATATGTTTGCTATGGGGATTTTTTCTCCTGCTCTGGATGGTCGTAAAAGAAAAGAAATCCAAAAAGAAAATAATTTCCTCTGTAGTATACAGCCGCTAATAAGTACTGGAAGAATTAAGAATTTTTAATAGAAGTAATTTACAAATCTGTTTGACTTTCTGGCATCAGTTGATTTAAAAAAAAGAAAAACGTTTTCCACCGGAGTTCCCCTATAAGTGCACCATGTAAAATATCTCCTAAAATAAAGTGTTTAGCAAAACTTCTTGGATGCATATAAATATGTGTGTTTTATGTAGAAAAGCTCTTTATATGGTAATATTCCTTACGTGAGAATCGTATGTGCTTCTTCCAGCACAAAAAAAGTGAAGAAAAATCTTAAAGGGTATTCCAGGCAAAACCTTTTTTTATATATATCAACTGGCTCCAGAAAGTTAAACAGATTTGTAAATTACTTCTATTAAAAAAAATCTTAATCCTTCCAATAGTTATTAGCTTCTGAAGTTTTCTGTCTAACTGCTCAATGATGATGTCACGTCCCGGGAGCTGTGCATGATGGGAAAATATCCCCATAGGAACTGCACAGCTCCCGGGATGTGAGTCATCAGAGAGCAGTTAGACAGAAAACAACAACTCAACTTCAGAAGCTAATAACTATTGGAAGGATTAAGATTTGTTTCATAGAAGTAATTTACAAATCTGTTTAACGTTCTGGAGCCAGTTGATATATAACAAAAAGTTTTGGCCTGGAATACCCCTTTAAGTCTCTTATGGCTATTCTGCAAAATGACATTGCTAAATTTAATAAAATAACTGCCACTTGGTTAGGGCGGATAGCAATAGTAAAAATGAAGCTAGACAGATAAAATTGTATCTGTCTAGTTGTCTACCACTAAAACTCTCTGCATTACTATTAGTAACAATCCAAAAGCTGCTTTCATCCTTCATATATATAGAAATAAGCACTCGAGTTGCATCACACTCTTTATCAATAAAACAGAGACAATCAAAACAGGTCTTTGGGTGTGGCAAACATTTGTGTGTTCTTCACTTACATTTCACCCAAGATTACAGAAGATCCCTCTTAAATGTATGATATGGATTTCACCCAGTGGATTTCTAAGGGTATAATTATCTTAAAGCCAGTACTAGATAAAATACATTGTTATCATTTGATGAAGTTTCCAAGTTTTTAAATATTTTACATAAGGTCTTTTACAAATACTTGCACTTGAAACGTTTTATTAAAGGAGTTCTCCACCATAAGGTGATTTTAGTATGTACCTGCCAGACAGTAATGGACATGCTTAGGAAGGATCTGCGCTTGTCTTGGGGCTAAATGGCTATGTTGTGAGATTTCTTTTTTTGACTACAAATCCCACAATTCCATTTTCCTTCCTCTCACACATCAGCCACCCCACCCGTTGAAACATAAATGAGCTGCATCCATTCAAAGACCTGTGGTTTTCAATCAGGGTGCCTACAACTGTTGTATTAGTTGCAGATTGATCCCTATCCCACCAAGCGATCGCTCCCCCCATTGAAGCAGACAGGCTCCCTGTCATCAGCTGACTAGTGAGTCAGGTCTTGGCCGCATTGCAACCTGGGAAAAATCTGAGACAACAGTAATTTTGTATGCTGTTAAATATTGGAGAGAAAATCACAGAAGAATTGTGAGAAAACCGTCACACACAGGTACAGACACTATATTATGAACTACACTAACTTTACAGCCCCTGTAGCATAGTAAAATAAAAATGTTTTTCAGAATACCCCTTTAATTCTCTCCTTAAAGCATACCAAGAAAAAAAAAGATTAAAAATGTTTTTTTAATGATAACACAAACAATTTAAAGATATGACACAGGGAACTGGAAATCTTTAATTCACTAAAACTGAAAATTCAATAAAAAATATTAAACTAAATTATACAGAAAAGCTCAAGATACTAAAATATCCAAATAACGAGAATCAAGACTCAAAACAATATCGATACATGTTTATTGGCTCCTGTGTATAGTGTTAAACAAAGGAAATAAGGAAATAATCAGACCGACCTGTGATTCATGAGAAATGAGACTCACCTGTCCCTACCTTGTCTGTGCTCACACGACTTTCATCAGCCTAACACATAAAAATAATAAAGGTGCAATACTTACCTCCTCCGGTCCCCCTCAGCTACCACAATCACTCTCCCTATCCTCTCCTGGTCTCTGCTTGTTCTGGGTTGTGTGACTAGGGACGCACACCACTGTGGTCACTGATTTGCTGTGCAGGCAGGTCCTGTAGGTTCAGGGCAGCAAATGTCATAGCTAAAAGTATTTGGACACCCGACTACTGATGTTAACATCCAAATATTTAATACTTTATCACTGACTTTTTACAATTTTCTGAGATTTTTATCTGTTCAGCTGTAGGAGCATACGTACGAGCAGGTCTTCATACGGATATACAGTGATATGGACATTTACACTCTACAGTCTTAAAAAGTGGCTGGTGACATAAATTTGGTGCATCTTTAGACACTTTTGTCTAATTTTACACCACCTATAGGTTGCTTAATTTTTATATTTTTTGTCACATGGGGCACGCTGTTGTATCATAATCTATACCCACCCATTCCATTGAAGCAAAACCTCTCCCCCATGTTGTATAAGGCTCAAAAAGTGTCCAAAACCCAGAACATGCACAAGTTTTGGGTGCAGATTAGACCTTAATAGCAAACCTGACTCATTATCGAATGCATTCCAAGGATGGTCAATCAGGTTAAGGTTGGGACTTGGCAAACCAGTTATAGAACCTGATTTGGCACTAAACACTGGAGAATAAAGTGCCCTCTTGGCGTCTATCCAACTCTGATTTTCTTACTCCAGTTGCTGTCAGAGCATGCTGGGAGTTGTTCCTTTACAGTAGCCTCAGGCTAGGGACCACTGCTCTGGTGACAACTGGCAATGTTTCCTTAGGTTTGGCCGTGTGGGAGAAAGGAAGATATGTGTTAGGTTTTTACCACCTGTCTGAGCAAAAGCATGCCCTATATCTCCCGTTACTATCTTCCATCACAAATTATTAATAACGGGCTATAACGGGTTAAAACGGCTATTAGAAAAATCCCATTGACTATAAGGGGATTTTCTAACGGCCGTATAGGATTTTGTAACTGCCGTTTTACAGCTGATTTTCAGACGAACTTCGTACGGATCTTTAAAATGGAGTAATTTCGTAGTGTGAAAGGGGCCTTAGAATATGGGCATCACATCCTTTACAGATGACATAATTGTGCGCCAACAAATACCCTTATTATACACTGAAGCTGTCATAATAAAAATGCAGGTGTGAAGTCAGCAATTTACACAACACAGGGATTGTTTATGTTATTTCAAATGAGCAGTGACAGTGGCAGCTCCAGTCGCTGATCCCTGCTGTCATGTGATTGTGATATCACTTGTATGCTTCTATGTATAGTGCTATATGAAAGTCTTCAAACCCTTTCCCTTTATCCACACTATGTTATGTTGTTGTTTTGTGCTATTATCCTGCACTACATACCTCATAATGACAAAGTGAAAACAGAATGTTAGAAATCTTTGCTAATTAATTAAAAAAGGAAAAACTAAAATATTACATGTACATAAGTATTCAGACCCTTTACTAAATTGAAGCACATTTGGCTTACTTCCTCCAGTTTTCTTGGGAATAATGCCACATGGTTTGTACAGCTGGATTAGGGGATTGTCTGCCATTCTTCTCTGCAGATCCTCTTAAAGGGGTACGCCCTCTCTAGACATCTTATTCCCTAGAGGATAAGATGTCTGATCGTGGGGGTCCCGCCCCTGGGGACACCCGCGATCTCAGCTGCGGCACCCCAGACATGCGGTGCACGGACCGAACTTTGCTCCCTGCCGGATGACTGGTGATGCGAGGCGGAGGCTTGCGACGTCACGGCCACGCTCCGCTCGTGAAATCACGGCCACGCCCACTCAATGCAAGTCTATGGGAGGGAGCGTGACAACAAAGATGTCCCTCTGAGTTCAAGTCAGAGCTCTGGCTGGGCATTCAAGGAGATTCAGAGAGTTGTCCTTAAGCCACTCTTGTGTTATCTTGGCTGTGTGCTTAGGGTCCTTGTCTTGTTGAAATGTGAATCTTTAGCCCAGTCTGAGATTCAGTGCAATCTAAAGTTTTTGCTTTATTCAGCTTTCTCTCAAACCTGACCTGTCATTCTGTTTTAGCCGCTAAAAAACACCCACACAACATGATGCTGCCACCACCATGGTTCACTGTAGGTAATAAGCAGTGCCTGGTTTCCTCCAGACATGACATTTAGAATCTAGGCCAAAAAGTTCAATCTTGATTTTATCAGACCCGAGGATCTTTTTTCATTTAAGTGCTTTTTTTTTTTTCGAAACTCTAGATTGGCTTTTATTAGTTATTTTCCTGCGGTGAGGATTTTTTCTGGACACTCTGCCATAAATACGTTGGTACAATAGGACAAAAAAATACTTTATTGCACATAGATATTGTAGAGAATTAACAAAGACATATATGTATAAAACCACTTAAAAGACCCAAACAAACTGGACAACACTTACCAAGTGGAGGGGGCTAAAACCCTCCAGTGGACACCCACACTTTCCCAGGGCTAATAAATGTAGACACAACCACAGATACTGTATGATGAACAATGATATTCTCCCAATTCAAAAAGGGATGTAATACAATAACTATATGTATGATAAATGCACATATTCCCCCTCCTAAAAGAACCACCAGCAGTATGGGTGAAAGGCCTCCTTGAAAATGATATAAAAATGGATGTTAACAATAATCAATAAACAATAATCAATTGCTCATAGGATAAGCAGCAGTTTAAATAACAGGATTGGCCAGAAACAAATGGAGGTGCAGAATAAAACACAAATATTCAGCCTGGGTGGGTGTCCACTCAGAAGCCCCACGTGTTACGTCACCCAACTGGTGACTTCCTCAGGGGTGGAGCTTCTGAGTGGACACCCACCCAGGATGAGTATTTGTGTTGAATTCTGCCCCTCCCTTTGTGTCGGGCCTATCCTGTTATTTAAACTGAGGCTTAACCTATGAGCGATTGACTATTGTTGATTGATAATGGTTAACATTCATTTTTATATCATTTTCACCCATACTGCTAGTAGTTCTTTTAGGAGGGGGAATATCTGCATTTATCAAACATATATTTATTGTATTACGTCCCTTGTTGAACTCATGAATATCATTGTTCATCATACAGTACCTGTGGTTGTGCCTACATTTATTAGCCCTGGGAAATTGTGGGTGTCCGCTGGAGAGTTTGCTATTTTAGCCCCCTCCACTTGGTAATGGTTGCCGACTTGTTTTTATACATGTATGTCTTTGTTATTTCTGTACAATATCTATGTGCATTAAAGTATTTTTTGTTCTATTGTACCAAGGTATTTATTAGAGATTATTTATAACAAGTGTGTTTATTCAGAGAAGTGTGTAGCTTTTTTCTTGTGGTTTATTATACGTTTTTCACGCTCCTATTAGCACCCACTATTATTGTGTGAATAGATATAAAGCTGAGCCCCCTCCATTCTTTCTGGTTTATAGTGGTTTTCTTGCTTCTGTTGCTCATTTCTTTTTCTTTTGCTCTCACCATTCCTCACTACTCTCACTGTTGAACATATTTTATTAAGTCGCTGACATTTATTGAAAGTCACCTTTTCACTTAGGGACATAAACTAGCGCAGGTTTGAATATATGCCCATTCAAAGCTGGCTTACGGGATAGAAAGCTAAATAACTTGGGATAAAAGCAAACATTTCATATCATACTGATATTGCTTTCCTTCCTGCATGTACATTGTCCTACACATAACATTTATGGGACGCCGGACATTCTTTCCCTGCGGAGATTGCATTTTAATACGTTGAGAATAACGGGTGCTGTAAGGTCACAGGGTAGATGGATAGTGGGATTTAGCAGGACATTGCTGGCATTACAGGACAAGATTAACAATAATGCAGTGAACATGTATAACCAAAAAAGAAACATCATTTACATTTGTTTAGAACAAATTTTTTCCTGTTTGGGTTCATTCTCCATTGCTGACATTATGAACTATGGCTAGTTGTTAAAGATGGAGCTTCTTTATTCTGCAAGTGTAGATTGGGTTTACAGTATGTTCCAGCTTTAATTATTACTTAAATCATATGTAAAATACTACAAAATATAGTACTTTATAGTACTTTACTTTCTACTACTTTCTACTTATTTTGTCTACTTTACATTATAGGGGTATTCCAGGAAAACACTTTTTTTTTTTTTATATATATATATATCAACTGGCTCCAGTAAGTTAAACAGATTTGTAAATTACTTCTATTAAAAAATCTTAAAGGGGTTATGCAGGAAAAAACCCTTTATATATATATATATATATATATATATATATATATATATATATATATATATATCAACTGGCTCCAGAAAGTTAAACAGATTTGTAAATTACTTCTATTAAAAAAATCTTAATCCTTTCAGTACTTATGAGCTGCTGAAGTTGAGTTGTTCTTTTCTGTCTAAGTGCTCTCTCATGACGCGTGTCTCGGGAACCACCCAGTTTAGAAGCAAATCCTCATAGCAAACCTCTTTTACTCTGTGCAGTTCCTGAGACAAGCAGAGATGTCAGCAGAGAGCACTGTTGCCAGACAGAAAAGAACAACTCAACTTCAGCAGCTGATAATTATTGGAAGGATTAACATTTTTAATGGAAGTAATTAACAGATCTGTTTAACTTTCTGGAGCCAGTTGATATAAAAAAAAAAAAAAAAGTTTTTTCCTGGAATACCCCTTTAATCCTTCCAATAATTACCAGCCGCTGAAGTTGAGTTGTTCTTTTCTGTCTGGCAACAGTGCTCTCTGCTGACATATCTGCTTGTTTCAGGAACTGCACAGAGTAGAAGAGGTTTGCTATGGGGGTTTCCTTCTACTCTGGACAGTTCCCGAGACAGGTGTCCTCAGAGAGCACTTAGACAGAAAAGAACAACTCAACTTCAGCAGCTCATAAGTACTAAAAGAATTAAGATTTTTTAATAGAATTTATTTACAAATCTGTTTAACTTTCTGGAGCCAGTATATATATATATATATATATATATATATATATATATATATATATATATGTGTGTGTGTGTGTGTGTGTTTTTCCTGGATAACCCCTTTAAGTCTCAAGTTTCTAAGATCAGGAAGGACTTGCTTATTCAGTCCATTCAAGGTAAGCCCAGAAAAGAAATGCTTTAGGTGGTCCAGCTGAAATTGTTGAGTTCAGCTGATACAAGTCTAAAGTGTACAGCCACCTAAGGCTTACTATGATTCCGGTTGTGAGTCAACACTGTATGTTTTCTGGTCCTAAGGTCTTATTATATGTAAAGTGCACTGCTTGCGCATTGATGCAGAAAAAATACTTCCCTAATAATTAGACCTTTATATTTTAAGCATTGATCTAGGGAACTATTATACTGTTTTATGGAATACTAATAAAGAAAATCATTTTTACAATAAAGTGGCGTAAGTAAGGGAGGGTCTTCTTGAGGCCCTATTGGGTTTGGTATACAAACAGCCATGTAGTAACCAGCACATAACACCTTTGTGTTTTCCGAGTCTTCAGTTAAAGGGGTATTCCAGGCAAAACCTTTTTTTATATACCGTATATCAACTAAACAGATTTGTAAATTGCTTCTATTAAAAATTTTTAATCCTTCCAATAGTTATTAGCTTCTGAAGTTTTCTGTCTAACTGCTCAATGATGATGTCACATCCCGGGAGCTGTGAATGATAGGAGAATATGACGTGAGTCATCAGAGAGCAGTAAGACAGAAAACAGCAACTCAACTTCAGAAGCTAATAACTATTGGAAGGATTAAGATTTTTTAATAGAAGTAATTCACAAATCTGTTTAACTTTCCGGAGCCAGTTGATATATAAAAAAAAAGTTTTGGCCTGGAATACCCCTTTAATTATAGTAAAAACATTGCAGTACATTGTCTAAAATTATATGTACAAGATTTTACCATATTTAAAGTTGTGATTCATTAACATTTTCATTTATTAAGCATATGTTTAATTTCAGAATTCATACAGGATTAAAGGTTAATGCATCACCTAGATTTTTTTTTATTACTGATTAGAGCGAGATACTAATCAATAAAACATTTCTAAGTTGTTTCTTTATGCTACTTGTAATATTTTTATTTTATTTCTTGGTATTTTATTGTGTCAGCAATCTTGCCTGAGCTGCTTTAACAGCCTGTAGAGATATGTTTTACAGCAAGCACCATGGACTTGGCAACAATAGTTTAGAGCTGACCCATTGACATGAATGGTTATGGTTTCTGGGCATGCTCTGTGATCTGTGCATAGATTATTCTACTGAGAGAGGGGGATGAGCATTGGCTTCAGCTAATATGTTACCTATTTACTGGTTTTATCTTTTACTGTAATCATGTCTATGATGATAAAGGGGAGACTGTAGTAAGCATGTGATGCCTGCTTTTCCATAAGGGCAATTAGAAGAGAATTTACTAAGCAAAGAATTTAAAGGAAATCTGTCAGTGGTATCACCCATATTAAACCTGTCACACAGGCTTGTAGTGCGGGTGATGCTGATTAAAATGGTACTCACATACTCCAGATTCGCCTAGCCGTTCCGCCGCAAATCACATTTTTCTATTTATACTGATGAGATCCTTGGGACATGGGTGGAGCTCTGATCCGAGCTTGGGGCACGCCGATGTCATCTTCGCCAGGTGAGCAGCCCCTTTCCCTGCTCCTTCGCCCGTGTCAGTGTACAGCGCATGCGCCACTTATTGTGTACTCCCCGAAGTGGCGTTCCCCTTGGATTCAATGCCGCAGCCATCTTTGATAAGTAAGAAGCAGGGGGGAATGCCGCTTCTGGGAGTACACAGTAAGCGGCGCATGCCCTGTACACTAATACAAGCGAAGGAGCAGGGAGGGGGGTTATCAATATTGATGAGCCGAGTGGAGCAGGCGCCCGGCGGAGATGATGTCAGCATGCCCCAAGCTTGGATCGGAGCTCCGCCCATGCCCCAAGGCCCACAGTAGCATAAATAGAAAAACTTGATTTGCGTCGGAACAGCTGGGCGAATCTGGACAATGTGAGTACCACATGGGCAGCCCCAAAAATCTACACTCGCTAACTGCTGGCATAGATTTCCATTACAATGTATTCTTGCTATAAGGCCAAGCACCTTCATATAAAGCCATGCCCACTCCGTGCAAAGCCCCATCTACATAGTAAGTGCTCTGCACATCGGTCAAATGTTGCAAAATGTTTGTGGCTTTTGGCTCATCTGCTTCAGTAGGGGCTCTGCACATAATTCTGCAAAAACTATTGATAGATTCAATGTTTTTGCAGAATCCGGAATGCAGAATTTCCAATGTGGAATTTTTGCAGTGGAAAATGAATGGGACAGGGGAATCCCCATGTAACACAATTGCCCAGATTTATCAATCTGTGTGAGAAAAAAAAGTGGAGGGATTTTCCCACAGCAACCAATCACAGCCCAGGTTTCACTTTACCAGAGCTCATTAGCTGAGCTGTGATTGGTTGCTGTGGGGAAATCGCTAAATTTTACTGAATTTCTGAGTGGAATTTTTCCAGCAGATTTTGCTTGGAATTTCTGCCGTGTGAACAATGCCTTAGACTTGCACTAGACTAAGATCCTGGTTATATACAGTGTACATAATGCAAAATGTGTTTATCCATCCATTCGGATGACTGCAGTATAAACCAACAAAAGGGGTTACCATATATACTCGAGTATAAGCCGAGTTTTTCAGCACGATTTTCCGTGCTGAAAACGCCCCCTTCGGCTTATACTCGAGTGAACTCTCAGCCTGTCAATCCCTTCCCCATGGTCTTCAACATGCAGACCTCCAGATGTTGCAAAACTACAACTCCCAGCATACTCGGACAGCCATTGGCTGTCCGGGCATGCCGGGAGTTGTAGTTTTGAAACCTCTGGAGGTCCACAGATTGAAGACCACTGCAGCCTTCGTCATCATCCAGACCCCCCCCCCCCCACCTCCCCTCAGTGGGAAGGAAGGGTGAGCTGGTCTGGGCCATCTATGCTGCAGGGACCATCTGGTGGAGAGGGTTAGTCATTCCGGGCTGTCCACCTTCACCGGGAGGCCCTCTTCTCCGCTCTGGGCCCAGCCCTGGACTAGTGACATTGCTTTGACGATGACGCACATGGACGCGCATGAACGTCCCTGTGCGTCGTCTTCAAGGCAACGTCACTAGTCTGGGGCCGGCCCGGAGCAGAGAAGAGGGCACCCCGGTGAAAATGGACAGCCCGGAACGACTAACCCTCTCCATCAGATGGTCCCTGCAGCATAGATGGCCCAGACCAGCTCACCCTTCGTTCCCACCAAGGGGAGGTGAGTAGAAAACTAAAGGGGGGGGGTCTGGATGATGACGAAGGCCGCAGTGGTCTTCAACCTGCAGACCTCCAGAGGTTTCAAAACTACAACTCCCAGCATGCCCGGACAGCCGATGGCTGAAAGGATTGACAGGCGGTGATGATGAAGGGGGTTTGGATGATGATGGGGGTCTGGATGATGACATGGAGGGATGATGTATTTCCCACCCTAGGCTTATAGTCGAGTCAATAACTTTTCCTGGGTTTTTGGGGTAAACTTAGAGGCCTCGGCTTATATTCGGGTCGGCTTATATTCGAGTATATACGGTACATAGGGCCTACTTTTATTCTGATGACTGCTCATGATGCCACCTGCAATGTATAGGAAAGTCCTTGAACTTTTATATGGTTTAGTATTTTTTTTTCTTCTAATTTTGACTGACCCTTAAATCTGTATTTTAGCTGTCTATGTTATGTTTTGCATATGATATGAGTGATCACATCAGTTCAAACAATGGTCCAAAATGCAAAGATTTACAAAGTGCGATATGGACAGAGTGCAATAAGAATGAGAAAACAAGCCTAACCAGAGGTCAGGAAGTAGGGGTCACCATGGCGGAGGCCCCATTTGCAAAATGGTAATTATGAAAACTGAGGAATCAAAAACACATTCTGACTAAGGGAAAAGGATTATAAAGCAAAAAAAAAAAATACAGGAAGATGACTCTAAGAGTCTGAAATCAATGAGACAAACCAACAGAGAGGGGAAAAAGGGGGGATAAGGAAAAAGAAGGGAGAGATAAGAGTGAAGGGAGGAGGGGCAAATGGGAGATCAGCAGGGGTCAGGAGGCTGGAGAGGGCAACCCTGGGGCTGGTGGAGTTCCAGGGTCAGAGAGGGTAACTTGGGGAGGCCTGGAAGGACATCCATGGAAGCCTGATTCTACTGCAACAATCAATTTCCACAGGGGTCAAGGCAATCAATTTCTCCATGCGCTGTAGGTGCGCAATTTCAGCAAACCACTCTCTGATAGAGGAAGGTTCAGGTGACCGCCACCTACGCGAAATGACCTCCTTGGCTGCCTGCGGCAAATGAGGTAGCAAGGACTTCTTAAAGGTGGAGTGAGACATGTCAAATATAAATAGCAAGGTCGTCTTGGGTGATCTCGGGACTGAAGTTCCCATAACTTTATGGATGATAAGTAGTATAGTAGACCAAAAAGCAGTTAAAGAGGGACAGGACCACCAAATATGAGACATCTTCTCCACTGAGAGGCCACAGCGACAACAGGTATCAGGAACAAGAGGGTACCATTGATGAAGTTGGGCAGGAACACAGTACCAATGAGCAAGAGTTTTATAGTTGGCTTCTTGAGATCTATTGGCAATCACTGATTTATGGGAGAGAGAGAAACATTTCTGCCATTGAGCAAGGGTAAATTGCTTATTCAGCTTTTCTCAAACAATTCTAAATGTAAGAAATGCACTTTTTAATGATTTAAAAAAATGTGGTAGCCTGGGGTTGTAGGGTATATGGGGTGTAGCTGTGCAGTAACTAAAGGGTGTCTGGTTAACCCTTTCAATTTGTGACGCTAGGGTGAGGGCTCCTCTGTAATGCTTGTCCTACCGCCACCCATCCCAAAAGCGATAGGGAGGTATAAGTGAATGTCCACAACCGGAGAGTTTGCTGAAAACTGTCAGAATTTTTACTGAAGATTTTATGCAGGCTTTATAACAGGAACAGTCTCTTTACAAGAAAAGTCTCTTAGATATTGACAGCGGTTGGGACCTTGAGTGTTTTAGAGTCCAGAGACTGATATGCGCTGTTCCACTGGATTTAGGGGATTTAGTTTCGGTCCAGTAGTCACGCTAGCTTTAGCGGGGATTTAGTTTAGGACTCACGGTTTGATTCAGGCTGAGGCCAGCAGGCTTCAGGCCTAGGGTTGTCTTTGCAAGTTACCCAGATCTCGCCTCTCCGATGATCCGGAGCCCAAGAGATATGCTGCTTGCTTTACAGCTCAGGAGCAAGAGAGCGATAATTGGTTGTAGCTCCCTTATATGGGCAGGGGCTGGCCATAAGCTCATTGGTCCAAAACTTCTGTCAATTATCTGTACAAAGGATCATGGTCTGACATGTGACCACACCATGTCACCTCTGAAAGGGCCTAAAGCATAACCCAAAGGAATTAACATAGTCACATGACCGAAGGCCTTGCGACGCTATAAATGTAATTATATTGATATACATTATTAAATATATACACATAAACATTATAAAATTAGAGAAGAAGGAGGCGACTAGGGGCTGTCCAACCTGGAGGACCCTATCTGAACGTAGTAACTCTGACGTTGGGGACCACCATACAAGGTACGGTATACAATACGGTACCGGGACATCACAAAAACAACAACACTTTTATGTTAAAGTCCTTTATTTGTTTTAAGCATGAGAATCCCCAAATTTGTAGCCCATGCTTAGTTTTATCAGTTTCCCAGACAGTAATATGGCATAGCACAGATCGTGGATTACAGCTGGTGAAGACTTCAACTATAACTGAGAGTAAAGTACAGCAAGACCCTGGAGGGCCAGATATCACTTCTATATGTACACATCAAATTATTCTGTACAGACTTGTTCTGTATAAGCCCTGAGCAGTTAGGCATAGCTTTATAAAGAAAATAAAAGATTATGTGCCAGGGCACCAGTAGAAATCTTGCTGTATCTGCTGAATAGAAATGCTGAATGTCAGAAGCACTCTGTTCTATTGAGTTATGATTTATGTATGTTCAGGATGCTTTGGGGCAGGTCAGCAGGCAGATTGAAATAATTTACCAGAATGGGAACTTCACCGCAACATTTGTAGATCAGCACAATTACCTCAGCCTCAGATAATAGTTCTCAGAAATCCACAGCTCCATTAACATTCTTATGAGAATGAAGAGTCCTGGGATGTCTCTTAACCTGCGGGTGATACAATTTACAGTGTGTTGTTACAGTTATGTAAATAATAGAATCTAATACTTACATTGCCTTAAGGTTACAATTGAGGTTTGGATGCGCTGGTTAGCAGGCAAGCAATAGGTTATGGTAATTGTGTGCATCATTGATTGAAGTCACTGGACTGTTGTGTCGGCATGTTTTCCATCTCAATTCTGAACATGGTAATCTAAGACTAGGGTTAAAGTGTTACCTGTGTGATGTATGCAAAATGAGAAAATAACACACAGTACCCGTGTGATGTATTCAAAACAAGTAAATAATACACAGTACCTGTGTGATGTATGCAAAATGAGAAAATAATACACAGTGCCTGTGTGATGTATGCTAAATGAGAAAATAATACACAGTGCCTGTGTCATGTATGCTAAATGAGAAAATAATACACAGTGCCTGTGTGATGTATGCTAAATGAGAAAATAAAACCCACTGATTTATTTACTGTATCTCCATAAAGGAAATTACAGTAACTCGCTGTAAGGGAGCCATTAAAAGTCCAACATCAGATTTATTTAAGTTTAATATACTTCATTCCTTGATGCTGACTTTACTTATGATACAGTGGTAAACCATATACAGCGTGTCTTATTTTTTCCACATCAATATAGTTTAAATTATAGTCGCCTCTGATTTGGTACGGGTTTCACATTACATTCATTCTCCATTTTCACCACATTTACAAGCAGGGCTCTGTACACTGAGGACAAGCAGGGCTCTGTACACTGAGGGAAAGCAGGGCTCTGTGCGCTGAGGGAAAGCAGGGCTCTGTACACTGAGGACAAGCAGGGCTCTGTACACTGAGGACAAGCAGGGCTCTGTACGCTGAGGGAAAGCAGGGCTCTGTGCGCTGAGGGAAAGCAGGGCTCTGTACACTGAGGACAAGCAGGGCTCTGTACACTGAGGACAAGCAGGGCTCTGTACACTGAGGACAAGAAGGGCTCTGTACACTGAGGACAAGCAGGGCTCTGTACACTGAGGACAAGCAGGGCTCTGTACACTGAGGACAAGCAGGGCTCTGTACACTGAGGACAAGCAGGGCTCTGTACACCGAGGAAAAGCAGGGCTCTGTACACTGAGGTCAAGCAGATCTCTGTACACTGAGGACAAGCAGGGCTCTGAGCATTGAGGACAAGCAGGGCTCTGTACACTGAGGAAAAGCAGGGCTCTGTACACCGAGGACAAGCAGGGCTCTGTGCATTGAGGACAAGCAGGGTTCTGTGCACTGAGGACAAGCAGGGCTCTGTACACTGAGGACAAGCAGGGCTCTGTACACTGAGGACAAGCAGGGCTCTGTACACTGAGGACAAGCAGGGCTCTGTACACTGAGGACAAGCAGGGCTCTGTACACTGTTGACAAGCAGAGTTCTGTGCACCGAGGACAAGCAGGGCTCTGTGCATTGAGGACAAGCAGGGTTCTGTGCACTGAGGACAAGCAGGGCTATGTACACTGTGGACAAGCAGGGCTCTGTACACTGAGGACAAGCAGGGCTCTGTGCACAGAGGACAAGCAGGGCTCTGTACACTGAGGACAAGCAAAGTTCTGTACACTGAGGACAAGCAGGGCTCTGTACACTGAGGACAAGCAGGGCTCTGTACACTGTTGACAAGCAGAGTTCTGTGCACCGAGGACAAGCAGGGCTCTGTGCATTGAGGACAAGCAGGGTTCTGTGCACTGAGGACAAGCAGGGCTCTGTACACTGAGGACAAGCAGGGCTCTGTACACTGAGGACAAGCAGGGCTCTGTACACTGAGGACAAGCAGGGCTCTGTACACTGAGGACAAGCAGGGCTCTGTACACCGAGGAAAAGCAGGGCTCTGTACACTGAGGACAAGCAGATCTCTGTACACTGAGGACAAGCAGGGCTCTGAGCATTGAGGACAAGCAGGGCTCTGTACACTGAGGACAAGCAGGGCTCTGTACACCGAGGACAAGCAGGGCTCTGTGCATTGAGGACAAGCAGGGTTCTGTGCACTGAGGACAAGCAGGGCTCTGTACACTGAGGACAAGCAGGGCTCTGTACACTGAGGACAAGCAGGGCTCTGTACACTGAGGACAAGCAGGGCTCTGTACACTGAGGACAAGCAGGGCTCTGTACACTGTTGACAAGCAGAGTTCTGTGCACCGAGGACAAGCAGGGCTCTGTGCATTGAGGACAAGCAGGGTTCTGTGCACTGAGGACAAGCAGGGCTATGTACACTGTGGACAAGCAGGGCTCTGTACACTGAGGACAAGCAGGGCTCTGTGCACAGAGGACAAGCAGGGCTCTGTACACTGAGGACAAGCAAAGTTCTGTACACTGAGGACAAGCAGGGCTCTGTACACTGAGGACAAGCAGGGCTCTGTACACTGTTGACAAGCAGAGTTCTGTGCACCGAGGACAAGCAGGGCTCTGTGCATTGAGGACAAGCAGGGTTCTGTGCACTGAGGACAAGCAGGGCTCTGTACACTGAGGACAAGCAGGGCTCTGTGCACAGAGGACAAGCAGGGCTCTGTACACTGAGGACAAGCAAAGTTCTGTGCACTGAGGACAAGCAGGGTTCTGTGCACTAAGGACAAGCAGGGCTCAGTACACTGAGGACAAGCAGAGCTCTGTACACTGAGGACAAGCAGGGCTCTGTGCACTGAGGAAAAGCAGGGTTCTGTACACTGAGGACAAGCAGGGCTCTGTACACTGAGGACAAGCAGGGCTCTGTACACTGAGGACAAGCAGGGCTCTGTACACTGAGGACAAGCAGGGCTCTGTACACTGAGGACAAGCAGGGCTCTGTACACTGTTGACAAGCAGAGTTCTGTGCACCGAGGACAAGCAGGGCTCTGTGCATTGAGGACAAGCAGGGTTCTGTGCACTGAGGACAAGCAGGGCTATGTACACTGTGGACAAGCAGGGCTCTGTACACTGAGGACAAGCAGGGCTCTGTGCACAGAGGACAAGCAGGGCTCTGTACACTGAGGACAAGCAAAGTTCTGTGCATTGAGGACAAGCAGGGTTCGGTGCACTAAGGACAAGCAGGGCTCAGTACACTGAGGACAAGCAGAGCTCTGTACACTGAGGACAAGCAGGGCTCTGTGCACTAAGGAAAAGCAGGGTTCTGTACACTGAGGACAAGCAGGGCTCTGTACACCGAGGAAAAACAGGGCTCTGTGCATTGAGGACAAGCAGGGTTCTTTGCACTGAGGACAAGCAGGGCTCTGTACACCGAGGAAAAGCAGGGCTCTGTACACTGAGGACAAGCAGGGCTCTGTACACTGAGGACAAGTAGGGCTCTGAGCATTGAGGACAAGCAGGGCTCTGTACACTGAGGACAAGCAGAGCTCTGTACACCAAGGACAAGCAGGGCTCTGTGCATTGATGACAAGCAGGGTTCTGTGCACTGAGGACAAGCAGGGCTCTGTACACTGAGGGCAAGCAGGGCTCTGTACACTGAGGACAAGCAGGGCTCTGTACACTGAGGACAAGCAGGGCTCTGTACACTGTTGACAAGCAGAGTTCTGTGCACCGAGGACAAGCAGGGCTCTGTGCATTGAGGACAAGCAGGGTTCTGTGCACTGAGGACAAGCAGGGCTATGTACACTGTGGACAAGCAGGGCTCTGTACACTGAGGACAAGCAGGGCTCTGTGCACAGAGGACAAGCAGGGCTCTGTACACTGAGGACAAGCAAAGTTCTGTGCACTGAGGACAAGCAGGGTTCTGTGCACTAAGGACAAGCAGGGCTCAGTACACTGAGGACAAGCAGAGCTCTGTACACTGAGGACAAGCAGGGCTCTGTACACTGAGGACAAGCAGGGCTCTGTACACTGAGGAAAAGCAGGGTTCTGTACACTGAGGACAAGCAGGACTCTGTACACTGAGGAAAAGCAGGGCTCTGTGCATTGAGGACAAGCAGGGTTCTTTGCACTGAGGACAAGCAGGGCTCTGTACACTGAGGACAAGCAGGGCTCTGTACACTGAGGACAAGCAGGGCTCTGTACACTGAGGACAAGCAGGGCTCTGTGCACTGAGGACAAGCAGGGCTCTGTGCACTGAGGACAAGCAGGGCTCTGTACAATGAGGACAAGCGGGGCTCTGTGCACTGACGACAAGCGGGGCTCTGTACACTGAAGAGATGCAGGGCTCTATGCACTGAGGACAAACAGGGCTCTGTACACTGAGGACAAGCAGAGCTCTGTGCACTGAGGACAAGCAGGGTTCTTTGCACTGAGGACAAGCAGGGCTCTGTGCACTGAGGACAAGCAGGGCTTTGTTCACTGAGGACAAGCAGGGCTCTGTGTGCTGAGGACAAGCAGGGCTCTGTGCACTGAGGACAAGCAGGGCTCTGTGCACTGAGGACAAGCAGGGCTCTGTGCAGTGAGGACAAGCAGGGCTCTGTGCTGTGAGGACAAGCAGGGCTCTGTACACTGAAGACAAGCCGGGCTCTGTGCACTGAGGACAAGCAGGGCTCTGTGCTCTGAGGACAAGCAGGACTTTGTACACTGAGGACAAGCAGGGCTCTGTGCACTGAGGACAAGCAGGGCTCTGTGCACTGAGGACAAGCAGGGCTCTGTACACTGAGGAAAAGCAGGGTTCTGTACACTGAGGACAAGCAGGGCTCTGTACACTGAGGAAAAGCAGGGCTCTGTGCATTGAGGACAAGCAGGGTTCTTTGCACTGAGGACAAGCAGGGCTCTGTACACTGAGGACAAGCAGGGCTCTGTACACTCAGGACAAGCAGGGCTCTGTACACTGAGGACAAGCAGGGCTCTGTGCACTGAGGGCAAGCAGGGCTCTGTGCACTGAGGACAAGCAGGGCTCTGTGCACTGAGGACAAGCAGGGCTCTGTGCACTGAGGACAAGCAGGGCTCTGTACAATGAGGACAAGCGGGGCTCTGTGCACTGACGACAAGCGGGGCTCTGTACACTGAAGAGATGCAGGGCTCTGTGCACTGAGGACAAACAGGGCTCTGTACACTGAGGACAAGCAGAGCTCTGTGCACTGAGGACAAGCAGGGTTCTTTGCACTGAGGACAAGCAGGGCTCTGTGCACTGAGGACAAGCAGGGCTTTGTTCACTGAGGACAAGCAGGGCTCTGTGTGCTGAGGACAAGCAGGGCTCTGTGCACTGAGGACAAGCAGGGCTCTGTGCACTGAGGACAAGCAGGGCTCTGTGCAGTGAGGACAAGCAGGGCTCTGTGCTGTGAGGACAAGCAGGGCTCTGTACACTGAAGACAAGCCGGGCTCTGTGCACTGAGGACAAGCAGGGCTCTGTGCTCTGAGGACAAGCAGGACTTTGTACACTGAGGACAAGCAGGGCTCTGTGCACTGAGGACAAGCAGGGCTCTGTGCACTGAGGACAAGCAGGGCTCTGTACACTGAAGAGATGCAGGGCTCTGTGCACTGAGGACAAGCAGGGCTCTGTGCACTGAGGACAAGCAGGGCTCTGTGCTCTGAGGACAAGCAGGGCTCTGTACACTGAGGACAAGCAGGGCTCTGTACACTGAGGACAAGCAGGGCTCTGTGCAGTGAGGACAAGCAGGGTTCTGTGCAGTGAGG
Source organism: Hyla sarda (assembly GCF_029499605.1). Lineage (NCBI taxonomy): Eukaryota > Metazoa > Chordata > Amphibia > Anura > Hylidae > Hyla > Hyla sarda. The sequence continues at coordinate 113,208,557 of NC_079195.1, forward strand.
ACAAGCAGGGGTGGGTCTGTGCAGTGAGGACAAGCAGGGCTCTGTACACTGAGGACAAGCGGGGCTCTGTACACTGAGGACAAGCGGGGCTCTGTGCACTGAGGACAAGCAGGGCTCTGTACACTGAAGAGATGCAGGGCTCTGTGCTCTGAGGACAAGCAGAGCTCTGTACACTGATAAAAAAACAGGGCTCTGTGCGCTGAGGACAAGCAGGGCTCTGTGCACTGAGGAGAAGCAGGGCTCTGTGCAGTGAGGATAAGCAGGGCTCTGTCCTGTGAGGACAAGCAGGACTTTGTACACTGAGGACAAGCAGGGCTCTGTGCACTGAGGACAAGCAGGACTTTGTACACTGAGGACAAGCAGGGCTCTGTGCACTGAGGACATGCAGGGCTCTGTACACTGAAGAGATGCAGGGCTCTGTGCACTGAGGACAAACAGGGCTCTGTACACTGAGGACACTGCTCGGTTGGTTCACATGATTCCTGAGTTGAAAATAGGAATGTTGTCTTCAGTATATGTATCACAGAAGTGGCATCAGTGCCAGGTGCCTGTCTCCTACTTTGTTCATATAATACATATCTACATTATTTCAAAAGTTTTTGTTAACAGGTACACTTTAATAGTGCAAGAACCTCATTAAGTGTTAACTATACTCCCCCATAAGCCTTGATACTCCCATACACAGTGCATCCTATGGTCCCATATGTGCTTACACATAGTGCATCTGGAAACCTCATACCGTGTTTCTCCGAAAATAAGACTGGGTCTAATATTCATTTTAGTCACTATAACACACACTAGGACTTATTTTCAGGGTAGGGCTTATTTATTTATGGTACCATATGTACATTGAACAACATTTAAGGCTCTGAGACGTCCCAACACCAGGAAGCAGCAAGAGCAGCGGAGAACAGTGAGGCCGGTTCCTTAGCAACGGGGGAACGGAGGACGAAGGTGAGTTAAAATGTGTTTTTTAATATTTGCAGCCCGGGCATTGCCTAGGTCAGTGGTCTTCAACCTGCGGACCTCCAGATGTTGCAAAACTCCAACTCCCAGCATGCCCGGACAGCCGTTGGCTGTCCGGGCATGCTGGGAGTTGTAGTTTTGCAACATCTGGAGGTCCGCAGGTTGAAGACCACTGGCCTAGGTCTTATTTTCGGGGTAGGCCTTATATTGCAGCCAACCCCGATAATACAACTAGGGCTTATTTTCGGGGTAGGGTGTATTTTCAGGGAAACGGTATTTAGAATGTGAGGAGGAGACATATTTATCACAGCTTGCTGTTTAGATGGATTGCTGCTGGGGTCACCAGTTGCTTACCACTAGTTTAAATGATAATTTATGTAATTATTGTAATCTAGAGCATGTTCTTTTTTCACAGGATGACTACATCAAGAGTTGGGAAGACAACCAACCAGGAGATGAAGGTAATGGCAATGGTTTACTATTGTATTCCTAGCTGCTAGTATATATAGTGTGTGCTATGGCCTGAAGTACCTGATACTTATCAGTACTACTAGATACTCCGCCCTCAGATAATTCACTTTCCTAATAAAACATGTTGGTTCTTTACTGAAGTCACTGTGGATTTCATTTTTTCATTCAAATATGGTTGCACAATGAGATGCAAACAACCAGGATCAGAGTCATGATATTCCTTACAACAAAAACGGAATCACCAAGTGTCTTACATAAGTATTCACCCCCTTGGACTTTTGGTCCTCTTGGCTACTGTTGTAAACTGGAATCAAATAGACTTAAAGGGTACTGCGGTGGAAATTTTTTTTTTATTATTGAACTGGTGCCAGAAAATTTAACAGATTTGTAAATTACTTCTATTAAAAATTCTTAATCCTTTTGGTACTTTTTAGCAGCTGTATGCTACAGAGGAAATTCTTTACTTTTTGAATTTCTTTTTTATGTTGTCCACAGTGCTCTCTGCTGACACCTCTGTCCGTGTCAGGAACTGTCCAGAGTAGCATAGGTTTGCTATGGGGATTTTCTCCTGCTCTGGACAGTTCCTGATACAGGCATCAGGTGTCAGCAGAGAGCACTGTGGACAACACAAAAAAAATAAAGATTTTCCTCTGTAGCAAACAGCAGCTAAAAAGTACCAAAAGGATTAAGATTTTTTAATAGAAGTAATTTACAAATCTGTTTAAATTTCTGGCACCAGTTCATTTAAAAAAAAAAAAACTGTTTTCCAACGGAGTACCCCTTTAACCCCTTAAGGACTCAGGGTTTTTCCGTTTTTGCACTTTCGTTTTTTCCTCCTTACCTTTAAAAAATCATAACCCTTTCAATTTTCCACCTAAAAATCCATATTATGGCTTATTTTTTGCGTCGCCAATTCTACTTTGCAGTGACATTAGTCATTTTACCCAAAAATGCACGGCGAAACGGAAAAAAAATCATTGTGCGACAAAATCGAAAAAAAAACGCCATTTTGTAACTTTTGGGGGCTTCCGTTTCTACGCAGTGCATATTTTGGTAAAAATTACACCTTATCATTATTCTGTAGGTCCATACGGTTAAAATGATACCCTACTTATATAGGTTTGATTTTGTCGCACTTCTGGAAAAAATCATAACTACATGCAGGAAAATTTATACATTTAAAAATGTCCTCTTCTGACCCCTATAACTTTTTTATTTTTCCACGTACGGGGCGGTATGAGGACTCATTTTTTGCGCCGTGATCTGAAGTTTTTATGGGTATGATTTTTGTTTTGATCTGACTTTTTGATCACTTTTTATTCATTTTTTAATGTTATAAAAAGTTACCAAAATACGCTTTTTTGGACTTTGGAATTTTTTTGTGCGTACGCCATTGACCGTACGGCTTAATTAATGATATATTTTTATAGTTCGGACATTTACGCACGCGGCGATACCACATATGTTTATTTTTATTTTTTTTTACACTGTTTTATTTTTCTTATGGGAAAAGGGGGGTGATTCAAACTTTTATTAGGGAAGGGGTTAAATGACCTTTATTAACACTTTTTTTAACTTTTTTTTTGCAGTGTTATAGGTCCCATAGGGACCTATAACACTGCACACACTGATCTCTCATCCTGATCACAGGCGTGTATTAACACGCCTGTGATCAGCATTATCGACGCTTGACTGCTCCTGCCTGGATCTCAGGCACGGAGCAGTCATTCGTCGATCGGACAGCGAGGAGGCAGGTAAGAGCCCTCCCGGTGTCCGATCAGCTGTTCGGGACGCCGCGATTTCACCGCGGCGGTCCCGAACAGCCCGACTGAGCAGCCTGGATACTTTCAGTTTCACTTTAGAAGCGGCGGTCAGCTTTGACCGCCGCTTCTAAAGGGTTAATACCGCACATCGCCGCGATCGGCGATGTGTGGTATTAGCCGCGGGTCCCGGCCGTTGATTAGCGCCGGGACCCACGCGATATGATGCGGGATCGCGGCGCGATCCCGCTTCATATCGCGGGAGCCGGCGCAGGACGTAAATATACGTCCTGCGTCGTTAAGGGGTTAAATAGATTTCTACCATTTGATCAACACAATGGGGTGAAATTTATCAAAACCTGTCCAGAGGAAAAGTTGCTGAGTTGCCCATAGAAACCAATCAAATTGCTTCTTTCATTTTTTAGAGACCTTTTCAAAAAATGAGCGAAGTGATCTGATTGGTTGTTATGGGCAACTGTGCAACTTTTTCCTCTGGACAGGTTTTGATATATATATATATATATATATATATATATATATATATATATATATATATATATATATATATATCCCCTAATATGCATACTACTTTGAAGGTGCAAAATACATTTTATTGTGACAAAAAATATGTCGGACATCTGTTGGATGCATAAGTATTCATTCACCCCGCCCACCTTTGATTCTCAATTGGATTCAGGTCTGGGCTATTTTAGGACAATAAAGGTAATCTTTCATCAATGTCACCTGCACTAACCTGTTGGTACAGGCTGGAAGTGCGGATGACACTGGTGAAAATGATACTTATCCACGATCCATAACCCCATTTGCCTGTTATCTTCCTTTTTCAGGCGGCAGGCTTAGTCTCAGGCTCTCCAGGAGCACACTGATGTCACCACTGCAGCTTTCCCAAACGGCCCAGCTATATGCAAGCCTGAAGAAGCAGCAGCCGTCATGACGTTAACGTGCTCCTTGAGTTCCACCCGTGCAACAAGCATGCCATCCAAGTAAGGAATCAAAGGCGAATGACCAGGGAGTCAGGAGTTTGTCTGGCGCAGAGAGGAACCATCAGACAGCCAAGTAAAATCAATGGATTTATTAGATGCAACGCGTTTCGCTGCGCATGCGCAGCTTCATCAGGCATGACAAGGGGAGGCTGGTAACAGGTATATATACCTCCAGGAATTAACCATTAGAGTGCTTTTTGAAAAGAGTTGTTACATAGAATTACATATCCATATGACAATGTATGAAAAAAATATATAAATAAATATAAACAGAAATCACAAAAATAGTAATAAGACAGCAATATGAAAACACAATGCAATCTTATAAACATATGTATATAAATATATATAATATAATATAATTATAATTATCGCATGTGATGTGAATGTAACACCACAAGCGACTCAAGAAATCGCACCGCTAAATCGCCGGTGCGCAATTCAACAACACAGGTTGGATATTATTTCAAAAAATGTATATGATATAAAGAGTCATGTCAATTGATTCAAGAGATAGAAAAATTATTATTTAATTGTATATCGCTACCTTATTAAAAAAATAAAATAGTAAAAAATAATAATAAATGACAGTGCGATAAACCAAACCGCAACTGATCAAAAAGGAAATGTATGAACACTACTTAGAGAATAGAATGAATTCAATTAACTAATGCGGTATTAAATACAGCAACCGGCGAAAACGCAGGGTGTGAATATTCGTACAAGAATCCAGATTAACAAACAATAAATAAATTAAAAATACAAAGATGTTTATATGTAAAAAAGAAAGAAAAATAAACAAAAAATAAAACATAAGAAATAAATAAATACACCGTGGGGCGCTCCAGGGTGAACAGTACAGAAGGAACAAAGAAAAAATCAAGGTATAATATTTTTGAAATTAATCCATATGGAAAGATGGGAAATTTTTAAATCCCAAATTATCAAATTATTTAACTGTATCGATACATTCATTAAAACCTTGAGGGTGCCAAGTATGTAGTTTGTGAATCCAAAAGGATTCGCGATTGTTCAATCTTTGTATTCTATTAGGTAAATGAATGGGGATAGTTTCTAAAATAATTAATTTTAAGGATTCAGTGTTTTTTTGATGATAAAGAGTGAAGTGACGGGAAAGGCTATGCAACAAAAAACCATGTTTTATGTTCCATCTGTGTTTGTTCATCCTGGAGCGCACCGTTTGTGTGGTACGGCCAACGTATTGGCGATCGCAACCACAGGTTAATAAATAGATAGCAAAAGTGGTGTCGCAATTTAGTGAATCCTTAATTTTAAATGTTTGTTGTGTAAAAAAGGAAGAAAAAGTATCAGTTTGGATAATCCATTCACAACAGAGGCAGCGACTTTTTTTTACAAGGAAAACAATATGGTTTAATAGAACAGGAATTCTGTGGTGTACGATATTCGGAAAATCTGCTGGGGGCTAATAAATTGCTGAGATTTTTGGAACGTCTGTAGGTGACATTAGGGACTGGGGGAATTAATTGGTTTAGAATTTTATCATTTTGAATAATGGGCCAATTTTTAGTTAATATTTTTCTAATATTAGATGCCTCAATATTGAAATTCGTAACAAAATTGTATCTAAAGGGGTTATGAAGCTGATTAGAACTGGATTTTTTAGAAATAGATGTAACCAAATCAGATTGTTTCTTATCTTTCACCTTCATATATGCCTTAGTAAGAAGCGATTTAGGATAGCCCTTTTGTATAAAACGTTGTTTTAAAACCTCAGCTTGAGAGATAAAATCTGAATCAGAGGTGCAATTTCTACGAATTCGTAAATATTGGCCGAATGGCACCCCTCTTAGCCAGCTTGGATAATGTGCACTGTCGAACTGTAAAAAGCTGTTAATATCGACAGATTTGAAAGAAGTTTTCGTAGAAATAGTGCCATTGACTGTTTTGTGGATGTCAAGGTCTAAAAATTGGATGGAATTTTCTGCATAATGCATGGTAAATTTTATACCCCATGTGTTAGTATTCAACTCTTGTACAAAGAGGTCAGCTTCATGTTTGGTACCTACCCAGATCAAAAAAAGGTCGTCTATATAACGACGAAAGAAAAAAACGGACTTAAAATACAGGGACTGTGCCATGACAAGGGACTCGAATCGCCCCATGAACAAATTGGCGTAACTAGGGGCGAATCGAGTCCCCATGGCACAGCCCCTATTCTGCCGATAAATAGTATGATTGAATTCAAAAACATATTGAGAAGAATAAATCTAATAGACTCCAGTAAAAATTCTGACTGACTGGGGTTAAGTGAAGGGTCCTCTTGTAAAAAATGTTTAATTGCAGGAACACCTAAATCAGTGGAGATGTTAGAATAAAGGGAGCACACATCCAAGGTAAGAAAACTATAATAAGGGGGTAGGGATAGAGCATGTAATTCAGAAATAAGTTGGGCTGAATCTCTTAGATAAGATGGTAATTGTAAAACAAAGGGTTGAAGAAATAGATCTATAAAGTGAGAAAGGTTTGCAGTAATCGAACCAATACCTGAAATAATAGGTCTACCAGGGGGATTGGTTAAACATTTATGTAATTTGGGTAGATAATAAAAAATAGGTAAATTATAATTTTTAATATTGAGAAATGTGTGCTCCCTTTTATCCAACATTTGTTTTTCTGTAGCTCCACCTATAAGCAAACAATACTGTGAAAAAATATGAGGGGAAGGGTCATAAGAAAGCGGAGTATAATATTCAAGGTCTGATAAAATTCTAAGGGCTTCATTTTTATAATCAGCCCTATTCAAAACAGCAACCCCCCCACCTTTATCTGCAGGGCGAACAATAATAGATTTATTGTTCTGTATGGATTTAATTGCAATTCTCTCAGCAGAAGTTAGATTATCATTTTCCTTAAAAATAACAGATTTATCACATAAATTTGAAAAATCCTGCATGACCATATGATAAAAAGTCTCAAGATGGCTGCCACGATTGTGTAGAGGGTAAAACGAAGATTTGGGTTTTACTGGTACATGACGAGCTGGAGTCATGTCAACTAGTGTGGTAACAGGAGTTGAAGTGTTATCAATATTAGAATTATGAACTCCCAAATTCGAAATTTGGGGGGTATTAGTAGTTTGATGGTCCGATCTGTTCTGGATAAAGAAGTGACGGCTCAATGTTAATCTACGAATAAAATCGTTTAGATCTAAAAATAACTGAAAATCGTTCGGACGTGCAGCAGGACAAAAAGACAGCCCTTTCGCAAGTAAATTAGTTTCATTTTCGGAAAGTATATAGCTCGATAAATTGAAAATTTTTATAATTTCTTTTTTTGTTATTAATTTTTCTGTCTTTGAGATAATTGTAATCAATTTTCAAAAATAATCAATAATCAATTTTCAAAAATATCTCAAAGACAGAAAAATTAATAACAAAAAAAGAAATTATAAAAATTTTCAATTTATCGAGCTATATACCGTATATACTCGAGTATAAGCCGACCCGAGTATAAGCCGAGACCCCTAATTTCAACCCAAAATCCCAGGAAAAGTTATTGACTCGAGTATAAGCCTAGGGTGGGAAATACCTCATCCCCCCCTGTCATCATCCAGACCCGTCATTAACATCCTCATCATCCCCTTGTCATCATCCCACACATCCCCCCTTCATCATCCCCTTGTCATCATCCCACACATCCCCTTATCATCCCACACATCCCCCCTTCATCATCCCCTTGTCATCATCCCACACATCCCCTTATCATCCCACACATCCCCCCTTCATCATCCCCTTGTCATCATCCCACACATCCCCTTATCCCACACATCCCCCCTTCATCATCCCCTTGTCATCATCCCACACATCCCCCCTTCATCATCCCCTTGTCATCATCCCACACATCCCCTTATCATCCCACACATCCCCCCTTCATCATCCCCTTGTCATCATCCCACACCCCCCCCCCTTCATCATCCCCACCCCCCCCCCCCCCCCTTCATCATCCTCTTCTCATCATTCGCCCTCAGTGGTCTTCAACCTGCGGACCTCCAGAGGTTTCAAAACTACAACTCCCAGCAAGCCCGGGCAGCCATCGGCTGTCCGGGCTTGCTGGGAGTTGTAGTTTTGAAACCTCCGGAGGTCCGCAGGTTGAAGACCACTGCGGCCTTCAACATGCGGACCTCCAGAGGTTTCAAAACTACAACTCCCAGCAAGCCCGGGCAGCCATCGGCTGTCCGGGCTTGCTGGGAGTTGTAGTTTTGAAACCTCCGGAGGTCCGCAGGTTGAAGACCACTGCGGCCTTCAACATCATCCAGCCCCCTCTCACCCCCTTTAGTTCTGAGTACTCACCTCCGCTCGGCGCTGGTCCGGTCCTGCAGGGCTGTCCGGTAAGGAGGTGGTCCGGTGAGGAGGTGGTCCGGGCTGCTATCTTCACCGGGGAGGCCTCTTCTAAGCGCTTCCGGCCCGGAATAGAGCCGTTGCCTTGACAGCGACGTATCTGCGTCGTTGTCAAGGCAACGTGACTATTCTGAGGCCGGGCCCGAAGCGCTTAGAAGAGGCCTCCCCGGTGAAGATAGCAGCCCGGACCACCTCCTCACCGGACCACCTCCTTACCGGACAGCCCTGCAGGACCGGACCAGCGCCGAGCGGAGGTGAGTACTCAGAACTAAAGGGGGTGAGAGGGGGCTGGATGATGTTGAAGGCCGCAGTGGTCTTCAACCTGCGGACCTCCGGAGGTTTCAAAACTACAACTCCCAGCAAGCCCGGACAGCCGATGGCTGCCCGGGCTTGCTGGGAGTTGTAGTTTTGAAACCTCTGGAGGTCCGCAGGTTGAAGACCACTGCAGGTGGGGGAGTTCACTCGAGTATAAGCCGAGGGGGGTGTTTTCAGCACGAAAAATCGTGCTGAAAAACTCGGCCTATACTCGAGTATATACGGTACTTTCCGAAAATGAAACTAATTTACTTGCGAAAGGGCTGTCTTTTTGTCCTGCTGCACGTCCGAACGATTTTCAGTTATTTTTAGATCTAAACGATTTTATTCGTAGATTAACATTGAGCCGTCACTTCTTTATCCAGAACAGATCGGACCATCAAACTACTAATACCCCCCAAATTTCGAATTTGGGAGTTCATAATTCTAATATTGATAACACTTCAACTCCTGTTACCACACTAGTTGACATGACTCCAGCTCGTCATGTACCAGTAAAACCCAAATCTTCGTTTTACCCTCTACACAATCGTGGCAGCCATCTTGAGACTTTTTATCATATGGTCATGCAGGATTTTTCAAATTTATGTGATAAATCTGTTATTTTTAAGGAAAATGATAATCTAACTTCTGCTGAGAGAATTGCAATTAAATCCATACAGAACAATAAATCTATTATTGTTCGCCCTGCAGATAAAGGTGGGGGGGTTGCTGTTTTGAATAGGGCTGATTATAAAAATGAAGCCCTTAGAATTTTATCAGACCTTGAATATTATACTCCGCTTTCTTATGACCCTTCCCCTCATATTTTTTCACAGTATTGTTTGCTTATAGGTGGAGCTACAGAAAAACAATTGTTGGATAAAAGGGAGCACACATTTCTCAATATTAAAAATTATAATTTACCTATTTTTTATTATCTACCCAAATTACATAAATGTTTAACCAATCCCCCTGGTAGACCTATTATTTCAGGTATTGGTTCGATTACTGCAAACCTTTCTCACTTTATAGATCTATTTCTTCAACCCTTTGTTTTACAATTACCATCTTATCTAAGAGATTCAGCCCAACTTATTTCTGAATTACATGCTCTATCCCTACCCCCTTATTATAGTTTTCTTACCTTGGATGTGTGCTCCCTTTATTCTAACATCTCCACTGATTTAGGTGTTCCTGCAATTAAACATTTTTTACAAGAGGACCCTTCACTTAACCCCAGTCAGTCAGAATTTTTACTGGAGTCTATTAGATTTATTCTTCTCAATAATGTTTTTGAATTCAATCATACTATTTATCGGCAGAATAGGGGCTGTGCCATGGGGACTCGATTCGCCCCTAGTTACGCCAATTTGTTCATGGGGCGATTCGAGTCCCTTGTCATGGCACAGTCCCTGTATTTTAAGTCCGTTTTTTTCTTTCGTCGTTATATAGACGACCTTTTTTTGATCTGGGTAGGTACCAAACATGAAGCTGACCTCTTTGTACAAGAGTTGAATACTAACACATGGGGTATAAAATTTACCATGCATTATGCAGAAAATTCCATCCAATTTTTAGACCTTGACATCCACAAAACAGTCAATGGCACTATTTCTACGAAAACTTTTTTCAAATCTGTCGATATTAACAGCTTTTTACAGTTCGACAGTGCACATTATCCAAGCTGGCTAAGAGGGGTGCCATTCGGCCAATATTTATGAATTCGTAGAAATTGCACCTCTGATTCAGATTTTATCTCTCAAGCTGAGGTTTTAAAACAACGTTTTATACAAAAGGGCTATCCTAAATCGCTTCTTACTAAGGCATATATGAAGGTGAAAAATAAGAAACAATCTGATTTGGTTACATCTATTTCTAAAAAATCCAGTTCTAATCAGCTTCATAACCCCTTTAGATACAATTTTGTTACGAATTTCAATATTGAGGCATCTAATATTAGAAAAATATTAACAAAAAATTGGCCCATTATTCAAAATGATAAAATTCTAAACCAATTAATTCCCCCAGTCCCTAATGTCACCTACAGACGTTCCAAAAATCTCAGCAATTTATTAGCCCCCAGCAGATTTTCCGAATATCGTACACCACAGAATTCCTGTTCTATTAAACCATATTGTTTTCCTTGTAAAAAAAGTCGCTGCCTCTGTTGTGAATGGATTATCCAAACTGATACTTTTTCTTCCTTTTTTACACAACAAACATTTAAAATTAAGGATTCACTAAATTGCGACACCACTTTTGCTATCTATTTATTAACCTGTGGTTGCGATCGCCAATACGTTGGCCGTACCACACAAACGGTGCGCTCCAGGATGAACAAACACAGATGGAACATAAAACATGGTTTTTTGTTGCATAGCCTTTCCCGTCACTTCACTCTTTATCATCAAAAAAACACTGAATCCTTAAAATTAATTATTTTAGAATCTATCCCCATTCATTTACCTAATAGAATACAATGATTGAACAATCGCGAATCCTTTTGGATTCACAAACTACATACTTGGCACCCTCAAGGTTTTAATGAATGTATCGATACAGTTAAATAATTTGATAATTTGGGATTTAAAAATTTCCCATCTTTCCATATGGATTAATTTCGAAAATATTATACCTTGATTTTTTCTTTGTTCCTTCTGTACTGTTCACCCTGGAGCGCCCCACGGTGTATTTATTTATTTCTTATGTTTTATTTTTTGTTTATTTTTCTTTCTTTTTTACATATAAACATCTTTGTATTTTTAATTTATTTATTGTTTGTTAATCTGGATTCTTGTACGAATATTCACACCCTGCGTTTTCGCCGGTTGCTGTATTCAATACCGCATTAGTTAATTGAATTCATTCTATTCTCTAAGTAGTGTTCATACATTTCCTTTTTGATCAGTTGCGGTTTGGTTTATCGCACTGTCATTTATTATTATTTTTTACTATTTTATTTTTTTAATAAGGTAGCGATATACAATTAAATAATAATTTTTCTATCTCTTGAATCAATTGACATGACTCTTTATATCATATACATTTTTTGAAATAATATCCAACCTGTGTTGTTGAATTGCGCACCGGCGATTTAGCGGTGCGATTTCTTGAGTCGCTTGTGGTGTTACATTCACATCACATGCGATAATTATAATTATATTATATTATATATATTTATATACATATGTTTATAAGATTGCATTGTGTTTTCATATTGCTGTCTTATTACTATTTTTGTGATTTCTGTTTATATTTATTTATATATTTTTTTCATACATTGTCATATGGATATGTAATTCTATGTAACAACTCTTTTCAAAAAGCACTCTAATGGTTAATTCCTGGAGGTATATATACCTGTTACCAGCCTCCCCTTGTCATGCCTGATGAAGCTGCGCATGCGCAGCGAAACGCGTTGCATCTAATAAATCCATTGATTTTACTTGGCTGTCTGATGGTTCCTCTCTGCGCCAGACAAACTCCTGACTCCCTGGTCATTCGCCTTTGATTCTACACCTATCCAGGAGGGCTGCAGTGGACCTGCTTTCATATCTCTTCTGCTCCTAACCTTGTTGTGTGTGGGCGCACAACCAACTTCGGTAAGCGGCTTGGGAATCACCTTCCCCTACCCCCACCTGCAAGATCTACTGATCCCGCACATGAGGCGCCTTCCTTCCTTTCTCTAGATCCAAGTAAGGAGGATAACAGGCAAACGGGGGCAAGAAGCAGCGATAAGTATCATCTTCATCAGTGTCATCCCCACTACTAGTCTGTACCAACAGGTAGGTGAGGGTGACACTGATGACAGATTCTCTTTAACATGTTTTGATCTAAACCATTCTATTGTTGCTCTGGCTGTATGTTTAGGGTCATTGTTCTGCTGAAAGATGAACTTCCATCCCAGAGTCAAGTGTTTTGCATGCGTCATCAGATTGCCCTGTATTTGACTCCACTCGTCTTTCCATCAATTCTGACCAGTTTTCCGGCACCTGCTGAAGCCTCCCCCCAGCATGATGCTACCACTACCATGTATTACATAGGGGATGATGTGCCATGTCCTTTCCATTTTCTTATACTATTGTGCTCTTCGAGAGGTTCAAAGCTTGAGATATATTTTTTTTATAACCTAACCCTGCTTTGTACTTCTCCACAACTTTAGCCCTCACCTTTTTGGTGAGCTCCTTGGTCTTCATGCTGTTGTTTGTTCAGTAAAGTTTTCTATTAAACTCTGGGGCTTGCACAGAACAGGTGTATTTGTAATGAGGTTAAATTGCAGTCTTGTGGACCCAATGTACTACATCACAACATCATGTGGCAAAGAGTTCCATAGTCTTGCTGCTCTTACAGTAAAGAATCTCTGTCTGTGATGATGTTGAAACCTTCTTTTCTCAAGATGTAGAGGATGCCCCCTTGTCATGGTCACTGGCCTAGGTATAAAGATATCATTAGAGAGATCTCTGTACTGTCCCTTCATATATTTGTACATTGAGATCAAATCGTTTATAGGAAATAAATTATTTAATAGGATAAATGAAAACGTATTATGATGTGGTCACTATTACCCAGATGACCCCCTACCTCTACTTCTGATAGCATGTTTGGCCTATTGGTTAGTATAAAATGCCCCCAGCCCCCCTGGTCCTGCACTAGTTGGAAAAGGTAATTGTCCATTATTATTGCTAAACACCTGTTTCTTTTGCTGGACCAGTTCCTCAGTCTTATTATTAAAGGGGTACTCCAGTGAAAACCTTTTTTCTTTTAAATCAACTGGTGGCAGAACGTTAAACATATTTGTAAATTACTTTTATTAAAAAATTTTAATCCTTCCAGTACTTATTAGCTGCTGAATGCTACAGAGGAAATTCCTTTCTTTTTGGAACACTGATGACATCACGAGGACAGTGCTCTCTGCTGACATCTCTGTCCATTTTAGCAACCATGCATAGCAGATGTATGCTAAAGGCAGCATGGTGGCTCAGTGGTTAGCACTGCTGCCTTGTAGAGCTGGGAACTTGGATTCAAATCCCATTGAGGACAACTATAAATTAAGTGTTATTATTATTATAATAACATCAGCAGAGAGAACTGTGGTCGTGATGTCATCAGAGAGCATTCCAAAAAGAAAAGAATTTCCTCTGTAGTATTCAGTAGCTAATAGATACAGGAAGGATTAAGATTTTTTAATAGAAGTAATTGACAAATATGTTTAACTTTCTGCCACCAGTTGATTTAAAAGAAAAAAGGTTTTCACCGGAGTACCCCTTTAAGGCTTCTTTAATGTTTTTATTCATATTTCCTTTCCTCTTATCAGTTATGACTGTTCTAACCCCTCCTGCCTCTCCACTTCCAGTTTTATTATTTCTCCCTAGCCCTCCATCAGCACTGTCTTTACCCTCTATATTTGGGCAGTTTTTCTGCCAGTCCCTGGTGTCTCGGGAAGGGGCATTTGTTTCTGCTACTATTAAATGTACACACCCTGCTACTCTCATGGCTTGAGTCAGGTGAGGGACAATTGTGGGCAATTCTCTAAAGCCACAAACACTAAGTTAACCAACTGGTGCTGGCTCCCAGAGCTTATTCCCTAATAGTCAGGCAAATACTAATGAAAGTTTCTGCCCCATCATAGTGAATTCTGTTTGGCTATTCAATTACACAGTCATTTCTATCCTCTTCTTGTATTTATCATCAGTGGGTGGAGGAAACCAGGTGGCACTGTTCCTGTGTAGGTCACAAAAGGAACTCTATTTACTGTATGGAGTACAAGACAGTACAGTATTTGAGGGCAATGTGCCATACAGCAGATACTGTAATAGACACAATAGAGACAATACAAATGGGGCAACACTAGGCACAGAATTATGGTTGGCAGCAGGATGGGGTGTTTACGTTGGTGAGAATAAGCTAGGTGGGGTATCGAAAAAGTGTAAAAAAAAAATCTCAGCAAAAAATTCTGTGTCTGATTAAGTTATTCATGGCAGTTTGACCCAATTGGGAAACATTAAAGGGGTACTCCACTGGAAAAACTTTTTTTTTTTTAAATCAACTGGTGCCAGAAAGTTAAACATATTTGTAAATTATATAGAAAAATATTGCCAGGTCCGGGCAATATTTTTCTATATATATTTCGCATTATTTTTGCAGCTGTGGTATAGTTGCATGCCCTGTTGACCTCAGGTAGGGTTTACATATTAATTGTGAGCTGCACTTGCACCTTTTTTCCTTTTCTTCATATTTAAAAATCTTAACCCTTCCAGTACTTATCAGCTGCTCTATGCTTCACAGGAATTTCTTTTCATTTTGAATTTCCTTCCTGTCTAACCACAATGCTCTCTGCCGACTCTGTCCATTTTAGGAACTGTCCAGAATAGAAGCAAATCTCCATAGCAAACCTCTCCTGCTCCGGACAGTTCCTAAAATGGACAGAGGTGTCAGCAGAGAGCACTGTGATCAGAAAGGAAATTCAAAAAGAAAAGAACTTCCTGTGGAGCATACAGCAGCTGATAAGTACTGGGAGGGTTAGGATTTTTAAGTAGAAGTAATTTACACATCTGTTTAACTTTTTGGCTGAAAGAAACTTTCCTCAGGGGCTCAAATGAAGTAGAATGATTTACAGATAAGGTTTTTTTTTTTTTTTTCACTCAAAAAGCAACTAGAACAACAACCTACAGGTGTGGGAGACCACACGACAATTTTTGAATGTACCCCAATTAAAAATAACTTGTGACAAGCGTAATCACATAGAAAAATAATTTTATTGGAATATTTAGTAAAAAATGCATATATATATATATATATATATATATATATATATATATATAACCACAGAATCAATTCATAGGAGATATATATAAGAATAAAAAATGCAAATATAAAATATAGGGTGGATACTCCTCGACACAGCCGCTTCCGGCGAAACGCGCCGGAGATGTGGAGGTGGACTGGGGTGAGTCCTGTCCCAATCTATACCAAGTTCTATACCATTGTTTGCTGCTAGTCACTACTTTAATTCTGCTGCTACTTACTTGCTGCTATCTACATCATTGCTACTACCTGCTTGCTGCTTGTTATTACTTGCTGCTAGCTCTATATTGGGTTACCCAGGCAGTATCCATCCTTTTCTTTGGTTGCATGTTCACATCCTCGTTTGTCACAGTTGCACGGTATTTTTTGCACCATTTTCCGTATTATTCACTTTAGTGCTGTGCTTTACTTGTTCTTATTTTATTACTTGTGTATTCATTTTTTTGTAATCACTAGCCACTGTGTGGTGTGCAATCCCTACACGTATTGCACACTTTGTTCGTGCACAGACACCCAACACTGATTCTGTTCCCATCCCCCTTCTCCTTCCCCCCCCCTGTTTATGTGCATGCAACCCCCCTTCTTTATTTATTCATCTATCTGTATGAATTGCAGCCTACTAACAGCATTGTGACTTTTTTATTTAATTATTATTTTTCTACTCTCATTGGTATACAGGCTCTTTCACCCCAGTATCCACGGCGGATATCCACGAGGGCAGTCGCGGTGCGGCGGGTCGGGGGGGGCGTCGCGGTGCGGTGGGGGCGGTGCGGGGGGTGGGGCATTATCGGCTTATCGGCAAGGTAATTGCCGATACCGATAATGCCCAAAATCGTGATTATCGGCAGATAATATCGGCCATACCGATAATCGGTCGATCCCTAATAAATATACAATTTATTTATTTATTGTGCACCTCCACAAAACCGGCACAGCACCACAAGCAATCCTGTCCTTTACAGGCTCCCATTGGATCCTTCTCTTTAAATGGAAACATTGGTGAAGGAAACATCTGTGAGGTATTAGATTTAGGTAGAGCTGGTCTCTGCTACAGCAACATGCTAAGAGTATTTTGCTAATATTGGTCTTTGTATACTGTTTTTACTTCGGTAACAGCATAGGAATATTATAGTTATTGTCTATGAGGAAGATTTATCAGTGTTGTCTTTGGAAAGTGAGTTTTAAAGTAATTTTTTTGCTTTGGTTTTGCTCTTGTGGGACATATTTATCATACTATCACAGGGGGTTGATATATTTGACGTACATAAGCAAAAAAACAATAAATCACTTAAGAACACCACTTGTATGTTTCTATCTGCCCTCTGCAACTTTTCTGCACAAAGGGGGAGATTTATCCAAACCTGTGCAAAGGAAAAGTTTCCCAGTTGCCCATAGCAACCAATCAGCTCGCTTCTTTCATTTTTAACAAGGCCTCTGCAAAATGAAAGAAGCAATCTTATTGGTTGCTATGGGCAACTCGGCAACTTTTCCTCTGCACAGGATTTGATAAATCTCCCCCAAAATGTCTCAGTTGCGACTTTTTGTGAGACTTTTTAAAATTGCTCTTCAAAGGCAAGCTAGGTATGACTTGGCTTTGACTTGCAACTTTTTGAAGGGGATTCACCACTGCAAAGTGAAAACTGAAATCTTTCTTATGTAAATGTTCAATTTAGCCAAACTTTCAGAACAACCCCTAGTTTCTTGGGAGCCACGAAAAAATTATTACCATATTACACTGGTAAAATTGAATGAATCTTCTTATATTCTATAAAATTCTATTGAATATACATGTAAATATATTAAATATATATTATGTAATATATATATTAAGATATATATATATATATATATATATATATATATATATATATATATATAAATACACATCTCTAAATTACATAATAATAAAAAAATATAAAATAAAGAAAACTCGGAATGAGAAGGTGTGTCCAAACTTTTGGTCTGTACTGTATATATATATATATATATATATATATATATATATATATACATATATGTACATATACAGTACAGACCAAAAGTTTGGACACACCTTCTCATTCCGAGTTTTCTTTATTTTTATGACTATGAAAATTGTAGATTTACACTAAAGGCAACAAAACTATGAAATAACACTTGAGGAATTCTATACATAATAAAAAAGTGTGAAAATATGTCATATTCTAGGTTCTAGCCACCTTTTGCTTTGATTACTGCTTTGTACACTCTTGGCATTCTCTTGATGAGCTTCAAGAGGTAGTCACCTGAAATGGTCTTCCAACAGTCTTGAAGGAGTTCCCAGAGATGCTTAGCACTTGTTGGCCCATTTTGCCTTCACTCTGCGGTTCAGCTCACCCCAAACCATATCGATTGGGTTCAGGTCCGGTGACTCTGGAGGCCAGGTCATCTGGCGCAGCACCCCATCACACTCCTTCTTGGTCAAATAGCCCTTACACAGCCTGGAGGTGTGTTTGGGGTCATTGTCCTGTTGAAAAATAAATGATGGTCCGACTAAACGCAAACCGGATGGAATAGCATGTCGCTGCAAGATGCTGTGGTAGCCATGCTGGTTCAGTATGCATTCAATTTTGAATAAATCCCCAACAGTGTCATCAGCAAAGCACCATCACACCTCCTCCTCCACACCAGCACACCTTTGAAGGTGTATCTACCTCTTGAATCTCAACAAGAGAATGCCAAGAGTGTGCAAAGCAGTAATCAAAGCAAAAGGTGGCTACTTTGAAGAACCTAGAATATGACATATTTTCAGTTGTTTCACACTTTTTTTGTTATGTCTATAATTCCACATGTGTTAATTCATAGTTTTAATGCCTTCAATGTGAATCTACAATTTTCATAGTCATGAAAATAAAGAAAACTCTGAATGAGAAGGTGTGTCCAAACTTTTGGTCTGTACTGTATATATATATATATATATATATATATATATATATATATATATATATATATATATGGGGGTTATCTTGGGACTCAATGTAGGTCACTCTTTGTTTTAGTTATAGCTAGGATCTTTTTTAACAAATATTCTACATTAATATATATATACTCCTCATTCCAGGCCTGGACACCACCAAGGACCCTTGCCAGAAAGTGAAATGCAGTCGACATAAGGTTTGCATAGCCCACGGATATCAGAAAGCAATGTGCATAAGTCGGAAGAAGTTGGAACACAGGTGAGAGTAAAAAATATCTGACTGTGTCCCAGTTGTCTTTTCTCTTTGAGCCTCATAATGAAATATGTTTTGAAGTTTTCTTCCTACTTTAGAATATTTCCCAATTGTCTTTGCCTCTCATTCTTGCTGGTTCAGTGTTTATAGACATCATTTGGAGAATGATCAGATTTGGGTAATGTCCTTCTGTTCAGTTGTTTCTTGTGAACAGTGCTCAGACTTGGACTTGAAATATATATTTTTTTTGGCACAATCTTTGTTCTCATAAGAAGATGTTTCATTGTGATACAGATTTGATTGGATTGTATTATTGGGGGATTAGCCTTTGTATATTACAGAAGGCAACCAGAAAATCAATAAAAGACATCTGCATTGAAAGAAAAATCAGCATGTCTAATGGCTCGATATATCATTCACTCAGAAAGCATCTTGTTACCTTAGTTATTATTAGTCATATTGGCCGTATCATTTGTGTTTCAGGTTCTAACAGTTTTTCCCCTTCTTACACAAATATGGAGAAAAATGGAGACCTCTAAGCTAAAGTGACAATGGGGTCCCTTGACCTCTTGTCTGCAAGTGAAGTTGGTTAGCCAGAACTAGTGATGAGCAAGCCAAATCCAAGGAACCCAGATTCAACCCAAACTTTTGGATTTTTCCGGCTTGCCAGATTTTATCAATTCGGCTCGTGCGAGCCGGTAAATTTCACGAAAAAAACCATAAAGCCTGGCTTTTTGGCAGGAGGAACAAGCAGGGTAGGAAGGGGTTGGTGAGAGGAAGTAGGGAAAGCAGCAGATCACATGATAACCCAGGTCTATCATGGGATTTGTTGCTTACTGTCTCAATCAAGCACAAAGGCCAATAGGACACAGCCAGGGACACAGATAAACTGGGTTCACAACCCTTGGAACTTTTGCAGAGAAGAGACAGAGATAGAGAGAGGGAGAGAGCCAAACATAGGGACAGTTTGTGTGTGTGTGTGTGTGTGTATGTGTGTATGTGTGCGTGTGAACAGGAGTCAATCCCCATACAAGAAACCTATAGGGGCTCCTATAAAGCAGATAAGGACATCACACACTCTGAAGGAATCATCTTTTGCTACCTTAAATCCAAAGCCTTTTTCAAGGCTCATACCTGCATATATCTGAATAAAATAGTGTTCCTCAACCAGCTACAGTAGCCAGTGCCGTCCTCTGACACGTATCTGGCCTGTTAACACAGTTTAGAGTTTCATATTTTTCTGCAAACACACCTTAAATCTATCTAGTTATGTACATGCAAACACACATTATAGTAAAACCCCCTAACAACATAGGACGTAAATGTACATTCTGGTGCCCTGGTACTTAACGCACCAGCATGCACATTTACGTCCTGTACATGACCGCGACAACCAGAGTTGTGATCGTGTCATGCGCGGCAGGTCCCGGCTGCTATCAGCAGCTAGGGACCTGCTGGTAATGGCGGACATCAGTGATCACGCTGATGTGAACTATTAACCCCTCAGATGCCGTGATGAATACAGATTACGGCATCTGCGGAAGTGCGGTCGGTAAAATGGATGATCGGATCACCCACGGCACTGCCTGGCGATGCAGGTGGCCACGCCCCCTCCATTCACCTCTATGAAAGGAGGCATGATGGCTATGTACTAGCCGTCAGGCCCCCTCCCATAGACATGAATGGAGGGGGCGTGGCATGATGTCACAAACGTGGAAGCAGGGGAAGCGTTTCCGGCCCAGAGATTGCGGGGGGTTCCAGCGGCGGGACCCCCTGCGATCTAACATCTTATCCCCTATCCTTTGGATCATAACATCTGTTTTCTATCTCATGCTGTGCACTATTGTGGTGTCCCGGTACCGTATTGCATCCAGTACCTAGTGTAGAGGTCCCCAAAGTCAGAGTAACTACGTTCAGGTAGGGTTCCTCAGGTGGGACAGCCCCTAGTTGCCTCTCCTTAAGTTTAACTTGTATATTAATAAATGTATATATTAGTAATTCTATCTATATTATATAGGAATGTATAGTACTTACCTTGTCCAGTGTCGCAGGACCTTCAGTCATGTGACCAAGCTAGTAACCTCTATGATATGTTGCAGGACCTTAGGAGGTCCTTGGGTTACGTGTTACCCAGCATTCTCTGTAATAGTGATTGACATCCATATGGACCAATTAGCTTTAGTCCAGCCCCTGCCCATATAAGGGAGCTGTGTCCAATCATCGCTCTCTTGGGTTGCTACTCTCGTGGATGCCAGACTAACAGGATGGTATGCTACGCAACTTTCAACGACACGATAGGCCTCAAAACCTACGGCCTCAGCAGAACCAAAAATCGTGAGTCTTATACTAATTCCTGCTAATACTAGCCTGACTACTGGACCGCAACTAATTCTCTAAATCCAGTGGAGCAGCGCAATAGTCTAGAGACTCTTAAAGCTAAAGTCCTAACCATTGTCAATCTCCAAAAGCAAGCTGTATTGATGAGAGACTGTTATGTTGATGAAGTGTACAGAAAATCTTCAGTAAAGTTAACGCTGTTTACAGAAGCTTTTCGGTTGTGGACAATCTACTTAAACTCAGTATCATCTACCTCCCTATCGTTCCTGGGAAGGACGGCGGTAGGATAAGCTTTATTGAGGAGCCCTCACCCTGACGTCACGAATAGCAAGGGTTAACAAACACCCTTTATTAACTGCACAGCTACACTCCCCATACCCTTCACCCCCCAAGCTACCACACTATTAACATTCAGCCACCACCTGCTGTACGCGGGCTACTAATAGTAACACCAATCCACCATCACCCTACTTCCAGCCAGGGAAAACACAACCCATCATCCCCAGAAAAGGGAAAAAAAATTCGGCATACAAGAGCTATTTCTTCTTCAGTCTTCACTATTTTAGAATGCCAGTTCTGTTACTACTCCAAAAAAAAGGGATAATTTTTAGCACGCTGGGATACAGCCACAACATCTTCCCATGCCTCTGTGTGCACATTAACACTGGAACTCTTCTACCTACAACCAGGGATACCTTATGCCCCTTTATTTTGGTGTGAATAAACCTAAAAAATGGGCGAGCTAGAATAGTTACCATAGGTTATCGCATGTTGCCATAACTGATCGTTAAAGGAGAACTCCAGAATACAAAGATTGTCCCCCATACTGCCGGCAGTAAAAAAAATAAATAGATACATACCTTCCTTCGCTCCCCTAGTGCCTCCGTTAACCCGCTCCATTCTCCACCGCGATCCTCTTCCTGGTTGCCGGTGGTTGGCGAGTCATACTGCACTCAGCCAATCACCGGCTGCAGCGAAGGCCCGACTCGGCCTGCGCTCGTGTGACATTTTTGGCCCCGGTAGCAGGTGCCGGTGTAGGGAAGAATTGTCTTGAAGCGTTCTCACACTGCCGCTCAGTCATACTGCACTCAGCTAATCACCGGCCTCAGTGAAGTCCCGACTCGGCCGGCGATTAGCTGAGTGCAGTATGACTCGCCGACCACCGGCAACCAGGAAGAGGATAGCGGCGGAGGCAGTAGTGGGTTACCGGAGGCCCCGGAGGAGCGAAGGAAGGTATGTTTCTTTTTTTTTACTGCCGGCAGTATGGAGGACAATTTTTGTATTCTGGAGTTCTCCTTTAACCTCTTAAGGATGCAGGGCGTACCTGTACGCCCTATGCCCGGTCCCGGTATATAACGCGGGGTCCCGCCGTGACCTCGCGTCATACCGGGTCGGTCCCAGTGGCTAATGATAGCCGGGACCCTGGGCTAATAGTGTGTGGCACCGATCATTTTGCCGAGCGCTATTAACCCTTTAGACGTGGCGATCAAAGTTGATCGTCGCGTTTAAAATTAAAGTAAAAGCTTCCCGGGAGCTCAGTTGGGCTGATTGGGACCACCGCCTATAACACTGATCAATGCAAAGCTATGGATTTGCAGGGATCAGTGTAAAAGATCAGTGCGTGCAGTGCTATAGCCCCCTATGGGAGCTATAACACTGCAAAAAAAAAGTGGAAAAAAAATGAAAGTCATTTAACCCTTTCCCTAATAAAAACTGTGTAAATAAAAATAAACATATGTGGTATCGCCGCGTGCGGAAATGTCCGAATTATAAAAATATAACATTAATAAAACTGCATGGTCAATGGCGTACGCGCCAAAAAAAATTCCAAAGTCCAAAATAGCGTATTTTTGGTCACTTTTTATATCATGAAAAAATGAATCAAGAGCAATCAAAAAGTCCGATCAATACAAAAATGGAACCGATAAAATCAGTTCAGATCACGGCAAAATTCAGATCACGGCAAAAAAAATGAGCCCTCATACCGGCCCGTACACGGAAAAATTTAAAAGTTATAGGGGTCAGAAGATGAGAATTTTTAATGTATAAATTTTCCTGCATGTATTTATGATTTTTTTCAGAAGTATGACAAAATCAAACCTATGTAAGTAGGGTATCATTTTAATTGTATGGACCTACAGAATAAAGAAGAGGTGTCATTGTTACCGTAAAATGCACTGTGTAGAAATTTTGTCACACAATGTATTTTCTTTCTGTTTCGCCGTGGATTTTTTGCTAAAAGGACTAATGTCACTGCAAAGTAGAATTGGTGGCGCAAAAAATAAGCCATCATATGGAATTTTATGTGCAAAGTTGAAAGCGTTATGATTTTTAGAAGGTGATGAGGAAAAAATGAAAAACGCTTAGTCCTTAAGGGGTTAAAAACACATTAAAACTAATGCAAACAAACAAATACACTGCTAACAGTGTTAGACAGGGGTTTTGAGCTGTTAGGCAGTGTTTTAAATGTTTTAAGGGGCTTATTTCATTGCCGGTTTGACTCTAACCGACTCAGCTTAATTGATCTTTATCATTATAAGGTTTAAAGAGAATCTGACAGCTAGTTCACCCACACTAAATCCAGTATACTGGGTTATAGTGAGGGTGAAGAGCTGTAAAATGAGGTGTTACTGAAATATGTTTTAATAGGTGCTTTGTTCTCCTTGTAAATAGTTTAATTCCTAATGCGCCCCAGCACGTATTGGCGGAGGGGAGCCTGCTGGCCAAGTTCCTCTGTCTCCTACATAATTCCCTGTTGGCCACGCCCCATCATTATTATGCTAATGAAGGGTGTGGGTGAGAGCACAGATATACAAAAATACATAAATCTATTTACAAGAAACCCCTCATTTTACAGCTCGGCTGACCTTTTTATGGATATTAATTTGGACAGTCAATAAGTTAATTCTCCTCTTATGAAGCGTTGTTTCTGTACATAGTATACATTTATTTCTCCCTTATTTTGTTTTCCTTCTCCAGAATTAAACAGCCCAACCTCAAGCTTCATGGAAACAAAGATAACCTCTGCAAGCCATGCCATGTAACTCAGCCAGCATCAGTGTGTGGTTCTGATGGACACACATACAGCTCTGTGGTGAGGAGAAATTGCATTTTTAAAGCGATGAATTCTCCCAATAACTAGTAATGATTCAATGAATAAATGAAAGGCATATGGCACTTTTTTTTATATGGCAGGTAATGAAGTTTATAAACACAAAATAGGAGGCCTCAACAGAAAAATAACAAATAAGAAATCTTTATTTCATGAACTTGATTACATAAAAAAAACATGATTAAAAATGCATAAGAACAATAAGATGTACTCCATGGTACACTCATAGAAAATAAAAAGAGAGGCAATACACAGAAACAATGGCACAAAACATAATATAAAGCAGATGTACCAACAAGGTATAAGGTATCAACCGCACAACAACGTGAAGAAGGGAAATGCACTGCATATACAAAACATGGCACAGGGAGAGATAACTTAAAAAGCTAAATTCTGCATAAACAACCATAGAAAACGATATAGGGAATAATATTAACAGCCATGTATAGTGCTGAGACACACACCTCATATGCATCCCAACGTACATTTCTCTTGTTTGCTTCGTCAGGGGGCATCACAAAGCATTTCTTAAAGATGTAGTCTGCTGAAAAGTACAGTATCTTTAGTCTGTTGTGCCCAAGCTGCAAAAAAATAAGAAAACAAACCTTAACTCACCTTCCTTCGTTCCCCAGTATGGGAGAACGGAGGAAGGTGCGTTAAAGTTTGTTTCTTTTTTTTTTTGGCAGCCCAGGCACAACGGACTGAAGATACTTTACAGTTGACTACTTCTTTAAGGAATGAAGGGGGAGATTTATCAAAACTTGTGCAAAGAAAAAGTTGCCCAGTTGTCCATAGCAAACAATATGATTGCATTTTGCAGAGGTCTTGTTAAAAATGAAAGAAGCGAGCTGATTGGTTGCTATGGGCAACTGGGCAACTTTTCCTCTGGACAGGTTTTGATAAATCTCCCCCAAAGTCTCCATAATAACAAGTACTGATTCAATGACTAAAGGCAATAGCAGTTTTTACCCATAGGATATTAACTTGGAAGGTAAAGAAGTTTGTAGAAGTTTGTTGTTGAAATCAGAACAACAAAGCAAATTCTACAGTAAAATATCTAGCCACTTTTTAGTCCTAAAAGTGCCAAATACTTGTGCAAATTTTGACAACATTGAAATAGCATAATAATCAAAAGTGGCTACTATATATAACTACCTGCACCAAATGTATTCTGCCATTTCTACTATTTTGATTCATTTGAGGTAATTTGCACAACTATTGCCCATTGACCCTGGTTGCTTTAGTTCTCATAGCCAGGCACAATTTGTAGTTGGTATGACACATGACTTCATAGTAAACCGGTAACCTTTCCATATCTCCCATTCAGTATAGCAAAGAACACACATACATGTACTTACCACCATGAATGGAACCCTCAGAGATCAGGCATTCATGGTGTATCCTATTAGTTTACCTTTCCTATAAGTATAGGAAATGTTTGGCTTAAAAAGCTTATTGGAAGCCCATTTACTTGGGTGCAAATAATTCATCTTATCTTTATTTACATTCTTAAATGGTAACTCTCATTAAAACTAATTTTTTTTAAACTAAATTTCTAATATACTTTGATTAAAAAAATAAAAAATAAAAGTTTTCTATGTTTTATGTGTACTTAAAAAAGCTCAAGAGCACATTTTCCCCTATCTCATACACAGACTTAGGACCGAAGCCCAAACACAGGAAGTGCAGCCTGGAGTGCTGGGGGGGGGGGGGGGGTGTCCAGCCTCATCCAATCATAGCTCCTCTTACACTTAACTACCACATACTGTTGGTTGGACACACCCCCTCAGCACTCCAGGCTGCACTTCCTTTGTTTGGACCTTGGTCCTAAGTCTGTGTATGAGATGGGGGGAAATGTGCTCTTGAGCTTTCTTAAGCACAAATAAAACATAGAAAACTTCCTTTTTTTAATCAAAGTATATTAGAAATATTTTTTATTTACCATACGGAGTGCAATAGCAAAATTTTGTTTTAATGAGAGTGCCCATTTAAGCATTCTGATTAAATGCATTGATACAGTTTAAAATAATGATATAGCATTGTTTCAACTTATAGCATATAATTCATGTGCTGCCAAACCATGCTGAACCTTGTAGAACCTTCTCTGTTCAGTCAGTTACAGTTGTCAGCTGTGGAGTGATGATATTGTACAGCTCTGGGCCTTCTGGGGATGGTATTGAAATGTATATTTCCAATTACTAGTTCAAAAGCAAGTCAGGTTGTTTGAAATAGCTGCCGGCATGTTCACACATTTCTCTGTAGGGATTGGCTTTGCAACTCTCTGGTCATGATTCTCTCTCTTTTATTAGTGTAAACTGGAGCAGCAGACATGTCTTAGTAGCAAACAGCTTACTGTTAGATGCCAAGGCTCATGCCCGTGCCCTACAGACAACACTCCCACAACAACCACCACTACCACTGTGGATACCAACAAGCAAGGTAGAGCTTTTTCTGTTACAAATTGAATTGTATGAAACAGGTTTTGGGAAAAATAAGTATATCTAATTTATATATATATATATATATATATATATATATATATATATAAAATTATTCAAATGAAGTCCAGCACAGGTAACAGCATATTGGACAAACACATATGCTTGATGGGTGAATGGTTGAAATGCGTCAAGGTTATGTGTTGCTGTACATGTGACCAATAAAAGAAGATTTTATTTTGTACCCATGCTGGGCTTCATTTAGATATATTCTTCTGTTGTCTACAACTCACAGATGTGCTGGTGTCTACTTTTCCACAATGATGGATGACCCTGTAAGGTTATTGGTAGAGTTGCAAAGAGTTGCGTTTGTCTAGGCTAAACCATAAGGTTACAAGAATGAAGATGTGAAAGAGACAGAGGCACAAAAATATTTCTGGCAGTGGATACAGATGGATAAGAGAGACTATACCAGAGGTGGCCATACACATTGGGGCATTCACATCATAATTTGGCTGCACATTGCAGTTATATGTCAGAATATCATGTACAAGATATTTCGACAACTGCAGCATGGCCACAGGCATTAGTAGAACAAATGTGGCCTATTCTGCAAATAAAATGTATACTGGCTTAAAAAAGACTAGACTATGTTTGGTCTATTGAAGTCTATGGCCACCTTGCAGGAATGCCATGGTATATGTTGGAATATTTTAGTTATTAGGTTGGTTTTCATATTATGGCTGATCAGTGTAAAGCCGTGTATATTGAGTAGCTTAAATGTAAGGTGTCGATTTTAATGAGTATATTTTTTGTCAGGAGAAACATGCACTGGCCAGGATTTGGCGGATCTTGGTGATCGTTTACGAGATTGGTTCCAGCTCCTTCATGAAAATTCTAAGCAAAATAACACAGCAAATCCTGGAGCAAAACAAGTGACTGGTACTGTGATCATTCTAAGCCATTGTCAATGTTTGTCACTAAATTTGTATGTTATTTAGACAATCCTACGTAATGATCAGGGCTTATTTTACACTAGATATTAATGTGGAGGAGGGTTAATATGAGCACCATAAGAGGTTTAGGTTACATGGGGGGGGGGGGGGGGGGAGTTTGGTTAAAACCATTCTAGAAGATAAGAATTTCATGGAGTAAAAAGGGAATTTGGACAAGGCCAGGATCCATAGATTCTATATTAGTGTATACTTCTCAGTTCAGTGACAGAATACTGTAACTTATATTATGTTGACTAACTAATAGTGTTATAGATGTACATGGTGTTTATAATTTGGAGGAGCCAGAATGAAGAGTTCCAACAGCAATTAAGGAATATGGCAGAGACATATGTAACAATAAGTGCTGGTGTCAGAAAATTCAGATGAAGCATCTGGCTTTAGTTCTAGAAGCAGTTTGAGGGATATTCGGGCCAATAATTTATTGGAGCTCTTCACATGCCAACAGAGCTTCATCGGTTCTTCGGAGGAATGATTCACTTCTTAATTAGCACCTTGTTAGTAAAGCAAAACATTGCAGAAGATATTATCCGAAGATGCTGGCATAACACATGCACAATAGTACCACCCTGTCATGTTGGCAAACAGCTTGATTTAGGGCTGACCAGACCTTAAGCATGCATAGACTCTAACATGACATTCACAGATGTTACACAACTGAGCCTAGACCCTGGAATATTTGGTTAAACCCAAGAAATATGCTAATCTTTTGCAGATTGAGGCCATAGTCTTAATAAATTGGACAATGCATTCTCTGTCCAGTAATGCATATTCCTATGTGTTCATTCTAACCTTTAGTACAAGGTGATGCATTGTGTGGAATATAAATAACTCTGTTTAATATTAAATCTTTGTAAGTGGCTTTACCCCTGAATGGGCAATGTGGTGCCAATGTCTAAATCCTTAACCAACTGTATCAGATTATGCAGAAAACAATTTGGACTATGGAATCAAAAGGAATGTACAACAAATACCTGTGTATTATTATTCTTTATAATGACCTCATAGCTCAGGGGTGGGTGAGGAACCTTTTTTCTGCTGAGAAAGATTTGAATATATATCAGTCCATAAGAATATATGAATAAGGCTGGGTTCACATCACGTTTTCCCCATACGGGAGCGCATACGGCAGGGGGGGGAGCTAAAACCATGCGCTCCCGTATGCCTTCGTATGCGCTCCCATATGTAATTCATTTCAATGAGCTGGCCGGAGTGAAATGTTCGGTCCGGTCGGCTCATTTTTGTGCTGTATGCGCTTTTCCCCCGGACCTAAAACTGTGGTCAACCACGGTTTGAGGTCCGGTTGTAAAAGCGCATATGGCGCAAAAATGAACCGACCGAACGTTTCACTCCGGCCAGCTCATTGAAATTAATTACATATGGGAGCGCATACGAAGGCATACGGGAGCGCAAGGTTTTAGCTCCCCCCTGCCATATGCGCTCCCGTATGGGGAAAAACGTAGTGGGAACCCAGCCTTATCCAGACTATATTTGGTCTAACATTGATTTAACTCACTTCTAATGTGATGGCTGGAACTGCCTCTCTGTGGTGAGGCATGTGATGTTTGCTGATATTGATGATGTTACGACTCGCAACTGCTTTTTTAAAGTTTGCATTGGCCAGTCTGGAGTGAACTTTACCTTGTAGGTAGTTCCTTCCCCCCCCCCCCCCATGTATTTGCCCCCTGTTTGCATGATCTGCCCTTATGTAGCTTGCCTTTCACATTTAGTACCCCCTCTAGGTAGCTTGACTTCTGTAT
This sequence comes from Hyla sarda, assembly GCF_029499605.1. Lineage (NCBI taxonomy): Eukaryota > Metazoa > Chordata > Amphibia > Anura > Hylidae > Hyla > Hyla sarda. The sequence continues at coordinate 113,238,086 of NC_079195.1, forward strand.
TAAGGACCCCCCTGTGCATAATTCCCCCCATGTAGGTATCTTGCCTCCTGTAGGTAGGGCCACCCTGAAAACTAAAAACAAAAAACAGATATTCACCTCAGCCCCCTTGCAGTCACTGCTGTCTTCTCGTGCTTCTAGGCCACAGGCAACTTCTTCCTGCAGCCACTGCAGCTGGGTAGCCTGCTATGAGTCTTTTATCAAGTAAATAAGTGGAGACCGAGGCAGGTAAGCTGCCATTACATTCACTCAGGGTCAAGAGACCTCTGTTCTTGTGACCAGTAGGTTTCCCAGCAGTCAGACTCACTCCGATCAGATACTTCACATTTCCTGTAGATAGGTGATAAGTTTAAAATTTTAGTATAAGCCCTTGAATTGGTAAACATTGCTAGCAATAGGTCCGGGACATGTGTTTGATATAGACCGTAGTGAGTGTATTGTATTAAATTATAAGAAATGATCTTTCCATGTATTACATTGTGAGCCGTTCATTGGAAAAGCCAATGTGTTCTACGTTTGCCTTACAGCATGCTCTAAAATACATGTGTCCAGCTGGACAAGTCTGAGTATGAGACAACATATTTAACCTCTCAAGGACCCATGACGTACCGATACGTCATGAGTCCACTCCCGTTCTATAACGTGGGGACAGGCATCATAGCGGGTCGGGCCCGGCCTCTAACAATGGCCCGTGGCTAATAGCGAGCGGCACTGATCGCGGTGCCGTGCGCTATTAACCCTTTAGATCAATTTTGAACGCCTCGTCTAAAGTGAAACTAAACTAATGCCGTTTAGCTCAGGGGGCTGTTCAGGATCGCTGCGGTGAAATCACGGCATCCCGAACAGCTGTAGGACACGAGGAGGGTCTCCTTACCTACCTCCTGGTGTCCAATCGCTGAATGACTGCTCAATGCCTGAGATCCAGGCATGAGCAGTCAAACGGCAGAATCATTGATCAATGGTTTCCTATGAGAAACCATTGATCAATGTAAAAGATCAGTGTGTGCAGTCTTATAGTCCCCTATGGGAGCTATAACATTGCAAAAAAAAGTGAAAAAAAATACTTAATCAAGATCATTTAACCCCTTCCCTAATAAAAGTTTGAATCACCCCCCTTTTCCCATAAAAAAAAAAAAACGGTGAAAATAAAAATAAAATTAAGCATATGTGGTATCGCCGCATGTGGAAATGTCCAAATTATAAAAATAAATAATTAATTTGACCGCACGGTCAATGGCATACACGCAAAAAAAATTCCAAAGTCCAAAATAGCGTATTTTTGGTCCCTTTTTTATATAATGAAAAAATGAATAATAAGTCCGATCAATACAAAAATGGTACCGCTAAAAACTTCAGATCACGGCGCAAAAAATGAGCCCTCATACCACCCCATATGTGGAAAAATAAAAAAGTTATAGGGGTCAGAAGATGACCCCTATAACTTTACAGAATAAAGATAAGGTGTCATTTTTACCAAAAAATTTACTGTGTAGAAATGGAAGCCCCCAAAAGTTACGAAATGGCGTTTTTTCTTAAATTTTGTCACACAATGATTTTTTTCCGTTTTGCCATAGATTTTTGGGTAAAATGATTGATGTCATTACATAGTAGATTTGGTGGCGCAAAAAATAAGCCATCATATGGATTTTTGTGGATTTTTAGGTGCAAAATTGAAAGAGTTATGAAAGGTAAGGAGGAAACAACGAAAGTGCAATAACGGAAAAACCACGGGTCCTTAAAACATTTATCAGTAATAATAACCAGCAATGTGTCTAGTTATGAAGATGATGTTCAGTAATCCTTTTTTATAAGTGGAGGTTTCTAAACTTTATACCGTGTCAGATTCATCCGGATGATCATTTTAGAATTTATACATTTTGTAGAAGTCATTAACTGAAGCTTTTCTTTATACAGTGCTAGACAAAACCTTGGTGGCCAGCTGCAAAGACTCAATAGGCTGGATGTTCTCTAAGCTGGACTCCAACAATGACCTCTTTCTGGACCAGGCAGAGCTGGCAGCCATCAACCTTGACAAGTATGAGATCTGCATCCGGCCTTTCTTCAACTCCTGTGATACTTACAAGGATGGGCGCGTATCCACTGCTGAGTGGTGCTTCTGTTTCTGGAGAGAGAGTAAGCAAGACACTAAAAGAGACTTTATCACATTATTGGAAATCACATTAAAATGGAACAATTACGTAATATCTCCAAGAAACAATCAACTGTGAACAAATCTGTAAATGTTTCATTTATTGGTCTCTTGTGTTTTCTCAAAGACCAAGTTGTTCATTCATTCATCTAACTATTTATATTTTAGATATACAGTTGTTCTTTTTAGTGATATTACCATACAAATGATAATGGGACAGTTTTACGGTATACCACTACACTAAAATTGTAAGCAATTATGTTGTGTATTCCACATGCAAAAAACTACTATTACACAGAACATGAGCATTACCAAACCATAGCTCTACCAGTAAAGCCTTCCCATATTTAGAGGGTTATCCCAACAATAAAATGTATTATTTACAAGTTACCAGTGTAGTGGAAAAGTATTGCAAAGTTAAGGAGAACATAAAAACTCCATGTTTGAGATCAAGATCACAGGGCTGCAAGCAAAATTGTGCTAACCCCGGAAACATTGTGCTGCCCATCAGAAGGGAGGCTATCCATCTCAGCATAATTGGAGGTCTTCCACATAACTATCATTTTTTGTCCATATTGTATACCATCATAGGAAATTATGCCATTATGCATTCCCCCACATAAATACATTACCACCTTGTATAGGATCACTATCATGTAAATTTCAAATATAGTCATGTGCATTAAACGTAAGGAAAGACAGTTTCTCAATCTAAGGTAATCCACGTCCATGCAGCATGGTTTCAAGAACATATATATATTTCTTCTACCTCTGCCACGTAAACATAGCCTTGGAGGAAATGTCATTACAAGTTTGGCCAAGGTGTAGTCATTTTCTGTACCAGATTTATAAGCCCCTGTAGGTTCATCATACTGATGTTGTGTTCTCCGTTTTTAGAGCCTCCATGTCTCGCTGAACTTGAAAAAGTACAGATCCAAGAAGCAGCAAAGAAAAAGCCTGGTAAGCTATGCATGTTATCATGGTCCACATTACAAACAATTACTCAGGGACGGACTACTGGTGGCCTGACACAAGAGGGTTGTGACTTTTTTTATGTATACTATTTTTTAACTGTATGATATACATTGGTTAAAAAAATTTGTATTTTTTGGTGAAAAAATGCTCTACCTGCAGCTATTGCCTGTGTCTCTGTGAGGAGACCAATTACAGAAAGTGAGGGCAGGACAAGCAGTGTTCTGTGCAGCCTCCTGGTTTGTGAATAAGCCTGCTGTGTGAGCCGGAGCATGTCACAGAGCCTCACTGCACAGAGCCCTGCTTGTCCTCAGTGTACAGAGCCCTGCTTGTCCTCAGTGTACAGAGCCCTGCTTGTCCTCAGTGTACAGAGCCCTTCTTGTCCTCAGTGTACTGAGCCCTGCTTGTCCTCACTGCACATAGCCCTGCTTGTCCTTATTGTACAGAGCCCTGCGTGTCCTCAGTGCTAAGAGTCCTGCTTGTCCTCAGTGTACAGAGCCCTGCTTGTCCTCAGTGTACAGAGCCCTGCTTGTCCTTAGTGCTAAGAGCCCTGCTTTTCCTCAGTGTACAGAGCCCTGCTTGTCCTCAGTATACAGAGCCTTGCTTCTCCTCAGTGTACAGAGCCCTGCTTGTTTTCAGTGCACAGAGCCCTGCTTGTCCTCAGTGTACAGAGCCCTGCTTGCCCTCAGTGTACAGAGCCCTGCTTGTCCTCAGTGTACAGAGCCCTGCTTTTCCTCAGTGTACAGAGCCCTGCTTGTCGCCCACACTTCCTGTATTTGGTCTCCTCACAGAGACACACAAACAGTAGCTGCAGAGACCAAAATATACAATTTTTTTTTAACATTGTATATTACAAATGTTATTATCTACAATACATAAAATGTTTTTGATAATGACAAGTACACTTTAAAGAGTTGCTTAGTGATCAAAATATTTCCCCACTTTTATGACAGAAAACATTTTTGGAACTAGCACCTCCCTGAAACCAAGACTGAGGACAGTTGTATTATAGTAATGTTGGATGGGAATGGAATATAAACATTTTTACACTTTTTAAACACTGTATATGTCTGTGTTATAGGAGTTTTCATTCCCAGCTGTGATGAAGATGGGTATTACAGGAAGATGCAGTGTGATCAGGCCAGTGGGGAGTGTTGGTGTGTGGATCAGCATGGCTCTGAGCTGACAGGAACCAGAATACATGGGAACCCAGACTGCGGTGAGTTTTACTTAGGTATTCTGCTAGACTTGACACATCCTGAAACCAAAATCTGAAATGTGACTGAATATAGATATTAGGTTTGTGCATTCGAGCGTACCTATCATTATTATGTATTTGTTCAGGAAATAGTGTTATATGAAGACAGGAAACTGTGGCCTAGTTTGCACTTTACGTCTCATCAATCCACAAAAAAAGTGGTGCAGTTTCACATAGCAACCATTCAAAGTGGCCCAGTACGCTTTTAAATGGTGTTTAAATGTGAACATGTACTTTAATAAATCATATCACATTCTCTCTCCCCCCCCCCCCCCCCCAGTTCAGAGTTCTTAAAGCATTACATTCAGTTTGTGGTAATGAGAAACCCATATACCTTTAATGAACCTTACATAGATCTTATTAATGGAGTTTAATACATTTTTATATAATAATTTAGTCACTCTCAAGTGACTTCATTCCTAGCTAAATATCCCTTATTGTTAACTCTTTTTTGGGGGGCTGCAATCAAGATGGTTCCCTTAAATACCTTGGGCCCCTGAACCCCTTCATATATGGTGTTGTCCAAAATTGTACTCAGTTTTACATTTGTGTTCTATTCATTTATTTAAAGGTAAACCTGTGTTCTCATCATGCGTATCTAAAGATAATTTTGTTTGCCTTTACAGGAGCTGCCTGGCACTGTTTGCTAAGGTTCATTTTGCCAGGAGTATATTAAATGTATTAATATGTTTATAATTAATGGTATTATATGTCTTGTTTCTTATAATTTAAAAAAAAACTTCTGAGTGGTAATAATTAAAGTTACCCCTGACATTGTGGTTGGGAAGACGTCTTACTAGCAGCTACCCTAATCACAGATGATGATATGACCTCAGACGACTGTGCCTCTAGATTGAAAATAGGGCAAAATGGTTGTAAAAAGCCTTCCCTCTAGACATTTCTGATGCTAACAGTAGATTTCATGATAGCCAGAGAGAGACATAGAAGAAAATAGTGACCACTTAGACTATTTACTGTCATTAGCGCTTATTATCCCTACATAGAGGAGGAAGAGTAGTCAGGGAGACCCACCACATTTATGATGTAAGCCAACTACATATGCATTTTTTGTTAAAATACCAAATTTTCTGCACTTAAAAAGAAGAAAGGTTGATCATATAGTACAGGACACCGAAGAGCCTCTTTGGATTATTACTTAATGCCTTTCCTTGCTGAGTGTTAATGTCTGTCAGTAATTTTGTCTGAGAAAGCCTATGCAGAGTCATTTTCTGCTACTCATGTACTAGCAGCAAGTAAGAAAAACCTTGGTCATGGCTATGTCTTCAAGGTGGCATTTGTCCACTTATCTAGATGCATATTTCACTTTTTACACCTTAAAACTTCATACCTAGATTTCCGGAAGAGTACATTAGGATATGTTATTGTAATGAAAGCTGGGTACCCTTGTTCTTACTTCTGGTATTAGTTAGTGTTTTAAGGGGCACAGTTGGTGTAGTTTTCTACATATTAGTTTTTTTTATTTTTATTGTTTAGCTGCACCCCTAGACATCTTATCCCCTATCCAAAGGATAGGGAATAAGATGTCTGATTGCGGGGTTCCCACCACTGGGATCCCCACGATCTCTGTGCAGCACTTGGTGTTCGTGTAGAATACTGGGAGCGGGCGGTAGGGGTGGTAACGTCACAACCGCCCGCTCCAAGCATTCAAAACAAAATGTTCTGAACCCTGGGGCAGCGGAGTACCCCTTTAACCATCCTCTCAGTGTTCAGAAGAGAGAACTATTGCTGGAGCATTCATTTAAAGCACAACTGTCACCAATAATAAGCTTATGTAGCTACACAGACAGTGCACTAGAGCTTTACAAGCATAGTCTCAGCATAACTTTATAAATAAAATTGACTGTTTTATACCTATCAAAAACAGCTTTATCAAAAAACAGCCTGGCTAACAGTCGTAGAGGTGGAGACCTAGTTCTACTCTGTTCTGGGGCTGCACTGCCTCTCTCTGCCTACACAGTGCAGTTGAATGACAGCTGGCACTCGTACAGAGATACACAGGGCTGCCACATATTTGATTTTGCCACCTGTGAAAATGTCTGTACTATTAAAATATGTTTGTAAAAACATTTTTTTTAAATTAGAAAACATGATAAAAGCTATACATGTTGGGTATCATTGTAATTGTACTAACCTGAGGAATACAGCTAACAGCTGTCAATGTTACTGCACGGAGTGTAAAAATTGCTTTTTTTTCTTCAGTTTTACCTCCCAATTGATTTTTCTGTTTTGCAGTATATTTGTAATATGGTATAATTAAGGATGCCATTACAAATTAATATAGCAATATAGATACAGAAGACAAGACAGCACTCACCATCCAACTCAGCTTTATTCAAGCGTTAAGATGACACAAGATGTGTGCTCAGGTGGAGGCGGGGAGCACAGCCGTGGTCCCCGCCTCCATCTGAGCACACATCTTGTGTCATCTTAACGCTTGAATAAAGCTGAGTTGGATGGTGAGTGCTGTCTTGTCTTCTGTATCTAAATTGCTATTTATCCTTTTAGACACTGCACCACCGTTACCATCTGTTACCTGGATTAGCCTGCTGCAGTCCTCCGTTAGCTATTCCCACTTACCCTAGTCTTGTTAGTGCTGGACCACCCTACTCTTTGTGCATTCTACAAAGTAATATAGGTCCTGAAAAATATAAGCCCTCATATGGCTCTATAGATGAAAAATAAGAGTTTGGGTTCTTAGGAGCAGAGGAGGAAAAAAATGAAAACCCTAAATTTAAAATTTTGTGTGTTAAGGGGCTAAGCCTGGCAAATAATTTCAGTCATGAGACCAAAGTGTTGTCCTCTCTTCGATTCCAGATGATATTGTTGGATTCTCGGGAGATTTCGGGAGTGGTGTCGGCTGGGAAGATGAAGAAGAGAAAGAGACAGAAGATGCTGGTGAGGAGGCAGAAGAGGAAGAGGGAGAGACAGGCGAGGCAGATGATGGAGGATACATATGGTAGACCCTAAGCAGCACAGCCCTGTATGGGCAATGCCACCAAGTTTGGAAGACTGCAGTAAATAGTAATCAGATGCCACAGTGATCAGGAAACACAGCTGAATGTACATTATATTTCAACAGAAATTGTGTGTGTGAGCATGCAGGTGTGCCTGTTGACTGACTGCTTTGAAAATTGCCGCTCATTTCCTTCCCCATAACCTATGTGAGCTGCTCTACGGCAGGCAAGAGAAATACATACATTCATTTTCCTTTAAAGACATGGCGTTGTTGGCATATAATCTAACATTGGAATATCCCATTTGTTATTTCAAGAATCAAGCACACATGTCTGGGGCACACTTTGTCATTGGGTGAGGAGTTCGTTTTCAGCCACAGGTCCTGTGTGAACAAGCATATATTAGACAATATCTATGTGTTAAAAAGAGGAGTAAAGGAAGCGCTGCTAGATAAATAGACCGTAAGAACACATATCTCAGTGTATATGTTGACGTTAAGGCTTTTCTTTTGCTTGGCGGTCCATCTTTACTGTCATTGTGAGACTTGTGCTTGGTAATGACTCTACCTGATCTCTCCCACTCCTCCTGGCAATGTCACAATGTTTGAGACTTTACAACATTCTGGCTTAGATTGGAAGGAACATGATTTTTAGACTTCCAGTCTCTTTTAGTTTCCATTCATATGTTTGCTGCCATCTACCATTAGAGCTCCTTTACCTGTACAGGCCATTCATCTTCCGCCCTTATTATGTGCAGCCTGTGGTCACAACCAATGAATAATTCAGTTAGATGTGTTTACCCTTTTTATTGTTATAAAGAAATACTAACATACATTATTAGCATATGTAGCAGCATGCATCTAAAGAAAAAGGTGGCTATGTTGGCACAGTTACAGTATTCAAATATATTATGTACCTATGCTACTTGTGTGCACCATGTAAGAGTATACATGACCTGTATCACTGCTTTACCCTTCTGCTGCACAAAGTTTTAAAATATTGTCAATATATAAAATAGAAAGGACAGCGAAGCAAACTATTGATCTGTATATATCACAGATCCATAATATAGTTATGTGCAAAGACTTTTCGTTCCATGATACTGCAATGCTGTAGAGATCATTCAGAGTATGGAAAGCGATGATTATATGCTTTAGTGATGAGGGGATTTATAGAGTCCATGTCAGTTCAAAAACCTTGTCAAAAGTTTTGATTGATTGGGGTCTGAGTGTTTTTGGACCCCTGATAATCATCAGAATGAGCCAAGTGAACCACATGGCTGTGCTCTTCTCTCCCTGGCTTGCTCCATTCTCCATCCAGTTGCACTAGACTTATACTCCATAGACTTATAATGGAGCCGTCTAGTGCAACTGGACAGTGCAGCCAGTCATTCTATTGATCGTCAGGGGTCTAAACAATCAGACCTCAACAGATCAAAACATTTGACATATGTCTCTGTGACATGCCAAAAGTTTTTGAAATGGCTGGGACAATTGAAACATCCAATCAGATTGTAGCATTTTGGTCAATGGCCCTTTTTAAATAAAAGCTGAAACCTGATTGGTTGTTGCAGGCTACTGTACCAGTTTTGATAAATCTCCCTCATTATTTTTGTTGTCATTGAATCTTATTGCTGCTTTAGCCCATGGTTTCTGTCTGATATTGTAGCTTATCGCAACAAGGCTTTCTATCAGTGCATGAGGCCAAGCTGCAATACCTGACACAACACATGAAAAAGAGGGGCGCTGCTTTGGAATAGAAAAGCAGACCCTTTTCCTAATTATGAACAAACCTTTTAGGGTTTCCCATGTGCCATGAATAATATTATATATAACATATTACAGAGCCAAACTGTGATAAGTTATAGGAGCCACATAGACCAACCCTACAAAACCCAAATTATGGTTAGGCATGCAAACATTGCATTTTTGTTCAGAGATGTTCAGTGTTCCTGAGTTTACGCCTCTTTCATGTTACAATAAAATAAAAAAGACATATGTTTCCAAGATTCACATAAGAACAAAAAGAGTTATTTATCAGGCATGAAAGTAAAACAATGCTATAGATCTATTATAAGAATATAGAAGTTAATTGATTTCAAAGGGACTTCCTTGCTTTTTAACCACCCCTGCGGCTTAGCAGCTTGTTAACAAAAGAATCCATGGTCCTGGCAGACAAGTGTATTGGGAGCCCTTTTAAGAGTTGCTTTTCAACATTCATCCTGTCTCCATTCTACCATAGGGACTGTTCACTCATCCTCATCCTATTGCTTCAAGTCATACGCCATGGTCTAAAATGTGCGAGCAAATGTGGGACTTAAAGGGGTACTCCGCTGTTCAGCGTTTGGAACAAACTGTTCCAAACGCTGGAGCCGGCCGCAGGAGCTTGTGATGTCATAACCCCGCCCCCTCATGATGTCACACCCCACCCCCTCAATGCAAGTCTATGGGAGGGGGCGTGATGGCTGTCGTGCCCCCGCCCATAGACTTGCATTGAGGGGATGGGACGTGATGTCATGAGGGGGCGGGGCTATGACATCTCAAGCTTCCAGCTCCAGCATTCGGAACAATTTGTTCCAAACGCTGAGCAGCGGAGTACCCCTTTAAAGAAATTCCGGGCACCAATTTAACACCATATTTATTAGAATATTAAAAATGTGTGTAATATTGACACATCAACGGGTTTCTCCCTGAATAAAGTTACTGGTTTCTTCCAGATATAGCACCATTCTTGTCCATAGGTTTTATCTGGTATTGCAGCTTGGCTCCATTCAATTGAATTTGGATGAGCTGCACAACCAGCTCATGGACCAAAGTGGCACTGTTTCAGCAAGAAAGTGTTTTATGCAGAATAAGACCTCATGACGTAAAGTATATGTCCAACTATATCATCATGTCAAATATAACAGCTTGAATAAATAGAGCATGACGTAAAATCCCCTGGTTAGTTGTGATTTGGGGTGCCTCACAGGGGTTAAATCCATAACGACCCCTATGGTGGGGCCATTATGCTTGTATTAGAGATTGTAAGTATAGTAATTTTGGTACTATATGTTCTATAACTGTTGTTGTTTGTGTCCAAGAAGATATTTGGCCCATTATTATAGACACCTAAATATAAGCAAAATATTTCTTTATATCCATTTTGCACAGGATGAATGTACTGTAGATGTGGGTCCCATATCTATATTGAGATCAAGACCCCCTACACCCACCTGCCAAAGGTGGTCAAGAAGCCAAAGATAGCCAAGCTGGTTGTTTTATACAATTTACATAACTCCCATTTACTCCGTTCACAGGACTATGCTGTTTATGCAACTCCCATTAAAGTCAATGGGAGATATGCATGTTATGTAAAACAGCTGGCTCAGCTTCTTTCTCCTTCCTGGTCCCCTCCAGTAGCTTCAATTATGCTGGAGGGGATGGAGTAACCTTGTTTTTTTTTAGATGGGATTACCATTAGATGGGAGAGCATAAAAGTAAAAAAAATTCTACAAATTGGGACAATGTTGAACATGAAAGCAATGGTGTACATTAGATTTTGCCCTAAGTAAAAGAGTAAAGAAGATTTACATTTAAGACAATGGGGGAGATTTATTATTACTGTCTTAAAACTAGACCAGGCAGGCCAAATTTATCATGGTGGTAGGTAGTGGAGCATCTTGCTAGACATGTTCTACACTCTTCTTTTTCCTATACTACTTATTTATTTTATACTAATATTTAGTGCCAAAATATTGTTGCATTTTAGGATTTATCTTACACTTACCTTCTGTTGTAGACACTTTTTAAAACTAAGTCACCTAAAATATCTGTAGCAAGGTGCAAAAAGAGCTAGAATACTGACACATCTCCCCGTTGGGTATTGCAGTGAGCTTCTCTACATGTATCTTAAAGCGTTTCTCCGATGATTGTCCCTATGGCATGATATTTTCCAGCAACTTAGGAGCCTGAGACTTGCCCTGAGACTATAAAGATCAGGAAGTCTATGGAACTTTCAGCACGTCTCTCTCCTGATCGCGACTGGGGAAGGTCTTGCGCTCCGAAATTTCTGCAAAATTTCTTGCCGCCAGAACCATCTTCGGAGGTATGCTTTAACTGTTTTGTTATAAAAGTCATAAGACTGTTCATAGAAATATAGTCAACATGTGGCTTTAGTGAATGTCATAAAAGATGACCTATTATATCAACGAGAAGAAACAACAAGAGGTGCGCCCCTAGTGAGGACCGTTTATATAAAATGAAAGCGATAACGCAAAAATGGGTTCTTACCCCTAGGTGTTGCGCTCAGAGCACAACACCTACAGTAGCGTCTATATACAGGAAATCAAATGGAACCGCTGCCACGAGGAACTTCCCGCTGTGACGTCAGTCAGTCTGGTAAATAGCAATGGAAAGAGATATGTGAACAAGTTCCTCTAGAGAAGGCACTGGTACCCGAAGATGAAAATAAACTTCTTTATTAGCAACGTGTTTCGATCCCCAACCGGGATCGAAACACGTTGCTAATAAAGAAGTTTACTTTAATCTTCGGGTACCAGCGCCTTCTTTAGAGGAACTTGTTCACATATCTCTTTCCATAAAAGATGACCTAGGCAATCACTGTGGGACCTGATTTGCTCGATTTGCCTAATATAGACCATCCTCAGTACACATTTTACATTCATTTAAATCACAAACAACCATTTCACATATGTTCAGCTTTATACAATACTTATACTTGTTATGGGTTTAGCCTCAATAGGGAAACATCTTGATTGATACTGAGATTTTGAAGATTAAACCAACACCTATGGCGTATACCTTGTGACCCGCAGACATATCCATACATTGGGACCACAATATCAGAGTTTAACTTTCAATAATAAGTTCCAGCATCATTTTGTGTGCAACATTATATGGCTTTTTAAGGTTTTTCATCTGTACAATCTAAATGAGCTCTTGGGATATAAAAACAGTGTCTAAAATGAATCTCATGTGTGCTTGATCCTCTTTTTTATGTGCTGACCTGTTGACATAGAAAGTATATCTATGAGGGTTGCAGAACAATTGCATGCGTGTATCCATTCAAGCCTTTAATTTACACAATTGTGTATTTTGAGGGTGTTATTCTTTTTCTTTTATTATGTGCTTAAAAACTAAAGTCCTGAAAGATTACAAAAAATACAAATACTGCTTTAGTCTAAAAACACGTCTTACCATGTGCAATACCTTTGGAAGTTAGATTAAAAACCATGTGTAGGTACTAGGACTTCAGTTTGTATATTTATAAGTGCTGACATTGTATCTCTCAGTAATTTTAGATGTAAAATAAAAACAGTGTTAGAATGTATATGTACTAATAGGGCGCCAAGTTCAAATGTTTAATGATTCTTGCTCGCCGATATAATTCATCACAGTTCAGGCGACCCTCACAGTGTCTTTAACTGCCTATTACCTATGATTCAGTGAAACTGATATACACTCGCAAAAGTTGAAACATATTTTTAAAAAATAAAAAATAATTTAAAAAAGTTTTGTGTCTTGCCTTTAAAGTTATATATTTTTTCCAGGTCCAAAAGTATGCACCAATGAAATAGGATCACTGTTTTTTTGTGTACTGATACACTTAGTGGACTAAAACATTCAGGGCCGCCATCAGGGTGCACCCCTCTGCAGCTGCCACAGCACAGAAGCAGAAGTTTACACAGCGGTCTCCTGCTCCCATGGCCGGTTCATGACGCATTAAACTATAAGCGCGTCTTTACAGATGTGCCTATAGTTCAATGCGGTGCTCGGGCTCGGATGATTGACAGAGCAAAGATCCATTAGCTCCTCACCCTGTCAATCACTCTCGTGGCCCACCCACATTATGCAGGCACCAACAAGAGGCCCAGGCTTCCGTACTCTGCGCTCCGGCACATGAATGACGTCATCATCATGCGCCGGAGCACAGACTGGAGAAGAAGACAGAAGAGAAGAGGCCATGGACCGTGCGGGATCCAGGTAAATGTTTTATTTTTTCTCTTGTTACCTAAGGGAGCTACATATTCCTACCTAAGGGGGCTGCTACATATTCCTACCTAAGGGGGGCTCCTACATATTCCTACCTATGGGGGCTGCTACATATTCCTACGTAAGTGGGGGCTGCTACATATTCCTACCTATGGGGGCTGCTACATATTCCTACCTAAGGGGGGGCTGCTACATATTCCTACCTACAGGAGCTGCTACATATTCCTACCTACAGGGGCTGCTACATATTCCTACCAAGGGGGGCTGCTACATATTACTACCTATGGGGGCTGCTACATATTACTACTGTATATGGGGGGCTGCAACTATATACAGGGGGACCTACCTACAGGGAGTAACCCCTACTTATAGGGGCCTGCTACTGCATACAGGGAGTAACTATCTACAAGGGGCAGCTATCTACACAGGGACCTACCTACAGGCGATGCCTCCCTACTCTGGGGACCTGTGTAAATAGCGAAACTGTGAAGGGATCTGTCTACTTTCTGGAGCAACCTAACTACCTAATGTGTGGACCTGTGTAAATAGCGAAACTGTGAAGGGATCTGTCTACTTTCTGGAGCAACCTAACTACCTAATGTGTGGGGGATGGACCTACCTACTCTTCCCCAACCCACTTAACTAGTCACTCTATTATTACTGTATGGAACGTTATAGGTGCAGGAAATATGCGGAGCCGGAAAAGTGTTTGTCTGGCCGGTTCTGTGGAGACAAGTTATGAAAGGAAGAAGTCGTCATGACAGTCTGGGCCGAAAGGAGAAGAAAAAGGGAAGTGAACGACTCCGATCAGAGAAGACGTCACGTGATGTAACTACGTAATTCCTTTTATGGTCTGCAGAGCCTATGTAGAGCTGATATATGTCACTATATGGTCACTGTATGGGGGGAATATTTCCTCCTTGTATACTGGGAATGTTGGTTTCAGTATACAGGAATTTGTCAGTAACTGTATGATGGTAATATGTATAGTGATAATATTCCTCCTTGTATACTGGTAGTATTGGTTTCAGTATACAGGATTTGGTTAGTAACAGTATGATGGTCATATGTATGGTGATAATATTCTTCCTTCCTTCCCCATTGAACTAAAGGGCTCTTGTTTTTTCTATTGATGATTGGGAAGAAAACGAGCAGGCCCTGGTGGCAGCCCTGAAAACATTGATGGCTTGTCTACAGTGATCAGTAAAAATAGGGCCATATCCCGATCCATGTGTAGTCAGGGTTATTAGGTCATTTGTACACATGGCTGTTCTGAAGCCCCATTTATTCAGACATTGAACAATGTTTTAGTCCAGGAAAATCCTTTAGCCACACAGTTTATGTTGTTAAAAACAGCTTCCAGCTTTACTAAATGGCTCCTTAGACTTATAATGGGGCCGTCTAGTAAAGCTACGATGCTCTTCTGCCTGCTCGCTGGGGGTCTCAGCACAGAGCTCCTGACCAGTCAAAATCTGAACATGTCTGTAACAATTTACTGGTACACTTTGAAGGGGTACTCTGGTGGAAAACGAATGTTTTCAAATCAACTGGTGGCAGAAAGTTTCTGTTACTTCTGTTTAAACATCTTAATCCTTCCAGTACTTATCAGCTACTGTATGCTACAGAGGAAATTGTATAGTTCTTTTGAGTCTGACCACCAGTCTCTGCTGCACTCTAATTTACAATTCTGTATAATTTTCTGGCACCAGTTGATTTAAAAACATTTGTATTCCACCATTCTGTGCCACCTACAGTGACCCACCTGCACGAAGACAGGGTACACTGTGGTATGGAGCTGGGAGAATAGGAAGCAGATAGCATAATTAAGAGCACAACTACAGTATAAGTATATAAAGGGGAATTCATCATTTATGGTCTACTATCCATGTAGTTTTAGAACAGAAATGTTGAGTTATGAATACATGTTTCATCAAATGCTGCACGATACAACATTTTTCACACGGTTGAATCATGCCGCCAGTTTAGAGGTTTTTGTAGTGCTGGTGGAAGTTAGTCTGAGTTAATGTGTAAAACATTATATATATATATATATATATAAAATAAAAAAAAAGAAAGTTGCATGGAACTGGGCTGACACAATTTATGTGACAAATTTAGTAAACAGTTTGATGAATTCCCCCCCTACATGTGTAAGACCATAGGCGTGCGCAGCCTATTGCATTAGGGTGTGCACCCTAAAGCACAAACTCACGCCGCACGTGTATATGTCCGCCATTACCAGCGGGTCCCTGGCTGCGATCAACAGCCGGGACCTGCCGCACATGATCCGGGCATCGCTCCGATGCCCGTGGTTATGCTTAGGATGTAAATGTACGTCCTGGTGCGTCAAGTACCATGTCATCAGGACGTACATTTACGTCCTTCATCGTTAAGGGGTTAAATGGAACTTAATAAAAGGTATATTTTATCATATGGAAGGTCCCTATTCAAATCAGTGCCTATAAGGTATGTAGGTTGGTTTTTAGCTAGCTAGGTCAGTTGGTAGCTAGGTGGATTGGTAGTTGATAGCTAGGTAGATAGCATGTAGGCAAAGTCAGATCACAATACACAGTGTCACTTCACACTTTGTATGTTTAGTTCACAAATAGAGCAACTGATAGAGTCACTTCATACAATCATAGATGAATAGCCTCTAGTGTTATTCAAAGTGCATATATAATTAGGTGTTACTGTTTCACATTTTGTGTAAACTGCGCATTCATAAACATAAGATGCATAACTTTGCCTTGATGTCAGGACCCTTGTATAGTTGCACAAAGTCCTGTGTATTACATCGGGTCCCTAGTTTAGCACCAGGTAATGTATTCATTGCATTAGTGCCTGTCACTGGTGGCCCGGGAAGCGATATTAGAAGAATACACGCTACAACGTGATCCCTGATTAATTAAAGCATGTAGGATCACCTATGGCAATGTGAACGGAGCCCAAATACTTGAAACCAGCTACCACTACCTAGGAAACAGCGAAGTGCAATGGCAGTGTTATACAATCTGCAGCCAATGCATAACAAAGGAAGCTGTGTACATGTGTGGATTAGGAAATGGAGTGACGGGCACTAGTGCAATAGCGCATTGTTGGGACATCTGCAATAAAGTGAACAGTGAATACATTACCTGGTGCTAATATAGGGACCCAATGTAATACACAGGACTTTGTGCAATTATACAAGAAGGGTCCTGACATCAAGGCAAAGTTATGCACCTTATGTTTATGAATGCGCAGTTTACACAAAAAAAAAAACAGTAACACCTAATTATATATGCACTTTGAATAACACTAGAGCAGGGGTCTTCAACCTACGGACCTCCAGATGTTGCAAAACTACAACTCCCAGCATGCCCTGACAGCCGTTGGCTGTTCGGGCATGCTAGGAGTTGTAGTTTTGCAACATCTGGAGGTCCGCAGATTGGAGACCACTGCACTAGAGGCTCTGCATCTATGATTGTATGAAGTGCACTCCATCTTTTGCTCTATTTGTGAACTAAACATACAAAGAACATTAAATAACATATAATTGGACTGCAAAATAAAGAGCAGTAATAAAAATTCATAGAAGTAACTGCATAATAGCGTGTCTATGTGAAAAGGGTCCAGTAGAGCAGTGTTTCCCAACCAGGGTGCCTCCAGGTGTTGCAAAACTACAACTCCCAGCATGCCTGGACAGCCAAAGGCTGTCCAGGCATGCTGGGAGTTGTAGTTTTGCAACATCTGGAGGCACCCTGGTTGGGAAAAACTGCAGTAGAGTAAGTGTGAAGTAACACTGTGTATTGTGACTAAAAGCCCCCCCCACCGGGTCACCACCCCACAGGGTCACCACCCCACACGATTCCCCATCCCAAAGTACCAAAGAAAATAACCAAAAAAACTTACCTAGTCCCACGCAGCGATCTCCTGAAGAGCCGGGCCGCGTTCTCTCTTCTCCACAGTGCAGGCGCTGATGATTGACGTCATCAGCGCCTGCGTCTGGGAAGAGGTCACGGCCTTCTCTGTACTGTGTGCGCACACAGTCCAGAAGCTCCGGCCGTGAGCGACCAGCTATAAATGCCTCCCTGGGTTAAATAGACCCAGGGAGCATATAATACAGCAAAGTCTGCGGGCAGAACTAGGGAGGATTACCCCATGATCTGTCCCCCTGCATGATTTTCTGGGGGGATGTGTCCCCCCCGATTCCTACGTTCCCTGGATATCCCGAATTTGACAGGAGCCTGGGCTTGATTAGGGTGTGCCCAGGCACACCCGGCACACCCCGTGCGCACGCCTATGTGTAAGACTTCAATCTAATGATGTGTTATATTTAATTCTATGAAAAAGTTTCCATCAATGGACATATTGTTTAAAAAAGATCCCTAATAACAGATTGATAATATTTTATAAACAATGGGGGGAATTTATCAATACTTGACAGCGGAAAACTAGTGATAAAAAGTGCAGACATTTGTGCGGTGCTCTAATTTTTTTTGCACTAAACAGTGGAGAAGCCTTCAGAAATAGGGTTTGCACAAAAATGTGCACATTTTTTATGCTAGATTTCTGATTTCCAGCATTGATAAATTCCGCCAAATCAACGGTCGATTTTTCGTTTTTTATTTTCTTTATTTTACAGTTAGTGAACATACCCCATGTCAAGAAAATTAACAAAAGGAAGGATTCTAAATCTTAAAGGGGTTATCCAGGAAAAAAAACTTTTTTATATATATATATATCAACTGGCTCCAGAAAGTTAAACAGATTTGTAAATTACTTCTATTAAAAAATCTTAATCCTTTCAGTACTTATGAGCTTCTGAAGTTAAGGTTGTTCTTTTCTGTCTAAGTGCTCTCTGATGACACCTGTCTCGGGAAACACACAGTTTAGAAGCAAATCCCCATAGCAAACCTATTCTAAACTGGACGTTTCCCGAGATTTTTTTTAATAGAAGTAATTTACAAATCTGTTTAACTTTCTGGAGCCAGTTGATATATGTAAAAAAGTTTTTCCCTGGAATACCCCTTTAAGCTATAGGAAGGAGTTTATAGAACAACTGGAGAGGTCTTGATAGTGGAAGACGTGAAGAGCAAGGAGGGAAAAAAATAACAGGAGAAATGTAAAACTTGGCACAGGCTAATTCTACCTTAAACTACCCACAATTACACATTGTTGTTGTGTGCACAGAATACCAGTTTTATAATGACTCAGGGTACATTCAGATGGGTGGATCCACAGCGTATTTTATGCTGCGGATCGAATCCGCCGATGATGGACCCCTAGTTGGAACCTCAGATGTGCCTGCTCGGAGTGGCAATACACCGCTACAAGCAGACACACTGCGATGTGCGAGTCGCCGCGCTCATGTGCAGTATACTCGTATACATTGCGGCTGCTCTCAGCCTACCTCAGGGAGCAGGGAGAGTGGCCGCGATGTGTGCAAGTACACCGAGCATGTGCGGTGACTCTCACATCGCAGCAGTGTGACTGCTCCGAGTAGGCACATCTGAGGCACAAACGAGGGGTCCATCGTTGGAAGATCTGCAGCATTAAATACTTTGTGGATCCAGCTGTCTGAACGTAGCCATATAGTGATTTATTTTTTCTATTAATCGCATTGTTTTGTACAGAGATTACATACATAGTATAAAATAGTATATATTGTATAGTCTGTATATATGTATATATATATATATATATATATTCAAAAGACACATCTGTAAAAAGACACATCTCCAAGATCAAACAAGAAAAAGGTATGAATGAAGAGGAGGGGTATGGATGGGCTTTTGGATTTATATAGATCATCAACATCAGTATTTTTTTAATGTGAATTCTCAGTTTTTTTGCACAGAATGATGGCCAATTATATATTAGTTACATGTAATTTGGGCCCATGGAACAACCCACAATTTATATTAATGCAAGTACGGGAACGAAGTCCACATGAAAAAATAGACACTGCCCCGTATAGATCAAATGAAAAAATTGTAAGCTACTTTAATAAAAGCACTCAATACTTTAGGATTTTAGTATTGAGTGCTTTTAATAAAGTAACTTACAACAATTTGATCTATAACAAGAGAAGCGTCAGTGGGCCGTTTCCATTTTTTCATGTGGACTTCGATCACGTACTTGCATTGTTTTTTTACCGAGTGTGCCGTCCGGCCTTAGAAGGACACCACGGGAGCTGACCTCCATTGCACCAGCTACAGCACAAGTATACATGCAATGGGAGGCGTTGTGCCCTCAGCACATCCTGATCTGGTGAGCCTAAACGCTACCGCACATTGGGAATACCAGGGGGGAGATTTATCAAAACCTGTCCAGAGAAAAAGTTGCCCAGTTGCCCATAGCAACCAATAAGCTTGCTTCTTTCATTTTTAACAAGGCCTCTGCAAAATAAAAGGAAGCAATCTGGGAATGCTATGGGAAACTGAGCAACTTTTCCTTTGCACAGATTTTGATAAAACTCCCCCACCATCCCTAAATATACTGCACTAGGAGCACACATTTGTTTTCCCTTATTTCTCTAAACAACACAATTTAGATGAATCACACATGAGCAATTTTTCCTGTCAATTGTGTCAACTTAAAAAAACTCACAATTCGGGTCTGTGTCCAATAAGTGAATTAATGGGGAAAAAAACACATAGCACTAGTAAGCAACTGCAGAACAAAAGAGTCCCATGGCTAATGCAGCACATAAGTTATTATGCTGCACATCAACAACAAGTTATCAGAACATTAAAGGGGTACTCCGCCCCTAGACATCTTATCCCCTATCCAAATTTTATTTTGCAGTGAACTCGCTCTGTGCAGTAATGACAGCGGGGTGCCGCAGCGGCAATCCCGGGGGTCCCCAGCAGCGGGACCCCGGCGATCTGACATCTTATCCCCTATCCTTTGTATAGGGGATAAGATGTCTAGGGGTGGAGTACCCCTTTAACTTTCCTTTAATATGGTCAAAAGAACTAGGGCTAAAGCATAGAAAAAAGCCGGCTAAAGAATGACTAGTTAAGAAGATATGTCTTAAAAATATACAGGAAATACGCTGCATATTCTCCAATGAGTATACACACAAGGCTACTCAGCAGCAGCCGTGTGTGTTTATTGAGGTTGGGGGTGGGACCGTCCCCAAACTTCACTGAACACACATGATTGTGAAGCGCGGGTCCATCCCCAAACTTCACTGAACACACATGATTGTGAAGCGCGGGTCCGTCCCCAAACTTCACTGAACATACATGGCTGCTGCTGGATAGACCTTTGTGTATGCTCATCGCAACACAATTATACTGCGCAGCGAAATAAGTGCTACATGGGACCGAACCCTAATAACTAAATAACCGCTAAGGCTACGTTCACACAGCTGTCTGCTCTGCCCATTATGCAACCCGTTTGCTAATTTTGCAAACGGGTTGCAAAGGGCTGTAAACGGATCCACTAAACTACACTACACAAAATAAAGAGTAAAACACTACGTAAACACACCCTTACACAGACTCCCCCCATAAAAATTAAAAACGTCTGGTACGGCACTGTTTCCAAAAAGGAGTATCCAGCTGTTGCAAAACAACAACCCCCAGCATTGCCGGACAGCCATTGACTGTCCAGGCATGCTGGGAGTTTTGCAACAGCTGGAGGCACCCTGTTTGGGAAACACTGCTGTAGTGTATTTGTGGTGGCAGAGGCAATTGTAATGCTTGCATCCGGGTCCACCCCTATGCAAATCCCTAATTTAGCCCTCAAATGCGAATGGCACTCCCTCACTTCAGAGCCCTGTTATATTTCAAGGAAACAGTTTAGGGCCACATCACATATGGGGTATTTCCGTACTCACGAGAAATTGCCTAACACATTTTGGTGGGCTTTTTTCTCCTTTTACCCCTTATGAAATGGAAAAGTTGGGGTCTACACCAGTATGTTAGTGTAAAAAAATAAAATAAAATTACACTAACATGCTGGTGTTGTCCCATAAAAGGAAAAAAAACACCCCCAAAATTTGTAAGGCAATTTCTCCTGAGAACGGAAATATCCCATATGTGGGCATAAAATGCTCTGCGGATGCACAACATGGCTCAGGAGTGAGAGCACCTTGTACATTTGAGGCCTAAATTGATGATTTGCACAGAGTTGGCTGATAGTTGCAATGGTTCTGACATAAACGCAAAAAAAAAAAAACACATGACCCCATTTTGGAAACTTCCTCCCTCATGGAACGTAACAAGGGGTACAGTGAGCCTTAACACCTCACAGGTGTTTGACAAATTTTTGTTAAATTCGGATGTGTAAATACATTTTTTTTTCACTAAAATGCTGTTGGACATGAAAATTTATTTTTTAAATATTTTTCACTAAAATGCTGGTTACCCCAAATTTTTTCGTTCACAAGGGGCAATAGGAGAAAAAGCCCCCCAAAATGTGTAACCTCATTTCTTCTGAGTAAGGAAATGCCCCATATGTAGATGTAAAGTGCTCTGCACATGGAATTGAAGGCCATGTGCCTTTACAAAGCCCCCATACTACCAGAACAGTGGACTACCCCCCCCCCCCCCCCATTTGAAAATGAAAAATTTGGAGTAACACCATCATTTTAGTGTTAAAAATCAAATTTTTCATTTTCACGTCCAACTTCAACGCAAACCTGTCAAACACCTGTGAGGTGTTAAGGCTCACTATACCCCTTGTTACGCTCCTGGAGGGGTGTAGTTTCCCAAATAGTGTGCCATGCGTGTTTTTTTTACATTTTTTTTTGGCTGTTTTGACACCATGGAGGCTTGCTAAATGTAACATTCCCCCCAAAAACCATTTCAGTTAAATTTGCCCTCCAAAATCCCACAGTTGCTCTTTCCCTTTTGACCCATGTTGTGAGCCTGCAGAGCACTTTGCGTCAACATATGAGGTATTTCTTTACCTGAGAGACATTGGGCCATAAATTTTGCGGGACTTTTTCAGGACTTTGTCATTTTGAATACTTTGAGGGGTGCAGTTTCTATAATGGGGTCATTTGTGGGGTATTTCTCACAGAAAGGCCCCTAAATCCACTTCAAACTTAACTGGGCCCTGAAAAATTCAAATTTTGAATTTTTTATGAAAATTTTGAAAATTGCTGCTATACTTTGAAGCCCTGTCTTCAAAAAGTAAAAACATGTCAACTTTATGATGCCAACATAAAGTAGACATACTGTATATGTGAATTAATATATAATTTATTTGGAATGTCCATTTTCCTTCAAGCAGAGAGTTTCGAAGCTTGAAAAATGCTACATTTTCTAAATTTTCATGAAATTTTGGGATTTTTCACTAAGAAAGGATGCAAGTAATGACGAAAATTCACCACTATGTTAAAGTAGAATATGTCACGAAAAAACAATCTCGGAATCAGAATGAAAGATAAAAGCATCCCAGAGTTATTAATATATAAAGTGACAGTGGTCAGATTTGCAAAACAAATACTGTTTTAAGCGTACTGGAGTGCATTGTACTCCCCTCATGAGTGCATATCAATAACGTACATGTAAGTGGTGTACCATTTTGTTCCTGTTATAGTCATAAGGGCCTAGTTACTGTGAAAGGCCAGGCAAAAGTACACACCTGCTGGTGTTGTAGACAAATACTGTTTTAAGTGTACTGGAGCGCATTGTACTCCCCTCATGAGTGCATATCGCATACGTACATGTAAGTGGAGTACCATTTTGTTCCTGTTATAGTCATAAGGGCCTAGTTACTGTTAAAGGCCAGCCAAAATTACACACCTGCTGGTGTTGTGGACAAATACTGTTTTAAGCGTAGTGTAGCATATTGTACTACCCTCATATACGCACTAAGTATGTCAGGCAGAGGCCTAAATTCATCAGGTGCAGGCAGAGATAGCAGCAGACTAGGGGCGAGTGGCAGCAGGAGTCGCAGCGAGAGGCCTGAGCTCCCTGTATCAGATAACAGTCGTGTCTCGACAAGCAACCCATCGATTGGTTAACACGGTCATCCACTTCATCACAAGTGACATCTGACACCCCCAGTCAACAGTCAGTGGGTTCCTCAGACACAACCCTCGTTTGGCATGGCCCAGGAGCAGTCCCTTTCTTCCCATTGCCTCTGTCCTATGCTGTTCCCTCCCTCACAGAAGTATCTTATGCTGTGGGTTCAGCTCCACTATTTAGTGATGACGATATACTAGAGGACAGTCAGCAGCTACTGCCCAGCCAAAGAGTAGAGGAGACATCTGCCGCTTCCTCCGCTAGGCGGGCAAGTAGTGATGAGGAGAATGGCATGGGAGGTGGTGTTGCGAGCGCTCAGGCTCCTGAAGCAGACACTGTTGAGGAACCTGAGGAGGACATCAGTGACATGCAGACACAACTCAATGATGATGAAGCCGATCGCACTTGGGAGCCGAGTGCAGAAGGGGCTTCATCATCAGAAGAAGAAGAGGGTTGCAGGTTGCCCGTGAGGCAGCAGCTGAGCAAGCAAGGTGGTAGCATGGTTGACAGACAACATGGTGGCAGAAGTGGAAAATCTGGAGCCAAACGTGGCCGGGGTAGACCACCTGCTTTGCTGCAGCCTACCTTCCCGGGAGTTAGTGGAACAGGGGTTCCTGCAGTCGGCCGCAGTAGCAGTCAATCAGTGTGGACTGTTGGTGGAAAAATCAGCTACTCAGCGTTTTTGGTAATTTTTCATCAAGCATCTGGAGGAGGTTAACATGGCCACATGCAAGATATGTTGACAGAGGGTGAAGCGTGGCCAGGGTCCCAATGTTGGCACAACGGCCCTGCGTCAACATATGCAGCGTCACCATAAAGCGGCCTAAGAGAACTGTGGCTCTGACGTGGTGGTCCAGCCTGCTGCATCACCCAGTGGCACACCGCTCCCTGTTTTAGCCAGCCAAAACTCCACCACCTCAGCCGAAGGGATCTGTGTGTCATACCCATCTTCTGTCGCTGCAGATACTCCTGCTCCTCCTACTTCGAGTCAGTCATTCTGCCAGCCATCCATCGGCGAAGCCATGTCCAAGAGACAACAGTATGCACCAACTCATGCCAACAGTATGCACCAACATACAGTGCCGTTTCGCAAGATATGCTTCAACTGGCCCACACCAGTTGAAGCATATCTTGCGAAATGGCACCGTAGCCCCGAACGAACGTCCCCCTGTGTTTTGTCCACCCGTGTCTTGCACTGTTTATACCCTTCATGGACTAATAAAGAAGTTCGAAGTATACGTACATGGTGAGTCGCCCTGGTTTTCTTTTCTCTCTACATTTGAATATTTCCATTTTGAATGATGATGTCATGTCACACGTGACTAATTTTATAAAGTATTTAAACTCAGATTTTATGCTTGTTTGTTATGCTATGACTAAGGACCCTAGTGGTCCGAAACGCATCAGCTAAGCTACTTGTCTTGATGCATTGCATGTATCGTTGATTCTACAATAAATACCTGCATTTTCTGCACCTAGCGCTGGACTTCTTCTTGCCAGTTGATCCAGTCTGGGGAAACTGCCGGCTTGTCCGTGCACAGGTGCTTGATGCTAGCGAGGTAGTGAGCTGTCTGCACACAGTGTAACTACCTTACAGGTAGGTTCCTTACAGGTAGGTTCCTGCGCAGCCAAAAGAGTAACTTGGACAGGTCACGCTGCTTCTGCCTCCACGCTCTCAGGCCGTTGGTCCTGTGACAGTGTGCGACTCCGCCTCCTCATCCTCCACCATGTCCTCAGCCTCCACTGCACGGACAAGTCTCAGTGCCCCTCCAGCATACCAAGTGTGCAGGGCACGGCGGTGTCACGCTGTTCTTTACATGGTGTGCCTTGGGGAACGAAGTCACACAGGGAAGGAACTACTAAAAGTCATTCATCAATAAATCGAATCATGGCTTACCCCACGAAAACTGGAAATGGGAACCATGGTGACCGACAACGGGAAGAACATCTTGGCTGAGCTGCGACAAGGAAGCTTGAGCCATGCGCCCTGCATGGCACACGTGTTCAGTCGTGTTGTCAAGCAGTTCCTGAAGTGTTCCCCCCCATCTGCAAGACATCCTAACAATGGGAAGGAAACTTTGCATGCACTTCAGCCACTCGTACACCGCAAAGCACACCCTTCTTGAGCTGCAGGATTATGGGATGAACGACGTCATTCCACTGCTTCATTTCCTACATCACGTTTTGGGAACGATGGCTGGTCAGCGCCCTGGAGACATGGCGCCTACATCTCACAGCCACATGAGCACTGTGGGGGATGAACCGAGGGAGAAGGGTAAGGAGCACATTGGGGCACAGTTTAGGTTTTGCGAAATGGGCAATTTTTCTAGTCATCTGACAGAAGAGGAGGAGCAGGAGCAGCAAGAGGAGCTAAAGGGTTATAAGGAAGGTGAGACAGAGGACCCAGACACACCGTGGCAGTATGCAGTGAAGATGAAGGCAGGGAGTCCCTCCGAGTCACTTGCACAAATAGCACAATGCATGCTCAATTGTGCAATGACCGCCGAATTGTCACCATTTGGCAGCGGGATGGCCTTATTGGCCTCTCCACCTTATTGGACCCTTGCCACCGGCACAAAATTGGGGCCTTTTTTACCCCCACTGAGAGGGAGGAAAAACTGACCTACTACAGAGACATCAGATGGCCGATGCCATCTGCGTCATCGTCCATCCTCTCACAGGTCTGACTCGAGGAAACCCTCTGCGTTCACCTTCCACTGCCATGGCTGCTGGGGAGGGGTGGGTTGGCAGGAGCAGTACCAGCTCCATCAGTAGCAGCCTGAGTCTACAGTCGCTGATGAGTAGCTTTCTTCACCCGCATAGTGAAGCAACTCATTAGCAGCAGGTAGACCTGGAGCAGGACCTGGTGGTGGTATACCTTGGCATGACCATGCCAACACACCTTGAAGATCCGCTGGACTTCTGGGCAGTCAAACTTGATTTGTGGCATGCTGATTCCAGCTCCAGGCTCTCTCATTCTGCCACCATATGTTCTCCTCATGCTGCTGCCAGCTCCAGGCTGTCTCATACTGCCACCATATGTTCTCCTCATGCTGATGCCAGCTCCAGGCTGTCTCATACTGCCATCATGTGATCTCCTCATGTTGATGTCAGCCCCAGGCTGTCTCAGACTGCCACCATATGTTCTCCTCATGCTCCTGCCACCTCCAGGCTGTCTCATTCTGCCACTATATGGTCTCCTCATGCTGCCGCCAACTCCAGGCTGTGTCATTCAGCCACTATATGGTCTCCTCTTGCTGTCGCCAACTCCAGGCTGTGTCATTCAGCCACTATATGGTCTCCTCATGCTGCCGCCAACTCAAGGCTGGGTCATTCAACCACTATATGGTCTCCTCTTGCTGCCGCCAACTCCAGGCTGTGTAATTAAGCCACTATATGGTCTCCTCATGCTGCCGCCAACTCCAGGCTGTGTCATTTAGCCACTATATGGTCTCCTCATACTGCTGCCAACTCCAGGTTGTGTCATTCAGCCACTATATGGTCTTCTCTTGCTGCCGCCAACTCCAGGCTGTGGCATTAAGCCACTATATGGTCTCCTCTTGCTGCTGCCAACTCCAGTCTGTGCCATTCAGCCACTATATGGTCTCCTTATGATTCCACCACCTCCAGGCTATGTCATTCAGCTGTGTCATTCCAAAATATTCGTATAGAGATTCGGCTAATCTCTAATGGAGGGAGCGGCAACAGCCAGCAGATCTGCCATCATGTAGCCAATGTATGGGTGCTCATTCCCATAAGTAATAGATAGATAAATATGAAAATGAACGAACAGACAGGAGAGCACTCACCCCTGATGGCATCTTCTTCATTCTCATAGCATCAAGCGGACAAGCAGGGTGGCATTCACAGATGGGCCAGGGAGTTCAGAGGCGACAGTACAAAATGGCTGTCACCTCTGAGCACTATAGCCCGCCTGTAAATGCTGCCCTGCAAGTCTGCTTGATGCAATGAGAATATAGAAGGTGCTCTCTGCTGACACCTCTGTCCATGTCAGGAACTGTCCACAGCAGGATAGTTTTGCTATGGGGATTTGATCCTGCTCTGGACAGTTCCTGACATGGACAGAGCCGTTAGTAGAGAGCACTATGGTCAGGCAGAAAATAAATTTAAAAAGAAAAGGACTTCCTGTGGAGCATACAGCAGCTGATTAATACTGGAAGGATAAAAAAAAATTTAAGAAGTAATTTACAAATCTGTTTAACATTCTGGCATCAGTTGATTAATAAAATAAATAAATTGTTTTTCATCGGAGTACCTTTTAAATTAGGTCAATAGTTGGTAGTAATGTTATTTCCTTTATTATAACATTCCTTTCAATATAAAACCAATTTTCATAAGCTCTTTATTTGGTCTTTACGTCCCCCAAGTCCATTACCAGCAAGCCTGCTGATCACAAGTTGCAGTGTGAAATAGTCCATGCTTGTTGGCAGATCACTAACATCTTGGCTGGACTTGCATAACCTAGAAGGACATTTAGTTCTCTCTACATCAACTCTACAAAGCTTAGTGTGAGTACTTTTCTTCCCAGAATTTATATAACTAAAGCAAGCTTAGTACAGACTAGGGCTGCATTGGGAATGAAATTCAACCCTGGGCTTTGTTGACATTACTGACCCTTTCCTTACTGTATAACCAAGTTATTGTATTGACCACTTAAAGTGCTTGTCATTTGTGGATCGAATATGCTTTTCTTAGGTTGTCTCAATAATTGGTTACTCAGGAACGTTACTCAGGAACTGTTTCTCGCAGAACTCATTTTTTTTATTTAATATCCCTTACCATGAGGAATTTGAAGTTTCTACCAAGAAACGTTTTGTTATATAGGGCACCATGGTCTTTATTACATGCAGTCAAAAACAATCAAGCATTCACAACCACCAGATTATGCTCAGGGCAGAGAAGGTGTATAGTGGTGTGAGTGTGCAGAGCGGGGATCATGCTCTCACACTGAGTATGTGCCAGAATCTGACAGCATTTCCAGGTACTTGAGGACTTTCGCGTCAAATGAGCACATACAGTAAATGTTAAGAAGTAGGGTACATAGTATTAGAAATAAACATTCCAGAGGCTGCAAGAAGAACTTCTATAGCTACTTCAATGTACAGGAACAGCTGCCTAATGGCAACCCTCACAAGGACTATCCCAAAGGGGAAATATCTTTTCCACAAATCCACACATCTTAAACATGCCTAGGACCTGAGAGCAAGATTCAAAGGACATGGCTATTAAATTATAACTGTGGCGGAGAAAAGCTGGGCAGGCACTACTGCTAGACTAGCAGGAGTTAATCAACAAGCATGTGAGGTGGAGTAGTGCAGAGATATCAGAATGAACTCCTGTGGGTGCTAATCAAGTGTCCAGAAAAAGTATATGCAATACGATTGTAGAAAAAGTAGATTGCACTCACCCAATGGAGATGTAAAATGTCTTCTTTATTAGATGATCACTTTAAAACGAGGCAGTGCTCCTTTCGCGGTTCAGCCCGCTTTCTCAAACCTGCTGCTCGTCACACCTGTGCGCCCTTTTTCCTGGCGCGGCGGGTGACGTCAAGGTCAGAAGGAAGACAGGTAGGAAAAAAGGGGGAGGCAAGGGGAGGGAGGGGGAGGGGGGAGGGGATAAGGGAAGGGAAAGGGGGTGGAGGGGATAAGGGAAGGGAAAGGGCGGGGTGTGGAATAGACCGGGTTTGAATGAAACAAGGGAAAATCATGCTAAAAAATTACAACAAAGAAGATTAAGCAAGTATCGATCAGACAAGAAAAGCATTAAGTTTGTTTCTTTCGTTCCAGTCAAGATTGCCCAATGCATTTGTACGTGCAATCCAGCTTGCTTCAAACCTGCGGAGGGCATTAACTCTGTCGAGTCCTTTATCTATCCGTTCTAGACCAATGAATTTTAAAGCGCTCTGGACCCCTTTATGCACTGTTCTCATGTGTTCTATCATTTTGTATCGTCGTAAGTGTTCCCGGTATCTTGTAAAAAGGCATTTGATGGTGGATCCTATGTAAAATTGGCCGCAATCACAGTATAGCCCATACACCATGAATTTTCGATCTGCAGCAGATAAATTGTTTAATATGTGCTTCATAGCCCCCTATCCTATGGAAGGCAGTTTTTTTCGTATGGGCACAGTACAGACAATTTCCACAGGAAAAATTTCCTATTGGTTGCATATCAGTTAACCAATTTTTATTCTTTCTTGTTTCTTCCTGGAAAGAGAAGGTGCTTGACACCAAGACATTCTTTATGGTTTTGCTATGCTTGAATGCGATAATGGGTTTACTTTTTGCCTCCGGACCTATTTCTGTATCTTCAGCTATAATGTTCCAGTATTTATAAATGGTTCTTTTGATTTGATCCGCCATTGGGCTAAAAGTAAATGAAAAAACGAAATGATCTTTTTTCTTTCTATGTTTGTGATTTTTAAGTAAGTCATGCCTTTTTATTTTCCTCACTTTTTCCATACTCTCTCTCAGCAGGGTATCCGGGTAGCCTCTAAAGGATAGTTGCTTCAATAATTCTTCAGCTTTTTCTTCAAACACATTTTCGTTGTTATTTATCTTGCGCAGGCGTAACAGCTGGCCATAGGGTATGGCTTTTTTGACGTGGGAGGGGTGATAGCTATCATAATGCAATAGCATATTAGAAGACGTAGTTTTTTTTTATAGCTTTTAGTAAGGATTCCACCCTCCACTTTTTCTAGTTCCACATCCAAAAATTCCATCTGAGTATTGCTAAATTTAGATGTAAAAGCCATGTTGACCTTGTTTTCTTCATTGAAATAGATCACAACATTTTGAAAGTCCTTTTCAGAACCCCTCCACACTATGAAAATATCATCCACGTACCTCGTGTACGTGGAGATATGACTGATTAAAAGATTTTTGTTGTTAAAGATAAGATCTTGTTCTACAGTGGCCCGATTTTTTTTTTTGCAAAACTACAAGCTACCGGTGGGCCCATCGCGGTCCCGGAGCGTTGGGCATACCAGTCATTGTCAAACATAAAGCAGTTGTTGCTTAGGACCAACTCAAGGGCTTCACAAACTAACATAATATATTTTTCAGTTTTTCCCACAATTCCAAGGAACCTTCTTACTGCCTCAATCCCTGCTGACTGTGGCATTGTAGCGAAAGCTATCTCGAAAGCTATCTCAGGTGACCAGGTGTGACTTTCTATCAGTTGCAGGAAAGAATGCGTATCTTTCAATGACAATGGTATCTCAACTAGAAGGGGGCAGAGCAACCAGTCTAGGTACTGGGAAAGAGGCTCAGTGACGCTCCCTATACCGGCAATTATAGGCCTACCTGGGGGAGAGCATAAAGATTTATGGGTTTTAGGTAGAAAGTACCACTGGAGTGGTATGGGATTGGGAGGAAGCAATTTTTCTGCATGTTTCTTGGACAACATGCCTGATGCAACATGTTTCCTGAGGAAACTGGTGAGTTTATTTTCTACTTTAGTAGTTGGATTTTCTTGCAGGGGTAGATAAACTCTGGTGTTCTTAAGTTGGCGTTCTACCTCTTTTACGTAATAGGTGACTGGCATTACCACGACATTGTTTCCCTTATCTGCTTTCTTTTTCACAAGATCACTCCTGGATTTCAGCCACTTCATAGCTCTTATTTCCTTATCCGAAAGATTTTTGGGGGGTTGTGGATAGATCAAGGCTTTTATATCTTTTTGCACCATTTTGCTGAATACATCCAGTCTGCTGCCTGCGAGGACTGGGGGTGTGAAGGTGGATTTCAAGCCACCGGAAAACTCTCCGATCTCTGTCATCTTCTATGTGGTGTATTTTAGTGGTGTTGGAGCTAGATTCTTCCAAAGAGGCTAGGGTGACAATGACCTCTATGTCTTCTTTTGAATTTGCAGAACCTACAAAAAAAACAAGTAGGCCTATAACTGAGGGGATTTTGTCTTCATGAGGAGTAGCCTGGGCATTAGGATTCTTGGTGTTAAAATATTTTTTCAGGTTGATCTTTCTAATTCCTTTGTAGAGGTCAACGTCAAATTGAATTGGATAAAATGTTTCAGGGATACAGTAATTAAGTCCTTTTGAGATGAGACTAATGCATTCTTTACTCAGCGTTGTGTCACTCAAATTGATGACTAAATTTTTTTTTATTGTGTCTATTTGTTCCATGTTACTTGTTTCCATTTGGCATTGTAGCAGGTTCTTCCTCCTTTTGTTTCCCCCTCTGCCTGTCCTCCACCTAAAGGGGTCTGAGATGGGTTGGTAGGACCATTGCTGCCATTGGTGAAAATGGGATCATCCGGATCAGAAGTCTTTGTTCTTACTTTTCATGGGTCTTTTTTGTCTCCTTCTTTGGGCTCTTTTCTTTTCTTTCCAGGCAAAGATTTTGTTATTTTCAAAGTCCTGTTGGTCCCATACAAATTTGTCTTTTTTTCTTTCTTTAACCTGTTCAGGACCCAGGGCGTAATTTTATGCCCCGGCGCCCTGGTACTTATGGACCCAGGGCGTAAACTTACGCCGTGGCGGTTTCCGGTCCCTGCCACGCGCCGGGCAGAGATCGGAAGCGGATGCCTGCTGAAATGCTTCAGCAGGCATCCAGGGCAAACGCCGAGGGGGGCCATGTAGGCCCCCCATGTCGGCGATCGCCGCAAATCGCAAGGGAAATCGCCCTTGCGATCTGCGGCGATACCGGGCTGAGCGGGTCTCTGGGACCCGACCGCCCGGTAATTTTGCATGATCCCGGCTGTCACAGACAGCCAGGACCATGCTAAAGTATAGGAGCGAGGTGGCAAGCCGGCCACCTCCTCCGATCCCCTGCGATCCGTCGGTTAGTTAACCGACCAATCGCAGGGGGGGGGGGGCGGTTACTTCCTCCCATCCTGCCCGGCCCCTGAAAGTCCGGAGAGGACGGGTGGAAGACCGGAGGACGCGGCAGGGGACGGGGGAGTGCTGGGGACCGGCCCCGGTACTTACCTCGTCCCTGAAGACCCGGATCCCGGCGATGAAGATGGCAAAATTGATCTTCAGCCGCGGTCGGGCCCTTTACAGCAATGCACGTCGCCGTAAAGCGACATGCATTGCTGTAATGGGACCCTGTATACTGCAACTCCCAGCATGCCCAGACAGCCCTTGGCCTCTGGGCATGCTGGGAGTTGCAGTTTTGCAACATCTGGAGGTCCACAGTTTGGAGACCACTGTGCCCTTCCAGATGTTGCAGAACTACACATCTTCAGCATTCCCTTACTGTCCAGGCATGCTGGGAGTTGTAGTTCTGTAACATCTGGCCCTTCAGATGTTGCAGAACTACAACTCCCAGCATGCCTTGACAGTTTTGGCATACTGAAAGTTGTAGTTTTGCAACATCTGGAAGGGCACAGATTGGATAGTGGTCTGCAAACTGTAGTCCTCCAGATGTTCCAAAACTACAACTACAAGCATGCTGGGAGTTGTAGTTCGGCAACATCTGGCTCTAAAGATGTTGCCGAACTACTCCTTTCAGTATGCCTGAGAATGTTTGGGAGTTGTGGTTTTGCAACAACAGGAGGCACACTGGTTGGGAAACATTGTCTGTTTCCTAACTCAGTGTTTCCCATCCCGTGTGCCTCCAGCTGTTGCAAAACTATAACTACCAGCATGCACTGATAGACTGTGCATGCTGGGAGTTGTAGTTTTGCAACAGCTGGAGGTCCCCCCCCCCCCCCCCTGTGAATGTGCAGGGTACATTCACATGGGCAGGGGGCTTACAGTGATTATCAGGCTGCAAGTTTGCGATGCAGCAAATTTTGCGCGGCAGCGGAAACTCGCTGTAATCCCCCGCCCGTGTGACTGTACCCTAAAAACACTACACTACACTAACACAAAATAAAATAAAAAGTAAAAAAACACTACATATACACATACTCCTACACAGCCCCCCTCCCCTCCCCAATAAAAATGAAAAACGTCTGGTACGCCACTGTTTCCAAAATGGAGCCTCCAGCTGTTGCAAAACAACAACTCCCAGTATTGCCGGACAGCCGTTGACTGTCCAAGCATGCTGGGAGTTTTGCAACAGCTGGAGGCACCCTGTTTGGGAATCACTGGCGTAGAATACCCCTATGTCCACCCCTATGCAAATCCCTAATTCAGGCCTCAAATGTGCATGGCGCTCTCAATTCGGAGCCCTGTCGTATTTCAAGGCAACAGAATAGGGTCACATATGGGGTATCGTCGTACTCGGGAGAAATTGCCTAACAAATTTTGGGGGGCTTTTTCTCCTTTCACCCCTTATGAAAAGGTGAAGTTGGGGTCTACACCAGCATGTTAGTGTAAAAAAATAAATATTTTACACTAACATGCTGGTGTTGCCCTATACTTTTCATTTTGACAAGAGGTAAAAGGGAAAAAAGCCCCCCAAAATCTGTAATGCAATTTCTCCCGACTACGGAGATACCCCATATGTGGGCATAAAGTCCTCTGAGGGCGCACAACAAGGCCCAGAAGGGAGAGTGCACCATGTACATTTGAGGGGATTTGCACAGGGGTGGCTGATTGTTACAGCGGTTTTGACAAACGCAAAAAAAAAAAAAAACACGTGACCCCATTTCGGAAACTACATCTCTCTCGGAATGTATTGAGGGGTGCAGTGAGAATTTACACCCCACTGGTGTCTGACAGATCTTTGGAACAGTGGGCTGTGCAAATAAAATATTTTGGACAGCCCACTGTTTCAAAGATCTGACAGACACCAGTGGGTTGTAAATGCTCACTGTACCCCTTGTTACGTTCCTCAAGAGGTCTAGTTTCCAAAATGGTATGCCATGTGGGGGTTATTTTGCTGTCCTGGCACCATAGGGGCTTCCTAAATGTGACATGCCCCCGAGCAAAATTTGCTCTCAAAAAGCCAAATATGACTCCTTCTCTTCTGAGCATTGTAGTTCGCCCGTAGTGCACTTCAGGTCAATTTATGGGGTACCTCCATACTCAGAAGAGATGGGGTTACAAATTTTGGGGGGTATTTTCTGCTATTAACCCTTGCAAAAATGTGAAATTTGGGGGGGAAACACACATTTTAGTGAAAAAAATTATATATTTTTTTACATATGCAAAAGTCGTGAAACACCTGTGGGGTATTAAGGCTCACTTTATTCCTTGTTACGTTCCTCAAGGGGTCTAGTTTCCAAAATGGTATGCCATGTGGAGGGGTTTTGCTATTCTGTCACCATAGGGGCTTCCTAAATGCAACATGCCCCCCAAAAACCATTTCAGAAAAATGTACTCTCAAAAATCCCCTTGTCGCTCCTTTGCTTCTGAGCCCTCTACTGTGCCCGCCGAACACTTTACATAGACATATGAGGTATGCGCTTACTCGAGAGAAATTGGGCTACAAAAATAACAATCCATTTTCTCCTTTTACCCCTTGTAAAAATTCAAACATTTGGTCTACAAGAACATGCGAGTGTAAAAAATGAAGATTGTGAATTTTCTCCTTCACTTTGCTGCTATTCCTGTGAAACACCTAAAGGGTTAAAATGCTGACTGAATGTCATTTTGAATACTTTGGAGGGTGCAGTTTTTATAATGGGGTCATTTGTGGGGTATTTCTAAGATGAAGACCCTTCAAATCCACTGCAAACCTGAACTGGTCCCTGAAAAATTGTGATTTTGGAAATTTTGCGAAAAATTGGAAAATTGCTGCTGAACTTTGAAGCCCTCTGGTGTCTTCCAAAAGTAAAAACATGTCAACTTTATGATGCAAACATAAAGTAGACATATTGTATATGTGAATAAAAAAATATAATTATTTGGAATATCCATTTTCCTTACAAGCAGAGAGCTTCAAAGTTAGAAAAATGCTAAATTTTCAAATTTTTCATTAAATTTTGGGATTTTTCACCAAGAATGGATGCAAGTTACCACAGAATTTTACCACTATGTTAAAGTAGAATATGTCACGAAAAAACAATCTCGGAATCAGAATGATAACTAAAAGCATTCCAGAGTTATTAATGTTTAAAGTGACAGTGGTCAGATGTGCAAAAAATGTCCGGGTCCTAAGGTGTAAAATGGCTGGGTCCTTAAGGGGTTAATATCTGCTTGAACTGGAATTAGTTTCTTTTTTAATTTCTGTGTGAATAGGTGATACTGTCCGTCGGTCATGCGTTTTTTCAATTCTAATTTTGCTTTACAGAGTTCCGTCATAGTTTTTTCATATTCTGTTTTATTGCATTTCAATACTAGATGCATCAATTCAGAGGAGCTGTTTAATTGGATAAGTTCCCACTCTGCCTGGAATTCTGCGTCTTCTTGAAATTGTGATGCTTCCTTATAATTCCTTTGCCCTCTCGGGACTCTCCTGGATTGGCTGTACGAATCCAGTGTGAACTGAACCATGAAAAAAGACTATAACAGTAACTGTGGCTGAGAAAAGCTGGGCAGGCACTACTGCTAGACTAGCAGGGGTTAATCAACAAGCGTATGAAGTGGAGTAGCGCAGAGATATCAGAATGAACTGGATTGCACGTACAAATGCATTGGGTAATCTTGGCTGGAACGAAAGAAATGAACTTAATGCTTTTCTTGTCTGATCGCTACGTGCTTAATCTTCTTTGTTATAATTTTTTTTCATGATTTTCCCTTGTTTCATTCCAACCCGCTCTATTCCACACCCCGCCCTTCCCCTTCCCTTATCCCCTCCCCCTTCCTCTCTTCCCCTCCCTCCCCTTCCCCTTTTTTCCTACCTGTCTTCCTTCTGACTGTGACGTCACCCGCCACGCCAGGTAAAAGGGCGCACAGGTGTGACGAGCAGCAGGCTTGAGAAAGGGGGCTGAACCGCGAAAGGAGTGCTGCCTCGCCTCGGCCGGTCAGTCAGCTTACGCTGACAGCATATCTCTACCCTCACTTCAGTATGTTTTAAAGTGATCATCTAATAAAGAAGACATTTTACATCTCCATTGGGTGAGTGCAATCTACTTTTTCTACAATCGTATTGCTATTAAATTATGTCCCTGTATCACTATGTATTACTATGAAGAATCCCACAAACCACTATTAATTAAAGAGTACCTGTCATTATGTGATTTTTTTCACCCTCCCTATGTATTCCCCCCACCCTGCTAACCTCCCCTCCCCCTTCCTTAATTTTTAATTTCATGGCTTGACGTTACCCATTTTCTCTTCTTTCTTCAGCTCACTGTGTGTGAGCTCCGACGGTCAGTAGGGGGCGTTCCCTGGCTGGTGCAACGTCATCTGAAGCCCTGCCGAGAGAATATCCGCCCTCACTCTTCTATGCTGTGCTCACACAAGGGATTGTCTGTTCTCCATTTCCACACAGTTTATTGTATCCACTGAATCTCCATACAAAAAAATGGCTTAATATGGAAGCAGCCTCACTGCTGGTCAAAGTAGAACCAGAAAAAATCTCAATGCCATTACATATTTAACATGCTGTATTTTGTTTTGAAGGAAATGGTAAATGCAGTACACACCTAATAAAAGGGTATGAGCCACCATAATTAAATACATGGCGTACAAAGAGCAATGGATGCCTGGGTGGTCATTGATTTCTGCCATTAGTTGCAATCCTCTACAATCCAGAAAATCAAAAGGGAAATTGAAAAAATAAGCATCCTTTTAAGCACCATCTTTCATCAAGTGTAGGATGTGTGAGAAGAAGTAGATTTATCTGATAGGATTTCCACTAACACAATTCACGCAGCAGTGCCGACATTGACGCTGCAGGGAGTTCTGAAATCAAGTTCGATTCAGGTACATTAACCACACTGGGCAAAGGTTTTAGGACTTAAAGAAAACCACATGAACACCTTGGTGGGGAATAAGATGAATTGAAGGAGCCATGTGTGAGTAAAGCATTCACACTGTCTGTCAGCATTACACTGCAGGGAGCTAGCTTCTTTCAAGAGCAGAGATTGATCAAAAAATATTTCTGATACCGTGTAAAGAGAATTCAGAACCTAACGAAAGAAGGCAATGTGATCTAACCTCGGCCGGGCTCAAGATTAACCACACAGGGGTGGGATCCTAGGGAACCTAAAGCTACACAACTTCCCAAACTACACCAGGTTTCTATAACCCCTAATATTCTACACAATATTTAGCATGTCATATATACTTATACAGGTGAGAGAGACATTATGTTGCAAGTGTATGCATAGTAATTTATGGATATGTGATAGCCTGAGGGGTGTAGGGTATGGGGAGTGTAGCTGTGTGGGTATCAAAGGGTGCTTGTCAACCCTTAATATTCATGACACCAGGGTGAGGGCCCCTCAATAAAGCATTTCCTACTGCCACCCTTCCCAGGAATGATAGGGAGGTAGATGATAATAGGTTTGAGGTAGATAATAATGGATTG